>NC_091085.1:11817500-12423333 GCF_032405125.1 Capricornis sumatraensis
CTGGGTCTCTACGGCCTGGAAAATAGATCTAGGAGACAAGCAGGAGGTCTGAGCGTCTCCACCAGGAGTGACTCCATCCGTCTGGTCTGTTGGTGACCTCCTGTCCCTACTGACCCCCTATCAACAGGTCCCCGCCGGATGGCTGAATAATGCAGACTGCATACTGAAAGGCCCAGACCCGGCAGTGCTTTGGTGAATGCCTGCATCCAAGGGACCTGATGGAGAGGAAATGGTTTCGGAAAAATATCTAAGAAAAGAAATCTATTTAGTTCTACTTAGATTTAGTTCCAGCATGGAGCATCCTGTGTGGAATGAGCCCCAAACATGCCAAGAATATCTTGTACTACGTTACAAATGAAAACCAGCTCCCATGCAGATGGAATTCAGAATTTCATAACTCAACATGTCTGGCCCTCTCCCATTACAGAAACTGCTTTTAACTATTCAAAGCAAACTCTTAATTATTTCCCATTCTTGACATGCAAAGGCTTTTTAGAAAGTAGTACGAATTTGATCTATAATAGATGCTTATTAAAAATTCAGAAGTTTTGTTTAAGCAGTTAGGTGGACTACAAGTAAAAGCCTTATAGAGGAAATCCCAGAGAGGTCCAACTGATTTTTTTCTTTCAATGAGATCATTTTAAAAATGAATAAAACATACCTTCCCCTGTGGGGTCTGGAGCTGAAGCAGAAACATTAGAGTAAATGTCACAGGGAAAAAAGGAATACTTTGCACAGACTCCCTCCCCCTCCCACCCTCCCACTTCTTCCTGATTCAAGCTCCTAGATCTTCTCCTGTTGGGGGGTGGGGGTGGGGGGGGGGGCAGCTTCCAGTGGGTTGTAGCCTTTAGGCATCAATTATTTTGTACTTCAGATTTCTGGACTGAGATGTTTGGGGAGGAAGGGGATGAAGGACACTTGAAGGGTAATTGCTACTTGATGGCTGAAAATAGGCAAAAACAGCAGAGAAGACCCCACCCCACGCCCACCCCCGGAGCCCCTTACCCTCTGCTCATCCTTCTTCTAAGCAAATGACACCCAGTCACATCACTGCCTTGTACAGCAGGACTGTGTGACTTCTGTGTGATCTGGGACGAAAGAAAGTGTCTGTCATCTCAGGCTCATTTGTTGTAGAGTGTGTGGCACAACAGGCTTATGGGCACTGCTTCTCTGAAATGGAAATGACTTAGTGGAAAAAGACTTCTTCATGGCACCAGGTCTGGAGGCTACATTCTGCAACTATTTGTTAAGTGTTCCCTTGATCAGTGGTTTCATCCTTGGCTATGATTTACAAGAGAAAGACATGTAAGTTTTGCCATTTCTGTTCTGCTGCTATCAAGACACAAACATTCAACCTATCTGAGTGTCTTTGCATCCACTTCCCGTGGGTAACTTTTGACTGGTCATGCTAAAAGAAGGGGGGTTTCCAGGATTGTGCTCACATTCCTTAAGAGGCTCACTTTTATTATCTCCTTCTTTGACTAATCTGGCAACTATTTTGCTTTTCATAAGCAGAATCCAATGCAGGAAGATCTAAATAGACATTTCTCCAAAGAAGACAAACAGATGGTCAAAAAGCACATTTAAAGAAGCTCAATATCGATAATTAGTAGAGAAATGCAAATCAAACTGAGGTGTCACTTCATACTGGTCAGAATGGCCATCATCAAAATGTCTACAAACAATAAATGCTGGTGGGACTGTAAATGAACACAACTATTACGGAGACTAGTACGGAGGTATCTTAAAAACTAAAAACAGAGCTGCTATATGATCCAGCAATTCCACTCTTGGGCATACCTCCAGAGAAAACCACAATTCTAAATGACACATACATCCCAGTGTCCATCTCAGCACTATTTGCAATAGCCAAGACATGGAAATAACCTGTGTCCACCAGCAGAGGAATGGATAAAGGTGTGGAACAATGGAATATTACTCAGCCATAAAAAAGGATGAAATAGTGCCATTTGCAGCAACATGGATGGATGATCATACTAAGTGAAGTAAGTCAAAGACAAATATCATATGATATCACTTACATGTGAAATCTTAAAAAAAAAAAGATTCACATGAACTTACTTATAAAATAGAAACAGACTCACACAATATGGCTACAAAGGGGAAAGACAGGGGGAGGGATAAATTAGGAGTTTGGGATTAACATATATAATAAGTCCCCTACCTACAAACTGTCAAGTTGCGAACTTTCAAAGATGTGATCACGCGTTCCAACAATGTCAGGCATGAAATTGCAGCTTGCCCTTCATCTTCTGTTGTTGATGGTCCTTCAGCTCTACCATCCCCCACCCTCCCCTGCCCCTCCAAACAGTAACTTCTTGCCTGTTTACTCAATGTCAGACTCTGTATGCCAGCTGTTGTACTGTACTACTGAACATTTCAAGGTACTGTACTATAAAATTTTAAAAAATTTGCATTTTTATGTATTATTTGTGTGAAAATTATTATAAAATGATTACCATACAGTACTGTATAGCCCACTGTGTTGCTTGGGTACCCAAGCTAACTTTGTTGGACTTACAAAACCAACTGGACTTGCAAATGCGCTCTCAAAATGAACTTAATATGTAGGGGACTTACTGTTCACACTAGTATATATAAAATAGATAATAGATAAACAGCAAGGACATACTGTATAGCACAGGGAACTCTACTCAATATTCTATAATAACCTATGAAGTGAAGTGAAGTGAAGTTGCTCAGTCGTGTTTGACTCTTTGCGACCCCATGGACTGTAGCCCACCAGGCTCTTCCCTCCATGGGATTCTCCGGGCAAGAGTACTGGAGTGGGTTTGCCATTTCCTTCTTCAGGGGATCTTCCCAACCCAGGAATCAAACCCGGGTCTCCCGCATTTCAGGCAGACGCTTTAACCTCTGAGCCACCAGAGAAGCCCTTAGTAATAACCTATAGGGGAATATAATCTGAAAAAGAATGTATATATGTATGTGCATAAATGAATCACTTTGCTGTACACCTGAAATTAACACTATATTGTAAATTAACTGTATTCCATTATAAAATAAAAATTAAATTTAAAAAAAAAAAGAATCCAATCCAGGAGGTAGGCAGAGGGAGCCCTGGACATATGCTGAACAATGCCAGGGTGCCAGTGGCCCCAAGCTCCCCAAGGAGACAATTCACTCACCAACACGAGGGAGACAACTGCACACTGAGACAGCCTGCGCTGCCACTAAAGCAAGCTGTGCTGCATGAAAAGGTGCTCAGCATCCCTAATCATCAGAGAAATGCAAATCAAAACCACAATGAGGTATCACCTCACACCCGTCAGAATGGCCATCATCAGAAAGTCTACAGGGAATTCCCTGGTAGTCAGGGAGTATGGGTTCAGCCCCTGGTTGGAGAACTAAGATCCCACAAGCTGTGAGGCATAGCCAGAAAAATAAAAATAATTAAAAATAATTAAAAAGTCTACAAATAAATGCTGGAGAGGATGTGGAGAAAAGGAAACCCTTCTACATTGCTGGGAATGTAAGTTGGTATAGCCACTATGGAAAGCAGCATGCAAGTTCCCCAGAAAAGTAAAAACAGAATTTCCATATGATCCAACAAACCCATCCCTGGGCATATATCCAGACAAAACTGTAATTCAAAAAGACACATGCACCCCCTCCACGGTCGTAGCAGAAAATTCTCAATAGTCAAGATACGGAAACAACCTACATGTCCATCAACAGGTGAATGGAAAGGAAGACACGGCACATATGTGCAGCGGAATAGCACTCAGCCAGAAAAAGAAGGAAACAAGGCCATCTGCAACAACCCGGATGGACCTAGAGGTCACCATACTGAGGAGGACAGGAAGTGACCTAGAGGTCACTTACATGTGGAATCAAAATACAACACAAATAACCTATGAAACAGAAACCTAATCATGGACGTAGAGAGCGGACTTGCGGTTGCCAAGGGGGCGGGGTTTGGAAGAAGGATGGAGTGGGAGGTTGGGATTAGCACATGTAAGCTTTTACAGGTAGAATGGATAGACAAGGTCCACTCTATAGCACAGAGAACTACATTCGATAGCCTATGATAAACCATAATGGAAAAGAATATTAAAAAAAAGAATGTACGTCTATGTATGCATATGCAAAACTAAATCACTTTGCTGTACAGCAGAAATGAACACAACACTGCAAGTTAACTATACTTGAATTAAAAACATATTAAAACTAAAGGAAACTGCGTTAACCTTGAACTACACAAAAAGGGACCTGACCCAGAACTAACCCCAAGCTTCCCTTCTTTTGAGTCCTGCAGGTTCCTGCCCTTTCCCTTCCCCTCCTGTGCCTCCAGTTCACTATCTTCACTCCCAGCAGAATTCTAACTAAGGCAGGCTGCCCAGCTACAAAGACAGCCAGGTGCCCTGCCATTGTGCCCAACAGCGAGGACATCCCGGCGAGCTAACAAGATGCAAATCCCCTGCAATGTGGCTAATGCCTTTTTTAAATTTTAATCCCTCAGTGAAGGCCCAGAAAACTCATTCTTTTTCAGATGGGTTTATAATATAGCCTTGACACCATGGTCGAATATTTAACACTAATTTAAATAAATTGCATCTGCTCAGCAAAAGAGAACATTCTGTCTTTGTTTAGTCTGAGAGGTTGTTTTCAAGATGAAAGAGACCTGATCCTGTCCTCTAAATTAAGGCAAATCTCAAGGATAGCTATGTCCCTATTTTGGGTTATTTTGATATTAATGAACTGTTTGATAGCTGGGGAAGGAATATCACAGGAATAGAGCCATGTATCGAATTGGGGATTGACAGAAAGTGTCACTTTATCCAGGTCTTGTTGAAGAGCCAAGAACACAACTTTTGCTGCCAAAGGAATCAACTCGCAGACATCTGAGCTGAATTATAGAGGGGGCTCCTAGCCCAGCCCTAGACCTGGTCACCCAGGTAAGGAAATCAGTGAACAGGCGGGAGGAGGATGCTCATTGATGTCTAACGGCACCACCAAAGCTTGAAAATTCCTTCAAGGCTCATGCTTTGCCTTTTACACTATTGTACCTCTTAGATCATAACGCAGTGAGTTTGAAACATAATATTTGTTCAACAAATCCTGTTGGTTGACAGACGGGGCTTGAAAAACAGCTTTCCTTTCTTCTATCTGATTGGACAGAACATTCCAAAACAAAACTGGGTGTAATCTTTGACATTTTTGGTCTTCTGTCAGATCTCTCTTTTCAGGAGTCTTAACCTGAGAGCCTTCCCGTGTTGTTTCCTGGTCCTTAAAATCAGCATCCTTGAAGGTCAGCAATGAAAGTTCTAAAACGCCAGTCCTGACCCTAGAAGGGGACAAGCAGGTCGGCCAGACTTTATGCCTCTCTAGACATTTTGGTTTAGTACAACTGAAACCAAAAGACATTGCTCAAACAGCAGACATTCTGAAACCTGAAAAACATGTCCAATAAAGATACAGTGATTTAAATGGCTAATCAACTTCCAGAACGCCAACTGCCTCCAGCATATTTGTGCAAATTGCTCTGGTGCCAGAAGTCTGCAAGTTGATCATTTTACTGCAGGTAGGGCGGAAGCAAACCAGTTCCACAGCTTCTATCTGAGACCTTCCACACTGTCATAAATGAATAAAGACGCTGACCGACACAGTGTTTTTGTTTGACTCAAGGACACATCCTAATCTTTCTGGCCAGCTGTTCTGCCTAAATAAATTTCATCCAGACATCCAGTATGTTATGAAAAAAAGAAAGTATTGTAAATTCTAGGGAGAGGATATTTCAGTTCTAGGATCAAGATGAGATTAAAAGGGGGGATATGCAAAACTAACAGTTTTACATAGCAAGGAGCCAGTATTCATATTTGCCAACGAGCTCACTTTCTGAGGTTGAATTACCACTCCACTCTTCAAAAATACATAAAAGCTGAGTGGCTGGTAAACAATTGGCTCAGTGTCATTAGACTTATTCCCCTTCATTTCCTCTCTAGCTACTTATCTTGAAGGCTGCATTTACCAATTCTTCTAACTCTAGGAACAAATACTAGCCATATCAAAGACTTACCATTTTCTTGCAGAGAAAATAAACTAAACTCTTAGATAACTTGCATTGACTTTTTTAGACCTGCCAACTGGTAGGCCAGTCTTAAGGTCTGATATTTAAGAGGATAAGAAATAATGCTGGTGACGGAAGATGACAGTGCCTCAGTCCTGATGCAAAATATTTAATATAACAGTCTCAGAGAGGCCTCGCAAACAGATATCCACGAAGGTATTTTCTCATGAAACCCCAAAAGAAAACCATCACCGTTTCTATCTGCCTCATTAGCAGCAGCATCAAAAGCATCTGGCCAACAGTTGCCAGCATCAACATTTAGAACCTGTGCAAATCAAACTAAAGTTGTCTTTGGGGGATTTACAATCCAAGATGGATTTACTGTAAACCAAGCAGTGTCTTCAGTAATAAGAGGAGAAGGTTCTGATCATGTTATCTTCCCAGGTTTTAGGATTTCAGGATGGCACTTTGAAAGTGCCAATTACCAGATTGGGTTATCTCTGTTGAGTAGGTCGAATTCTCATCAAGAAATAGCTGAAGTGGTGATGAATTACTGCTGCTCAGACAAGGCCAATAAACATATCACGCCTGAGCCCCAAGCTAAATATCCAGCCTCTTTCTAAAGTGAGCAGTGGACAGAAATTCCAAGGACAGAATTCAACCCAAGGACAAATCAAAGAAAAGGTCAGTGTGTATGCTCTGTTCAGTGTGAAGAAATGTGAGAAGTTCTTTCCATTTGTGTTTCAATATGAAGCAGGAATAAAAAGCTGACCAGACAATCAGGAAACCATGCAAGTCAACATTAAAATGATGATGCAAGAAAAATAATTCAAGACCTATGGCGCATAGGGCTTCCCTGGTTGCTCAGATGGTAAAGAACTTGCCGGCAATGCAGGAGACGCTGGTTCAATCCCTGGGTCAGGTTTACTTTTGAGAGATACAATGGAATTTCCAATGGAGGGTTTGATAAAGAGTTTTCCAGGAACACAAATGCAGGATTTGGGAAAATGTTCTAATACTGATAAGGTGACACAGTCAGCTAAACAAACTTGCCTCTAAAAGGTAGATATCCTAGATTCCATGAGCCAAAATGGAGTCATGATATGTACCTAAATAAGATAGTATAAAAAATGGTAGAAAGAAAAAGGCAGGGTCCACAGAAAAGAATGTACAAACATGGGCGTGAGTGAGATCTGGTGCAAACCACCCCTACCCAGTCCAAAATATGAATTATCTCCACCATGAAGACATTTCATTAGTGCAAGCGGCCGTGCCCTACTCAACCAAATCTGGGTTTAAAGGGAGGAAGGAGGTAGTTTTCTTTTAAAACTGTTGCTGTTTGTTGTTCAGCAGCTAGGTTGTGTCTGACTCTTTGGGACTCCATGGACTGCAGCACGCCAGGCTCCTCTGTCCTCCACTACCTCCTGGAGTTTGCTCAAATTCACGTCCATTATTGACTCTTAATTCCTAGATATATTTGAAGAGGAAGGAAACAAGTAATGTGCGTCATAAAGGATTCAATCAAATCCTTCGCATCTTTTGGTTAAGGTTGAGGTAGCCCAAGGGTTCTGAGTCATTTCTGCTCTTTTGTTCCTTTCAGTCCAAAGGCAACTAAATCTGCCAGGGATGAAATCACGTAGCCATCTGAGGCCAGAGGTCAAGAGAAGGACAGGTAGTGAGCCCAGCAAGCACAGTCCATCTTCAAACCCCTGACAAAGGACCCGGAAACACCAAAGAGTCGCGCAACAAACCCACCATATATCCTAAAGACTGATGCAAAAGTTACTCTCAACTTTTATAAGAAAATAGGCTAAAAACTATTTAACGGAGGAAAAAAAGCATTGGTGAGCCTTGTTCCTATGACAACAATTCCTCCCACCCGAGGGGCTCACCTACTCTTTGGATGTCTAGGTGCTTAAAATTAACCACTTAAAAAGCATTTGAATCTAAAGCTGTCTCTGCTCTTAAGGTTGGTGAATCCTGAGGGGAGGGGAAGGGTGGAGAGAGAACTAGCTGCCTGTGGGATTGGATTACAGGTGGAAACTAATTTAGGGTTCATAGAAACCTGGGATCTGACAGGCGCTTTATGAGACCAGCCTTCCTCCCCACTCCCACTCTTACCGAATTTGTCCGCAGCGTGCGGTTTTCAACATGGGGCATGTATTTTCAGAAGGTGTCAATCCACAAAAGCCCCGAAAACCCTCAAAAATCAACATCTCTCTCCTCCAAGAAGCCAGACTTGCAGTATCAACTTGTGCAGAGGATCAGAGTGGAAGCTAATTAGGAAGGAACCCGGTTTCAGCAGTTGGTTGGAGGAAAACAACCGAAACGTAACAAGACAGAGAGAAGGAAATCCACCTTTTCAACAGTTATTAAATCGCGCGCTGTAAGGTTACAGAATATCTTTTTCCCTCAGTTGCAAAATGCCGAGAAAAGCGAGCTGGGCTCGCCCCTTTCCGGACTGGCGGCGGGTCCCCGGCTCCCCAGCACCAGCCCCCGCCCCGGCCCGTCGACCAGGGCCCGGAAGCGGAGTCTCCGCCGGCTCCGCGCACCGCGGTCCCGGAGCCGGAGCCCCGAGGGGAGGCTCCGGGTGAGCCGGCCCAGCCCACGGGCGCAGCCGCCCACGCGCAGCGCGGGCCGCGGTCCTGCAGCCACGACTTACCGCGCGACGGCGACCCGCTCGGCGACGGGAGCGGCGTGCGCGGCTCGCGGCGGGGGAAGCCGCTCACCCGCCGGCGATTTCGGGCTCTAGGCTGAAGCTGCGAAAACGGACGAGCCGAGGGAGCGCCGCCTCCCTGCTGGATCCCCGAGGGCCTGGACTCGGCGTCCTCGCTTCCAGCAGGCTCTCGGGTCGGTCACTTCCATCCCGTGCTCAGGCCCGGGGCTGAGACATCTGTTTTCCATCAACCGCGCGGCCCCGGCAAATCCTGGATTACGCGCCGCCCGGCGCCCGCCGCTTTCCCGGCCCCGGCGCGGCGCTAATCCCCGCACAAAAGGCAGGCGAAGCGCACGCAATGCGGCGCCCCGGTGCAGACAGCCTCCCCCTGCGCGCCGACTGCGGGCTCGGCGGCCGGCTCCCGGGGGAGAGCCGATCGCAGCCCTGGGGCAGGGGAAGGGTGGGCGCGGTCCTCGGGGCTGCTCCCGCGCACGCTTCCTCCCCCAGCTCTGTAAACACGCTGCAAAGTCTCTCCCTTCGGGGGAATGACTTCAGTTTGACGCGGCTGTAAAGGGCCAGCCTCCAGAACAGAATGGCTCATTATTCAAAGCGATCACAACCCTCAAAGGGAGAGAGGGGGAAAAAAATCTCTGCGTTTACTTTAAGTAAATTCTGACAATGAGCCTGGGAAGCGAGGAGAAATTACTGTGTCTCAAGGTCTTCCATTTTATTCTGTAAATTAGATCGATGTAGGGAATCTCCCCGCTCCGTCCCCTCCCCTTCCTTCCGCCTAGAAACATTTGTGTGCCTCCTCTGTGCCAGGCACGAGGCTGGGGAAACTGACGGAAAAAGCCTGAGGTCTCTACTCGCGAGTGCCTTAGGAGTAGCAGGGCAGGGAGAGAGAAGGGGAGAGGAAAGCAATGATTTCAGCGGTTGTGAAATTGCTGTAATAGCCCATGTCAAGAGGGTTGCAAGAACACTGAAATGGGTTTTGAATCATGCTGGAAATCAAGGCAGGCTTCCCCAGAGGAGGCTGCCATTGAGTTTCGAAGACTGAACGGGCGTCAGGTGGAATGAAGAGGAAGACCTGAGCATCTGTATGAGTGCAGAAAGCAGGTGAGAGGTGCAATGGTGAGAGACGGGATTATGCAGGACAGCAAGGAGTCGGATCCTAAACATCTTATTGGCTCATTTCTGACCTTTGCACGCGGGAGGCCTCTCTGAAGAATGTTAAAGCAGACAAGTGACTTGATTTGATTTGCCTTTGAGAGAGATCGTTGTGGAGGGCGTCTAGAAGGAAGACAGTCTAGGAAAGGGGTGGAGGTGGGGCTGGGATGGATAAGAAGCACGCCAAAGCTGTGCCACAGGTGGAACCTTTAGGATTTGTGTTGGAGACGCAAGCGGGAGCAGAGTTGTAGGCAGGCACTGCGGACATGGCCGCCGGGGTAGGTGGAGGGTGCCCCTCACCGGAGACAAATGAAGACGAGGAAACAAGTGGTTTCTGGTTTCTGTGGACTATCCAACTGCAAATGTCGCAGCAGGCAAGGCTGCCACATTATTATGGGCTAAAAATATATCTTAGGCCCTTTTCCATTTATAAGAGGGCTTCCCAGGTGGCTCAGTGGTAAAAGAATCCGCCTGCCAATGCAGGTGGTGCAAGGAGACGCTGGTTCAATCCCTGGGTCCGGAAGATCCCCTGGAGGAAGAAATGGCAACCCACTCCAGCATTCTTGCCTGGAGAATCCCATCCTCAGAGGAGCCTGGTGGGCCCTAGTCTATAGGGTGGCAAAGAGTTGGACACAACTGAGCGACTGAGCGTGCATACACACACCACTTAGAAGAAGAAGGTAAGTACGGCAATAAAGGAAATATACATTTGTTAGAGCTTCCATACCACCAACGGAGTGGCTTAAACAACAGAAATTTATTGTCTCAGTTCTGAGGCTAAAGATCCAAGTTTACTGGGTGAACAGAGCCATGCCCCCTTGAGGGCCCCAGGGAAGGATCTGTGCCAGGACTTTCCCCTGGCTTCTGATAGTTTCCTGACTTGTGGCAGCAGACTTCAATCACAGGGCCTTCTCCCTGTGTGTCTGCTTCCTTTCTATAAAAACACCAGTGATACTGGATTGGGGCTTCCCAGGTGGGGCTAGTGGTAAAAAGCCTGCCTGCCAATGCAAGAGATGAGACTTAAGAGACGCAGGTTTGATCCCTGGGGCGGGAAGATCCCTTAGAGGAGGGCAACCCACTGCAGGATTTCTTTCCTGGTGAATCCCATGGACAAATGAGTCTGGCGGGCTACAGTCCATAGAGCTGCACGGAGTTAGACATGACTGAAGGGACTCAGCACGCACTCAGGATACTGGATTAGAGGCCACCCCACTCCAGTATGAACTCATTGTAACCAGTTACATCTGCCCTTATTTCTATCTACTTTGAAATGATTGTATTTGCATATAAAGCCACATTCTGAGGTACTGGCTGTGAGGATTTCAACATAGGGATTTTAGTGGGACACAATTCAACCCATAACATTCACAGTGCAAATTAAGTTATCGAGTGGGATTCAATATGGAGTTGTAGAGAAACACCAGTTTTAACTGGCTAAAAGAGCAGATCCAGGTGGAAAGTGAGAAAAGATGATGAGAAGGTACAAGAAGGGTGTCACACAGTGAAGAGACGTGTTTGAGAGGGATCATCAACATTGCCAAATCTTACCAAGTCAGGCCAGACAGAGCTAGACATTGCCATTGCCTCTGGCAGTGTGCTAGTCATTGGACCAAATGGTCAGAACACGTGAGCTTCAAATACTTCGCTCCAATATTTTGTGATTTTAAAACCATTGCCCAGGGAATTCCCTGGAGGTCCAGTGGTTAGGACTCAGTGCTGTCACTGCCGGGGCCTGGATTTGATCCCTAGTTGGGGAACTAAGGTCCTGCAAGCCGCACAGGACCTCAAAAAATAAAAAAATAAATCTAAAAAAAAAAAATCATTATCCAGCAAACTCCCTGAGGGAACTGGGGGTAGTGGACATTAGTTTGACTCGTCCCCACGCCCAGCCTGCTTCCTCAGCCTCCTTTACAGCTGGGGCTTGAAACCCTGGCCTAGGCTCTGGCAGTCAGGTAGATAGTTGCTAGGCTTCAGTCTGGATGAAAGCCATATGGGAAGGCAGACTCTAAGGAAGCTGCTTTCTGTGAGGTGGTGGAATCTGGTAGAAAGATATGGAGGCCCAGGGCCAGCAGGGGTGAAGGTCCGAGACACGCATGCCCAGAGGAACAATGCTGGGCTCATACCGGAACCTTCCTGTGATACAATTTAGGCATCGTTCTCAGTGGGGTAATCTCTAAGTCTAATTCTCTGGGTTTCTCGGAGATTCTCTGAGCCATGTAATAGTCTTAAAAAAGAAAAAAAAATGCTTTATTGAGATATAATTCACACACTATAAAATTCATCGATTTAAACTGTGTTATCCATATATATATATAAGAGAGATAACCAACAAGATATATATATGTGTGTATGTGTGTATATGACTGAATCTCTTTGCTAGACACTGAAAGTAACACAACACTGTAAATCAACTATACTTCCATTTTAAAAAAATGAATCTTCAAAAAAAAGTACAATCCAGTCGCTTTTAGTATATTCACAAGGTTGTGCAGCCATCTAAGTCCACTGTCTAAGTCCAGGACATTTTCATCACCTGTGATCACTGCCTGTTTCCCCCTCCTCCCAGCCCTGAGCCACAACTAATCTACTTTGTGTCTCTACGGATTTGCCTATTCTGGACATCTCATGAATGGTTCATCTCATGGTTCTGGCTTCTTCCACTGATGAAAAAGTTTTTAAGATTTATCCATATTGTAGCATGAATCAGCGCATCATTCCTTGTATTGCCAAATAATATTTCATTGTCTGGATATACTACATTTCGTCTATTGGTTCTTCAGTGGATTATTTTCACTTTTTGGCTGGCGTGAATAATGCTGTTTAAACATTTGTGTGCAAGTTTTTGTATGAACATATATTTTCATTTCTCTTGGGTATATATCTAGGAGGAGAATTACTGGGTCATATGGTAATGCTAGGTTGAAAAATTTGAGGAACTGCCAGACTGTTTTCCAGAGCAGTTATACCATGTTACACTATCACTAGGGTTCTAATTTCCCAGTGGGCATAAAGTGGTATCTCATTGTGGTTTTGATTGGCATTTTCCTAATGACTAATAATGCTGAATATCTTTTCATGTGCTTCTTGACCATTTGTGTATCGTCTCTGAAAAAATGTCTATTAAAATCCTATTAGGGGAACTGTCCCAAACCACCTGCCCTGGCCAGGCACCATAGTAACCACCTGCATGAGCTACCCTGCAACAGGAGCTTCTGGTAAAGAGCTTGAAACAAAGAGGCTGATGCCAACCAGAAGAATTCAGAACAGGCCCAAAGGACAGAGGAGATGCCAGTTCATCCTTCTCGCCAGGGTCCATCCTGACTGATGCTTGTTCCCCTCAGAAGGGCCCTGAGTCAGAATGACTGGCCAGAGGTAGCCCGGCACCTAACCCCGTTACCACAAAACCTGAGACCGAGCCATGTGGCAGCGCAGTCCTCCCGGGTCCCCTCGCCCTCTTGCTCTCTGCCTGCACGCCCCTGTTCCAATAAATGCTCTTGGTTTGTCAGCACGAGGGTCTCTCTGAACAATTCATTTCCGAGTGTTTGTTAGGCAAGAGCCAACCCTCAGGCCCTGGAAGGGGTTCCCCTTTCTGCACCATACCCATTCGAATTTTTGTAAATTTGCTTTAAAAATCCATGAAAGTGACCACTTTAATCATTTTTAAGTGCACAGTTCAGTTCAGTCGCTCAGCCCTGTCCGACTCTTTGCGAGCCCATGAATTGCAGCATGCCAGGCCTCCCTGTCTGTATTAAGTACATTTATTCACATTGCTGTGCGATCATCATTCTTTGCCCATTCTTAATTGTCTTTTTAAATTTATCTTTTAGTGTTTAATTTTTATATCCTGGAAACAAGTCTCTTAATGGAAAATGATTTGAGAATATTTCCTCTCATCCTGTAGGTTGTTCCTTCACTTTCTTGAGCGTGTTTTAATATTCTTTAATAAATTCCCTTCATGCTCAAACTAACTGGAGTAGCGTTGTCAGTCACTAAGAACATTGTTAAATACCATCCCCCCAAAAAAAACAACCTGTCTCATATCACATCTTATATCCATCACTGACTTAGAACTTTGGGTTTGTTATTTTTCCTAAAGCCTTTCCTAGTCTATCTGAATCCCACTCTATCATATTGTGATTTATAATAAGAAATACACATTCGGTCTTCGTTCCATTTCTGGCACAGAGCTCCTAAAACCCTTGAACTTTCCTGAGTGATGAGCACATAAGTGTGTCTTGTTATGTTAATGAGGTGACTTCTGGATCACACCAGAAGGATGGAGACTGGCTCAGTCCCACACCCTGACTTCTAGGGAGGAGAGAAGGGCTGGAGGTTGATCAGTTTCCACTGACCCGTGATTTAATCAATCATGCCTATGCAATGAAGCCTCTGTAAAAACTCAAAAGGAGATAGTTCTGAGAGCCAGGCTGGGGAACACATGGAGATTCAGGGATAGGAGTGTCCCTGAAGAGGCCCAGAGGCTCCTCACCCTTCCCCACCATTGCCCCGAGTCTCTCTCCACCCATCTCTTCCTGAGTTATATCCTCTCATAATACTGGCGATCTAGTAAGTAAAGCGTTTCTCTGAGTTCTGTGAGCTGCTCTAGCAAGTGAACTGACCCTAAGGAGGGGGTCATTTAAACCCCCCATCCGTAGCCGGTAGACCAGAAGCACAGGTGACAACCTGGACTTGTGACTGGCTTCAAAAGGGAGGGGGGGTAGCTGGGGGAGTGGAGGGTGCAGTCTTGCGAGACCAAACCCTTGGCCTGTGGGCTCTGATGCTCTCTCCAGCGATCAGTGTCAGAACTGAATTGAACTGTAGGACACCTGCTGGTGCTGCAGAAAATTGCTTGGTGGTGGTGGTGGGAACTGCTGCCGACCCCCCACCCCCATACAAATGTAGCTAATTGTGCTCAGGACCCTCCTGTGTGTGACTCTTTTGCGACCCTGCGGACTGTAGCCCACTGGCTCTTTTGTCCATAGGATTCCCCAGGCAAGAATCCTGGAGTGGGTTGCCAGTGCCCTCCTCCAGGGGATCTACCCAACCCAGGGACTGAATCCAAGTCTCTTATGTCTCCACCACCCAATTATTTCTCCCCTCTCTCTGGTCCCACCCCAGACGGCTGCAGTCCTGTGTGGTAACCCGCCCCCCAGACACACATACGCCTCCATCCCTCTCCAGGCCTTCCCTTGCTGCTATAGGGCTGCAGTCTCTCAGGATCTAATGAATGAGATCAACGTCCTTTTACTCTTTGGATCATCCTCAGCACCCACGACAGGGCTTTGTGAAAACTTGCAGTACAGTAAACACATGTTCAAAGGAACTTGATCTTGTGCCTTATTTCCTTACTCTATGTGTTTTATTCTAAAATTATATTTATGCAGTCCTTGATTTTAATCTTTTCTCTAAGTGAACACCTCTGGGGGATCTGAGATGGGTTGCAGGGCAAATCTATGGCGTTCAATTTATGATTGGAGAAATGGGATTCTCTGGGGAATTAATTAATCTCTACAAGTTTGTGAAATGGTAAAAGAAGGTAAAACTTCACAGATAAAGTTCTCAGGACCCAGAGAGGAGGTAAAGAGTAGTATTTGATGCATCTTGTGTCTAAGGTGAAGGTATTCCCTGGCAGATTCTTCTGGAGGCCTGGGCTTCCTGACTGCCACTGCCCAGTGCTTTGGGGCATCTCTAACTGAGCCTTCTGTTCCTCTGCCTGTAGAGCAGTCTTCAGCTCCTCAGAGCAGGCACTGACTGCTGGGTACCTGTTGGAACAGCTGGAAAGAGCCCATGCTCATTCAGTTATAGGTCCATACACAGAAATCTGTCACATTTCTATATGCCAACAACAAAAGATCAGAAAGAGAAATGAAGGAAACAATCCCATTTACCATCACATCAAAAATAAAATACATGGAAACTTACATTACCATATGTAAAATAGATAGCCAATGGAAATTTGCTGTATGACTCAGGGAACTCAAACAGAGGCTCTGTATCAACCTAGAGGGGTGGGATGGGGAGGGAGATGGGAGGGAGGGGACATATGTATACCTATGGCTGATTCATGCTGATGTTTGACAGAAAGCAACAAAATTCTGTAACGCAATTATCCTTCAATTAAAATAAAATAAAATGCCTAGGAATAAACCTACCCAAGGAGGCAAAAGACCTGTACTTCAAAACTTATTGTTGAAAGAAATTGAAGCTGACACAGAGATGGAAAGATACATCATATTCTTGGACTGGAAGAATCAATATTGTCAAAAGACTATACTACTCAAGGCAATCTACAGATTCAATGCAGTGCTATCAAATTACCAATGGCATTTTTCACAGAACTAGGACAAAAAATTGTTAATTTCTATGGAAACACAAAAGACACTGCAGATTACCAAAGCAATCATACAAAAGAAAATTGGAGCTGGAGGAATCAAGCTCCCTGACTTCAGACTATACTGTAAAGCTACAGTCATCAAAACAGCAGTGTACTGACACAAAAGCAGACACAGATCAATGCAGCAGGATAGAAAGCTCAGAAATAGATACACGTGCGTATGGCCAGTTCATCTATGACAAAGAAGGTGAGAATACACAGTGGGAAAAAGACAGTCTCTTCAATAAATGGTGCAGGGAAAACTGGACAGCTAAATGTAAAAGAATGAAAGTAGAGAAGGAAATGGTAACCAACTCCAGTGTTCTTGCCTGGAGAATCCCATGGACAGAGGGGCCTGGTGGGCTATAGTCTATGGGGTTGCAAAGAGTTGGACATGGCTAAGCAACTAACATGGAGAAGGCAGTGGCACCCCACTCCAGCACTCTTGCCTGGAAAATCCCATGGACAGAGGAGCCTGGTGGGCCATAGTCCATGGAGTCACTAAGAGTCAGACATGACTGAGTGACTTCACTTTCACTTTTCACTTTCATGCATTGGAGAAGGAAATGGCAGCCCACTCCAGTGTTTTGGCCTGGAGAATCCCAGGAACGGGGGAGCCTGGTGGGCTGTCATATGTGGGGTCGCACAGTCGGACACAAGTAAAGCGACTTAGCAGCAGCAGCAGCAAAACATTCTCTAACACCATACACATGTAGGCATAGGTCCAACTGTCTACTGAGCACGCACAATGTACAAGGCACTGCTCTGGACACACAGAGGAGCAAAATTTGTTTCCCATAATTGGGAGTTGGATGACAAATAGAAGGTCAAGACAAACGCAATTAACTAGCATCCAAAGCAGAATGGGCCTCCAATAAAAGAGGCATAAAAAGCTGTCTTGAAGATTCAAGGGAAGAAGAAATCACCCACTTTTTCAAGTAGCAGGACAAGCTTTATGGAAGGTGGGAAAGGAGAACTAGGCTTTTGCTCAGAAACTCAGGACCTCTAAGCCATAATCCCTGTTCTCTGCTAGCTCCCAAACCAGTCAGGATGAATGTCATACATACAGCGGCTGCAATTCAAGACCATATATGTTAACACCAGTACAAAAGAATCACAGAAAAGCTAGAGATTATTTCCTATTCGACCAGGAAATACTTCATGAAAGGGTGGACTTGGGCCCTAAAAGATGAAAAAGGTTTTATTAAAATGCTATTTTTGAATAAAAAACAATTAAATGATCTAGAAAATTTGGAAAACCCAATAAGGTATAAAGAATAAAATTGAAATCATTTATAGGGCCACTACCTACAGATAAATACATTGCCAGATATATAATATGCATAACAAATATTTGTAATATAAATAAATATAATTTGTTTATTTTTTCCTCAAGTATATTTTTATTACATACATGATTTTGAGACTTGCTTTTAAAAAACATATAATATGTAAACTTATCAGTAAAATTATTTGAAAACACATTTTTAAACAGCTGAAGAGTATCCATTAATTTATATATCATTTATGCAACCAATTTTCAAAATGTTCACATTTAGATTGCTTCTAAATTTCCAATTATTATAAATTAAACTTCAATGAAATTCTTAAACACACACCTTTGTCTACACCTCTGTATTATCAGCATAGATTCCTATAAGTGGGATTACCAAATCAAGGTATATTAACATTTCTGGGGCACTCGAGAGAGTAAAACATTGCACTATAACTTTCTAGAAAGGCTGTGCCAGTTTACATTCCCATTAGTTAGGTGTGCCATGAGACACACTCCTTCACCAGCAGTATTATTTAAGATGTTTGCTAATCTGATGAGGAGAAAATAGTAATTCATTGCTTTTAAATTTTGTATTTACTTGATCATTAGTGATGGGAACATTTTAAATATGCTCCTTTCCATGAATATTTCCTTTATGTTGCCAGTTCATCTATTTACATCAAGTGTTGTAAGTGAAACACATATTTTGAGGAGGAAACTTGGAAAGAATCTGCCGTTTCCTCAATCTTGGTGCTCTATGACTCCCTTTGGGTGGCCAGTGTAATCTTATTTTTTAAAGACACACTCCCATCCATTCATTTCTCTCTCTCTCCCTCTCTCCATCCCCTCTTTCTTTCCCTCCCTCCGTTTTTTTTTTTTTTTTTTCCTCTCTCCCCTGAAACAGCCAGCTACACTCTTCATCTGGTGCTCAAAGAAACTGGTCTATTGCAACACTGGAGGACAAACTGATGGTATTAGGATTATTGGGACAAAACATCCAGACTGCTAAGGGCAACTTAGCCACAGTGACTCTTTTTAAGCGCTGTTTTCAGAATTAACCTCCTCTTACACCATAAGAGCAGACTCCGCAGTGTTCCCTCCTGACTCCTCAGTCTCATCTGCACTGCACTTTCCTGCCTCCCTGGTGTCCGCTGAGCCTGGTGTGGTCTCGTCTACACCTTCCCCAGTCCACAGCCTGGCTGTCCCTGACTGTGAAGCACAGGTGGTGGCCTTTGGAGGAAGATACCCTTTTCCTCTGAATTCCACAGCACACTGCATTTTATTTAAAGCATCGCCAGTCTCCCAGGTATTCTGGTTCTTTGTGCATGCAATTCCTCTCTTTCATTACTTTATAGACTCCTGGAGGCATCTACTTGAGGAGCGTCTGTGTCTTCTTTATGTCTGGTTTCCCTTAGTACAGTCAGCAGAAACTCAAAAATGTTTTACAAGGTTAAAAATTAAATTTTACATAACGGAAACACTAGGCAAAAAAGTTTAATTTTAAAAAATGTTACTTTGAAAGAGAAAACAAAATTCTGTTTGTTTGTTTGTTCTTGGCTGTACTGTCTGGCTTGCTGGACCCTATTCCCTGAGGAGGACTTAACCTGAGCCTAGAAGTGAAAGTTCTGAGTCCTAATCACTGGGTCACCAGGCAAGTCCCTGAAACAAACTTAACTTTAACTGTAGTGACTCTGGTATGGAGAAGGAAATGGCAACCCACTCCAGTATTCTTGCCTGGAGAATCCTGTGGACAGAGGACCCTGGTGGGCTGCTGTCCATGGGATCGCACAGAGTTGGACACAGCTGCAGCGACTTAGCAGTGACTCTGGTAAGGCTATGGACTGAGTTGTGCCCTCCCATAAATTCATATTGTGAAGCCCTTACCCCAGTTATTGCAGGGGTATTTTAGGGCCTTTCAGGGAAGTGATTAGGTTAAATGAGGTCATAAGGTGAGGTCCCAGTCCAATAGCATTAGTGTCCCTATAGGAAGAGGAAGGGACACCAGAGATTTCTCTCTCTCCAGAGCAAAAAGGCCATGTGGGGACAGTGAGCAGGCTGCTTCTGCTAACCAGGAAGAGGGCTCTCATCAGAACCTGCTCCTAGAGGCACTTTGATCTTGAACTTCCACTTTCAGAACTGAGAGAAAATTCATTTCTGTTATTTAAGCCACCCAGCCTGTGATGTTTGGCGACGGCAGCCTGACACAGAGGTAATGGTGGGATGTTGGGTAGAAATGGAAGAAAGTCAGCTCAAATAAAGGAATACTGGTAACTCAATCAAAGAACTCAAAGAATCTCAAGTTGAGACACTGAGGGGTTAGAAACTAAAGGAAGACTTGGGAAACATGGCTTCTGTTGTCTCTTCAAGAAAGGCCTTCCTCCTGAAGCCACTTTGGTCCTCTGTGGCAGAGAAATAAAAACTGATGAAAATTACAGCTAGAGTCCAGGAACTAAGAAATTGAATGGGGTTAAACAATTACTTTTATGTCAAACATAAAGTCATCAGAGGGAAATAAGCACTAAAATGATATTTTAAAAACTTGGAAACTTGACAAGGCAATTGCTACTGGCTTCCATTAGAGTAAGAAGGTGCTTCCTTAGAATGTTTTCTGAAAGGATGATATACTGATCTTCCTGGGCTGGATCCATTAGCCATGGAAAGATGTACCTGAGTCTTTAGGGACATTGCTGAATGCATCAGGCCATATCACAGAACCCACTGCCTCAAAACCAAATATTAAGGAAGAACTTATTAGAAAAACAAGATAGAGCACAACTCTCTCTAGGATTGTGATCGCTGTTCTCAAGACCTTGCCAAACCTCACTCATCATAACCTTGCATACTTTACATCTGTGTCATGCTTTGGAAGCTTCAAACAAACAAAAAAAAAAAACCTTTCTTGGAGAAAACAAAGACAAAAAAAGGACTTTTTCTGAACTGCATTTCTTAGTACTATTGTGGTTTAATGTCTAATTCTTGCATTAGAAGTGGAAAGAAAGAAGGAATCATGAAACTTTCTTTTTAAATCTCCTTTTAGCCAACATGTGGAGAAAATATCATGGCAACTGAGTCATTTTCCTGTTCTTTACAATGGATTCCAATATGTTCTATCTCCTAACTTCCAAACGGTTATATTTGATAGTTTGTTTAAAAATAAACTTTTATGGGTGAAACACATGTACACCATGTGTGAACCATGTACACCCACGGCTGATTCATGTGACTCTATGGCAAAAACCACCACAATATTGTAAAGTAATTAGCCACCAATTAAAATTTAAAATAAATTAAAAATAAATAAAAACATCAAGAATTTAGGCTTCAATCAGAGGCCTAAGGCGGGGGGACTTTTCGTAAGTATACATTACAAACAGAAAAGTACACAAGTTCTAAGGCAATAGCTTGATGAATTATTGCAAGAAACCACAAAGGGTAAACACTATCAGACCAAGAAATAGAACATTGCCAGCACCCCAGATCCTTGCTTGAAAATGGAGTTTTGAGCCAGACATGTATTTTATTTTCTTAGAAATAATATTAACGATAGTTAATGCCTAGATTAACTGACAAAAGTCCAAAAGGTATATAGACACGTTGCTCAGGGGCTCATTCAACTTTTAGATTCCTTAGTCAATTGCACAGCATTCATGGGAACACAAATTAGCTAACTATCCTTGGCTTCTGACAAATAATTTTGTGATATATATATAGATCCTTCAAAATATTTCTATCTTACTCTCTAGTAATTCCAGCTTCAAAATGTCTCCTGAAGCAGAGTCAGAGATATGGTCACAGATAAATGTACAGACAGTATCCTAAGAACAAAAGCTTTGAGATAACTCTGCCACTTCCTAATCCTGCCACCTGGGACAAAATGTTTAACCAACTGCTCTGGCCTCAGTTTCCTCACTGGTCCCGTGGTACTAACAGTAGTCACAAACACTGAATTAGTCACAAGGCATAAGGAACTTGGAACAGGCTCTGCCACCATTAGCAGTGCAATAAATGGTAAGAATCATTAGCTATTATTACAGAAACACTCATCATTACATTGTTAACAATAGGGAAAATTTTGAAAGACATTAAATAATCAGAAGTAGGAGTCCGAATACATACAAAATAGAGAATATAACGCCCCCCCGCCCCGGGTATCACATAGTGGTTAAAAACGCAGCTTCTGGAACCAGAATGCCAGTCTGCCCCAGACCAGCTGTGTAATCCTGGACAATTTTATTAATTCTCCGAGCCTCTGAAAACAAAGGAGAATACCTCCCTTGTAAGGTTAACCGGTTCATATACATAAAGCACTCAGAACAGTCCCTAACATACAGCTGGTGTTTAATCAGCGTTAGTCCCCCGATTGCCCGGCGGCCCAGCACACACACAGAGCTTCCAGGTCCCGGTCTGGAGACAGACGTGCCTAGAGTTGGAGGATATGAGAACACAACCCACGTTCCCCTGGAGTTAATAGAAGGAATCAGAGGCTTAGGCCTCCGCCTGGGGCTACGAACTGGAGAGAGCCGTTCCGCGGGCAGCACCTGAACGGACTGCTTTTATTCAAAGGAAGAAAGGCCCCCAAACAGAAACTCCCACCGCAGCCACAGAGCAGCCCAGGCGAGAGGAAGGAGCTGGAAGGCTTTGCTCCCCTCCAGCCCCGCCGCCTCCACCTCTTTTCCTCTCGCAGCCCTGCCCCACCCCCCAGCCCCCGTCTTGGGGCTTTTTAGAGACTCAGGAGCGGGGATGAGAAGAGAGGTTCGCGTCCACCTGGGGGAGGAGGGGGTGCGCAGTGACAGCGTCCATGGAAAGGGCTGGGAGCGGCTCTGACGGGACCCCCTGCCCCACCCGGCTCCTGGAGCCCTCAGCGGTGTGGACAGGCGGCCGTGGTCTCCACTCTGCAGGAGCGGGTTCAGCACCAGCCTTGGAAACCCGGAAAGTACTGAGACGTTTCTCTGAGCTCAATGCGCGGCAACGTCAAGGATCCCCGGCCGCCAGCTCCGCTTCCACCCGGTCCTGTTCCGCGCTGAGCCCAGGTCTCCTCCCAAGCAGCAGCATCCCCCACCCCCGCCCCGGGGACCCTGCCCCTCGACATGGGCACCAGGTCTGTGTGCAGACAGTAACGGGGGAACCCCGACGAGCAAGGAGGCCGGCGTTCCCTGAATGTCGGGGCCCACCTGGATGGGGGGAGCCGGGCGCGGCCCCCGCCCCCTCGGCCGCTGGTCCAGTGCCCGGGTTGAGAGTGGGAGGATCACTGCTTTCCTCGGGCTGCCCCTGCCTTTCCTTGCCACAGTTCCCGCACAGCCTCGGGGGCTTTTTAGGGTCACTGCTACCTTCCAAGAGTCTTTCCATTTTCTTTCCCTAATGGTCCAGTATTAATTAAGATTTATGCTTCACCCCTCTGCTTTCCCAGATCACAGAGAATATCCAGAAGACAATGGCGATTCTCCCTGAGGGTGTCCTGAAATGGGCCACATTTCTAAGACATCACTGATGGCTGCTATTTTCTCCTTACAAAACGCTCTTAAGATAACAGAATCATCCAGCAGTGATGAGCATGGGGCAAGACTCCTGTATTCTGGGAGCCCTGGTTCTTGTCCCTTGGTCCACAGTGGAAGAACCTGTGTGTCAGTGACACAGCAAAGGGATTCAACTCTGCTGGGCGTTCCCGGAAACGCAGAGATGGTCCCGGGGCCCCCGGAACTCTCCAGGACCGTGGAAGGAGCTGCCTTGCACATTTCACAGGACTTCTGCGGATGGAGGCTCCTCAGTAAGATCATCTCACATGCTAGTAAAGTAATGCTCAAAATTCTCCACGCCAGGCTTCAGCAATACGTGAACTGTGAACTCCCTGATGTTCAAGCTGGTTTTAGAAAAGGCAGAGGAACCAGAGATCAAATTGCCAACCTCTGCTGGATCATCGAAAAAGCAAGAGAGCTCCAGAAAAACATCTATTTCTGCTTTATTGACTATGCCAAAGCCTTGACTGTGTGGATCACAATAAACTCTGGAAAATTCTGAAAGAGATGGGAATACCAGACCACCTAACCTTCCTCTTGAGAAATCTGTATGGAGGTCAGGGAGCAACAGTTAGAACTGGACATGGAACAACAAACTGGTTCCAAATAGAAAAAGGAGTACGTCAAGGCTGTATATTGTCACCCTGCTTATTTAACTTCTATGCAGAGTACATCATGAGAAACGCTGGGCTGGAAGAAACACAAGCTGGAATCAAGATTGCCGGGAGAAATATCAATAACCTCAGATATGCAGATGACATCACCCTTATGGCAGAAAGTGAAGAGGAGCTAGAAAGCCTCCTGATGAAAGTGAAAGAGGAGAGCAAAAAAGTTGGCTTAAAGCTCAACATTCAGAAAACGAAGATCATGGCATCCGGTCCCATCACTTCATGGGAAATAGATGGGGAAACAGTGGAAACAGTGTCAGACTTTATTTTTCTGGGCTCCAAAATCACTGCAGATGGTGACTGCAGCCATGAAATTAAAAGACGCTTACTCCTTGGAAGAAAAGTTATGACCAACCTAGATAGTATATTCAAAAGCCGAGACATGACTTTGCCAACTAAGGTCCGTCTAGTCAAGGCTATGGTTTTTCCTGTGGTCATGTATGGATGTGAGAGTTGGACTGTGAAGAAGGCTGAGTGCCAAAGAAGTGATGCTTTTGAACTGTGGTGTTGGAGAAGACTCTTGAGGGTCCCTTGGACTGCAAGGAGATCCAACTAGTCCATTCTGAAGGAGATCAACCCTGGGATTTCTTTGGAAGGAATGATGCTAAAGCTGAAGCTCCAGTACTTTGGCCACCTCATGCGAAGAGTTGACTCATTGGAAAAGACTCTGATGCTGGGAGGGATTGGGGGCAGGAGGAGAAGGGGATGACAGAGGATGAGATGGCTGGATGGCATCACGGACTCGATGGACCTGAGTCTGAGTGAACTCCGGGAGATGGTGATGGACAGGGAGGCCTGGCATGCTGCAATTCATGGTGTCGCCAAGAGTCGGACATGACTGAGCGACTGAACTGAACTGAACAACCAAGGAAACTATATAGACTTGAAGCGACCTTGGTAAACACGTGAGTGCTCCTCATGGCACATAGTTCTGAGGCCAACTTACAGCTTCAGAGCTCAGCATGAACTCAGTTTTACCCCTCTGGAGCAGAAGTTGGAGTGGGGCAAAAGCATGCAGTGAGAACTCTGTCTTTGGAGGGCCCCTGGAGGAATCTCAGCGAGGATAGACTTAGCTGCCTGACACCTCAAAAAGTGCACACTGGACACGGCCTGCCCTGGCCAGGTTTATACCACGGCTTTGAGGATGCTGCGGACTTAAATATCTTCCTCCTACACACCCATCGAGGAAGGACAGCACTTGCCATCTTAGTTGCAGAGGCTGGGGTCAAGAAGCATCTCTGGTGTTTGTGAAGTCAGAGGTTGGCCCTCTGGCTTCTTGTGGTTTCTGCAGAGTCCACAGTTTGAGGGATTTTCTATTCTGCACAACAGCTGCGAAACGTGCTGATCCCGGAGTCACTTCCTCAGGAACGGTACCAGAACACTCAACACACCTGGTTGCTAAACACTTACATACCAGGAAACGCTGTCCTTGAAAGGAGACTGCCGTGTGATAAGGGATTGTGTTCCCAGGTGTGGCTTGAGATGAGATGATGCTTATCTAAAAGGCTCCTAGGGGCTCCCCAGGGGATGAAATCTCAGTCTACTGTTCTGATTCCCTTTCCTCTGTCTCTTTGGGACACTTTAATATCCAGGATGACCAAACTGCAGGCTCATTAAGCGTGAGTGACGGTGGGAGTGGCATCTCCCTTAAAAATTCAGACAGAAAACACAAGGAATGCGAGGGCGTATAAACGCAAATCAAACGGGGCTCCATGCTTTAGGCAGGGGGGCCTTGGGGAGCCAAGGTCATGGGGTCTCCTGTTCTTCAGCCACCTGCAGGGCTAACTTCTCTAAACTCACACGTGTCAGTCCGTGGTGTAGATGTTTCCCAGGCCACTCACCTAGCCCCAGACCTGCCTCCACCTCAGACCTTGCCTCTCATGTTCTTGCTTCTGTAACTTACAGGCTATTTTGAGACTCTCTGTTTGGAAGTCTCTACAGCATCATCTAGAAACCTCAGTCAGAGTGGATGAGTGGGAAAAGGGATGATTCCATGAGATTCTATGGAGGGATGTTTGTATGGTCTATCTTTTCAATCCCCACAACAGCCCAGTGAGGTGGATGTTATTCTCCCGTTTTCAGATGAGGAGAAGGAGAACTAGAGAGGTCCAGTGACTTGGTAAGGTCTCCAGGAGACCTGGTTCAAGTTCTGCTCTGTTCTGATCTTGGTGCCTCTATGGGCTAGCCTCCTTTTTACAAAAGTTATTAATAAAAATTTAAACAAACACAGAAGTAGATGATGGATCCCTACACATCCATCACCCTGATAAAACAGTTGTCAAGATCTTGCAGCTTATGGAACAGTCTTCTTTGGCTTCATTTTCTATCAGCTTTGTCTCACCCAGGACCACTTGTTCACTCACACACCAGGTTTCAACCAGACTGAACAAGCCGTTTAGTTGTTCTCTGACTCTGGGCCTTTGCACATGTTGATCCCTTTGACTCGGTTGCTTCCAACCCTGGTACACAGCTGCCCACAAGACCCACTGCTGACCGACCACATCAGAAACTGCTGGCACTAGGCACCCTTCCCTCCACGCCCGTTTGACCCACTCTTCTCATTCTTCAAGACTTCCTTCTAGAATCCTCCCTCTCTACAAAGCCTTCACCGATGTCCCCAGTCTGGCTAAAGGTGCTTCTTCCAGTCTCCACTGGGCCTCACACCTGTTTCTATCAGAGGCTGGAGCCAGGAGTGTCTGACTCAGCTGTTTCCTTTCACCCCTGTGTTATTTGGTTCCTCTGCTGTGTGTCATTCCTCCCAGGGTCCAGTACCACACAGCACAGGCCCACCGTGGTGTGGCAGGGCCAGGCCCAAGGGCCCCCAGCCCCACAGCTGGCCCTCCCTGGCACTTGGCTCGCTGGACAAGGCTGCTGTTCTTTGGCGCTCTCGTTCATTTAAAGGAAGTGGTTCTTGGCTTTCTTTCCCAGCCACCAATTACGTTCCCACAGGAGGTCACATTTTGGTTGCGGTGATGGATTCTTGAAAAACTGTGGATATGAAAATGCCAACTCTATCCCGCAGAAACTCCTCACTTCATAACACAAGGTGATGTGCTGTGTACCTTCACATTTCAGGTCACTAATAAGCTGTGTGACTTTGGGCCAGTTACTTAACCTCTCTGTGCCCCAGTTTCTTTCTTCGTAAAATGAGAATTGTACTTCAAAGGGATTAGGGAGGACTGAGTGAGAAAATGCGCAAAAAGGCCTGGCGCATAGTACGTGCTCAACAAACGACAGGTACAATTTCTGTTAGACTTTGTCATCGTCATAGTATTTCATCCACACAGGCTTGTTTCTTTGGTTTCATAATAGCCCTCAGTACTGAAAAGCTCTAGAAGGGTTCCCTGATGGCTCAGATGATAACAAATCTGCCTGCAATGCAGGAGACTCAGGTTTGATCCCTGGGTCGGCAAGATCCCCTGGAGAAGGGAATGGCTACCCAGTCCAGTATTCTTGCCTGGAGAATTCCAGAGGAGCCTGGCGGGCTACAGTCTATGGGGTTGCAAAGAGTCGGACACGACTGAGTGACTAACACACACACACAGAGGAATACTACTCTATATTGTAAATCTTCTATTTTTATCATGAGCATAAATTCTGTACCTAAAAATGATGCTGTGTCTGAGATTTCCAGAGCCTGGAGTGCCCACCATTCTGATCAAAGAAGGCAGGCAGAGGCTGCCTTTGTTTACGTGGAATCTCCTGGAATTCACCCCGGGCTCTCACCACCTCCTCCTGGTTCTGCCTCTCTGACCATCGCCTGGGGGTGCTTGTGGGGTAGAAACAGGAGAGTGCGATGACCTGAAGGAAGCCAGGATTTGGGAGGCCTGAGGCAGAAGAACAGGGTGATTCACACCTGTGAGCCCCACGTCTCTGGGGCAGCACTGGCAGGGCCAGAAGCTCTGTTCCTGGACGAGAGCACCCATGGGGCAACTCGCCCCCTTCCTCAGGCACCCAGACCAGGGAAGGAGAGCCTGGCTGCAGTTGGAAATCACCAGGTGTCTTCATACACTGCGCTGAAACACTCATGATGCTTTGGGTCAACTTCATTTAAAAAAAAGCTTTGCATCTGATTTAAGTCTTCCAGGAGCCCTACATCATGTTGGCTTTAAACATGCTGTGTCTGGATAATAAGTACTGAGGCCGGGGATTAGGTGAGGTGGGGAGATTTATAAAGCACTAGATGCATTAAAGCCCCATAATTCACCCTTTGTTTTGTCTAAAACTTGAGCCATACCCCTCCCCTTTTCAGGCTCCTGTCCATATCAAGCAGAGACTGGGTTCACTGACTTTGCACCGTGAGGCTCCTGTGAAAGTCAGAGACAAAAGCCTCCCATCAAAGCTGCCATAGTGAGTTTCTGTTCAGCAGGAGGCGGTAATTCTTAAAGCAATTCCCAAGGCTTTAGACAGGCCCAGCCCCTCGCCCCGGCCTGCAGCCCAGTAACTGCGCACCTCCTCCCTGCTTGCCCCTTGTGGCCCTCTGCCCCAGGCGAGGTGCCTTACTCCGCCTAAGCGGGGCGGGGGGCATCCACGATGCTGCAATCCGGGACCAGAGGCGGATGCCTGAACGGTTCTCCGCCCTCCTTCACTCACGCGCAGAAACCAGACAGAACCCCAGGAGGGCTGGCGCAGCCCCTTTCTGGGCTCGCTCCCGCCTCTCACGTGAGGTCTTCAGGGGCCCCGGGTTTCTTCCTCGGCTAGTCACGGACAAACGCTCTCATCACCCCAGGCTTTCCCTCATTCCCGAGCCCCACTGCAGCCGGCCTTAGTACCCTCTGAACACCTTAATGGGGCAGTAAAAACTTTACAGCCTGCAGCTCTAAACCGTTCTCACGTTTCTGAATAAAACAATTTATGGCACACAAGATTACTATGGTTCGCCCTTTGAAAACCCCGCAGATTCTAGACGCATTCAAAAGGGGGCTGACCGAGTTACACTGGCCGACAGCTGGCTTACAGAAATCCACAGCGGCAGAGCTAAATTCCGGCTGCGAACGGCTAAGTCAGGAGAGAAAACAGCCCTTGAGTCTCACGGCATCACCAGGCAGCCCCGCGCTTTGCCTCTTTCATGTGGCTTTGGTGTCAAACCCGCTTGCGTGCATCTCTCCCTGGATTTTTGCCTCCCTTCTCGGTTCTTGCCTGGATCCACAGGGGTCCCTATGAGCTTCGTCAGCAAATCCAGAGATCCAATCTGTTCCTTCCGTCTTGAGCAGGCAGAAAATTAAAACCAGGAAAAAGCTAGCAACTCGATCACTACTCGTTTCTCCAAAACAGTGCCCAGGAGCCGCCTGTGAGCCCAGAAAAGGCATCTCAGTGCCCTTAGAAGCGCCCTTACCGGTATTCCATATCCGCCTCTCCGGTGCATCAGAGACGGGCCCCTGCCTCCTTGGATGTGTGGCCTCGGCGCTCTGCAGCCCACAGACAATCGGGCCCATTATAGTCATCAGGCCGCCGAGTTAAAGGGTGGCCCTTAGAAAAATATAAACAGCTTGTCAGCGCCAGCCAAGGGGGCGGGGCTGCAGCATCAGGGGACAATGGGCGCCAATGACCAGCCTCTCTGGGCTCTGTTGGCTGAGGATATCATGTTTCATTTTGAAGAAGGGGAGACAGAGAGCAAGGAACGCCGAATAAGAAGGGCCAGCCCCGCAGCATGAAAGGGGTCCGAGCTGAAAAGTTTAATCACTGCCCGCAGAGGATCATTTTCAAGGAGGAGTTTGATGCCTCACACAAAATAATGCAAATTTTTAGAAGTCACAGACGTTCGTGTTGCATTAACCATTTCTGGTCTCCTGGGCTTAATAAATAGAGTATTCACTGGGGTAGAAAGGGCTTTTTCAATCAAACACCAAAGGAAAGGAACAAAGTCCAAGGAAGATGCTTTTATGATATGTTTTGGTTATTAAATAGAATATCAGATAAGTACTTACTACATTTACAGAAAAAATGCTTGATTTGATTGGTTTGTCTTCAGAACTCAGAGAAGTGGGCACATTTTATTCGCCAAATATAAATGCCTCACGTTAAAAAAAACGCTCACAATCTGATCATACCTGCACACAGAAAACAGGAGTTAATTCAGTGTATAGGGGAGAAGGCAAAGGCAATGGCTTTTTTCTCTCTTCTGAGCTTAACTAAATCCTACTTGTAAAGCTACTAGGCCAGCTTAAACTGTCGAAACCCTATGATAATAACCAAGAACCCGAAAACAACTGTGGCTTTTTAAAATAAAATATCTAAATAATACACTGAAGTAAGAATAAGGTTAAGAGCTATTTGGCTGATTTGTGGTACTGTGTAAATTACAGGCATAAAATCTTTGAGAAAAGCACAGTCATTACAATTGAGACTAGTTCCCTTATTTATAAAGGAGGCACAACAGCTATCAAAATTGACTAGCAGAGAAACAGAAAAATATTGAAATATAAGCATTTCCACAAATTTTGTATCAGGCTTTTCTGATTTTGATTATAAAAAGAACAATCCAAAGATACTGTCCTTTCTGATCTGTGGTAGTTTAAAAATATTTATGATTCTGCCACTGATGTTTAATTTATATTAAAGTGAGACTCCTCCGGTGCATGCACGTGTGCTAAATTGCTCAGTCCTGTCTGACTCTTGAGACCCCATGGACTGTAGACTGCCATGCTCCTCTGTCCATGGGATTCTCCAGGCAAGAATACTGGAGTGGACTGCCATTTCCTTCTCCAGGGGGATCTTCCCGACCCAGGGATCCAACCCGTGTCTCCTGCATTGGCATGCAGGTTCCTTACCACTAGCACCACCTGGGAAGCGAGACTCCTCAAACTAAAGTTCGACTCATTTAAAGTGAGACTTCCGGTTACCTCATCTAAATAGTGCTTTGAGGTTGCTTCAGGTCCTTCTATTCTTCCACTGATTATAAAGGAGCTTGTTACACCTGTATTTGCATGGCTCTGGATTTTAAAGCAAAGGTTACCTTCTGGAAAAGATCTAGTTTTCCTTTAATACTAATCAAGACCCTGCTGTAAAAATAAGCTTCAGAACACCAAAAGTATGAAAAAAAGGAAAAATAGATAAATTGGATTTCATCAAAATTAAAAACTTCTGTGCATCAATTCTATTGTCAAGAAAGTGAAAAGATGACCCACAGGAGAAATATGTGAACATCATATATCTGATAAGGGTCTAGTATGCAGAATATATAATGAACTCCTATAATTAAACAATAAAAATAGAAATAACCCGATTTAAAAATGAGCAAAGTTCTTGTACAGAGGTTTCTCCAAAAATGGCCAACAAGCACATGAAAGATGCTCAGCATCATTAGTCATTAAAGTGTGAAAGAAAAGAGAGTGAAGTCGCTCAGTCGTGTCCGACTCTTTGCGTCCCCATGGACTGTAGCCAACCAGGCTCCTCTGTCCATGAGATTTTCCAGGCAATAGTACTGGAGTGGATGACCATTTCCTTCTCCATGGGATCTTCCCGACCCAGGGATCGAATCCAGGTCTCCTGCATTGGAGACAGACGCTTTACCGTCTGAGCCACCAAGGAAGTCCCTCACTAGTCATTAGGGAAATTCAAATCAAAACACAAAGAGGTACCACTACACAACCATTCAGTTCAGTTCAGTTCAGTCCAGTCACTCGGTCGTGTCCGACTCTTTGCGACCCCGTGAATCGCAGCATGCCAGGCCTCCCTGTCCATCACCAACTCCCGGAGTCCACCCAAACTCATGTCCATCGAGTCAGTGATGCCATCCAGCCATCTCATCCTCTGTCATCCCCTTCTCCTCCTGCCCCCAATCCCTCCCAGTACCAGGGTCTTTTCCAATGAGTCAACTCTTCACATGAGGTGGCCAAAGTATTGGAGTTTCACCTTCAGCATCAGTCCTTCCGATGAACACCCAGGACTGAGCTCCTTTAGGATGGACTGGTTGGATCTCCTTGCAGTCCAAGGGACTCTGAAAAGTCTTCTCCAACACCACGTTCAAAAGCATCAATTCTTCGGTGCTCAGCTTTCTTTACAGTCCAACTCTCACATCCATACACGACCACTGGAAAAACCATAGCCATGACTAGACGGACCTTTGTTGGCAAGGTTACATCTCTGCTTTTTAATATGCTATCTAGGTTGGTCATAACTTTTCTTCCAAGGAGTAAGCGTCTTTTAATTTCATGGATGTAATCACCATCTGCAGTGATTTGGAGCCCCCAAAAATAAAGTCTGACACTGTTTCCCCATCTATTTCCCATGAAGTGATGGGACCAGATGCCATGATCTTCGTTTTCTGAATGTTGAGCTTTAAGCCAACTTTTTCACTCTCCTCTTTCACTTTCATCAAGAGGCTCTTTAGTTTCTCTTCACTTTCTGCCATAAGGGTGGTATCATCTGCATATCTGAGGTTATTGATATTTCTCCCTGCAATCTTGATTCCAGCTTGTGCTTCTCCCAGCCCAGCGTTTCTCATGATGTTCTCTGCATATAAGTTAAATAAGCAGGGTGACAATATACAGCCTTGACGTACTCCTTTTCCTACTTGGAACCAGTCTGTTGTTCCATGTCCAGTTCTAAGTGTTGCTTCCTGACCTGCATATAAGTTTCTCAAGAGGCAGGTCAGGTGGTCTGGTATTCCCATCTCTTTCAGAATTTTCCACAGTTTATTGTGATCCACACAGTCAAAGGCTTTGGCATACTTAATAAAGCAGAAATAGATGTTTTTCTGGAACTCTCTTGCTTTTTCCATGATCCAGCAGAGGTTGGCAATTTGATCTCTGGTTCCTCTGCCTTTTCTAAAACCAGCTTGAACATCTGGAAGTTCATAGTTCACATATTGCTGAAGCCTGGCTTGAAGAATTTTGAGCATTACTTTACCAGCATGTGAGATGAGTGCAATTGTGCGGTAGTTTGAGCATTCTTTGGCATTGCCTTTCTTTAGGATTGGATTGAAAACTGACCTTTTCCAGTCCTGTGGCCATTGCTGGGTTTTCCAAATTTGCTGATATATTGAGTGCAGCACTTTCACAGCATCATCTTCCAAGATTTGAAATAGCTCAACTGGAATTCCATCACCTCCACTAGCTTTGTTCGTAGTGATGCTTTCTAAGGCCCACTTGACTTCACATTCCAGGATGTCTGGCTCTAGGTGAGTAATCACACCATCGTGATTATCTGGGTCGTGAAGATCTTTTTTGTACAGTTCTTCTGTGTATTCTTGGCACCTTTTCTTAACATCTTCTGCTTCTGTTAGGTCCATACCATTGCTGTCCTTTATTAAGCCAATCTTTGCATGAAATGTTCTCTTGGTATCTCTAATTTTCTTGAAGAGATCTCTAGTTTTTTCCCTTTCTGTTGTTTTCCTCTATTTCTCTGCATTGATCGCTGAATCTTGTCTCTCCTTGCTATTCTTTGGAACTCTGCATTCAGACCCTTATATCTTTCCTTTTCTCCTTTGCTTTTCACTTCTCTTCTTTTCACAGCTATTTGTAAGGTCTCCTCAGACAGCCATTTTGCTTTTTTGCATTTCTTTTCCATGGGGATGGTCTTGATCCCTATCTCATGTACAATGTCACGAACCTCCATCCATAGGTCATCAGGCACTCTGTCTATCAGATCTAGTCCCTTAAATCTATTTCTCACTTCCACTGTATAATCATAACGGATTTGATTCACAGCCATTAGGATGGCTATTGAAAAAAAAGCAAAAACGAGTGTTGAGGAGGATAAGGAGGAACCGGAACCTTTGCACAGTGCTGGTGGGAATGTGAAATGGCTCAGCTACTGTGGAAAACAGTCCTATACTTCAAAAAGTCAAACATAAAACTTTACCATGTGACCCAGCAATTCCACTCCTGGGTATACAGCCAAGAGAACCGAAAACAGGTACTCAAAGAAATACATGTATGCTTATGTTCATAGCAGCATTATTCACAGGGAGTCACAAGGCAGACACAACCTACACGCCCATGTGTGTGTGCGTGCTGTCACGTCAGCTGCGTCCGACTGAAACTGTAGGGACTGTAGCCTGCCAGTCTCCTCTGTCGATAGAATTCTCCAGGCAAGCACACTGAGTGGGTTGCCATTTCCCTCTCCAAAAGAAACTATAGGAAGAAAGAAAGTGAAGTCGCTCAGTCATGTCTGACTCTTTGCGACCCCATGGACTGTAGCCCACCAGGCTCCTCCGTCCATGGAATTCTCCAGGCAAGAGACCTGGAGTGGGGTGCCATTTCCTTCTCCCAGATAGAGATAGTAGTTGTATAACTGCAGATGTGTTATATGCCACTAAACTGTTCACTTTAGATGGCTAATTTTATGTTTCATTTTACTTTTTATAGTTTCTTCTGGGTTCAACAGGAGGCTTCCTTGAAACGTCATCCCATGAGTATACTGAAGATTTTTTTTTAAGATTTATTCAATTTATTCAATCATTATTTGTGCATTGTTCAGTATCTGTTAAGCACCAGATACTGTGGGGCAGTGAGTGCCAGGAGACCAATTTGCACCTTCTCTATTAAAGCTGAGAAAGAGCAGGATCACGCAGTAGGGAGAGGAACACGGCAGGCAGGGTGAGAGAAGGGATACCGCGTACACGGCTGCGACCTGCGGCCATCTCACGCTTGATCTCATTTACTACTCAGAACCACCGGGAGCGGAGGTGGTAGGAACGCTTATTCCCATATTATGCAGACAGAAACCGAGAATCAGAGTTAACTGCCTTCCCAAAGTCACCCTGCCCGTAGGCACTGGAGCAGGTTCTTCCTCTTCTGCCAGCTGCTCCCTGGGCAGAGGTAAGGAGCAGAATCCATTCCCAATGCAGAAGGAAAAATATACAAACGACTTAAATTTACTAAGAAGCATTTTAGACATTAAAAAAAAAAAGCAGGGTGGCTCTCTTTCTAGTAGAATAAAGACACAAACCAGGGAAAGAAATAAAATTGTCAAAGACTTACTCAGAACGTTTCATTTTCAGAAAACAACCACATAACTTTAGACACAGAGGGATTCTCTAAGTAATCTGATCAGATACCCTTATTTTTCTGATGGAAAATCTGATGCCCTGCAAAATTAAGTGATGTGCCCAGAGTTACATAGCAAAATGGCAGCAAAACCAGGGCTAGGAGTCAAGTTTCTTGACTCCTAGTCCAGCGTTCCTTCTACTATGCCACACACGCAAAATTAAGAAACCAATCCCAGGTTAACCTTTTACTGAGCAGATCTCAAATTCTCTACCTCTCCATAAATTAACAGACATAATAATCCGTACTCTCTGTACATTCCAAGTGTAGCGACCTACAGCACATATACAACATTCTCCAAGAGTCTACTATTTCTTTCTTCATATAGTTTGTTAAACACCAATAACGAAGACAGCCATTCACAAGCTATAATTTGGGAAGGACTATATTCAGACTCAGTTGTTTTTAACAAAGGTAATAAGCCTCTTGGAACAGGAAATGAACTGAGAACAAGGAGAAGCAGTAGGCTCTGACAACATAGAGAGAAAACTTTGCCAGGAATTTCATCAAGAAAACACGACCACACAGGACTGAAAACCCTTGAGCGCACTGGCCCACTCCCCACTGAGGCCCGGTCTTTCCTGACCCCGCATCCCTTGGCACTGGCCTACTGCTGTTATTAAACACGAAATAATTACAGAGGGGGACGTATGTTCTTTCAAAAGAGGGGGAGATGACGTCACTACTTTCTAAATTTCAAATCACTCGATTATGCAATTCAGAAAATTGCCATATACCCTTTGAGAATGCTCATCATCCAATTAAAACTTTACCCTTGATCCAAAACAGCTGCCCCTTAGTCATCCACCTCTTGGCAACCTGAAGCTTCAATTACGCACAAGCAGACAGCGCGTCACCCAACCCTCCGAAGAGCCGAAGCCCCACATCACTGACTTGGTTCAACATCCCCCAGTGCCCTCCTTATCAAGCTCCTGAGTTGCCCAGAAGCACTGGACTGAGGGAAAACTATTAAACGGTCTACTGATTTTCTTTTTTTTGACTGTACCACACGGCATGTAAAACGTCTCCCACCAGGGATGGGGCAGGGCGGGGTGGGGGGAAGCACAGAGTCTCGAGCACTGGACCACCTAGGAGGTCCGGATATATATCTTTTAAAGTGATGCACACATAATATTAGATTCTCCTGTTAGGACAGCATACAGTTAATGGAACTGAGTATTCAAAACAGAGGTCTTTTGGGTAAAATATGGATGAATGGTCAGATCCCTTAAGTCTTCTCAGAAGATTCTGGGAATTATAAACTTCTAAGACTGAATCCTTTACTTTCTTTTTTATGGAAATAAAAGTGGTGCATAGGTATTAATAACATGGCTTAATAAAGAGGAGAAGCTGAAGATTTACCCATCACTGACATTGAAGGACTTTGCAGAGAGAAGGAATGAGAGTCAAAATCTTTTCATGACTTGACAAGGCTTTTGATTTTGTTCTGCTTAGCTGTTCCTCAATGCATTGTCAATTACGGACAAAAATCATTCATTCTTTGGTCTGCCCCCAACCTGTTAAAGAGGTAAAAATTCTAAACACATTTCGCTAAACTTTCATCATCCTCAGATACATTTGTTCTTTGCAGATGAAGCAGTTTATGACTAGTATGTGGATATTCCATACTTGTTCTTGTGTTTGAATTGTTTGTATTTCTCTGAGAAAGACAGCAATTGTAAGGATTAAAGTCAGTTCATATGAAGTTAGGCCGTTAAGAGGACCCTGCTAACCACACCTCAACATGAATGAACTTCATTTTTCCTATCATGCTGGTGGATTGCTACAAGCCTCCTCTTTTGCTCTGTCCCCAAATGCCAAATGGTCACATTTGCAAAATAATGCATAAAGTTAGACTCTAGCCGTGGAAATGACCAGGAAATCGACTTATATGGTGTACCAAGCAATGGCCTTGGGTCCATTTGCCATCACCCAGTCCACTGAGTTAAATCATGGCAACTTTTGACACCACAAAGGTGAAGATCATGAGGGGACTCACTGAAAACCTAGCTCAGAGTTAATCCCAGGGCCCATAAGGAAAGGTCCTTCTCAGAATAGAGCAGTGTTTTCACCAATAACCCACATAATGGAGGCAAATGTATCCTTAATTGTAAGGAAACTACAAGCTGACCCATCCCTTCAGAAGCAGGAACAGAGGGTGGTCCAGTGATGAAGGCTCTGTGCTCCCAGGGCAGGGTCCTGGGTTCGGTCCCCAGTCAGGGAACTAGACCTCGTATGTTGCAACTAAGAGATCCTGCAGGCCACAGCTAAGACCTGGTGCAGACAAAACGTGTGAAAAAATAGGAGCAGAACTTCACAATGAGGAACAGTATGTGCACAGCACCGGCTGTACGCCAGGCGCGGTCACAGGAACATACATATGCATAAACTCATTCAACCCTCCCAGCCAGCCCCAGGCAGCGGGAGCTCACAGTCATTTCCCAGACAAGGACACTGAAGGTTAGAGAGGTTAATGAATAACTCTCTAGTACAAGCACCCAAATGCTAAGAAAATAAAATTCTAACAGGACTAATTCAGAGAAGGAAAAACAAACAGCAGAAATAAGATATGGGTGGGAGGGAGGGAGGGTAGTTCCCTGGCAGTCTGGTGATTAGGACTTGGTGCCCTGGCGCCGTAATCCCTGATGGGGAACTAAGATCCCACAAGCTGCGCAGTACAGGCCAAACACAAAACACAAAGACAACCCACAAAAAGGGAGAAATAAGATACAGGGTTAGAACTAAACTAAGGATAGTGACAAACAAAAATACCCAGGGGCTCTGCACTGATTTGCTAAGGCTGTTATAACACATTTCTATAAGTGTAAAACAACACAAATTTATCATTTTACAGTTCTGGACGCCAGAAGTCCAAAACCAAGGTGTTGACAGGGTTGGTTTCTTCTAGGGGCTTGGCGAGAATCTGTACCGCGCCTCGCCTCCACCTTGCGGTGGGTGCCAGCAGCTCTTGGCTTGCAGCCGCGTCGCTCCAGTCTCTGCCTCTGTTTTCACGCTGCCTCCCCCTTGCCATACCTGCCTCTCCTCCTTTGATGTCTTTTTAAGACCAGGTGTTATTGGATTTAGGGTGGGCCCTAATCCACAGTGACTGAATTTTGATACCTTTATCTTAATTGTAGCTACAAAGACCCTTATTCCAAATAAGGTCATATTAAAATATTTATGTATGTATTTATATACTTGTACATTTATTTGGCTGTGCCAGGTCTTGTTCCCTAACCAGGGATGGAACCCCAGCCCTCTCCATTGGGAGCGTGGAGTCTTAGCCACTGGGTCACCGGCAAAGTTCCAATGTCACATTTGAGGTTTCAAGTGAATACATCTCCAGGGTCAGGGAGGGTTCCTCATATGGGAAGGGATTCAGGGGCAAGTGTCGTCTACAAGGGGAGACGTGCTGCGCAAAGACGTTTCTATGGGCATGCGTGCATGTATGCTAAGTACTTCAGTCGTGTCTGACTCTTTGCGACCCCATGGACTGTAGCCCACCAGGCTCCTCTGTCCATGAGATTCTCCAGGCAAGAATACTGGAGTGGGTTGCCATGCCCTCCTCCAGGGGGTCTTCTCCAGGCAGACTCTTTACCTGGGGTGCCACCTGGGAAGCTCAAACTTGTTTCTACCACTTAAATCCAAAACTAAAAGACAAAAACAAAAAAACGAAGCAGAAAAGAAATCATTTGTTGAATCTTAGGAAAAGGCTTCAGAAAACAACCCCAAATAACAGATTTATAGGTTCGAACATCCCCAGTTTCTAGTGTCTATTTTGATAGTTTTGACATAAATGTGTACCTGTGAAATCATTGCCGCAATCAAGATAGGAAGATTTTCAATGCCTCCAAAAGCTTCCATGTGTCCCTTTATAATGCATCTTCCTGCCCCTTCCTGCACCCTGGCCCCAGACCCACCTAACCATGGGTCTACTTTCTGTTACTATCAATTTATTTGCTTATCTACTATTTTAATTTCAAGTGCCATCATACAGATGGGTTTTGTTCGGCTTCTGTGATAGTCCGTTCAGGATGCTGGAACACAATACCACAGGCTGAGTGGCTTATGAACAACAGACATTTATTTTCCTCATCTGGAGGCTGGAAGGCCAAGATCAGGGAGGCAGCACCGTCGAGTGAGGGTCCTCTTCCTGGTCACAGAGGCCTAGCTGTACCCTCATGGGGTGGAAGGGGGTAGGAAAGTCTGGGGGAACTCTTTTACACCAGCACTAATCCACTCTCGTGGTTTAATCACCCCACAAAGTCGCAACCCTAACATCACCATCACATTGGGCATTAGGATTTCAACATATGAACTGGGTAGGGGAGAGGGCAAACATTCAGATCACAGAAGCGTCTTTTGTTCCGCATCTTTCCGAGGTTCGTCTGGGTTGTTGGGAGTGTCAGCAGTTGTTCAGTGGCTCAGTCGTGTGACACCATGGACTGCAGCACGTTAGGCTTCCCTGTCCTTCACTGTCCCCTGCAGCCTGCTCACACTCATGCCCATTGAGTCAGTGATGCTGTCTAACCTTATCATCCTCTGCCGCCTTCTCTTTTTGCCCTAAATCTTTCCCAGCATCAGAGTATCTTCCAATCAGTTGGCTCTTCGCATCAGGTAGCCAAAGTGTTGGAGCTTCAGCTTCAGCATCAATCTTTCCAGTGAATAGTCAGGGTTGATTTCTCTTAGGATTGACTGGTTTGATCTCCTTGCAGTCCATGGGACTCTCAGGAATCTTCACTAGCACCGCAATTTGAAAACATCAATTCTTCAATGCTCAGCATTTTTTGTGGCCCAGCTCTTCTCACATCTGTACATGACTACTGGAAAAACCATAGCTTCGACTATAGGGACCTACGTCAGCAAAGTGATATCTCTACTTTTTAATATGCTGTCTAGGTTTATCGTAACTTTCCTTCTAAGGACAAAGCGTCTTTTAATTTCATGGCTGCAGTCACCGTCTGTAGCGATTTTGGAGCTCAGAAAATAAAGTCTGTCCCTGCTCCCACTTTCCCTTCCTTCTGTTTGCTGTGAAGTGATCGAACTGGATGCCATGATCCTAGTTTTTTGTTTCTAATTTACTTATTTTAATTGGAAGATAATTACTTTATAACACTGTGGTGGTTTTTGCCACACATCGACATGAATCAACCACGGGTGTACATGTGTCCCCCACCCTGAACCCCTCTCCCACCTCCCTCTCCACCCTGTCCCTCTGCGTTGTCCCAGAGAACCGGTTTTGAGTGCCCCGCTTATGCACTGAACTTGCACTGGTGGCCCACTTCACATATGGTAATATACATGTTTCAATGCCATTCTCTCAAATCATCCCACCTTCGCCTTCTCCCACAGAGTCCAGAAGTCTGTTCTTTACATCTCTGTCTCTTTTGGTGCCCGCATATAGGATCACTGAGATCTTAGTTTTTTTAAATGTGGAATTGTAAGCCAGATTTTTCACTCTCCTCTGTTACCCTCATCAAGAGGCTCTTTAGTTCCTCTTCACTTTCTGCCATTCGAGCGGTATCATCTGCATATATGAGGTTATTTATATTTCTCCCAGTAGTCTTGATTCCAGCTTGTGATCCATCCAGCCCAGCATTTCACATGATGTATTCTGCATAGAAATTAAATAAGCAGGAATCCCATCACCTTCACTCGCTTTGTTAGTAGTAATGCCTAAGGCCCACTTGACTTCGCACTCCAGGATGTCTGGCTGTAGGTAAGTGATCCCACTATTGTGGTTATCTGGGTCACTAAGACTTTTTCAGTATAGTTCTGTGTATTCCTGCTATCTCTTCTTAATCTCTTCTGCCTCTGTTAGGTATCAATAGTTCAGACTTTTTTTATTGCTGTGTTGTCCTATTATATGAACCCAGCACAGTTTGTTTATTCACTTCTTAAAAGATTTTCAGTCAGTGAATTAATCTGATATTGCAATATTGGAGGAGAGATGAGGGAACATGAAGGGTAATTTCTCAGATCTGGCCTGGGTTTTCTCTTTCTTTCCCCCCTCTCTCTCCCTGCCTAACCTCCAGGTTACTCTCACATGCTCAGGCCATGCCCACACTTCTTTCCCCAGCCCTCATTGCTTCAACCATTGGCCCAGCACTGGCCATTTGCTGCTAGACTCCAAACTGGAGTGAGTGGTCCCAGTTAGGCGGCAGCTGAAACCTAATTTAGATGCTTCTCATCAGCCTCTCCTGAGGGCTGCCCTTCTCCCCATGTCTGCCTGGGTCCCCCCCACGCCTGCTCTCACGTGCGCAGCCCTCCTTCCTTCTGCTTTCCTCTTCTGAGTCGCCTACGCCAACTCGCCAGCACTTGGATGTGGTCCACTGCCTCCTCCCCAGCATCCATGCTCGATGGCCTTGCCCAGAAAGCACCCTATTGCTGGCCCCGGCCCACGTCCGCGCAGTCTGGGGCTTCTGCTGGATACATCTCAGTCACTTAGTTAAGAGAGGCAGCATGGCGGTGTTCGAGAGCGCCGAACCTGGAGTAGGCTGCAGTGTCTCAGCTGTGGGCGCGGGGCACCTGTCTCCTCTTCAATAGGTTGGGGACAGTAATAGTCCTACTTCATACAGCCATCATGAGGATTGGAGATTTATTTGTGAATAACTTAGAGCAGTGTTTAGCACTTAATAAGTACTGCTGACAAAGGTCCATGTAGTCAAAGCTAATTTTTCCAGGAGTCATGTACAAAAGTGAGAGTTGGACCATAAAGAAGGCTAAGCACTGAAGAACTGATGCTTTCAAATTGTGCTGGAGAAGAATCTTGAGAGTCCCTTAGACAGCATGGAAATCAAACCAGTCAATCCTAAAAGAAATCAATCCTGAATATTCATTGGAAGGACTGATGCTGGAGCTGAAATTCCAATACTTTGGCTATCTGATGTGAAGCGTGGACTCATTAGAAAAGACCCTGATGCAGCAGGAGAAGGGGACAGCAGAGGATGAGATGGTTGGATGGCATCACCAACTCAATGGACAGGAGTTTGGGTAAACTCCGGGAGTTGGCGATGGACAGGGAGGCCTGGCGTGCTACAGTCCATGGGGTCGCTAAGAGTTGGACATGACTGAGCGACTGAACCACAACGAAGCATTATATATGTTTTCCATAAAATAAAGATAAATGTTCAAGTGCTCTTTCTCACCTCAAACAATTCTATTTGTATTCACAGATTTATTCATCCAAAGGTCATTTATCGCGAGTCTCTCTGTGCCAGGAACTCTTCTAAGAGCTGGGGAATAAAGCTGTGAACACAACATAACACAAACTACTTCCTACTAGGGAAGACAGACACACGAATTGACAACTAAAAATACAGAGCATGTCTGTTAAGTGCTACGAGGAAACATACAGTAGTCTAAGAGGAGGACTTGGAATTCCCGAGGGTGGGTTGGAGCGGGCTGGGCTGAACAAGAGAGCTGCAGTTAGGTCAGTCGGGAGGGGTCTTGTTGGGAAGGCACTCTCTGAGGGAAGACCCGAATGTGCTCAGGTAGAGTGCCACGGGCTGTCCGCGGAAAGCGCATCCTTGGCAGTGGAAATAACGGGGACAGAGGCCCAGAGGCCCTGGCACCTAGTGGTCCAGGGGCCGCTGTGGTTTGGCTGACTGTGGAGGGGCACGGTTTGCTGACTTTTCATTTCATATGTTCTATGTGCTGTTGGAATCGCTTGACCTTGATGTTTAAATTTAAAAATGTCTTTTGACATTCTGCACCCTGACCCCCAATGTTTAGAGATTGAGACTGTGATGGAATTTAGAGCCTCCACACTTCTCAGCATATAGATACAGTGCTGGACACGGTGCTGTAGAAATGCAGTGAGCCGACAGCACGGCGCTGTGGTTACACCACCGCCGCGAAGCTGGGACGCCTGGGGAGCAGGGGCGCTAGGAATGATGCTCTTATCCCCAGGGCCTCACTAGGGGCCTGATTGCTGAGAGCTGGGTTTAGCATCCAAAGAGGAATGTGGAGATGGTTGGCAGGGAGTAACTAAGATAATAAAAGAATTGGAAAATACATTCAGAGGGGACATTTTAGGGGCTGAGCATGCAATTACTTAGCTGAAAGAAGAGATGCTTATGTGTTCTTATCCATTTCCACTGAGAACAAATTGGAAGAAAATTGGCTTAACTTGCAGCAAGATGACTTTAAGGATATTTGTAAAACAACCACCAAGCAAAAACAAAACAAAACAAAAACACTGCAGACTGTCTGACTCCCAGTCTCTAAAATTACTGAAAGGAGGCTAAGTAAGTCACTTCAGCTGTGTCTGTTTGCGGCCCCATGGACTGCAGCACGTCAGGCTACCCTGTCCTTTGCCATCTCCCAGAGTTTGCTCAAACTCATGTCCATGGAGGTCAGTGATGCCATCCAACCATCTCATCCTCTGCAACCCTCTTCTCCTTTGCCTTCTATCTTTTCAAGAATCAAGGTCTTTTCTAATGTATATACATTCCCCTTCCTTTCAATACACACACACACACACACACACACACATTTCTACCCGTAATTTTTAACCTTGTTATCAGATTAACTTCTTTCTAGAGCTATGTATTATAAAGCAAATTAGTCATTTAAAAACTACAAAAAGTAGGAAGCGTAGCTAACATCTGCCTAGAATTCTGCCTCATAGCAGAAAATCTGAGTACATTTCTCCAAGTATAGCTTATTGGAGTTCCACTGAACCTCTGTGGTTACTGAATCAGGTATACACTATGCAATTCTAATTTAAAAAATTTAAACTTAAAGATACCCATATTCCTCATTGCTGTGTCTTAGATATGCACTTGGTGGTGGCTGCCCAGCTCACAGTCATTTCTCCTTCTCTGGAGTGGCCTGTGACACGGCAGCAGCCCCCGAGGGAGCTGGTCTTTCCCAGCCTTTGGCTGGGCTCGCTGGCAGAGCTTCGGTAGCTTTTTCAGTCACAAGCAGGCGACTGAATGCTTCTGACAATAGTCCATGTTCACAGAGGCCCTACTGTGTGTCACGCAGTTCTGAGGTCCTTAAAGCATTATTTCCTTCCGCCTCACAACTTTATGAAGTAGTGTTAGAAATGTAACATTGTACACGTAAAACTTTAAAATATATGTGGCTGATTCATGTCGACGTATGGCAAAAGCCATCACAATATTTGATGCATGAGACAGGGTGCTCAGGGCTGGTGCACTGGGATGACTGCGAGGGATGGGATGGGGAGGGAGGTGGGGGGGATTCAGGATGGGGAACACATGTACACCCATGGCTGAGTCATGTGAGTGTACGGCAAAAACCACTACAATTTTGTAAAGTAATTAACTTCCAATTAAAATAAATTTAAAAATTAATTAATTAATTAACAAGAAAAAGAAATGGAAAGGGAGAAAATATAACACGTGTTAATTCAATCTTTCAAAAGAACACAGAGTGCAATAAAAATCAGAGCTAGATCATTCATAAAAGTCTCTGCAAGAAGCAACAAAGCAAGAAGCATAATAATTAAATTAACCAAGGAAAAAGCAACAAGGAGTAGAGAAATCAAAGAAGAATTAAATGTAAAAGTGTAGTTGCAAATACAACTAAATTTGAAATAAAAAATTACATATGTATATGGATTTTGCCAAAAAATTAAAAATATAAATATAAAAAATAAATAGGTGAAAGTTTGCTGAGCATTTTTAACACCAGGAAAATCTCATTCAGTAATTTGAATGCCTTATAAAGCAAAAAGCACAATTTCAGGGAAAAACTGATAAATAGAACTGTATCAAAATTTAAAAACAACTGGTCTTCTGGGGAATTCTTTGGTGGTCCAGTGGTTAGGACTCTGTACTTTCACTGCTGTGGCTCAAGTTCAGTCTCTGATCATGGAACTAAGATCCCCTGCAAGTCGTGAAGAGTGGCCAAAAAAGAAACCTGGTCTCTAGAAGACACCGTTGAGAAAATTAAAAGGCAAACTGCAGACCGGAAGAAAATATTAGCAACTATATCTGACAAAGAACTTGTATCCAGACCACATGAAGACTCTTACAGCCCAATAATCAGAAAACAAAGAACTCAATTAAAAAATTGGACAAAAAATTTGAACAGGCACTGGCAACAGAAAGTGTTGAATGGTCGATAAGCACATAACAGGCCTTCCCTGGTGTCCCAGTGGCTAGGAGCCTGCCTTCCAGCGCAGGGGACGCGGGTGTGAGCCCTGCTCAGAGAACTAAGGGGCTTCCCTTGTAGCTTAGTCTGTAAAGACTCTGCCTGCAATGCAGAAGACTGGGGTTTGATTCCTAGGTCAGGAAGATCTCCTGGGGAAGGGAATGGCAACCCACTCCAATATTCTTACCTGGAGAATCCCATGAATAGAGGAGTCTGGTGGGCTACCGCCCATGGGGTCTCAAGAGCTGGGCATGACTTAGCGACAAACCCCCACCACCAGGGAACTAAGACCCCACACGCCTTGGGGCAAAGAAAGCTGCCTGCTGCAACTGCTGGTTCCATGAACCCGCAGCTAGAGGGAAGCCCGCGTGCTATGGCAGAGATCCTGCGTGCCACAACCAGGGCCCAACTCAGCCAAGAATAAATAAACAGTATCAAAAAGTGAGCACAGAAGATGCTCAACACCATTAGCCACCTGGAAGATGGAAATTGGAACTACAATGAGATACCGCTGTATAACCACTAGAATAGCTAAAATTTAAAAGTTTAATATTGACATTACCAAAAGTTGTCAAAGATGCGGAGCTGGAATTCTTATACACTGCTTGTAGGAACAGAAAATAACACAACCACTAAAGGAAACTATTTTGATGGTTTGTTATACAGGTAAACACATATGTATCAGACAACCCAACAATTTCCACTCCTAGGTAATTACCCAGAAGAAATAAAATCTTGTCTAATAAAGATTTGTAACAGAATGTTCATAGCCCATGTCTGGAAAAAACTCAGATGTCCCTCTATAAGAGGACATTATGGAAAATAAACTATGGTCTATCCTTGCAATAGAGCACTATCGGCAATAAAGAGGAGGAAACTGCTAACACACACAACGTAGATAAACCTCGAAAATGAATGAAGCCAGACACAGAAGAGTACATACTGTATGAATCCATTTGTATGAAATTCTATCAGATGCCAACTAACCTGCAGCGGCAGAAGGCAGAAGACCAGTGCTTACCCGGGGCTGGGGGAGGGTGCAGAATGGCAGTCAAGGGGCACAGGCGACTTTGGGGGGTGGCGGAAGAACTGTGCGTCTTGACGGTGTGGTGGGTACGCAGGTGTAGACAGGTGGACAAAGAATGCCACCTGCTCTAGGAGAAAACGGAGGATGTGACCGCCATCAAGCCACCAGCCACTGCGGCCACCCTTGTCTGTGCATTCTGAGGGGTCTGGGGTGGAGAAATTAGGATACTGGCTAAGGTTCTTCTCCAAGAAATGACCTCAACTAAGCCCCGATTCTTGCATCTTCCCATATATAGAAAAGTGCTAAGTTCATTAACTTGAGATGTCTGTTTTTCTTTAATCAACAGTAACTTTTTTGATGGTCCGACTACCTGGCTTTTGTTGCAGAAACTAGATATCCCAACCCACTCCAGTACTCTTGCCTGGAGAATCCCATGGACAGAGGAGCCTGGTGGGCTATGATCCATGGGGTCACGGAAGAGCTGGACACAACTTAGTGATTAAACAACACTTGGTGTGTAATCTTCCAACATTTTTTAAAGTGAGAGATGCTTAACTGTACAATACCATACACAAACACACACTCCTAAAATTGCCTTTTCACTCTTAGTTTGGAGACCTATGTCTCCAGGGATACATTCGCCTCATTCTTTTTTTTCTTGCACTGAATTTTATTATATTTTCAGCTGTTACTTGCTTTTAATGTTGAACAGAGTAACAGTCTTATGAAATACAGCTGGAGATGTGATTGGGGCCTTATTTTAAAAAGACTTAGCAGATTGGTGACAGTTATGTAAACACAAGCATGATTGAAGGTGTTTGACCTGGGTTATGGAAAGATGAATGAAATATCTTAAGATTGAAAAAAAAAACCCCAAAAAACTAGGCATCCTGGCTCCTCCCTTCCCTCTTCTGAACAGTCTCTCAGAGCTGTCTGAGGGGCTGGCTCCCAGACTTAGGTCCTCAGCTAGTCTACCAAATAAAACATGGCCCTCCGCTTTTAGGTTGTACTTTTCTTTTTTCAGTTGACTTACACTTGTCAAAGCTCAATGATCTACGCCCCCAAAACAGGTGCAGTTTATTGAAACTTAGACCTCTTAACAGAGGCAATTTTACCTCTTCCAGTATGATGACGACAACTCTTGACTTCTTGTTTACTTAGGGCTTCTCCTTCCCTGGTTCCTGCACGCTTTCATCCCGGAAGCCTGAGTGGAGCTATCAGGAAAGACTGGATTTTTTTTCTTCTTCTAGATTGTACTTCCATCTCCCAGTGCTTGTGAGGTTTCTGACCTTCTAGAATTACCCGAAGGAGGGAGAATTGGGGAAAGATGCTCACAGTCTTTTGGTACAGATAGAATAGGACACTGGTACCCTAGGGGCCTGGCAGAGGCAGGGGCCTGAGGCTTGCTGGGTTGGGAGCCCTGGTTGGAATCCCCATGGTGTGGCTGCTGCTGAGCATCAGGGCCGCGTCCCTCAGGGTCAGCCTCACGCAGACTCTCCTTTGTCAAGGCCCGGCCCCTCTCCTCTCCCAATCACCCTCTCTGGAGCCAGGGCCTCTTGACATGGCTCCCACGGACCCTCAGGAGAGAGGGGCTGGCCCCACGGCTGGGGGCAGCAGGACCCCCGCTGTCACCATCTCCCCCTCCCTCTGCTCTCACGCCAGTCCTTACGCTCTTAGATTTGGGATGAGCGTCAAATTCGGACGGGTCCCCTCGAATTTCCCTTTGTCATGTGGTATAAGGTGAGCAGTTCTTGCCTGGAGAGTCCCAGGGATGGGGGAGCCTGGCGGGCTGCCGTCTATGGGGTCGCACAGAGTCGGACACGACTGAAGCGACTTAGCAGCAGCAGCAGCAGCATAAGGTGAGCAGGAAGCACCCCCGCCCTCTGCCATGGGTGGGGCTGGACAGGGAGGCTCACACACCGATGACCGATCCAAAGAGACAAAGAAGGCCTCGTGGTGGGTGACGGGCTGAGGGCCATGAGACAGCAAGCCCCCACCTTCTTACGTCCATCCCAGAGAGCTTACCTTGCTTTTGCTCCTGAGTGGGTAGCATCTACTGATTTTTTCTTGACCTTTGGAGCCTCTGATCTCACTGACACAGAAAGCATTCTGTGTTACCATTTTAGTTACATCCATAAGATTGGTGACTGTAAATATCTACAAATAAATCCTGATACTTCCATGAAAATACTACTCCAACACTCTGAAATTCAAATGGACCATCTTTATGACATGGTAATAGATCCTTTAATTAGAGTTATCATCATATAGAATTTTCTCTTTGTAAACAGCACGTTTTACAAGCATGATTTGAATTTTTAATATTGGATTTTTTTTTTTTATATAGTATAAGAACAGTTCAGTTCAGTGGTTCAGTTGTGTCCGACTCTGTGACTCCATGAACCACAGCACGCCAGGCCTCCCGGTCCATCACCAACTCCCAGAGTCCATCCAAACCCATGTCCATTGAGTTGGTGTCATCCCCTTCTCCTCCTGCCCTCAATCTTTCCCAGCATCAGGGTCTTTTCCAGTGAGTCAGCTCTTCGCATCAGGTGGCCAAAGTATTGGAGTTTCAGCTTCAACATCAGTCCTTCCAATGAACATCCAGGACTGATTTCCTCTAGGATGAACTGGTTGGATCTCCTTGCAGTCCAAGGGACCCTCAAGAGTCTTCTTCAACACCACAGTTCAAAATCATAAATTCTTCTGTGCTCAGCTTTCTTTATAGTCCAACTATCACATCCATACATGACCACTGGAAAAACCATAACCTTGACTAGACAAGACCTTTGTTGGCAAAGTAACGTCTCTGCTTTTTAATATGCTGTCTAGGTTGATCATAACTTTCCTTCCAAGGAGCAAGCATCTTTTAATTTCATGGCTGCAATCACCATCCGCAGTGATTTGGAGCCAGAAAAAAAAAGTCAGCCACCGTTTCCACTGTTTCCCCATCTATTTGCCATGAAGAGATGGGACTGGATGCCATGATCTTAGTAGAAGAACAGCCTTCACTATAACTTTTTGTGGCAAGGGAATTTTCTTAGAATCAATTGCTTTTTCTGAAAAGTACCAATAATGTAATACCATCAATTTATTTAGGCAACTCTGACAATTCATGTATTCTTTAGACCAGCTTCTCCATGTAGGCAAATCTTATATTCTCATTCTTTCTCTTCGGGTTGTTTCTTAGGGTCTGGAAGAGCAGGCTCCTTTAGATACGAAGAGAGATGGGTGGCAGACAGGGCGTGGCTCTAATTCAGTCACAACTCAGGGAAGAAAGGCCCTGGCTCGGGAGAGCTGTGTTCCCTTCCAGTGCCTTGGCAGCGGGGGCAGCACTTGAAAAGCTGCCTTCAGCTGCACTGGCAGCATCTTAGATTCTGTGTAACTCTAGCATAGTCTGTCGCGGGCTGTCCCCTGAGCCCTAACAAGAGTTCCTTCCACAGTGACAAAGCATGAGAATGCGGCTCTTCCAGGGCCCCTTACAGGTTTTATAAAGAGGATATGGTTCAAGGTTTTATAGATTCACCTGAGGTTGAAGCACTGTTTCCTTAACCCTCCACATTTCTTCTGCTTCAAAACCATGAAATGGTCAAGATATCACATCCCATCTCTAAGCTCCAGGTCAAGTCAGCCTCTCTGTATCACAGAATGTCAGAGCCAAACGTAACCCTAGAGGCCTTTATGTCATAGATCAGGAGACTGTGACCCAGGGAGGCCCAGTGGCCCAGTTCCCACCGGGCGGATCAGACTGCAGACTCGCCAGGCTGTCCCCGAGGCTCTTGAAACCTGGGCTGCAGAATTGCATTGTGGGACCGCCCTGTGCACCGCAGGACGTTTAGCAGCGTCCCTGGCCTTTCCTCACCTCTTCCCCCTCTGCCATGGCAGCAGCCCCAAATGTCTCCAGACACTGCCCGATGCCCCACGGGGGTGCGGGAAGAACCGGCCCTGGCTGAGAACCACTGGTCTAGCGATTCCGTCAGCACTCTGCCCACGGTGATAAGGGATGCCCAGTTTTAATGACAACAGTCCTCATGGGACTTTCATGATGACTGGTGGCTGTCAGAGGCTAAGTGGCTTATTTAGCCAGTGGCTAAGTGGTCCAGTGGCTAAGACTGTATCCTCCCAATGCAGGGGGCCTGGGCTCCATCCCTGGTCAGGGAACTAGATCCCACATGCCACAGCTCAGGAACCCGCATGCTGGACCAAAGACCAGGCACAGTCAGAAAAAGAAAGAAATCTCTACAAATAAATAAATAACAATGGTCTGGAGGAGGAAATGGCAACCCACTCCAGTATTCTTGCCTGGAGAATCCCATGGACAGAGGAGCCTGGCGGGATGCAGTCCATGGGGTCGCAGAGCGTCGGGCACGACTGAGTGGCTAACACACACGCACACACACACACACACACACACGTACACACGACAACGGCTGCCCCCACAAGTGCCCCTTCCGGAGGCCCCTTCCCCCAGCCAACTGCTAACGGAACCCAGCCTTTCTCACCCAGCTCCTCCTCCGTGAGAGGGAGCCCTGGGTGGGTTCAGAGGCCTGCAGGAGTCAGGTTTCCTCATGTGGCCTCCTGTCTCAGTACAGCCTCCCCGACGCCTTTCTGAGCTCCTGGGAGTGGAGGTGTGCCCTCCCTGACGGTGTAACTCACCCCACAGCCGCCCCTACTGCCTTCTGGGCTAGGGACAAAGCAGCAACACACCAAGGCCACTGGCGAAACGGCTCTCAGGGAGGCTCAGCTCTGTTCAAACACAAAGGCACAGCTGCTTGGATCACAGGTGGATATCAGAGCAAAGGATCACCCCCTGGAAAGGGACTGAAGGGCAGCCCGCTACAGCTCAAGACCCACAGAGCCATCCCGGGACCCTGCGGGCTGTGCGCTCCGGGGCCGGCAGGGAGAGCTGGGGTGGGGTGGGCAAGGCCTCGAAGTGGACATTCTTTTTTCACTTGATGTAAGTGAGGCTGGAATTGAGTAAACCTCAGATAAGAAGAACAATACAGCAAAAATGAAATCACTCCTGAGATTTCCAAGTGCACATGCTAAGCAAATGGCCGTACGGTGAGGAGTCTGTCACTTAAGGAATAACTATATTAGGTGCTCTTTTTGGTCAGAAAGCTTTTATGAACTCTGCTGTCAGGAGACTACAGCCAGTGAAAGAAACGTTCATTCATTCATTTCTCCATTCACATTCATTCAAACGTTCATTCATTCACTTCTCCATTCACCCATTCATTTCGGAATTCATTGAATAAATACTTGGGGAGAATGTATGTGCAATCCCCTGGATCACTGTGGAGCTGTGCTGCTGAGGCAACATCAGAATGCCCAGCTGGGGAATTTATCCTGGAAAATGGCCACTGAAAATGGACACTACTTGACTCCCCAGACAAGGCACAGCAGCCCCTCCACAGGGAAGATGACGACGGGGCAGACGGCACTCGGGTGGCAACACGACTCCGGGCGTGAGGAGCGGCCTGCGCTTCTGCTGAGGGTCTCGTGTCCGAGAGACTCCACACCACCTCCTGAGGACAGGGAAGAACAGCAGCACGGTGGAAGCATCCTGGATTCTAGAGCGCCCATCCTAGCCAAGCACACCGGGGACTATCGCCATGAGGCCAATCACGGTGCACGGTGCTGGACCCAGCCGTCCTGACACCCAGGGTCCAGAGCCAATGCGGCCCCTCCAGGTGCCCAGGGGACCTCCTGCTCCTCAAGCTACTCCTTGTGCTCATGGTTGTGGAATGCTTGTTTCCCCCTCCTCACTTCATACCTTGAAGCCCTAATTCCCGTATGGCCACATTTGAAGACAGACCCTCAAGGAAGTAATAAAAGCTAAAAGAGGTCATAGGGTGGGTCCCAGATCTGACAGGATTAGTGTCCTCATAAGCAGAGAGCTCTGTTCTCTCTCTCTCCACTGAGGACCCAGCAAGAAGGTGGCCGTCTGAAAGCCAGGAAGAGAGAGATTTCTCCAGAACCCAGCCATGCTGGTACCCTGATCTCAGACATCCAGATCTCAGACTTGTGAGAAAATAAATTTCTGTTGCTTAAGCCACCCGGGCTGTGGCATTTTGTTACAGTAGTGCTAGAAAACAGATACAGTCCAGGCAGAACCCCTGCCCAAAGTAAAAGCCCCCTGGTTGCCCACTCCGCGCCGGAAGCTCATCACCGTGCAGCCCAGGATTTACACTACTGAGGGGTCCTTCATGCTTCACTCCGATGCTCTACTGAATCTCTGTGAGGTTGGCGATTGCTATCCTCACTTCGCAGTTGAGTTAAGAAAGTTTCCCAAAATAAGACCGACCTGCGTGGTGGGGCTGGAATTACACAGAACACAGTTCTGAAAGCTCCTATGGTCATCTGACCCACACCTGCAAGACAGCTCTGCTGGGATGTCTTTCTCATTGTGAGTCTCTGACTTTCTTGCTTATTCCTTCATGGGGTGTCCTAGGGTTGCTCTCACTCACAGGCTAAACCCCTGCATTCCTTGGCCTCTCTCCTAACTCAGCTTCCTACACACAGTTGCAGACTCGGATTGCACTTATCTGACCCTGATCCCTCATCATCCTCTCCCTTCCTCTCCAGCCCTTTGGACCATCCTGTCTCACCCCTTGGGTGTAGCCCAAGTTCACAGCACCCGCGTGCAGAGCTGCGGCCGAAGGTGTGGTCCCCATCCCTGTTTCGACCTTCGTCACCTTCTCAGTGCCGCCCTCCCCCAGCCCTCACGGACGCCCTCAGCAGACGTCTCTTTCTTCTACTTAGCACAATGCATACCCTCCAAGCACACTCATCATCCTGCTGGGGCCATAGGGCTTTGTCATGGGAACGGGAAATAACGCGGTGGTGGAACATGCAGACAGGTGTGAGGGGGGGCATTCATCGTCCCCCAGGGATGGCACAGACACAAACACGGTGTGTTCAGGGAGAGGGTCGCAGTGCGCCAACAGAGGCAGGACGGGTTCCGGAGCAAATGGCCCTGAGGCATCATCATGCGGTGGGGCCCACACTTCGGGGAAAGACATCCGTTCATTCATGCATCAAATCTTTATTATGCTCCAGGTCCTGCACTGAGTGTTGGCTATGCCGCAGTGAACAAGCTCCCTGGGGAAGTCAGACAACAGTTCAGTCTGTGTCTGGACCGCAGACTGGGACAAGGGCTCTGCAGGACTAACCAGGCTGATGTGATAGAGGGCCCAGGAGACAGGAGTGCATCAGGAGCAGCTGTGGGGAGGAGCAGGTCTCAGGTAGGCAAGCCCTTTTTCGAGCATGAGGAACACAAGGAAGCCGATGGTGCTGGAAGACAGTTTTTCTAATTCAACTCAAGAATTAAATTATTCTGAAACCCCTCGTGGCTTGAGGTGGAAATCCACAAAATTTATATGAACCATTCTATATTGTATTCACCCCAGATACTGAAAATGGACCTTTAAAAATCTGATTGAAATACGGTTGATTTACAGTGCTGTGTGTTTCTGTGACTCGTACACACGTATGACTGAACTCCCACTCCACCCCTCCCCCAGCCCTCCATGGCAATCATGATTCTGTGTCTGTGAGTCTGTTTCCGCTTCTTAGGTCACTGGGGTCATACTTTCGAATCTATGTGTAAGTGGTATTGTATGGTATTTGCCTTTGTCTGACTTATTTCACTTAGTATACTCATCTCTGGGTCCATTTATGCTCTTGCAAACGGCGTGGCTCTGGGAATGAGCTCTGGCTCATCTTCAGTAACGCTGACACTGTGTGGGTGCCTACTGCACAGCAGGCTCTGTGCTCCCTGCCTTCATTTTCATTTAATAGCTCTCGTAATACTAATAACAGCCCTGTGTGGTGGGCCCTACTCACAGATGAGAACCTGAGTCACAGGCACACACTGCCCAAGGTCACATGGCTGAGGAATGGCAGATGGGGCTCCAACCCGGGCCTGCGCTCAGTCATCACACCACCTCTCACATCTTCCTCTAAGGCCCTTGGAGAAGGGCAGTTACATCAAGAAGCGTGTCTGTACTCCAGTTGCTTCACTATTTCCAAGTTCTATGATCTCAAGAAGTACTCAGTACAACGGTTCAGGCTACAGCCTCAGGAGGCTCACCATCCTGGCGCCCCGCCGGCTCCACTTCTGATTCTGAACCAAAGGGCTTCTTCCTCACCTGCTGTCACTCATCATGTGCTCAAGGGTCTCAGTTTCACCTGTAAAATGGGCTGCTGTGAGTCCCCAGGTGGGTAGGGAGCCTTCTTAGACCCTCCCCACCTCTCCCCTCTGACAGCAGAAGGGATCAGAGGCCCAGAGGAAGCAAGCTGCTCGTTAGCACCTAGTCACACCGTTTCCCAGAGAACGCCCGTTTCTAAAGGCAGAGCGCTGCACTGCCAGACCCTCAGGGTGGGGAGCAGATGGCAGACAACTGTCTGGAGAGTGGAAACCCACGTCCCCCGACTCCTGAGCGGCACCTCCCCCGGCACAGGCTGCCTGGTGTCATCTGGGGACAGGCAGGCAGTAGTCATGAGCTGGGCCCTGGAAGGGGCAGGGCGGCCCCCAAGCATCTGACGGCCCCAACCAGCCGGCAGCCGTGCATCTGCCACCTGCAGCCTTGGTCTGCAGGGGGCTGCAGACTCATCACTGCCGCATCTCCACCTTCAGCATCCTGGCCCCGTGTTCTTTTTTAAATGTATTTATTCATTTGGCCAGGCCGGGCTTTAGTTGCAGCACGTGGGATCTTGGAGCTTCACTGTGGCATGTGAGCGCTTAGATGCAGCATGTGGAATTTCATGGGTCCTGGGGCCCCTGCGCTAGGAGCACGGAGTCTTACTGGCCTCTACTGCTTACCCTCAGTGGGTGAGGAAAGGTTGAAAACTGTCTTCAGACTGGCAGGTGGCAGGGTGTGGGGCCACAGCGTCTGGAAGGTCTTTGTTTGGGGTTAGTCTGCCTGGTGTGTCCTTGGGGAGACAAAGAGCAGTGAATCTTTTAAAAAAATATATTATTATTATCATTATTTATTTACTTGTCTACACCAGGTCTTAGCTGCAGCATGTGGGATCTTTAGTTTCAGCATGCCAACTCTTCGTTGTGGCACTTGGGATCAAGTTTCCTGACCAGGGATCAAACCCAGGTGTCTTGCATTGGGAGCCTGGAGTCTTAGCCACTGGACCACAGGGGAAGTCCCTGGGCAGTGACCCTTCACCCTGCTCAGTGGCTTTCCCCATCTGACTCAGACCTCGGACATCACACGGTTACTGCCTGTGTGCTGGAAATGCTGCCCTGGCCTGACACTTGTGATCAGAGCTCACAGGGCCTCCAGAACTGCCTCCTTCCCCTAGCCTGCCTCTTAAGGGCTTTCTGGAGAGGCAGTATGGTTCAGTGGTTAATGGGAACTGTTTAGACGAGATCCCATCTCTTCTGTGAGATCTGGGCAGGTCACTGAACCCCTGTGGGCCTCTATTTCCTCCTCTGTAAAGTGGATTTAGCCATGGGATCCACTTCAGAGAGTTGTGATGAGAGCACACAAATTGGTACTTAGAAGGGGCAAGGCTTGTTATATGATGGTTAGCTCTTGTTATGATTATTACAGTTACAAAGGTTCATTCTCCTGTGGTCCTCTTCCTCGACTCTTGTCACACTCTACACCCCCAGAGGGCTCTATGGGACACTTGGGACAAGTAACAGGCACGTCTCTGAGGGCAGGGCACCACTGGCACTCAGGACAATGCCTGGTACGGTGGGCACTTGGTATATATTTACTGAATGAATGAATGCAGATTTCTGCAGGATGCCTAGGATCTAGCAGGAGTGGGTACTCAGTATTTTTCCCAAGAGATGATTTTTGTTTTTTTTAATTTGTAGGCAAGACTGCACCCCTCAAGCTGCCTTTCAAAGGCTTTGTGCTCGCACAGCTACGACCTGGGACCAGGAACCCTGCCCTTGCTTATTGCCATGTCCCAGTTAGTTTCAGAGCCTGTCTAGAGCCTCATTTTCCTGAGAAGAAGAAGAATGCCCAATCCTAGGTCAAAAAGAATGAGATGACACAGGAAATGTGCCATGAGTTTCACAAAAGAAAACCTTACTATAATTACTACTATAAAGCGACATTATTTAACATGTAACCCAAAACGCATTGAGTCAATGGGGCTGTTCATTTACTGAATATCAAGGATTCCCTTGTTTAGTTCCCTTCCCAGAGGCAAGGGTACAGTGTTCTTAACTAGCTCTCTGAAGATAGAGCAAATCCACTTACTCACTGCAGCTTTCAAATGCAGGTTGAACAGATCTGTCCTCTTCTCCTCACCAGCTTAAGTAAAACTTAGTATGTGTTCTGAACACTGGACATGGTTTGGAAGAGATTCCAGGGCTTCCTTGCTTGTAGGGCTAACTGTTAGAGATCTGGTGAGGAAAGTCTTACAGATAAGGCTGTCTTCCCCCCAGGGAGGCATCCTGAACACAGGCGCGACCATCCCCATTGCGGTCCCCAGTGGGTGTGCCTTGCTGTGACATTGCCACAAACAGGTGTCAATCTTCTCCACACTCCTTAAGAAGCGCTGAAGTGTCAATCGACCTTGCCCACAGGACTGCAGCTTCTGTTTGCTTCCAAATTCAGCCATCTGAAAAAACCTTGTCCTTATGCTTTAAAAGTGACTTATGCTTCATTTTCTGCACAATAGGTACCATGAGAATCCAGAAGCTTTGTATTAAGATGAAGCTAATGACATTTTAGTAAGGGCTTCATGACTCAATAGCATCCTTGATTTTCCAAGGCGGGCTCAATAGGACAGAAGCAAACAAGAGACAGCAGGAAAAATAAAAAGTTGGCAACAAGAAGGCTTGAAACAGGAGGCAAGGGGGCAGGGCACAACTTTAAAAGAAAGACAGAGCTCGAGGACGTGACAGAGGCTAGCCAGAACCAAACAGGCCCAAGATAGTGAACAAGCTGACTTCCACCAGACCTTGAGCCTCAGCATATACACACTGTAACACATCGGTAAGATAAATACACACCCACAGGCGCATGGGACTGTGACAGTCCCACAGAGCTCAAAAAGGGGGCCGTGGCCCAATTCCTGGAATTCCCCAGCCCTTCCCCAAATACCGAAGAACTGATGCTTTCAAACTGTGGTGCTGGAGAAGACTCTTGAGAGTCCCTTGGACTGCAAGGAGATCAAACCAGTCAATCCTAAAGGAAATCAACCCTGAATATTCATTGGAAGGACTGATCCTGAGGCTGAAGCTCCAATACTTGGGCCACCTGATGCGAAGAGCTGACTCACTGAAAAAGACCCTGATGCTGGGAAAGACTGAGAGCAGGAGGAGAAGGGGATGACAGAGGATGAGATGGTTGGATAGCATTATGAAATCAATGGACATGTGTTTGAGCAAACTTGGGGACATAGTGAAAGACAGGGAAGCCTGGTGTGCTGCAGCTCACGGGGCTGCAGAGGCTGACATGACTGAGCGACTGGACAACAATTCCTCCAAGTCACTAGCCTATGAGATTACACACTCCTATAAAAACTGACCACCTCATACCTTGCTGCAGCTCTTGCCTTCTAAGATGGCCTACGCTCTGTGAAGCGTGTTCCTCTCTAAATAAATCCACTTCTTACCTATCATACTGTCTCTCATTTAATTCTTTCTGTGATGAGACGTCAAGAACCCAGGCTTCATTAAGTCCTGTGACCCGGTGTGATCTCAGTTAAAAGACTGTGAGCAAGTCCCAATCTGAGTTACACCATTTCAGGCTGGGGACTTCCTTACTGCAGAACTTCTCAGAGCTTAGTGTATTATTACGTATTGTGACCCTCTAACAGAAGATTATCGGAGAAGGCAATGGCACCCCACTCCAGTACTCTTGCCTGGAAAATCTCATGGATGGAGGAGCCTGGTAGGCTGCAGTCCATGGGGTCACGAAGAGTCGGACACGACTGAGTGACTTCATTTTCACTTTTCACTTTCATGCATTGGAGAAGGAAATGGCAACCCACTCCAGTGTGCTTGCTTGGAGAATCCCAGGGATGGGGGAGCCTGGTGGGCTGCCGTCTGTGGGGTCACACAGAGTCAGATATGACTGAAGTGACTTAAATAATAATAACAGAAGATTATAGAGTACACGATCCTCAAGTTTGTTTGACCAGAAATCATTTTTCATTCCCCTTGCCTCAAAGCCAGTATCTCAAGGAACTATAAAAACTGCTTATTAGCATAGCAAACTTCCCCCAAAAATAGGCCTTTTCACCCTCTATGAACTGCAAAATGAATATTACTCTCATTTCTTTGTAAACAGCCAGAAAAATATTCCTCTTCTGCCCCAAAAGTATGAGAGGCAGCCAGGAGGCACTGAAGCCTTTATTCTGACCCAAGAAATCCTCTTTAGTTGTTGTTGTTTTTTAACAGTCTGTCCTCTTAGACCAAAGTCATTTCAGGGAAAAATCACAGTAATTGGTCATTGGCAAGTGAGTCTCCTACAAATATAGTCTGGCTGAGTGGGGTTGAGGGGTTGGTGGAGTGCTGTTTGAAGTGGCAGAGGATTATGGCACCGAAAGCCTGCAAATATCACCCACTGCCTTAGCTGAATTGTATCCAGGAGGGCCTGCCTCACCCAGCTAGGCCCTTGAGCCACAAGTTCGTGGAGTTTGCTGGGCAGATGTTGTCTTTGTCAGGCAACCTCATCTGGTAAAGGCTGCTAATCATTTGCCCACTGTCCATTCTCACTTTCTTTCATATATTTGAAGCCCTGATTTTTAAATGGATCCAGGAATACCTATAATACAGGCTTCATGTCACAAGTTCTCTTACAGTGAGGTGTGCCCGGAGACTATGTTTCCACCAATGAGATGTACACAGAAACACTGAGTGATGTCTTCCGGGAGATCTTGTTTTAGGACAGGTGATAAAGACCTTTTGTCTCCCCATCTTTTACTTCAAGCCCTTTCCTTCCTCCTGGTTAGAATGTGGGAAATGGCTGGTACTCAAGCAGCCCTTTTGGTCCATGAGGTGGAAAACAGTTACTGAGGGTATCCAAGAAACATAAGCAGTGGAGCCCTAGACCCTGACAGTTTTATGAACTGGACTGTTCACCTCTTGGAGAAGGCAAAGGCACCCCACTCCAGTACTCTTGCCTGGAAAATCCCATGGACGGAGGAGCTTGGTAGGTTGCAGTCCATGGGGTCGTGAAGAGTCGGGCACGACTGAGCGACTTCACTTTCGCTTCTCACTTTCATGCATTGGAGAAGGAAATGGCAACCCACTCCAGTGTTCTTGTCTGGAGAATCCCAGAGACAGAGGGCCCCCGTCTATGGGGTCACACAGAGTTGGACACGACTGAAGCAACTTAGCAGCAGCAGCAGTTCACCTCTGGATTCCTTTTATCTGAGAGAGAAATATATTTTCCTCTTGATTAAGCTATTGTGGGTGTTCTGTAACAGTTGAATTACATCTTAACTATACAGTAGATACTGCCTAAAATAGTTTTCATTGAGAAATAGTTTTAAACTTACAGAAAAGTAGCATGCCTACTACAGTGAATTCTGGTATACATTTTACTCAGATTTACCAATTTTTTAGTATTTTCTCACATCTCTTGCTCTCACTTTCTCTTCATAGACACACACACACACACAATTTTTAACCATCTGAGAAGGAATCATGTACATCATGCTCCTTTTTTCTTAAACACTTCAGTGTGAACAAGGCTCCCATATAACCATAGTCACCAAAGTCAGGAATTTTATTATTGGTAAAGTGCATGCATGCTAAGTCCCTTCAGGACTCCTTGTGACCCTATGAACTGTAGGGATTCTCCAGGCAAGAATACTGGAGTGGCTTGCCATGCCCTCCTCCAGGGGATCTTCCTGACCCAGGGATCAAACCCGCATCTCTTACGTCTCCTGCACTGGCCAGTGTATTCTTTACCAGGAGGTCCATCTGGGGCTGGTACAGTACTATTATCTAATCTACAGTTCATATTCCAATTTTACCAACTGCCTCAGTAATGTGTTTCCCAGTCCAAGATTCAATCAGAATCATATATTTACTCGTAACATCTCAGATAACCATTTTTAAAGGGAGTATTTCTCCAAAAAAAAGAGAAAGATCCAAGTGAAAAAGAAATCAGATGATTTGCACATCCATTCAGCTTACTGCCTCTTCCTCCTCTTTACTAATTCACAAAGCTGCCATTCTCCTGCGTCAAGCTCAACTCTAGACCTCTGCTTTCTGCCATCTTTCCCTGTTGCTATAACAGTGGGCATGACTGTCCTGGCTGAAGCTCTCAAGAATATCAGCAACACTGAAAAGAGAGGCAATTGCCAGGCGTTTCTCAGGCCACACTCCAAAGTCACCATCAGGTTTCCGACTGTGATGGTAAAGCACGGCTCATTTCGGTTCAGTCGCGCAGTCGTGTCCCACTCTTTGCGGCCCCAAGGACTGCAGCATGCCAGGCCTCCCTGTCCATCAGCCACTCCTGGAGCTTGCTCAAACTCATGTCCATCCAGTGGGTGATACCATTCCAACCATCTCACCCTCTGTCGTCCCCTTCTTGTCCTCCCTTCAATCCTGCCCAGCATCAGGGTCTTTTCTAAGGAGTCAGTTCTTTGCATCAGGTGGCCAAAGTATTGCAGTTTCAGCTTCACCATCAGTCCTTCCAATGAACACCCAGGACTGATCTCCTTTAGGATTGACTGGTTTGATCTTCTAGCTGTCCAAGGGACTCTCAAGAGTCTTTTCCAACACCACACTTCAAAAGAAGCAATTCTTCGGTGCTCAGCTTTATTTATAGTCCAGCTCTCACATCCATACATGACTACTGGAAAAACCAGAGCTTTGACTACACGCATCTGTGTCAGTAATGTCTCTGCTTTTTAATATGCTGTCTAGGTTGGTCATAGCTTTTCTTCCAAGGAGCAAGCATCTTTTAATTTCATGGCTGCAGTCACCATCTGCAGTGATTTTGGAGCAAAAAAAAAAAAAAAAAAAGTCTCTCACTGTTTCCATTGTTTCCGTATCTATTTGCCATGAAGTGATGATGCCATAATCTTAGTTTTCTGAATGTTGAGTTTTAACCTAACTTTTTCAGTCTCCTCTTTCACTTTCTACAAGAGGCTCTGTAGTTCTTTACTTTCTGCCATAAGGGTGGTGTCATCTGCATATCTGAGGTTATTGATATTTCTCCCAGCAATATCCAGCTTGATTCCAGCTTGTGCTTCTTCCAGCCCAGCATTTCTCATGATGTACTCTGCATAGAAGTTAAATAAGCAAGATGACAATGTATAGCCTTGATGCACTCCTTTCCCGATTTGGAATCAGTCTGTTGTTTCATGTCCAGTTCTAACTGTTGCTTTTTGACCTGCATACAGATTTCTCAGGAGGCAGGTCAGGTGGTCTGGTATTCCCATCTCTTTCAGAATTTTCCACAGTTTCTTGTGATCCACACAGTCAAGGCTTTGGCATAGTCAATAAAGCAGAAATTGATGTTTTTCTGGAACTCTCTTGCTTTTTTGATGATTCAGCAGATGTTGGCAATTTGCTCTCTGGTTCTTCTGCCTTTTCTAAATCCAGCTTGAACATCTGGAAGTTCATGGTTCACGTACTGTTGAAGCCTGGCTTGGAGAATTTTGAGCATTACTTTGCTAGCATGTGAGATGAGTGCAATTGTGCAGTAGTTTAAACATTCTTTGGGACTGGAATGAAAACTGACCTTTTCCAGTCCTGTGGCCACTGCTGAATTTTCCAGATTTGCTGGCATATTGAGTGCAGCACTTTCACAGCATCACCTTTTAGGATTTGAAATAGCTCAGCTGGAATGCCATCACCTTCACTAGCTTTGTTTGTGGTGCTGCTTCCTAAGGCCCACTTGACTTCACACTCCAGGATATCTGGCTCTAATCCAGTGTTCACACCACTGAAGTTATCACACCACTGTGGTTATCTGGGTCATAAAGATCTTTTTTGTATAGTTCTTCTGTGTATTCTTGCCACCTCTTCTTAATATCTTCTGCTTCTGTTAGGTCCATACCATTTCTGTCCTTTATTGAGCCCATCTTTGCACGAAATGTTCCCTTGGAATCTCTAATCTTCTTGAAGGGATCTCTAGTCTTTCCCATTCTGTTGTTTTCCTCTATTTCTTTGCACTGATCACTGAGGAAGGCTTTCTTATCTCTCCTTGCTATTCTTTGGAACTCTGCATTCAGATGCTTGTATCTTTCCTTTCCTCTTTTGCCTTCAGCTTCTCTTATTTTCTCAGCTATTTGTAAGGCCTCCTCAGACAACTATTTTGCCTTTTTGCATTTCTTTTTCTTGGGGATGGTCTTGATCTCTGTCTCCTGTACAATGTCATGAACCTCCATCCATAGTTCTTCAGGCACTCTGTCTATCAGATCTAATCCCTTGAATCTATTTCTCACTTTCACTGTATAATTGTTAGGGATTTGATTTATGTCATACCTGAATGGTCTAGCGGTTTTCCCTCCTTTCTTCAATTTAAGTCTGAATTTGGCAATAAGGAGTTCATGATCTGAGCCACAGTCAACTCCCAGTCTTGTTTTTGCTGACTTTATAGAGATTCTCCATCTTCAGCCACAAAGAATATAATCAATCTGATTTCGGTATTGACCATTGGTGATGTCCATGTGTAGAGTCATATCTTGTGTTGTTGGAAGAGGGTGTCTGCTATGACCAGTGTGTTCTCTTGCCAAAACTCTGTTAGCCTTTGCCCTGCTTCATTCTGTATCCCAAGGCCAAATTTGCCCGTTACTCCAGGTATCTCTTGACTTCGTACTTTTGCACTGCAGTCCCCTATGATGGAAAGGACATCTCTTTTGGGTGTTAGTTCTAGAAGGTCTTGTAGGTCTTCATAGAACTGTTCAACTTCAGCTTCTTCAGCATTACTGTTTGGGGCATAGACTTGGATTACTGTGATATTGAATGGTTTGTCTTGGAAACAGAGATCATTCTGTCATTTTTGAGACTGCACCCAAGTACTCCATTTCAGACTCTTTTGTTGATTATGAGGGCTACTCCATTTCTTTAAGGGATTCTTGCCCACAGTAGTAGAAATAATGGTCATCTAAGTTAAATTCACCCATTCCAGTCCATTTTAGTTCACTGATTCCTAAAATGTCAATGTTCTGTTTGACCACTTCCAATTTACATTGAATCATGGACCTAACGTTCCTGGTTCCTATGTAATATGGTTCTTTACAACATTGGACTTTCTTTCCATCACCTGCTGCTGTTGCTAAGTCACATCAGTCGTGTCCGACTCTGTGCGACCGCAAAGACAGCAGCCCACCAGGCTCCCCTGTCCCTGGGATTCTCCAGGCAAGAACACTAGAGTGGGTTGCCATTTCCTTCTCCAATGCATGAAAGTGAAGTAGCTCAGTCGTGTCTGACTCTTCGCGACCCCATGGACTGCAGCCTACCAGGCTCCTCCGTCCATGGGATTTTCCAGGCAAGAGGACTGGAGTGGGGTGCCATTGCCTTCTCCATCTTCTATCACCAGTCACATCCAAAACTGGGCATTGTTTTTGCTTTGGCTCCATCTCTTCATTCTTTCTGGAGTTATTTCTCCACTGATCTCCAGTAGTATACTGGGCACCTACTGACCTGGGGAGTTCATCTTTCAGTGTCCTATCTTTTTGCCTTTTCATACTGTTTATGGGGTTCTCACGGTAAGAATACTGAAATGGTTTGCCATTCCCTCTCCAGTGGACCACGTTTTGTCAGAACTCTCCACCATGTTTCTGAGAACTCTCAGAAGCATGATAATATTGGCTAATTTGAAATCACTGATGATCACAGGGCTGGGAAAATTGCTGTGAATCTCATAGGCAGGCTAAGTAAGTGTGGAATGGTCAGCCCCAGATTTGATGTGCACCTCAAAGATCCAGGAAAATGGCCAAAGAACCTTCTCCCGTCCCATCGGTTTGGTTTTATTGTACTGACAACCTCAACTGACATCATGGACCATGAAGAAGCAAGATGAAAACACACAGGAGGGAAAATCCTTGGATTCTCTTTCTAGGGACGTAATGCATCCAAAGAAAATGACTCAGAGGACCAAAAATTGTTATAGATCCCTGAATACAGCAGCACCCACTCGCCCCCACCTCATCCCAGTGTGATTCCCTAGATCTACCCACGTCTTCTTCCCCCATTATTCCCATCCTGCTTCCAGGAGTTCTGCCCGTCCAGGGCACAGTGAGGTCACGGTAATTGCAGTGTTAGAAATTCTCACAGACGGAGTGTCGAGAGAGGAGGTCACCCCATCACGCACACCGTTTCCAATAACCGCCTAATGGACTCAACGCACTGGAAACAGTTGCAGAGGCACTGGACAACGAGGTGGGCACGGGGCTCCTTTAAGCCTCCTGGATGTAACCGGCCATTAAACAGTTGTCTGAGCTTTGTTCAGATGTAGCAGCAATCAATATCTTGAATGCATTTGACTTAGGAGGTATGGTTTATTCGTCCTTGAGGGTTTATTTCCACTGTATCTGTCTCTATAGCAAGAATCACACTTGCTAACATTTCATTGCTGATGTACAGCATAGCTCTCTGCACCTTCAGTGGGCTTATTCTTTAGGCACCAGTCAATTCCTTGCATTTTATATAAAGAAAAAATAGGATTTTTTAATGGTGAAATTTATTAAAGGGTGTAGGTGGGTATATTACTAAAATAATCACCCTGTTCCCAGGGAACAGTTCGTGAGGAATCAGAGTGGTAGTGGGCTGGCTACCACCTTGTAGGGAGGCTGGCGACCTGATAAATAGGCTGACAAGGACTCCCTCCCTCAGACATCCTGGAGGATCCTGCTGATGAGCCAGGAAAGCCCCACATCTAATGATAACCAGACAGGCCGAGGAGACACATAGGCACTGTCTGTCTCCATCGAACCTGGGTCTCAGGCTGAAGCTGGAAATGATAGGGGTGGAGGGGGAGGGTCATTTTTCTGACAAATGGAAGGCACTGACTGTACTTTCAGGAAACCACCATCTGCATAATCGCTGTCACATTTTCGAACTGCAGTTTCATTGATTCAGAATCACCAGGTGGGTGAGCAGATGGTGAGCGCAAATGTCTCCCCTGAGAAGGAGGCCGTCCTTACAGCAGTTTCTGCTGTAGCTGCAGAGAGGGCACCCAGGCTGGCTTTGAGGGGAGCAGGAATCTGGGCTGGAAGGTGGAGGAAAGAGGGGTGGAGGGCTGCTCACACCTGTGACCTGGCACTTCCAGGTCTGTTTCTCCTGAGACCACCATGGGAATGTGTCACCTGCATTCCTTTTTTGGAGAAGGCAATGGCACCCCACTCCAGTACTCTTGCCTGGAAACCCCATGGACGGAGGAGCCTGGTGGGCTGCAGTCCATGGGGTCGCAAAGAGTCGGACACGACTGAGCGACTTCCCTTTCACTTTTCACTTTCATGCATTGGAGAAGGAAATGGCAACCCACTCCAGTGTTCTTGACTGGAGAATCCCAGGGACAGGGGAGCCTGGCGGGCTGCCGTCTATGGGGTCACACAGAGTCGGACATTACTGATGTGACTTAGCAGCAGCAGCAGCATTCCTTTTTTAGGGCCTTGAACTTAATGATGGAGCCACGGGCACTCAGCCTTCTGTCCCCGTCCAGCTGTAGCCCCACCGAGATGCCACTCTATCTCCCACACTGGATACAGCGTGGGCACATGGAAGCCCTCCAGTACACATCTGTGTGCTGGAGGAACAATTATGAGCTAACCCAGAATCACATCAACAGAGACACTGTCCCAGAGATACTGGGAGTGAAAAACTCCTTACAACTGGGCACCATCAGTACCCTCTAGGAACTGTTTCCAGAGTCAGTTAAAAATCACTGAAATGGGCGAACTTTCCTGGTGGTCCAGTGGTTAAGAATCTACCTTCCAATCCAGGGGACATGGGTTCAGTGCCTGGTTGGGGAACTAAGATCCCACATGCCTCGGGGCAACCAGGCCAGCGTGTCACAGCTGCTAAGCCCAGGTGCCACACGAGAGGAGCCAAAGAAGAGCCTGGGCACTGCCATGCAGACCCAACGCAGCCGAATAAACAAATATCACAAAACAAGTGCCTGTCACTTTAAACAGAAACACTGGAATGAGAAGACTCCATACTTTCACTCCAGAGGATGAGGCGTGGTTCGATCCGTAGTCAGGAAACTAAAGTCTTGAATGTCACAGAATATGGTAAAAAAAAAAAAAAGAGAGAGAAAGAAAATCACCGTAATGGGACACATTCCCTGGTTTCTAAGGGAAAATAGAAAAGAAAAAGGGAAGGAAGGAGGGAAAGAAGGGGAAGGAGGAATGGGAGGAAGGAATGAAGGAAAAAAGAAAAAGTAAGTTACTAAAAATAGAGGCATGGGTGGGGGTATAAGAGAGAAAAATACAAGACAACCGAACGCAATGCGCAGGTAAGTTCCATTCTGATTCCACAAACTAAGATTAAAAAATGCTTTGGTGGACTCCCCTGGTGATCCAGTGGATAAGAATCCGCTTGCCAGGGCAAGGGACATGGGTCCCATCCCTGGTCTGAGAAGATTCCCCAGGCCAAAGGGCAACTTCAGAGCCTGTGAGCCACAGCTCCTGAGACTGCGCGCTGAACCACTGAAGCCCGTGTGCCTCGGGTTCGTGCTCTGCACGAGAGAAGCCGCTGCAGAGAGCAGCCCGCGGACCACGACTAGGGAGGAACCTCTGCTCGCTGCGGCTAGAGAAACCCCGAGCACAGCAACGAAGACCCGGCACCGGCGAAAATAAACAAATGGCTTTGTGACAACCAGTCTGAAGTATTAGATGATATTAAAATATTATTGTTAATGTGATTAGGTATGATAATTACATGGTAATTACGATGTTGTTTTTATAAGTCTTTGTTATTTATACTGAGCATTTATAACTGAAATGACCTACCTGGGATTCACGTTAAAATATATCAGCAAAAAACCAAAACTCAAACAGGGGCTCTGTATCCACCTAGAGGGGTGGGATGGGGAGGAAGATGGGAGGCAATTTTAAAAGGGAGGGGATATATGTATTATGGCTGATCCATGTTGAGGTTTGACAGAAAACAGAAAAATTCTGTAAAGCAATTATCCTTCAATAAAAATAAATTAATTTTAAAAATTTATCAGCAAAAACTGAAACAGCAAAAGGTTGGTAGGGAATGGACAAGGCTGGCAAAATGTTGCTAATTATCAACACTGGGTTTGAATTCATGTAGGTTCATTATACTATTCTTTCTATGTTGTGTAGAAAGAAATTTACTTTTTATGTAACTTTGAAACCTTTCAAAAGAAAAACATTTTACAAGCAGAACTTACAATCTCCAGCCCCTGAACCAAGATGTACCATCTTTTTTCTGTTAGTTAATTTAATGCAAGTTTACTGAAACTCTGCTGTGCAAAAAGCATTGAGGGATACAGAGTTATGTAAAACAAGATCAAATATCAAATTTGTACAGGGTAAATATCTCTGATGGTTTATATTTGACCACCTGGGCGCAGAAAACCCTGACTCTTCCCAGAAGTTGGGTATGCTCATCTGTAGCCAGCAGCCTCCATTCTAAAGCTAGCCACACCCCTTACTAGCCAGGCCATCTTGGACAAGCCACTTACATTTCCTAAGCCTCCGTTTCCTCGTTGATAAAAAGCTACTAATGGTAGGGGTCACTTCGTGAGCTGGTTATGAGCATTAAGCAAGATAATAATAGGCGTAGCCAAGTGTCTGCTTAGGCCATTGATAAAGAGCCAGTGACAACAGCTAGCATCGTGAGCTGGTCAGAGCAGCCTGTTTTCGACCAGTAGCTTTTTGAGCCATCAGGAAAAAGTGCCCTTTTCTCAGGGCCATGAACAAGGGTGAAGGACTTGGCTGGTCTCAGCCCCTTGTGTAGGGCTCAATCTGTACCTCATACGCGGGGCCTCTGAAGATGTTTACCAGACCCACCCTGATTCCCATCAAATTTCCCAGAAGGAAGGAAAGCTCAGAGCTTGCCTACAACTGAGCTTGTGGAAGAAGGTGCTCAGCATTCAAAAAGCAGATGCTTGGCGCTGACCAACTTGTGTTTGGTGGTTGTTGCAGCAGGATAGCTGGGTTGGGGAAAAAATACCACCCGCAGGTGCTTTACAACTAACTCGCCGCAAACCCACTCTTCTTCCACCACCAGCCTTCACCTCACTGAGCTGGGGTCCTGTTAAACATGCCGTTGCTAGTGCTCAGTCCTCCTCATGCATTTTAAAACCGTCTTTTCATTTCTCCTCAGTGATGGTAACAGAAATAGTGACTCATGTAGATCAATGCTTTATACAGATTAATTGCTTGTTTCACTGGGAATGAAAGTTACTTTATCACTGGGCCTGATTACATCTTGTTGTGTCTCCTTTTTCTTCTTTTCCTTTCCCCCAATCCTTCCCCCGCCTCCACTTTAATTAAAAGGCAAACAGTGTTAGCACCACCAATCAAGCCATTCACTTCAGCATGGACTTTGCTGCATGGTGGACTGAAATGGACCAGCCACATCCCAGCTGCAGGCACCATTACTGCCTCCGCAGTCACACAAACGGGCATCTGTACTGGAGATGCAGATGAAGCTAGAGCCTGCCTGAGGGGATGCCTTTGTGAAGAGACACGTGCCTCATCCGTGCAAAGCACTGGGCTGTAGGGGAAACGTACATGGTTCACGTGCACCGTATTCAGGCATGGATAGATGCCACATGCAGACATCCGGGAGTCAGAAATTCAAATCCATCACAGACTATCTGGAAGGCTGGAGGAATACTTCACAAGGTTGGTGTTTTTGTCACTGTTACGACCAAGGATTATAAGGAGACTTCATTAATATTAACATCTTTACAAATACTATGAGTTAGGGCTATCTTTTCTAGTAGAATGCCCTATAAATAAATATATATTTGTATACGTCTATGGAGCTTTCCTGGTGGCTCAGACAGTAAAGAATCTGCCTGCAATGCAGGAAACCTGGGTTTGATCCCTGGGTTGTGAAGATCCCCTGGAGAAGGAAACGGCAACCCACTCCAGTATTCTTGCCTGGAGAATTCCATGGACAGAGGAGCCTGGCAGGCTATAGTCCGTGGGGTTGCAAAGAGCTGGGCATGACTGAGTGTCTAAGCATACACACACACATATACATCTATAAATTTTGGATTACATCAGAAGAAGGACAGATAAAAAATGTTTCCTCAAATAGTCAAATGAAAATAAATTCAAACTGATACCCTAAGGTAGATCGTAATAGCACAGAATGTTACACAGGGCTGTTTTTTTTTTTTGGCCACTCCGAGAGGCATGTGGGGTCTTAGTTCCCTGAGCAGGGATCAAACCCACACCCCTGCAGTGGAAGCGCAGTCTTAACCACTGAACCACCAGGGAAGTCCCACAGAGTTTTCCTTTGAGTAAATTACTAAGACTACTGCCTTCCAGATAACAAGTACAGGGATAATTTTAAACAGCAAACAAGAAATGTTAGATCTATATTATAATGTGTGAGTTTGTTTTCTGAGGCATGCCACTCACAATGACACACTGCTTCTAAGAATCTGCCTGAAATATTGGCTCTAACTATGTCAAAATAGCAACCTCTCCACCCTTCAGTGTGGATTGCTTTCTCAAAGAGAACAAAGTGCTTGCAGTGCACAGAATTTATACCAAAAGAAAACCTTTTAAAGAAGTTTGAGTAAGTGCTAGATTAGAATTGGAAAAACCAATAATTTGGGAATACCGTTTAAAGATTTTTTAACAATGCAATTGAATCAACCACTGTATATCAGTAGACTCTGTAATTTAAGAAACATTATTTTTATATCTTTAAGCCTATTAAACTGATTTCAAGAAAATGGAAAATGAACATTTTAAGTTCTTTCAAAGAAGTTCTCTATGGTTTTAATTTCAGTCAATCATGATTCTCCACTAAGGGTATATTAAGGTCATTTTCTTCTAATCTTGTGCTTACCACTGCCTGCCTTTGGTCACTTTTTAGCCATATACTTTTTTTTTCTAGTTTCAAAAGCAATAAATGTTCTTTGCAAAAATTCAACTATCATCTATTATCCTACCACAGAGAAATGATTACTAGACAATTTAGCATCATGTTATATGCTTTTTAGTCAAACATATTATTAAAACGGTGCTTATTAAAACAACATAATTCACAGTTATTTATCGTTTCTTTCACATCCTACCAATAACATGTCATGGATAACGTGCCTTATGGAACTGTTTGGTTCGATAAGCCCAATTTTCAGTGCATGGTTGCAGAATATGCTGTTTTATGGACGTAGCATAACTTACTTAACCAACCCGCTAATGTGGGTAAAACAATATTATAAGCAAATGGGAAAATATCCTTGTACAAACACCTTTTCAAAGTTCTCTTATTTAAAATGCTTTCTTTCACTCCAGCGTTCTTGCCTGGAGAATCCCAGGGATGGGGGAGCCTGGTGGGCTGCCGTCTACGGGTTCGCACAGAATTGGACACGACTGAAGTGTCTTAGCAGCAGCAGCAGCTCGCTATATTTTTGTGTTTTTTTAATCACCATAGATAAATAAAAAATTAAGCTGGTGACAAAGAAATTGGCAAATGAGCCTTAGAAGGTACATGATTTCATATTTTAGATTTCATTCAAACCCTTCATATTTTCTATGGTTCTGAGCCAAAAAATCTGCAGAAGAGAAACTCTAGGTCGAGGGGTTTAGGGCCACTTTCAGCACTCAGCCGAGGCTCGTTGAGGGACAGACCCCAGGCCTGTCTCTTCCTTGGACTGTGGTGTTGGGGGGTTTGGCCAGGATCTGCCTGCGTCTCTGCCCTCCTGCACTCTCTGGGGGCAGGTGCTCTGCTTCCCTGTCAGGTTCTCCACAGCCCACAGTCACACCTTTCCCAGAGGCAAAAGGAATTCAGCAGCTGAGGACTTGCCCATGATAATTCTAAGTACCGAGTGTAGTGGTGAATTGGAAACAAATGACTTATTAAAAATACTGCATATGAAAAATGAGTAAGGTTTCAAAATAAATATTGTTTCCTTGCCATTTTGCTGGACTGCTTTTGATCCTTTTGCAACACAAAATTTTCATTCAGGGCTTCTTTCCATGTTGCAGTTTGCCATTGCATCATCCTCATGTCATGGTATATTTCTCAACGGGCTATTTGTCTGGAGACTTTTTCCTTTTCTTTTTGCCAAATTCTGTGAACAATGATTTACTTCAGTGGGAAACTCCACACCATCTTTGCAGAAAGATCATGTGTGCAATTGTATTCCTTTGTGCTTTCATTGGTTTGGTTGCACAAGAGAAATCATTTTAAAAATATAAAATCAATAATTCAGGTTAAAGAGAAATAAAGTCTCAACATGCTCTTTTTCCTCCCTGGGCATTGCACTGTTCACCTTTAGCATGGAGTCATGAACTACAGGATTTAGGAAACTTGAGCAAGGTCACATAGCTGGTAACCACTGGAACCAAGATTTGAACCCAAACTTTCTGGCTACAGAGTCCAAATTCTTAATATTATTCTATGGCTAGTTCCACTACACACACCCAGTCTTGTGGCTAGGGAAGAAGTTAAAAAATTATTATTCACAAGGAGTATTTAATCTGAGGTCACCAGACCAACTCCTGGGGGGGTCAGAGCACACCAAACTGAAAGCTGAAGATTAAAATGAAGTCTGTATACCGAATGATAGGCAGTCCAGATTCCATTCTCTTTCATGCTCTCAGAATGGTGGAAATTAATTGTATCTATCCAAAGTGTAAGTATTCTTAGGAGATGTAGTCACAGAAGAAACCAAATATTCCCATTAAAGAAATATCCTTCCCACATTGCCTTTAGGAGTCTTTCAAAGAAAAACTTGGCTCACTGCCAGATCATTCTTCAAAGAAGGTCTGCCAGTTACCAAACCCATCACACAAAGCCTGCAATCAAAGGTTTTAGAGCCTCACTCTTAATGGTGTGTGGACAGCCAAACTTCTCCAAACATGTGAGAACAGTCTGAAACAAACAAACTGAAAAATGGAACTCAGAGGCCACAGAAACAATTCAGGGACTATAAAAAGGTTTTTAAAAATCCACTGTCTTTAACATCTTCAGAGCCACACAAGAAGACACTGCACCCACGAAATGACTAGATATTGTCTTAACAATTAAAAAAACAAGAATGACACTTTGGAGACTAAAAATCTGAAAACAAAGCTCTCAGTAGCAGGAAAGATAAGAAAAGCAGATCAATTTAAGTGGTGTATTATTGTTCAGCTAAGCAGAGTTCCAGAACAGAAAACAGGAGAAAATGAAACAGAAGGAATTAGTTAAGTGAAAATAAAATACATTTTCTCAGAAATGAAAGGCATGAGTTTTCATATTAAAAAGGGCCAAATAATCAAAATAATTAATGAAAAAACACTCAAATCATGGCAAATCACTGTGAAAGAGCAGAATACATAGGAAGAAAAAACACTGAAAGAGATGGAGAAATGGAACAACAAAGGACTTTTCAGTAGTAAGAAAGGGTAGTGGTTGCTGCTGCTAAGTCGTTTCAGTCGTGTCCGACTCTGCGCTACCCCAGAGACGGCAGCCACCAGGCTCCGCCGTCCCTGGGATTCTCCAGGCAAGAATACTGGAGTGGGTTGCCATTTCCTTCTCCAATGCATGAAAGTGAAAAGTGAAAGTGAAGTCGTTCAGCTGTGCCCGACTCTTAGCGACCCCATGGACTGCAGCCCACCAGGCTCCTCCGTCCATGGGATTTTCCAGGTAAGAGTAGTGGAGTGGGGTGCCATTGCCTTCTCCAAAGGGTACTGGAGGAGTCTTCAAAATTCTGGGAAAAATTATTTTCAGATAGGAATTTTATACCCAGCCAGACTATGAAATGACTGGGTAGAATAAAGACATTTTCAGAGATACAAGGACTCAAAATGTACTTTGCATGTACCTTTTCTTTAAAAACCCCTTGAGGAAAAAAACAGAATTAAATCAAGAAAGAAAAAGATATTGGGGTCCAGGAAAAGAGAATCCATTCTGGGAGAATTGACAAAAGCAAGTCCCTAAACCACAGCTCACTGGGAGTGGAGAAAAAGCAAGAGAACCAAAACAAAACAGAAGCCCGTCCAAATTGGAGCAGAATACAGGCCACGGGACACATCTGCTGGAACAGCTGCAAAAAAATAGTAACAATAGGCTCATAGAAAATCTAAAGAAAAAAAGGAAGTGTTTATTAGCTCTGGGTAAAATGAAATGCAGTATATAAACTTTGTGGCTTGGGAGTGATAACTTTTATACAGTCATTATAATATAAACAATAATTTAATGAAGACTTGTCCCATAACTAAGTTGTGGAGAAGGAAAGCAAGAAAACAGAGTATGAGAGAGAAAGCTAAATTCTCATCTCCTGTGGCTGAGAGTCAACAGATGATACCCAAGTGGACCAGTAAACAGTCGCGTGTGGGTATGCAAGACGATCTCAGGAAAAATATATGAGGGGTAAGTGATGTTGGTTGCCTGCAGAGAGGGGATCAGAGAGGTTCAGGAGCAGGGTAAGGAGACTCTTTATTGTTTTTACCCTTTTCCTTTTGAAGTATGTTGATATATTACCTTTTGGAATAAAGAAAAGAAATAATTAAAAGAGAAATAGCAGAAAGAGGATCATTTCTTAGAAACATGAAACAACTAATAGGAAAATGTAAGACTGTTCAAAGGGGTTGTTTTTAAGGAGGAGAACTGGGGGACAAGGGGAAAGGAAAATAAGAGGCTGCTGTATATATTACAGGTATAAGCTTCAAAAAATTCAATTTTATTTTTTTAAAATCAAGGGCACGTATTTATAGAACTAAAAAGTTAAAATAATTTTAGACTATGCGAACAACTATAGAGGTAAACTTGGTGAGGCGAAATAAAACTGGGTACAGGAGGAATTTATGCAGATGTCAACCCTGAGTGAGCAAAACGCTAATGTCCTTAATAAAACTTTTTCCTCTAATCACTTCTTGTCCAAAAAGGTGCAGTAGAAAGTGAATTTGTATGTGAATAACAAAAAGAAATATACTTAAATCTCAAAGAAAGGACATGTTCCTCAGAGTCGTCACTTTGCAGCACATTTTTAACATGTGATCCCATGACATGACATGATTTTAGAGAATACATAATCTACACATTTCAGAGATCTACAGTAACCACCAAATTGCATTAAAACAACTAAAGAAAGTAGTCTTAAATACGGCTATGTATACTTGAGCAACATAAAGGTTAATTTTTCCAATAGGTCTTGGAAAAGCTGGGTTCTTAACATGCTTTTATGATTCCGACTCCTAAAAAATAACTTACCCGTTAGTTTGGAGAGCATGGGACCTGTATCAACCCCTTTAATTCACTTGGTTCAGTGGTAACTGATCACTTGGGTCCAAGGGGCCCAAAGAAGGTTCTCTCAGAACCTTGGCATCAGAATCTGAGGTTTGTTGGAGCTGCCCCACAGGAAGAAGAGCCCTTTTTATTAGCAAGATGTCATTTTAACTGAAGTCTGCAGTAAGAGACCAACGCCTGACGTTCCACTCACTTTACCACAGTCCAGAAACCACGGCTTTTCATTCACTCATTGTGATAGTTAATTCTATGTGTCAACCTGGCCGGGCCAAGAGTGACCAGATAGCTAGTCAAACATCATTCTGGGTGTTGCTGCAACTGGTTTTTTGGATGAGATTAACATTTTAATTGATAGAATAAAGCACATTGCCCTCCATACTGTCAGTGGGCCTCATCCCATCAGTTGAAGGACCAAATAGAACAAAAAGATAGACCCTCCTCCTAGTAAGAGAGAAATTTCTGGCAGACTGCCTTTGGACTTCATCTGCAATATTGATGCTTCCTGCCCAATGGCTTTTACCTGGAACATTGGCTCTCCCTGGGTCTCTAGCCTGCTTCCTCCCTACAGGTTGGACTTACTGACCTCCATAATCATGTGAGCCAATTCCAATCAACCAATCAATATCCTATTGGCTGTGTTTCTCTGGAGAACCCTAATATACTCATTCAAACAAATGTTTATTTAGCGTATACTGTGTGCCAAACAACAAGCGAAGGGCCAGGATAAACAGGTAAAACAATGGTCCTTATCCTTGGAAATTTAGAAATCTGACACTGATTATGACAAGAAAAATCTCTCCTAACCAAGTGGCTCAGTGGTGGAGAAGCCATCTGCCAGTGCAGGAGATGTGGGTTTGATTCCTGGGTCAGGAAGATCCCCTGGAGGAGGAAATGTCAACCCACTCTAGCAATCTTATCCACGCGCTGCAACTACTGAAGCCCTCACGCACTAGAATCCCACGGACGTAGGAGCCTGGAGGGCTACAATCCATGGGGTCGCAAAGACTCGGGCACGACTGCCCAATAGTCAGTCATCCAGGAAACGTGTGGGACCTGCCTTGTAGTGGCTGGTTTATGAGAACTAGATGATTCAAAGAAAACCAGTGCTGGTCTCGTCTGTGAGAGTCCTCTGAGCGTGAACCATTCACTCATTCAGTTCAGTTCAGTTCAGTTGCTCAGTCGTGTCCGACTCTTTGCGACCGCATGGACTGCAGCACACCAGGCTTCCTTGTCGATTACATTCACTCATTAGAGAGCTCAAATGAAACCCAAACTGGGGAACAGAATATTCCAAAGGATATTCTCTGTATCTGCTGTATATAGAGTATACTAAAGTCAGGCAGGTCTGGGTCAAACCCCTGCACCTTCTTCTTAGTAGCTGGTAACCTTGGAGAACTGATCCAACCTCTCTGACCTTCTAAGATGAGGACCAAATACCTTCTCATAGGACTCCTGTTAGGACTCAGTGGGATCACAGGTGCATGGTGACAGAGAGAGTATCTGCTCTCCATCACACATGCCAACCCACGGCAGTTACCTTTTAACTTGCAGCGTTGGTGGGTCTTTGATCCATCTCTGTGCTTGTAAAAGCAGTAGGGAGTGGTTATAAAAATCAGCTTGCAAAGTGTAGGATTACAGTTCTCATTTCAAAATTTTGTGCTGAGCTTTTTGAACAAAAGACCCATGTTAGTTCCAAGTACAACAAAACCCTTGCTACTCAGAAAACTAATGGGTGGGAAGTGAATGTCCAAAGAATCTGGTCAATGAAGAGTTAATTCACATTGGCAAGAAGATGGTGTCTGGTCTCTCTCTCCCTCCTGGAGAAACATAAATTCGAATGAAAGAAAAGAAAATGGATGCCTTTACTGTTTGTTAGGCAGAGAACTGGCCCCCAGCCCCCCTCGCTGCTTTGAAAACAAAGCTTGGAACATAACCATCTTCTAGAAATCCCAATATTACCTCACAAAACTGATTTATTTTCCTTTGGGGAAGCTAATGACATCAGTGGCTCACCCCCCCCCCCCCCGATTATCTCAGAAATGCTTATTTCTAGGACCTTGGTGAGCTGGGAGAGTCAGATAACACAGTTTACTCCACTTCAAGATTATGTTTAACAAAGACAAACTCAAAGGAATTAGGGAAAGGAAGGAGGGGAGGAGTAGGGAGCAACATTTCAGAGAAACATTCCACTCAGAAGAGTTATAAAAACATTTTCAAAACCACAGTGTGAAGATAGCAAGTGACTCACCTTCTAAAAATTGCACCAAACAATTCTGGAAAATTGTAAAATAGAGATATAACAATGGAAACATATTGCTCATTGCCAAACCAAAAGCATAGTAGAGTTATAACTTTTACTTAAAAGGGCTAAAAATGAAGGGAACTGGGAAAACGTCCAGGAATCGTATACTAGTTGAAATTAGGCAATCCTATATATTTAATAAACCTTTTTGAATACTGAATTTTCACAAGGTTCACCTGTCAAAGAAGTAATTGACAGAGTCTATCACATCATTAAACTCACAGCTACTGTTAGTTCTCCAGAAAGGCTGGAGGCCAATACGATGCTCACCAGAGAGCACGCAGCTTACTGACAAATCACCATGGATCAGAGTTTCTCAGAGATTTAGAGGACTGTATTTACATTCTGATCAATTTGTTCAAGTATTTTAGGTTTGAATCACAAACACAAAAAGGAAGCGAACAAATCCAAGCAGAGGTTCAAATGGTCGTATAAGAATCTGTAATAATCTAGTGAGCTTTTTGTATAGTGGTACAAGAGTCTACAGTGGTGCCATATTGTTTTGGGAACAAGTTCAAAGTCTTCCTTCTGATACTGAAGTTGGGTAGAGTCTCATCTTATGTCTTTCTTGTTGACAATAATCACTAAAGATTAATTATCTGGTGCCATGAACCATGAACCATGAACCCTTTATATCAATTTATTCCTCAAAATACTGCAGTGGCTATCCCCACTCCTAGACGAGGGAACTGAGACTGTGGGTTATGCAAACTGCTCAAGGTCATGCCCCTTTGGGATACAAATCCTGATTATCTGCCCCCAGAGAGAAGGCCTGTTTCCTTTCTCTTTATTAGCCATCCAAAATGAACTGCCAAAGAGAAAAGAAGCTCACCATCGCCAATCATCAGGGAAATGCAAATCAAAAGTATGAAACATCAACTCACAACTGTCAGAATGGCCATCATCCCCCACCCCACAAAGAAAAAAAGAGAAAAGAAACAAGAAAGAGAAAGAAAGAAAAAACTCCTTCCAATAATTATGAACTGTTTACCTCTTAAAAAAGAAAAGGAACACAACCAATTTTGGTTAAGGTGTGGAGAAAAGGTAACCCTCATGCACAGTTAGTGGGCACGTAGATTGGTGCAGCCACTATGGAAGGCTTCTCAAAAACCTAAAAACAATAACATACGACCCAGCAACTCCACTCCTGGGTATATAGCCAGAAAAAACCAAAAACATTAACTCCAAAAGACAAATGCATCCCCCATAGCCACACTATATACAGTAAACCAAGGTACGGAAGCAACCTCAGTGTCCACCAACAGATAATGTATAAATAAGGCACGGTATACATAGATACATATGTTCATGTGTCTATATATACACAATGGAATATTGCTCTGCCGTGAAAAAGAATGGAACGTTGCCTCTTGCGGCAACACGGATGGACTTGGAGGACATCATGCTGAGTGAACTAAGTCAGGGAAAAACAAATAGTGTACAATATCACTTATATAGAGAATCTAAAAAGCACAACAAATGAGTGAAAATAACAAAAAGGACACAGAAATAGAGAACAAACCACTGGGAAGAGGGAAAGGCGGAGGGACAAAAAAGGTGGGGGAGAAAGAGATACAAACCATTAGGTGTAAAATAGGCTACAGGGGCGCATTACAGGGGCCTCCCTGGTGGCCCAGTGCCTAATCCTGTGTGCTTCCACTGCAGGGGCTATGGGTTCGACCCCGGGTGGGGAACTGAGATCCTGCGCGCTGCGGCACAGCCCTAAACAGAAACGAGTTTAAAAAGGAGATGCTGTGCAACATGGGGAATATAGCCCATGTTTCATAATAATTATAAACAGAACATAACCTTTAAACTTTCGAATCTCTACGCTCTACACCTGTAACTTACACAGCACTGTACGTGCCACTATACGTCCATATTTTAAAGAAGCTAGCTGCCAAGTCCATGACTTTTGAGCCATTGCTGAAGCTGTCTGCCTTTACATGAACAATATCTCCACCTTCTCTGCTTACCTTTCCAGTTCTAGACCATTCCCCAAAGCCCTGGAGCCGTCACAGAGTCCATGATCATAACCACAAACATCAGTGTCCGCCTTTCTAGCCTTGGCAGAGAACAGACAGTCTCCGTCACGGGCTCCCACATTTGATCAGTCAGTCTAGCACTTCCCCTGACACTTTCTTCATTATACTGTTGGCCTGCTTTTGTGTGCGCAAATCTTTCTTCTGAAAAAGATGGAGAGAGCTAGTTTTTAAAGTTATCGTATGCTTCCTTCTCTTTTCATACTTAGTGGGAGAAACAGGGCAACTATTTCATAGATTTAATTTAAAATTTTCTGCATTTTGGCAACACTTAGAGATTATCATACTAAGTGAAGTAAATTAGAAAGAGAAAGACAAACACCATATGACATCACTCAAATGTGCACTCTAAAATATGACGCCAGTGGACCCATCTAGGAAATAGAGACAGACACAGAGAGCCGACCTGAGGCTGCCGAGGGGGCGGGTCTAGGAAATAGAGACACAGAGAGCCGACCTGAGGCTGCCAAGGGGGCGGGGAGGGAAGGATTGGGAGTCTGCGGTTATTCAATATCCTGTGATAAACCATAATGCAAACGAGTATAAAAAAGAATATATATATATATATGTGTAACTGAATCACTTTGCTGTACAGCAGAAATTAACACAACACTGTAAATCAATTATACGTCAATAGAGTTTAAAAAATAGAAAAATGTTCTGCATCTTTGGTCACCTACTATATATAACTATAGTAAAAGCGAAAGTGTTAGTCTCTCCGTCAGGTCCAGCTCTTTATGACCTGTGGACTGTAGCCCGCCCAGCTCCCCTATCCATGGGATTCTCCAGGTGAGAATACTGGAGTGGGCTGCCATTCCCTCCTCCAGGGGATCTTCCTGACCCAGGGATCGAACCCTGGTCTCCTGCATTGCAGAGTGATTCTTTACCATCTGAGCACTAGGGAAGACCCACATTCGGAGAATTTACTTACAATATGAGAATACTGCACTTTAAATTTTCCAATGGAACTGCTCTTTTTAAAACCCCTTATAGCTCATATCAAATCTTCCCTGGTGGCTCAGACGGTAAAAGCATTTGTTTACAATGCGGGAGACCCGGCTTCAATCTCTGGGTTGGGAAGATCTCCTGGAGAAGGAAAGGGCAACCCACTCCAGTACCTTTGCCTGGAAAATTCGACGGACGGAGAAGCCTGGTAGGCTACAGGGTCACAAAGAGTTGGAGACGACTGAGCGACTTCACTCAGCAACTCAACTCATAGTTCATTTCATTGTATAACTGAACTTAGTACTACTATTATCATTAATCTCATATAACAAGAATATTTGATCATGCAAGACAGATGAATTGAATAGTCATGGATATACAGCTGCATTTTACCAACAGTATCAAATTTCCCCTTAATGAATTTTTCTACCATCATCCTAAAGTTCCAAAAGAGTGGAATGGACACACCAGGGACCCTCCGTCCCTGGACACACTTGGAGATCTTCTGTGAAGAGTAAATTTACTGAAAAGAGCCAACAGGAAGTTTCTAGAATGGGAATAAACTACCTGAAGGGAAAATACAAGCTGCTTGCATCACCCTGGCCAACAGCATGCACGGGCCAGGCTGCTCCATAGGCAACCTGTCATTATCAAGCCAGAAATGGACGGGACTTGTTGTTCTAGCCGCTGGAAAGCAGGCAATTGGTATATATAACAGTCAGCCTGGGCTACAGCCGGAAGGAGGACAGACATTAAGGAAGGCTGATTCCAAAGTACACACTGCAGTTTGGTCCCAGGACGCATGGTGGTGTGAGGTGAGTCAGACCCTCAGAGGAACCTCACAGCACCCCGCCTTACATCCACTCTTCTGAAGCTGGTCCTGGGCTAGTGGCAAAGACTGACGGGGGGAATGTGTTCATATGGGATTCCAGGAGAATCAACCACTTTTTCTTCATGCAGGCATTAGGGGCTTCCCAGGTGGCTCAGTAGTAAAGAAGCTGCCTGCCAATGCAAGAGATGTGGGTTTGATCCCTGGGTTGGGAAGATCCCCTTGAGTAGGAAATGGCAACCCACTCCAGTATTCTTTACTGGGAAATCCCATGGACAGAGGAGCCTGGGGGCTACAGTGCATGGGGTTGCAAAGAGTCGGACACAAGTGAGCGCGAGCACATGCAGATTATACCAGGGCAGAGCATCTCTGCAGCAGCCTAAGGCCTTGGCAGCTTGATACGAGAGTTGACGGAGCTTCTGTCCCTCTAGGAAACACATTTCTGGGTTCTGGCATCCAGAATCCAGCCAAGCACCTGGATCCCGTCTCCTTCCCCCTTCTCTGGGCCATTTCTACATTTTAACTTCAAGTCTCTCTTTCATTTTTCCTTGAGAGTGAAATCTTTGATCATGGATGCTGCTTTTTAAAAAAAATATTTTGGCTGTGCCACCTAGCATGTGGGATCTTAGTTACCTGACCAGGGATCAAACCCCTGCATTAGAGGCTTGGAGTCTTAACCACTGGGCCACCACGGAAGTCTCGGGTGTTGTTTCTATGACTGGAGAACTGAGAAGCTGGCAGAAGGACTGAAGACACCATGGTTGTGGCTCTGGGAGGTTTTCATAGCCTACAGAGTGGACCCACGCCTCTGTTCAGTCACTCTGGTTTTCCCTGTTCTTCAGAGCCTATGGGGACTGAAAACGGCAGCTGCTGAAGAAAGCTTTTTCCATTTATGTACAGTGCCACCTGGCTTAACAAAGCTGTTTTGAACAAAGCTGGCATCTGCTCATTGCCCGGGGCTAAGTGGTCATCTCCTCTGTGCTGAATCCCTGCCACTGTGCACGCCCAGGTCTTGGTGTTAGCCTGGAAGGCTGCCTCATTTCTGGGAGGGGAGGTACCACCCTGGTTTCAGCACTACGGGCAGGGAGGGGGCAGACAGCCAGAGAGAGAGCAGGTGTCCTGACTTCCCGTTACTTCACCTGCCCCTACATTCACACAAATAACAGCAGTCCTAATCCAGAGGGAAGAGGCAGGGAGCATCCTGCCAAGTCACATTTTCAGGCCTTCTGAATTTCTCCACTTCTGGCTAGGTTCTCATCTGTGGAAAGTGGTGCTGAGTGCCTCCCCTTTGCTCATGGAGACGTACCCTTTTCTGTTGTTTGTGCAGCTTAGGGAAGGTGAGAGGGAAATTCAAGAGATGTATGAACTGGGAACTTTTGAAAATTATGTTTCAGCATCAGAGCGGCTTGATGCACGGACCATGCCCCTCCTAATCTAAGTGAGGCCAAAAAGCAGCTTCAGGACAGTTGCCGGACCTCCCATAGAATGGAGCCAGCCTCCCAGCCGTCATTCACCTTACCTTCATAATCAGCAGAGCCAGAAACTCTTGAGTGGGAGAGGTTGGGCAGAGAGGACGCTGGCGACCTCTTACCACAGGGGCCTAAGATCACCACCCCAATCCCCAAAGCCAGCTCCCTTATCTTAGATCCGGGGGAAGCTTAGGGAACTAGAGGACATTTCTTCGTTCAAATAATCTAGAGAGATCTATCAAAGTATACAAATAATAAATGCTGGAGACGGTGTGGAGAAAAAGAAACCCTCCTACACTGTTGGTGGGAAGGAAAATTAATGCAGTCACTATGGAGAAGAGTAAGGAAGTTCCTTAAGAAACTAATAACAGAGCTATCGTATGACCCAGCAATCCCATTCTTGGGCATGTATCTGGAGAAAACAATAATACAAAAACATACACGCACCCCAGTGTTCATATAGCCAAGACGTGGAGGCAACCTAAGTATCCACCAACAGACGAATGGATGAAGAAGATGTGGTACGTATATATTAACACAGCAAAATGTCAGCCAGCCATATAAAAGAAGGAATGAATACCACTTGTAGAAACATGGCTGGACCTAGAGATGATCATACTACAGAAATAAGTCAGACAAAGATAAGTATCATATGGTATCGTTTAAAAGTGGTTCTAAAAAAATGATACAAATGAACTTATGTACAAAACAGAAATATATCCACAGACATAGAAAACGCAGGGTTACCAAAGGGAAAGGGAGGAGGGATAAATTAGGAGTTGGGGATTAGCATGTACTCACTACTATATATAAAGTGGGATTTCCCTGATAGCTCAGTTGGTGAAGAATCCACCTGCAATGCAGGAGACCTTGGTTCGACTCCTGAGTTGGGGAGGTCCTCTGGAGAAGGGATAGGCTACCCACTCCAGTATTCTTGGGCTTCTCTTGTGGCTCAGCTGGTAAAGAATCCGCTCGCAATTCGGGAGATCCGGGTTCAATACCTGGGTTGGGAAGATCCCCTGGAAAGGCTACCTACTCCAGTATTTTAACCTTGGAGAATTAGTCCATGGGGTCACAAAAGAGTCAGATAACCAGTAAGGCCCTATTGTATACCACAGGGAACTATACTCAATATCTTGTAATAACCTATTAGGGAAAAGAATCTGAAATAGATACACACACATAAACACACAAAACTGAATTATTTTGTTATACACCTGAAACTAACACAACACTGTAACACAATTGTGTTTCGATTAAAAATAATTTTAAAAGAATAAATAAATCTACTACAGTAACAAAACAAAGCAAAAGAACAGAACTCAAACTAGAAGAGGCCCCAGAACAGCCCCTAGTCCAGCCCAGCTCCTCCCTGAAGAGAAGGCAGCTGTCTGCGGCTGAGGTTGCCTAATCTGGCCTGGGGACCAGTTTCAGCAGATGTGTCTTGTTTGGCAGGCACAATACACTTTTAAATGTTTTACTCTTAATTAGTTGCAACCCTGAAAGATTTGAAGATTCCATATTTATCAGTAAATAACTGGATTTCCAGAAACCCTTGATGAAACAGGATCTGGCGAGGCTGGCGGACAGCCTGTGTGGACCACAGCTGTCTTCTCTCCTGTGGCCTCGTCAGCTCCCTGCTGCTCCTGCAGCCGTGGACTCTGCCCTCTTAGGCATGATCAAGGTTCTCTGACCTAATCCTTCACCTCAGGAGCTCTGACAAAATATCCACACTCATGTTCAGACCAGTTAAGTCAGACTCTCAGCCTGGGGAGGGACCCGGGCCTTAGAAGGATTTTAAAGTCCCCACGTGATTCAAACAGGCAGCCAGGTTTAGGGAGCATTGGGGCTAGACCATGAAGGGCAGATGGGAAATTATTCTCTTTGTGAAGCTCCTCATTTTAAATCTCTCACTATTTGAGAAGTTCATTCTGTTCTATCAAAACCTGCTTTTCTCCTACTCCACTCTTTTCAGAGCCTCACCCAGCTTCAGGATTTAAAAAAAAATTTTTTTAAGCTTCTCCTTTTTCTGGTTCATTAAGTTATTTTGGTTGCTCCATTCTGAACTCCTTCTCCAGTTTCTCCACATTCTTTTTAAAGTACAATGGACAAAATTAGAAACAACACCTAAAGCACTATTTTACTAAAGTAGAGTTCAGTAGGAGTATTTATTTCCAGTTCTATCATATTATACTTAACATCTCAGAACCACATTTCTTTTTTTAAAAAAAACTTATCATCTGGTTTTTGTTAACAAGAAACTCATTTGCAAAAGCCTGAGAAACCACACTGCAGGATGGAAAACCAAGTCTGGGAGCAGAGAAAAGCAAGCCTTTTTTTCCTGTTAGATGTCAAACTTTCTTCAGGATCACAACCTGATCATGTAAAATTAAAGAAGGCTTATGGGGAGTTCCCTGGTGGCCTTGTGGTTAGGACTTTGGGCTTTCACTACTGTGGCCCAGAATCAATCCTGGTTGGCAAACAGGTCCTTCAAGCCCCACAGGTTGGCCAAAAATAAATTCTAGAAATAAAGGGCTCATATGTGTGTCTATCTGGAGAAGGAAATGGCAACTCACTCCAGTACTCTTGCCTGGAGAATCCCATGGAGGGAGGAGCCTGGTAGGCTGCAGTCCATGACGTCGCAAAGAGTCGGACACGACTGAGCGACTTCACACACACACTCACACATGTGTGTCTATGACAGTTTTACTTCTTTACTTATAAATCAAGTAATTTACAACCAACAGGCTAGTCTGTTTTTAGGAAATTTCTAAGCTAACTTGATAACTGCTTTTCTTAGGGCTATTTACAAGTTTTTCCATTTTGTAGGCTTTTCCTTTCTTTTCTTTTTGTTTTCATTAAGATAATCTCAACTATCAAGTTATAACAGAAAAACTGTTTAGTGGGGTGAGATCTGAAGACCAGCACAAACCTTAGTGCATCTCTGTGTTACTTCATCATGCCCACTTTACAGATTAGGAAACTGAGGCTTGGAAACTTTTAGCAGTTTGCCCACAACTGACTGCCCACACACCTAACCTTCGAGGAGTCCTGGCTCTGGCCAGCCCCTGGGGCAGGTGACCCCTTCCATGGCCATCAGCTGCTGACACTGATGGCCAGACAACACAGCTAGAAGGCCAGCCACAGAGGCGGCAAGAGTGAGGCTTGAGAAACTACCTCTCACTATCACACGTTCCAGCCTGAACCAGGTCGACATGGAAACACACACGACATAGTAAACATGATATTCTGGTGTCAACTGACGCTGTTAGACACTCTTTGGAACCCCTAGGGGAAAGCCAAGGTTTTTAAAGAAATACACTGACACCAAGAGATCCTGGTATGATGCCAGTTCTGTAATATGGGAAATCTTGTCCAGAAATATGTATGTGTATATATGTATATATCGGAGAAGGTGATGGCAACCCACTCCAGTGTTCTTGCCTGGAGAATCCCAGGGACAGAGGAGCCTGATGGGCAGCAGTCTGTGGGGTCGCACAGAGTTGCACACGACTGAAGCGACTTAGCAGCAGCATGTGTGTGTGTGTGTGTGTGTGTGTGTGTGTGTGTGTATTTATATAAATCCGATGCTGAACTTCTAGATTCCCTCTAGCAATCGATAGTAAGGAAAAACACCACACCTCTTCACACTCATAACTTCGGGAAGAAATTAAGCAATTAAGGTCTCTTTCCCTTACTAGGGTCTTCGTAAAATGTCAGCCCAGTTAGAACACAGCGTTCGAGGAGGAAAAGGGAGGGAGGGAGCTCAGGAATTGGGGCCTGAGCCCCAAGAGGCTCTGAAATCCCCAAGGGATGCGGACGCACCGACCTCTGGAGGCGCGCGAAGCTCCCGGCGGCGCTGCCACACCGGGGTCCCCACGGGAGTGGCCAGATGCTCACCGCCAGCGCGCAAAGGTCCTCCGGGGCCGGGAAACACTGGCCTAACCTCATTGTTTCGAGCCATCCGTAAAATGCAGCTTCTCCTCTCTCTCAAAAAGGACCGGAGGTCCTGGGGCAGCCCAGGACTGTCTACACCGGCTGCCTAGGCCCGACGTCTTTGTGCATGTGGCTCCAAACCACAGGCCCAGATCGCAGGGCGTGCGCAAGACACCGGGCGCTCCAGCCGCCTCTCGCAGCCGCCCGGCCTGTCGCCTCCTCGACGCGCCGGCGCGCACCACCTACAGACCAGGCGTGGCGGCGCGCGGCCCTCCTACAGCCCGGTCCCCCGCGCGCCGGCCTCTCCTCCGCTGCCTCTGCGTCCTCGCCACCCGGCTGGAAGCCTTAGGAGCCGAGCCGCCGGCCCGCGGCGCGGAGCCGCAAATACTCACGTTTCCCACTGTTTACGCCAAGTGCGTGCACTCTCAGTGGCCACTGCTAACAGGAGCCAGAGAAAGCGCTCTGAAACCCGCCTTTCAGGCAGCGAGAAGTGACAAGCCGGTGCCCGGCTGAAAGCCCCTCATTTTCTGCAAGCTCACTCAAAATGCGCCTCGGTGCCGCCAACGCAGCTGCCAGGTTTAATAACTGTGTCAGACAGCCCCTCCCCCCCGCCCCGAGAGACACAAAGACGACGGGCTAGGGACCGAGAGGCGCACGTTCGGCCGCGGCTTTCACCCTGCCTCAGCTCCGGCGATGCCGCAGCCGGAATGACTGCCCAGGCACGGACCAGGAGAAGGGTCAAACGCCAGCCTTAACCTAGGCACTGTCCAGAAACCTCAGTTCTTTCCTCATCGCTCTGAGCAGAGATCTGATACTCCTCCCAACGATACTTGTGAAACAAAACAAGAGGCGAGTGCCTTTCCAATTAACCTAACCTGCGTCACAAATGTAAAGGGGACTTACTTAGAGCAACACAGCAAACCTCAAACCTATTAATACTTGATTTTCTGGGCACTGGTAGAATATCCTGGCACTATGCAAAGGGCAGGAAGCTCATCAACCTGGGTTTCCCTCACGTTCTGTCGCGCACACGAACGCTCCAGCCTCTCGAGAGGACCCTGGCCAGCAGAATTACTGTTAGGGGAGGAGAGGGGAGGGCTCCTTTGCAGATCCTCCTCGATTTGGACCATCCCTAAAGCGCGGACAGCGCCTCGAGAGCGACTGGGTTTGTATCGAGACGGAAGGGATTAGTGGTTCTGTTCTGCCAGTGAAATAGCCCACCGAAGATAGTGCTTAATAAAATATGGTGCATATATATAACCCATACCAGGCTCAGGGGGCGGTCCTTCGCGCCCCGCCCCGAGGGCGCCTTCCAGCACCGCCCGGCTGCGCCCGCCGCACCTGCTTCTGCCGGGAGTGGTTTCCGTGGAAACTGCGGAGAGCCAGCTCTTCCTTCAGACACGCTGTTACCGGGACAACTGCGACCTAGCATGAGGCGGTCCGAGGGTGGCAATGGACTCCTGCTTTAAATCAAAGATTTAGAGATTCTCTAAGGCGGGAGGGCAGAAACAGGAGGGCAGTGAGCGATGTTTGGGACTGGAGGCGGAGCCCCGGGAGCCTGCGTGGGGGTGGAGTTAATGGGCAACGCAGACTCCGCGGACCGCGTAGCTCCCCCTGCACCCGCACCAAGTGAGTTCATGCTTGGTTTTAGAAGCAGGTCTATCATTCCCTGCCGCATGATTACTCTCCTTTATTCTGCTTAAGATACTGTAAAGTTATTTTGCACAGACTGAGCACTAACCAGCTCCGGGTAGAAGGGAGGAGAGGCCCACAGAGTGACGCCAAGGGGAGACCTCTTGGGAATAATAATTGACTGCAGATGGTCTCTGTGAATAGTAGGTTACGATAAACACATGGTTACAAAATTAAACTATTTCAGGTGATGGTTTGGGAGGGGAAAAGGAGACGTGTGGATGAGACTCTTCATATTTGTTCAAAGGTTCGTTCAGTGTGAGTACTCCATCTTGTTACTTTTGGGCATGGGCAATTTATACTCGTCAAACCATAAGCAGGTATTCAAAAGTAAAGTGAAACAAGTTGGTGTGCTTTGTGCAAGGCATTATAGGATTGCACAAACAAACAAACATACCCCATATTAGTTTCTCCTTACTCTAACTATTATTTTTCAGATCTAAGTTTGAAATCAATGGTATATTTGAATTTATGAGATTTTACTACGTACATTGTAATCATATAATGACATTAATCAATCTCTGGGCTGAGACTGAAATACATGTTTGCATATATACGTGTGTGTCCACACAAACACATCTCTTTAAAAGTCATAAATGCATTTCTATTAAAAGTTCCACATGAGCCTAATTTTCATAAAGGAAGTGATATTTCTATATTCTAAGAAAACAGTTTATGTGAAAGAAAACATACAGGTCATTTTTGTCATAAAGCAAAGATTTTCATCAAGAATAACTATTTAATTTACATGTTTTGAAAATCCACATTTTGTATCCCAAATCTGCTTTGAAGCACATAATTTTGGAATCATGTGATTGCAATGTTTATTTGCAAAAGAGCTCTAAAACAAAAAATGTATAGTCAGCAATAGAATAGACATCCACTTCTCTCTCTTGCTACATTTCAAGTTTGAGAAAATAAAAGTATCAAGCAAATTATCTTCATATCTAACAAAAATTAACAGTGAATACTGTAGAATACGGAAGAATAGGGATAAAGGTGTTAAAAAGGAGTATGTCGAGTCAGTATATTGTCACCTGCTTATTTAACTTATATGTAGAGTATGTCATGGGAAATGCCAGGCTGGATAAATAACAAACTGTAACCAAGATTTCCAGGAGAAATAGCAACAATCTCAGATATTCAGCTGATACCACTCTAATGGCAGAAAGCGGAGGAGCTAAGGAGCCTCTTGATGAGGTTGAAGAAGGAGAGTGAAAAGCTGGTTTAACACTCAACATTCAAAAAGCTAAGATCATGGCATCTGATACCATCACTTCATGGCAGAAATGAGGAAAAAATGGAAACAGTGATAGACTTTATTTTCTTGTGCTCCAAAATCACTGCAGATGTTGACTGCAGCTGTGAAATTAAAAGACACTTGCTCCTTGGAAGAAAAACCTATGACAAAAATCTATGACAAACCTAGAAAGTGTATTAAGAAGCATAGATATCACTTTGCTGACGTAGGTCCATCTAGTCAAAGCTATGGTTTTTCCAGTAGTCATGTTCAGATGTGACAGTTGGACCATAAAGAAATATGAGTGCCGGAAAATTGATGCCTTCAACTTGTGGTGCTTGAGACAACTCCTGAGAGTCCCTTGGACTGCAAGGAGATCAAACCAGTCAATCCTAAAGGAGATCAACCCTGAATATTCACTGGAATGGCTGATTCTGAAGCTGAGGCTCCATCTGATGTGAAGAGCTGAATCATTGGAAAAAACCCTGATGCTGGGAAAGACCGAGGGCAGGAAGAGAAGCAGGTGACAAAGGATGAGATAGTTGATGACATCATCGACTCAATGGACGTGAGTCTGAACAAACTCTGGGAGATGGTGAAGGACAGGGAAGCCTGGCGTGCTGCAGTCCATGGGGTCTTAAAGAGTCGGACACAAATAAGCAAATGAACAATAGAGGTTAAAAAAACACTGTACAATGAACCATTAAAAATTTTGCTCCAAAAATAAAGAGCAAGATGATTATATTTAAAATATTATGTTACTTAATAATATTAACTGTAATGCAAAACAGTAGATAGCTGTGATCCCAATTCTTTCAAAGTTACGCATGTGTGTATTTGTACATATGACAGCGATGATACAGGGAAATTCTTGGCTTTACACTTGCCTATGTCACGCGTCTGTATTTTCTTTACACTTGCCGATATTTTGTGGTAGACTGCTTGAGAGAAGAGGCTCAGAATCAACTAGACTTGGCTTAAGTCCCAACTGATACTTCCTGGCTATGTGTGTTTTCTCATTTGAAAAACAGGCTAATAACACCACCTTCCTTGTAAGGTGGTTGGGAGGATTAAGTGATGTAAGACTTGAATGCACAGCACAGGGCCCGGCATGTAGAGGAACCTGTCCATTACAGCAAATACATGAATCCCAGTTGTTAGGTTCCTTTTTCCCCATGATTTTAATTCTGTATGGGATATTTTTGACACTTCAGTTAGACATTGCTATTCGATATGTGCAGTATTGTTTGTATACTTATCCATGAAAAGTGAAAGTGAAAGGTGCTCAGTCACGTCCGACTCTTTGCAACCCCATGGACTATATTGGAATTCTCCAGGTCAGAATACTGGAGTGGGTAGCCTTTTCCTTTGCCAAGGGATCTTCCCACCCCGGGAACTGAACTGGGGTCTCCTGCATCGCAGGCAGATTCTTTACCAGCTGAGCTATCAGGGAGGCCCCATAGTTTCCCATAGTCTTTACCTATATTCTCGTCATTCCTTTTTGCCTCTCAGAACTCCCTTCTGGGATCATTCTTCTTTCTCTTAAAGTACATCCCTAAGAACATTCATAGTGAGGGGTTTTGTTACTGAAATCTCAGCTTGGCTTGATAATGTCTTTCTTTTGATTTTGTCCTTTAAATATGGTTTCATGTGACATATAATTTTAGGTTCGCGGCTATTTTCAATCAGCACTTTGAAGATATTCCACTGTCTCCTGGCTTCACTGTTGCTATTGAGGAATCAGCAGTCATATAATTTTCACTTTTTTCTATTAATAGGCAATCTGTCAATTTGGAATGTTTCTTTCTTTGTTATGCTTTTATTTCATTGTCTTATCTAATATTTAAAAATATTAAACACACTTTTTTAATATTCTATGCCCAATCATCCAGAATTGCTAGTCTTTATAGGTTTGACACAGCAGTTTATTATCTCTTATGACTCTTATTTCCTTATTTATTAGTGGTTTTTATTTATTGGGAATTCATATACCTTGGAACTTTATCAGTGGGGTCCCTTTGAGTCCTGTGTTAGGTGGGCTGGGTGGGTGGGAGGTAGGTGGGCTGGGGAGGCAGAGAGCACTTTCAACTTGGGACAAATTCAAACTAAATTCTGTGTTTAAAGTTTTCAAGTCCATGTAGGAGATGTAAATTTCAGGCTCAAACACTTTAGAGTAGAAGCTTAAGGTTAGAAGTGCTTTGGACAGAGTTTTCTTCCAGTGCCAAGGCTGAGGTAGGAAACATCTCCTTAAGCAGATTCTATTATCATTGTGATATGTTTCAGGAATTCTGGCCTCCCACTCCACTTAAGCCCAATGCTTTTTATCTCCTACCTCCTGGATGCAATCATCCAAACTGAGACTCTGAGGTTGGCAGACACCCCATCTCCTTCTCTCTCAGTGAAGGCCTGCTTTCCCTTCACTTTCCCCTTGACAATCGAGCTTTTTCATAGTTCTGCCTTCTCTTCCCTTCACTTTACCACCAAAGTACTCTAAGTACTGTAGTACTTTGAAAGAGTAAGACAAATTTTTTTTCAATTTTTTTAAATGAGGAAAAAATTTAGATAGACATGTCACTGAAAAAGATATATAGATAACAAATAAGCACATGAAAAGATGTGAACATCATTAGTCGTCAGGGAAAAGCAAATTTTGAAATGCCACAGTGAAATGGCACTACACAAGAAGAGCTGAAAGACCGACAATATCAAGTATTGCCAAGAATGTGGGGCTACTGGAACTCTCAGACGTTGCTGGTGGGCGCTTAGAACGGTGTAGCTACGCTGGGAATCAATTTAGCAGCTTCTTAAGAAGTTAAACGTGACACACTCCATGTGCTAGCTTTTCACTGCTGTAACAAAACCACAAATTTAGGGCCTTAGAACTACATTTCTTACTAGCTCATTAGTTGTAAAGATCGGAAGTCTGGGACGGTATGGCTGGATTGTCCGCTCATGGCATCACAAGACTGAAGTCAGATATTCACTCATATGGGTCCTCTTCTGGACGTCCTAGGATGAACTCTGCTTGCAAGCTCAGAGGTGTTGGCACAGTGTGGTCCCTTGTGGGCGCAGGGCAGAGGTCCCAGCTTCTCTGCTGGCTGTCAGCTGACGCTTCTCTTGGCTCCTTGAGGCTGTCCGTCTTCCCAAGTCAGCAAGGACACATCGAATCGCCCCTGTGCTTACATCTCTCTGATTTTCTTTTTTGTCTAAAAGTTTTTAAAAGGTTCACATGGTTAGATTAGACCCACTGGGATAATCTCCCTTTCCCATGTAAGGGAGGCAGTCATGGAGGCAATAGCTCCTCATAGTCACAGGTTCCACTGGCATTAAAGGGGAGGGAATTAGCAAGGATGAGGTCATTGGGAGGCTTCCTTAGAATTCTGCTTATGATGCCATATGAGCCAACCATTCCATTCCTAAATATTTACACAGGAAAAGTGAAAATATATGTTTACTCAAAGACTTACAGGTGAATATTTACATTCACTTATTCCTAACAGCCAAAAACTAGAAAGAACTCAAATATCAATCAACAGTTGAATTAATAAAACAGTTTGTGGTATATCCATTCAGTGGACCACTGCTTGCTCATTAGTAGAAAGGAGCAGACTCCTGACATGCACAACAGCATGGAGAAATCTCCAGAGTGTGGCACTGAGAGGAAGAATTCAAATACTGTGGACCTGCTTTATTCTGAAATCTGAACGTGGCTCCTTTGCACAGAGGGCAGGGACAGACTGAAGAAAGAGGCAGAGCACTTCAGATTGGTAGGTGGCCGGTTTCATCACCAAGGAAACGTACAAGGCTTGTCTGGGGCAGCCACAGATGAGCACATCTTCACACCTGTCTGCCAGATTCTTAACAATCTATATAGAGAGGCCTTAGCTTGGTTTGGTCACATACACTGTCTCAGCGGGCTTAGCCGCACATCACTATCTCCAGGCTTGCGTCCTTGGGCAGCTTCTAGAATGGGGAGGCAGGCAGAGCTCACGTTCCAAGGGCAAGGGAGCGGGTAGGGACCTTCAGCTGCCCAGGTCCTCCGGATGACCTCCCCTTACAAACACAAGAAACTACATGCTGTATGACTTCGTTTATATGAAGTTCTAGAATAGGCAAAACTATAGTAATGGGATCGATAGGATCAAACAATCGATAGGATCGGTTGCCAGGGGTCTTAGGGAGAGGGGAAAGAACTGAAAATAGAGGGGCACAGGGCTTTTGTGGGTTGATGGAAATGTACTATGTCGTGGTTGCGGTGCTGGTTACCTGACTCCATACATTTGTCTATATTCATTGAATTGTTCAATTAAAATCAGTGAATTTCACTATATGTAAATAATACCGGAACAAAACTGATGAAAAAGATTATAGTTTTTTGACATTTTATCCAGCATTTAAAACTGTTCTATATTGAGAATTTTTCTAATCATTTAATCCACAGAATTCAGCTAAGACTTTCTTGACTGTGCCTAAATGTGCAATTCCACTGAAAATCCTTACTCTCAGTGGAACTGCACGATCACTTGGCTATTGCTCACAGCTGCGGGGGACGACCCGTGAAGGGTTAAATCCTGGGAGCTGCTCCGCAGGTATGCGGAGCCTTAGGCGTTGACCTAAGCTCCCTGTCCCGCCACCCTCAAGAATTTTTACAGCCCTTAAGGCTCCAGGCCGTCTTGCTCCAGGAGGTCTAGCTCTTGCAACATGTCTTAAAAGATAGATTACTTATAGGGGTCTGGTGATTGTATTTTGAGATTAAAGAATATTCCTATACATGTCTTAAGTCACGTACTTTACCCTATAAATACCGTGGCCTAATAAAGAAAGGCATCAGACATAGTGGGTCTGATCCTCTCAACCCCATCTTTTGTCTCTCTCTCTTTTTTTTCCACGCGGGGACGCTCCGTTTCTCTCCCCTTGCAGGTGCGACTCTTGCTTGTGCTGGCCGCGGCACACAGCTTCTGGGCTAGCCCATAAACCCCATGTGGGCTGGGTCATATTCACCACTGTACCCCCAGACCAGCCCAGAGTGGGCCTTGGATAAATATTTGTTGGATGACAAAAATATTTGATGAATAAGTGAATAGCCCCTTTCCCTGAGCAATTTGGAACGCTGGAAAATCTGATTCCACATCTTTCTTCCAGTTGATCTCTTGTTACCTTCAATTCTATTACTAAAACCATGTCTAAACTATAATTGAAACTTGGGAGTTAGAAACCATTCATTTAGCCCCATTACGTTATAGAAACCACTTATCCTGGCTCCTTGTTTCCGGGCTGGAAGCCCGGGGTGCACTCGGGAGTATCACCACGTGGGCTGAGAGGGGGGAAGTAGGCAGCTGAGGCGGAGGCTTTGAGCTGCTCTGCCTGCGCCTGCGTGAGCGCCCCGCCAACCCCTATTCCCATTTCCTGCCGTTTCCAGCCCTCTCTGGTCGAGGCAGGCTAAGCACCATCTTTCACTCCAAGCCTTAAACTCTGTTTCCCTTCTAAGGTACACACGATCCACGTAAACATTAAAAATATGTCTATTAGCATTAGACAGAGGACAATGTCATTTGAAATCGGGTGATCTCATTAACGTGAACAGAAGCCAAAGAAGGCAGAGCCCTTTGGGCTAGAGCCAGCAGCACCCTCAGAGGGCAGCAGGGTCAGGAAGGCAGCGGACAGATTTCTTTGTTTAGGGAACTCATTAGGCCCTCCATTCATTTGACCTTGGCCTCTGGTTACTTATTTGTAAATGTCACACTCACCTCCTGCCTTCCAGGACAGAATCAAGGTACAACACTGCCAAGCACTGAAAGCCTTCCTGGTTATTGTAGTCTATTGAAAGGGCAAGTCAGCTGAGAGACAGACATTTCCCTTGCCCTTGTTTTATTTATTTTTATTTATTATTATTATTTTTGCCACAGGGCATGTGGGATCTTAGTTCCCCAACCAGGGACTGAACTCATGTCTCCTGCATGGGAAGCATGGCATCTTAACCACTGGACCACCAGGGAAGTCCCTTGCCTTTGAGTACAGTATACAAATCTGTAACCACAAATTGTGTGAATCCAGTGCTCCCTCTTAAAAATGCAGTATAGTGCACACTGGTTATTTGCTCCCCAGCGTTTATTCCCCCAGCTTGGCAATAGATCCTTAAATTTCCAGAGGAAACTTGACTTGGGTGGGATCGAAACTAAATTCCAGGAGTGGGCCCTATAATCTTAAACCATGACTTGGGGGCATACCACTCATGCCCCCAAGTCACCTGGATTGGCTCTAAGCTAATCACAGCCAGTGAGCCAGGAGAAGATATTGGCTGAGGCTTTGGGGGAAAATAAGCCTTTTTTCTTGTAGCAGTTCTGGGAGAAGAGACTATCTCTTTTGCTGTGGATAGTATGGTATGAGAATGTGACTTTGGGAGCTGCTGCAGCTATTTTCCATTAAGGGAGACCTTGGAGCTGCCTTTGTGGCAGATTTCCCTGGTGGCTCAGACGGTAAAGCATCTGCCTACAATGCAGGAGACCTGGGTTCAATCCCTGGGTCAGGAAGATCTCCTGGAGAAAGAAATGTCAACCCACTCCAGTATTCTTGCCTGGAAAATCCCATTGACAGAGGAGCCTGCAGTCCATGGGGTCCCAAAGAGTTGGACATGACTGACCAACTTCACTTTCACTTTCATGGAGCCTGAGGATAATGCCAACACCGTAGAAGGCAGAATGGGGAGGAGAGAAACCTGGCCTTAGGTGGCATCTTTTGAGCTGCTGAATCAAACCTCCCCTGAAATCAGTATCTCTAGATTTCCAGTCACTACTGAATCAGTAAATTCCCTTTATCTTAGAAAGCAACCTGATTTCAGTTTTCTGTCATTTACAGCTTTAAAATGTGACACTTAGTTTAAAGATGCTCAGATTAAAACTAGAATATCATTTTGACTGTTCTTCAAAGTTTTATTTTGCCTAGAGTTTTCATAGATCTCTCACAGAAGTTTTGCAGCTGTTTTTCAAACTTTCAGAATTCAAATATGCAGACACCAGGTTGACTGCTGCCCAGTGCCCTGACATTGAGTAAGGCCCTGATCTTTGTAAGGCTTTTCTGCTGTGATGCAGTGTAGGATGTATGTGCGAATTCTCAAAGCAAAAGCTTAGAAAAGGCCAAGGAGAAAAACTGGAGATACAAAGGAAAAGAGGCATATTTTACTGCTTTTTCTGAGCTACGTGAGAAGATTGGACCCTCAAAATGTAAACTAATCCTAAAGAACATCAGTAGCATGAAAAATGTATGGTACTTGTGATCAAAAACAGATCCTCAGGGTCTGATTTGCTGTCTTTATTTTAAAACTTTCATGAGTGATTTGAGCATGAGGAAAATTACATTTATTGATCACCATTTACTGAGCAAATTGTTCGTGTTTTCTCTCTTATGCTTCTTAAATGATTATAGTTGAGATTTATCAAGCACTGACTGTGTGTCAGACACTGTCATATGCTTTATCTCATTTGATTCCCAAATAACCCTATGAAGTTCAACTCCATTTTACAGATGAAGAGACTGAGGTTCAGAGTGGCTAAGTAAGAGATCACACAGCATGTGTGTGATCGGGCTGGGCCCCAATCCTGTCCCTGTTCTTATCCAGTACTCCAGATTCTTCTCAAGTCGACCCTCGTTCGGATCATTCTGACACTTCATCCAAATAGCAGTCAGTCATTTTCGCCTTTCCCTGCCACAGCCTGAGGTCACGGAAGCGCTCTCCCGTCTGTGAGTGAACCCCCCTCTTTTGCTAATCCTCTCTCAGGGCCAGACGCACAGGAGGAAAGAAGCCAGCACGGTGCAGAGGTGGGTGTCTTTGGTTTCTGAAGACCACGCTTTGCTCTCCCAGCCCATCTGCCCCAATCCTACACACTCTTCACCTACCATCTCCTTCTCACTCTGAAGGAAACAGCTCCCTCTAGGGAAGCTCGCAGCCCTCGCCTCCCCACCGTTTGTCACTCGGAGCTGAGACTATAGGCTTAATGTGCGCCTGCACACCTACTGTGTGAGCCGCTCTGTCACTCGGAGCTGAGACTGTAGGCTTAATGTGCGGCTGCACACCTACTATGTGAGCCACTCTGTCACTTGGAGCTGAGACTGTAGGCTTAATGTGCGGCCGCACACCTACTGTGTGAGCTGCTCTGTGTGTATTTCTTTGCGTACTTGTTCCATTTTTTTCTATGTTCCTTTTCTCATTGTTGTAGTTCAAAGAGTTCACAGCATTGGCCCAATGCATTGAGTCAGCAATTTTTTAACAGAAAGAAGAAAAGAAAAAGAAGAAATGTGAATGGCAGCCTGCCACAGCATAGTTGATGGGTCAGCCGGGTCGGGGCGTGTCTGGAGCACCTAGCCCAGGCGCTGGGTGCAGGTCTTGTATTTCAGCCTCCTGCACTCTGGGAGGCAGGCCCTATTCCCACTTTATGGAGGGGGAAACAGACGTCTTGACCTCTGCCACCCAGGGAAGAGCCAGGGCTGAGGCCAGGGACGGCTGGGAGGGTGCTGTGAGAATGGGGAGGGCCGTGGTTACCAGAGGCTTCCAGGCTTCACTCTGGAGCAGGAGGAGTGGCCGAGGGGACCACGTCTTGGAGTCAGGAGCAAGAAGGGAGGGGGTGAGGGATGCAGGACGTGACAAGGTGTCAGAAGCAAAAGCAAACTCATTTCCCCTCCATTCTGTCCAAAGTGACCACAGCCCTAACGGAACAAAGCCAGCGGGAGCTGCCCGGTGAGGAGCGCCTGCTGCAGAGGGCCAGCAGAAGTCTGTTTCTTGGAGCTCAGCTGGCGGCTTGCTTCCCACTCAGCAGGCCCTCTCTCCAATTCCTGTTAGACCTCGCTTCTCCTGGTTGTATGGACACGCGTTACGTGGATTTACGACATTTTGTTTAATAAAACTTCATGCTCGATTCCCTGTCTTCAACAGCCTCAACAAAAATGTGCCTTTCTGGAGATGGGTTGCACAACAATGTGAGTGGACGTGGCCTGCGCGCCGACAAATGGCTAAAACGGTAAATTATGCGTTATGCGTGCTTTATCATCATTTTAAAAAGCTGATTACCGACGCGTTTATCAAGACTCTTCACTGACTTCTGTCTAGGCCCTGTGATTTTATGGTCGCACCCGAGGAGTCTGGAGCCTGGGCTTTTAGCTGTGCCCTCCTCCACGTGCTCCCCGCCTCCCCCTAATCCCACGTCCCTCCCACCCCCGACTCCTGAAGCCCAGCTGGTCCCGAGGGGTGGGCAGTAGTTCGTTAGCCTTGGCTCTGCCCTGTGCCTCCTAGGAAAGCCTTGTTGCCCATGTCTGTGATTTTAGACATGACACTCATCAAGGCTCATCAGTGCCCGGCCTGTGAACCCACAGTGCATGTGTTGAGCTCCGGGCAACATGGGCACCGCGGGGGCAGACACTGGACACAAATTACTTTCCTGCAGATGCTGGAAGCAAAGAATTTCCTGTGTTCCAGCAGCCCATGGTAGGAAACAACCCTCAGGGTGAAAACAGAGGCTGCCTTTGTTTTATAGCATCTGGTTTCTTCCTTTAATTCGTTGGGTATAAGAAAGATCCCTGTTCATGTCTCCTAAACTCTGCATTCATTGGTTTGTAAAATTCAGAAACTGACTCAAAAGAGGCCAGAGCACTCACATGCTACAGATATGATTCTGTTACAGATGTATTCCCAAAGAGTGAGCAGTTGTTAATCCTCATCATCACAGCTAACGTCTCCTGAGGGTTTCCCGGGCACCCGACTAGCCTTCTTCCCCGGCTTTGTCTCAGGCAGTCATCCCAGCAGCCCTCTGCTCAGAGCACTCATGAGGAAGTCTGGCACAAAGCGATCCCATAGCTCACACCAGATCCCAGCGAGTACACGCAGCAGAGCCAGACTTGAGCTCAGAGCCCTACCTAATGTCAGAGCTCTTTCTTGTCATCAAAGTACAAAGGGTCAGTGCCTCAGTCGTGTCTGACTCTGTGTGACCCCATGGACTGCAGCCCTCAAGCCTCCTCTGTCTATGGGGATTCTCCAGGCTAGAATCCTGGAATGGGTCGCCATGCACCCAGGGGATCTTCCCAAACCAGGGATCGAACCCACGTCTCTTTTGTGTCCTGCATTGTAGGCAGACTCTTTACCATCTGAGCCAGCACCAAGGAAACTTGTAAAAACCTATAAAAGGAGTTTTGATAAAACCTTTCAGGGATAAGAGAAAGATTCAGCACTAAGGATGACTGGACCGTATTCTTTTCATTCCGTATACGTTCAGACATTTTTAAAATTTATCAGATAGTAAGTGTAAGACACTCTTTCATACAGTTCACCTCAGATATTTTGTGGCACATTTAACATTTCATTGTCAAGACAACGGTCCCAATATGGTAATCCTTAGAACTTGGAAAAAGGAGCATGTATATCACTGTCTGTAGAAGATAAGAGAGAAACGAGCATTTCTGCTACCAAATCCTTTTGTTGAAAAGAAGCACTTAGCCGTCTGAGTCACAGAAGCCTTCTGTCCTTTTCGATAAGCTGCCAGCCACCGACCAACCAGAACCCATGGGCCTGGGGCAGGCATCCGTGTTCAGATTAGGGCTGCAAATGACCAGAGCAGGAAATGAAATAAAGCCTGGAAAGCAGTTCTGAGGGTGATGGGAAAGATGCTGGTGCTGATGTGACTGTTCGGCGCTTTCTCCCTTGCAACCGGCACCAGGCTTTGTCTGTCTTCTTGGCTGGAACTGGACCCTGGGCTGTTCCCGAGGAGATGCTGCCAGTCCGTGGAGTGCAGGGCGGGACCCACGCCTTCCTGCCTGAGGAGGCTCTGTCCGCCCCGGCACTGTGGGCTCAGGGCTTGCTCTCGCCCTCATTGCCCGCCTCCACACCTCCCCACTCACCACCGGCATCCTCCCGGCTTTACTCCCTAGACGCTCCTTCCTAATAGCTCAGACTCAGGGTCTCTGATGTTAAGCACTTGCTATGTGTCGGTCACTCAGTTCAGGCTGGGGAGGGGAACACCTCTTAAAAATTCAATAACGTAACGGAAGAAAGCCACCTCCTTTGAAAACTTCCCTTCCTTCTTTCTCCTGTTGAATCTGTTGGGTAGTTAGAATAGGAAAAAGGAGTCCAAAATGCTGGTGGCTAAAAGACAAAGAGAAAAGCCCTCAAAAATGGAACAAAGGAAAATCCACGGACTGAAGTGAGAACGTCAGGTGAAACAAACACGCCCCCTTCTTGGCCAGCCCAGTTTGCATAGGGCAGGCTCAAGGTGGGGAGGAGACAGACGTATAAAAGGAGGAAGCCAAGCTGGGCTGGGGCCTCTCCTCTGGGGCTGGCCCGCCCTCACGCCTCTAGCGTGTACTATCCTTTGTTTGCCGAATAAAGATCTGAGCTGTAACACTGGTCTGCTGTTTCAAATCTTTGCTGTGGCAAGACAGACCTGAGGAAATTACACACTTCCCCCACAAAACCATTTTTACAAAACTTAAAAAGTTCCCTCAAGACATATTAAATAGAATTTGAGGAGAATTCCGTTTTTTAGACACACAGCAATTCTGCGTCTGTCATCTGGAAAGCGTGAGGCCAAGTGGACACCATGCTGTCTGGCAGCCACCTGAGAATCCCAAGTCATCTGCGATCCCTCATCTTGAAGTTTAGGGAGGGGCGGGGCATATGCCAGGAGAGCAGGGTTTGGAGAGTTTCAGACTCAGGAGGCTCCTAGAGTTTCATTTATGGTTTTCAGATGTAGTCCAGCTAGGGAGGGAGGGAGTTCCCTGCAGCTCCTGGCGCTGCTCAGATGTAAGACTCTGTGTCCTGACACAGCTGGAAATGGGGGCAGGTGATGGGAGTTAGGAGCCAGGCTCTAGGGCACTTTTGGTGATGCTACAAGGACCAGAGGCAGATCTATCTGCTGACGCGCTGGCTGAGAGTCTTCTGAGATTAAGTCCAAGATTAAGCGAATGTCTCTCCCTTTCTTACACAGCTCACACTCTTATTCTGTCTGCATGAAGAGGGCAAATGGCCTACTTCCTCTGAAGCACAGCTTCACTTCCACCCATGCTAAAATCCCATGCTCCACCCTATGTGTATGGTGCATCCTTGTCCTTGGTGGACTTCTGGGCAGTTACATTTATCATCTTCCTGCCCCCCACGGCAAAGGGCCTGTGAATTGCCTGCTGCTGCCCCACTGCCCATGTGGGCTGTTCCCTGGTGTCTCTCAATTAGCAAAGATGCTCCTGCCACTTGCTGAAAGTCTCATTATGGTTCTGGAAACACCTACTTGGCTTTTCCCTGCTTTAGTTTCTGCCTCAAAATGATGTGTCTGGGATTTATGCCACAATCATTTTCCTAGTCACTTTCCCCTACTTTTCTCTTTTGAAAATCATCATGCTGGTGACAGTTTGAAATCCCACACTAGCACATATGAGGAGGGAAAGCGAATAAAAATCCTCATGGTGTCTGCTCGCTGTGCCAAGAGCTTTGCTTATGTGAAAATGCATCAGAAAAATAGTGAGGATCCTATGTCTGCATGCATGCATGTGTATGTCTGTGTACATATGTACAGAATAACATCATTATTGAAAAGTAATAACACAATAACCATTATCCTTCTGCTAATGTAAAAACTGTTCTCGTAGCTGAGCATTCCATTCTCACCTTTGCCAAATACATGCATTATGTATATTAAGTCATAGAAAACATACAGTTTTATTTCTGACATAGGAATTCCTACTGACAGAGGCTTCTTTCTTTGCACTGCCCCTCAAGCATATCATATAATCCACGCTTCTATGCTAGCAATTTTTTCCCTACACTACAATTAATATTTGTGTATCATTCTCTCCTGTCCCTGGAGGGGAGAGAGAAGGATCAATTTATCTTTGCTTTCTGAGCATTCAGCATGGTGGGTTTGCCTGGTGCATACTTGGCACTTGATAAGTACTTGTTGAGGGAGTGATTTTAAGAACAGCATGATCTGAGTAGATTAGTCTAGACTGGGGCTATTCTTGCTCTACAGGCTGCAAATTTGTGAGTTCAGAGTTCATGGGATCCTAGACATTTCATATGTGGGATTAGAGGGGGCATGGAGAAGGCAATGGCAACCCACTCCAGTACTCTTGCCTGGAAAATCCCATGGACGAAGGAGCCTGGTAGGCTGCAGTCCATGGGGTCGCTAGGAGTCGGACACGACTGAGCGACTTCATTTTCACTTTTCACTTTCATGCACTGGAGAAGGAAATGGCAACCCACTCTTGCCTGGAGAATCCCAGGGATGGGGGAGCCTGGTGGGCAGCCGTCTCTGGGGTCGCACAGAGTCGGACATGACTAAAGCAACTTAGCAGCAGCAGCAGCAGAGGGGGCATCCTGAAAGTTTCAAAAAGCGTGCCCATAATAAGTTTTCAGTAGATGTAATTTGCAAGATGCACAGTAGACATGCAAAGGACCAGGAGAGATGAGCCACAGCTTGACCTGGTGCCGCTCGGCTCTTGATCAGAGGCCTTAGGCTGACTTGCTGAATCGCTGAGGATGGCTGATTGCTGAATGGGATTTGAAAGAACCCCGAGCTCCCATAACGTTCAGCTCTAATTAACCACAGTGAGGAAGAACATACACCATTGAAGTAACCAATAATCCCCAATATGATTACCAGCCTTGACCTGAATCCATCTATGCAGATGAATCAAGTCAAAGCAAATAGCACACCGAAAGGCAAATTAAACTTCATTGTCAGTGAAATGGTCTGAAAGGCAGTATGGTGATAGCATAGGTTTTTAATTACACCAAATTCCCCCATGAAAGCAGAAAGGGCCACTAAGTAGCAAAACCAAAAACCCAGGAACAACCTTCACAGTGAAAGTTAAGTCGTTCAGTCGTGTCCGACTCTTTGCGACCCCATGGACACCAGGCTCCTCCAGGCTCCTCCGTCCATGGGATTTTCTAGGCGAGAGTACTGGAGTGGGTTGCCTTTTCCTTCTCCAGGGAACTTCCCGACCCAGGGATTGAACCCAGGTCTCCCACATTGTAGACAGACGCTTTACCATCTGAGCCACCAGGGAAGTTGGGAACTTAAACCATTATGACAAACTCCAAACTACAAGAGGGCAAAACACTGAGAGACCTTTGAACAGGAGAATTCCCAGATCGCCAGGTGTTCACCGGGTGGCACGATGGAGCAGTCTGAGAGGGGCAGATGGAACCAGACGGGGTCCGTCCAGCCCTATGGCGAGTGGATCTAAGAGGGCCACTGTAAGCTCAGGCACGAATGACCGAACAGTCCAGCCGGAGCCCCCTTGAGACACAGAGCTCCACGTGGAGGAGAAACCATGCAGGCAAAGCAGAACAGGACCTGGACAACAAAGACAAGGAGTGAGAAAGCCCAGGTGAAAGTGATGAAAGGGAACAGAGCCAAGAATTCTCAGAATGCAAGTCACACACACACACACACGTTCCAAAAGCAAGAGGGGGTTCTGTGAAGATAGAAAAGCGACCCTACCTCCTTCTTAAGTTAAGAAAAATTAATTTTTTTCTAAAAGTGAGCAAAAGAGAAACAAAGTCAAATTTCATATGAAGTTTTTAAGGGGGAAAACAAAGATCAAATTCAGAATAACAATATACAAACATTGAAAGGTCACCAGAAAAAAGTTCACAGGAATGATCAGAGTTATAACTTCCTCTTTCAAAATGAGCTAAAAGACATTAAGAAAATAACACTGAATAAACATTCCTCCAAAGAAAATACAGAGATAGTCAAGAAGCACATGAAAATATGATTAGACATCAGGGAAATGCAAATCGAAACCTCAATGAAAAGTCACTTCACAGTCATTGGGATGGCTATAATCAAAAAGACAGATAACGCTAATTGTTGGCGAGGATCTGGAGAAATTGGAAACTTCGTACGCTGCTGCTGGCACCACCAAATGGTGGAGCCACTTTGGAAAATAGTTAAGCAGTGCCTCAAGAGGTTAAACATACAGTCACCATATGACCCAGAATTCCTACTTTCAGGTGTTCACCCAAGAGAAATGAAAACACGTGTCCACACAAAAACTTGAATGTGAGTATTCGCATCAGCATTGCTGACAGGAGCCCAAAGGTGGAAACAGCGTAAATGACAATCAGTTGATGAATGGATAAATAAATTGTGGTATGCCCACACAATGGAGTATTATTTGGCCATAAAGAGGAATAAAGCATTGATACCTGCTGCAACTTGGGTGAACATATGCTAAGTGACAAAGCCAGACACTAGAGACGACATAGTGAATGATTTCCACAGTATGAAATGCCCAGAACATGCAAATCTATAAAGCCAGAAAGTAGTATAGTTGTTGCCTCAGGAGCTAGAAGAAAATGGGGAGTGATTGATCATGGGTATAAAGTTTCTTTCTGGAATAATCAAGTGTTCTAGATTGTGGTGGTTGCACATTTCTGTGAATATAGTAAAGCCAATAAACTCTACACTTTAGATAAATAGATTATATGGTATGAAAATTTTATTTCACATAATACTTAAGGGAAGAAAATTATAAAAGACGTGAAAGAACAATACGAATCAGAATTCGCCAGACTCAGAAATGAGGCGATAGAATTTAGAAAGAATTAGAAATAAAAGAAAAATATCATTTCAGAAGTGAGGAATAAACTCCAAGAAACAGACTGAATAAAATCCATAGATAATTCTTTATGAGATATAGATGATGAAAAGGAAGAAATTTTTAAAAATCAAAGGAAAATGAGACATTCAGAATATTCAAGAGAAAGTGACAAATAATGCAAATAAAGAAGATCCAACATATAGGGAACACGAGTTTCTAAAGAAAAAATATCGAGAGAAGACAACAAATACTGAAAATTATAATCCAAGAAAACTTTTCCTGAAATAAAAGAGATTTGAAATTATATGTTGAAAGAGCATAGCACATCTCTTGAATGTTGATGGAACAACTGACACCAACATCTATTTTAGTAACATTACTGGACTTAAAAAAAAAGAAAGAAAAGAAAGATATCCTTTTGTTGTTGTTGTTCATGCAAAACTAATGAGTGGCTTAGAAAAGAATTAGATTTTCACTGGAAGAAAATGGAACAATATGTTTATATTAATAAGTATATTTATTGTTATTTAAATAAATAATACTATTTTTACTCAGGGGAAAAAAATGTGCCCAAAGATTTTATATCCAGCAAAACTAACTTTTGAGTCCAATGTACAGACTGTTATCAACATCAGAGAATAATGTTCCCATGAGCTTTTCCTGAGGAACTGATTAGAGAAAGACTTTCAAAAATCCAGAATGATTAGAGATTCATTGATATATGGGCTGATGGGAAAAGATTAAACATATGGAACTAAGAGTTAGAGAGGGTTTAAAAGGAAGAGTATAAAGTATGTCATGGCTGAAAGTGTAAGCAATCCAAATATAGAACAAGTATAAAAATAACAGAGGCGAATAGAGAGTATGTAAAATTTTACACGATTCTCAATAATTTTATTGGTGATGGTAATAACGTTTCCAAGACTGTTGTGCATCTAATGTGGCCTAAAGCAAATGAATATTATGGTATACTAATTCTATCATCCCTTGAAAACCAGGATTGTTGTGTTTCAGTTCAGTTCAGTCACTCAGTCTTGTCAGACTCCTTGCGACCCCATGGACTGCAGCACACCAGGCCTCCCTGTCCATCACCAACTCCCAGAGTTTACTCAAACTCATGTCCATTGAGTTGGTGATGCCATTCAACCGTCTCATCCTCTGTCGTCCCCTTCTCCTCCTGCCCCCAATCCCTCCCAGCATCAGGGTCTTTTCAAATGAGTCAGCTCTTCACATCAGGCGGCCAAGGGATTGGAGTTTCAGCTTCAATATCAGTTCTTCCAATGAACACCCGGGACTGATTTCCTTTAGGATGGACTAGTAGGATCTCCTTGCAGTCCAAGGGACTCTCAAGACCACAGTTCAAAAGCATCAATCCTTCTGCGCTCAGCTTTCTTTATAGTCCAACTCTCACGTCCATACATGACCACTGGAAAAACCATAGCCTTGACTAGACAGAGCTGGACCTATGTTGGCAAAGTAATGTCTCTGCTTTTTAATATGCTGTCTAGGTTGGTCATAGCTTTTCTTCCAAGGAGTAAGCGTCTTTTAATTTCATGGCTGCAGTCACCATCTGCAGTGATTTTGGAGCCCCCCAAAATAAAGTCTGACACTGTTTCTACTGTTTCCCCATCTATTTTCCATGAAGTGATGGGACCAGATGCCATGATCTTCGTTTTCTGAATGTTGAGCTTTAGGCCAACTTTCTCACTCTCCTCTTTCACTTTCATCAAGAGGCTTTTTAGTTCTTCTTCTCTTTCTGCCCTAAGGGTGGTGTTATCTGCATGTCTGAGGTTATTGATATTTCTCCTGGCAATCTTGATCCCAGTTTCTGCTTCTTCCAGCCCAGCGTTTCTCATAATGTACTCTGCATATAAGTTAAATAAGCAGGGTGACAATATACAGCCTTGACGTACTCATTTTCCTATTTGGAACCAGTCTGTTGTTCCATGTCCAGTTCTAACTGTTGCTTCCTGACCTGCATACAGATTTCTCAAGAAGCAGGTCAGGTGGTCTGGTATTCCCACCTTTCAGAATTTTCCAGTTTGTTGTGATCCACACAGTCAAAGGCTTTGGCATAGTCAATAAAGCAGAAATAGATGTTTTTCTGGAACTCTCTTGCTTTTTCAATAATCCAGCTGATGTTTGCAATTTGATCTCTGGTTCCTCTGCCTTTTCTAAAACCAGCTTGAACATCTGGAAGTTCACGGTTCACCAATTGCTGAAGCCTGGCTTGGAGAATTTTGAGTATTACTTTGCTAGCGTGTGAGATGAGTGCAACTGTGCAGTAGTTTGAGCATTCTTTGTCATTGCCTTTCTTTGGCATTGGAATGAAAACTGACCTTTTCCAGTCCTGTGGCCACTGCTGAGTTTTCCAAATTTGCTGGCATATTGAGTGCAGCACTTTCACAACATCATCTTTTAGGATTTGAAATAGCTCAACTGGAATTCCATCACCTCCGCTAGCTTTGTTCATAGTGATGCTTTCTAAGGCCCACCTGACTTCACATTCCAGGATGTCTGGCTCTAGGTGAGTGATCAAAGCATCATGATTATCTGGGTTGTGAAGATTTTTTTTGTATTCTTCTGTGTATTCTTGCCACCTCTTCTTAATATCTTTTGCTTCTGTTCTATACTATTTCTGTCCTTTATCAAGCCCATCTTTGCATGAAATGTTCCCTTGGTATCTCTAATTTCCTGAAGAGATCTTTATTCTTTCCCATTCTGTTGTTTTCCTCTATTTCTTTGCACTGATCGCTGAGGAAGGCATTCTTATCTCTCCTTGCTATACTTTGGAACTCTGCATTCAAATGGGTATATCTTTCCTTTTCTCCTTAGCTTTTTGCTTCTCTTCTTTTGTTGTGTTTAAGGATATTTAATTATAACAGATAAGAGATGATGTGAAAACCCTGAAGTCTTGAATTTGAGATAGTATAAATTTATGAGATATTTTATCTCTATCAATCTATGTATCCATGTATGTATTGTATGTATGTATGTACCTATCTCCTGGAGGAGGGCACAGCAGCCCACTCCAATATTCTTGCCTGGAGAATCCCCATGGACAGACAGGCCTGGCAGGCTATGGTTCATACATAGTGTCACAGAGTCAGACACAACAGAAGTGACTTAGCATGCATGCATGAATGTATCTATCCATCTCCAAACTCCAGGAGATGGTGAAGGACAGGGAAGCTAGGAGTGCTGCAGTCCATGGGATCGCAAAGAGTTGGAAGGGACTTGAGCCACTGAGCAACAATAACAATGTATCTATCGAAAGAAATCTATAAACAATCAACCAATCCAGCTGCAGTAAACATTTCCAGTACCCAGACTGTGTCTTGAAATACTGTTTCCCAACTGAAGGAAATCAGTTTCCTGGGAAAATGTTTGAATTATGGTAACAGTATTAGTTTGGACTCTTTTGTCATACAGAATATGATTAAACTATCAAAGACCACTCGAGTCACGTCAAAAGGACTCAGAAAACCAAACTGAAGAGGCACCTTTGACCAAATAACGGATACTGGAATCAAGATTGCGGGAGAAATATCAATAACCTCAGATATGCAGATGACACCACCCTTATGGCAGAAAGTGAAGAGGAACTAAAAAGCCTCTTGATGAAAGTGAAAGAGTGAAAAAGTTGGCTTAAAGCTCAACATTCAGAAAACGAAGACCATGGCATCCGGTCCCATCACTTCATGGGAAATAGATGGGGAAACAGGGGAAACAGTGTCAGACTTTATTTTTCTGGGCTCCAAAATCACTGCAGATGGTGATTGCAGCCATGAAATTAAAAGATGCTTACTCCTTGGAAGGAAAGTTATGACCAACCTAGATAGCATATTCAAAAGCAGAGACATTACTTTGCCATCAAAGGTCCATCTAGTCGAGGCTATGGTTTTTCCAGTGGTCATGTATGGATGTGAGAGTTGGACTATAAAGAGAGATGAGCACAGAAGAACTGATGCTTTTGAACTGTGTTGTTTGGAGAAGACTCTTGAGAGTCCCTTGGACTGCAAGGAGATCCAACCAGTCCATTCTAAAGGAGATCAGTCCTGAGTGTTCATTGGAAGGACTGATGTTGAAGCTGAAACTCCAGTCCTTTGGCCACCTGATGTGAAGAGCTGACTCATTTGCAAAGACTCTGATGCTGGGAAAGATTGAGGGCAGGAGGAGAAGGGGATGACAGAGGATGAGATGGTTGGATGGTATCACCGACTCAATGGATATGGGTTTGAGTAAACTCCAGGAATTGGTGATGGACAGGGAGGCCTGGCATGCTGTAGTCTATGGGGTCGCAAAGAGTCTGACACGACTGAGCGACTGAACTGAACTGAAAAATAAAATGAGGGCTTCCCAGGTGGCGCTACTGGTAGAGAACCTGCCTGCCAATGCAGGAGACATAAGAGAGGCGGGTTTGGTCCCTGGGTTGGGACTATCCCCTGGAGGAGGCCATGGCAACCCATTCCCGTATTCTTGTGCTTCCCTGGTGGTTCACAAGGTAAAGAATCTGCCTGTAAGGTAGGAGACCTGGGTTCAGTCTCCGGGTTGGGAAGATCCCCTGGAGAAGAAAATGGCTACCCACTCCAGTATTCTTGCCTAGAGAACCCCATGGACAGAGAAATCTGGTGGGCTACGGTGCACGTGGTCACAGAGTCGGACAGGACTAAGCAACTAATTCACAAAAATAAAAAAGAATTTAAAAAGGCATAATAAACGCTGTCAACTAAAATTATGAAATATTTTTAAACCCATGGGTTCATAAGGACATCAAAAATTTCCCACTGGCCACCTTCAGAGGGTGATGAGGAACTGTTCTGATGAACTGTTGTGTATAACAAACTCCCCCCAAGACTTAGTAAAGTCAACAACAATTGTGTTACGTTGTGTAGTCTACACTTCAGGCCCCCTTCAACAGGATCTGGGGGGTACGGCTCCATGAAGCTTGGGACCGCGTCTGTGAAAACGAAATGGCTGGGGCCGAAATTATATGGAGGCTACTTTGCTTGTATGTCTGGGCCTGGGTTACACTGAATCCAAGCCTGTGCTTAGCTGGGGTCATCCCGGAGCACCTGTAACAGGATCGCCTCAGTGGCTGCATTTGGCATAAGGCAGCTCAGGGCCCCGAGAGCATGCAGTCTAAGAAGGAAGGCAGAAAATGCACGATCTTATAGGCCTCAGGCATGGGAGCCACACCATGAAATCGCCGTACCCTGTTGTTTGAAGTGGTCACATCCCTCCCAGATTCAATGGGAGGGGACACAGATCCTAAACTTGGAAGTGCCAGAGAATTCACAACCATGTTTTAAAACCATTCACCACAGGAAGAAATTCATTTTCTCAAAAACTGATGATTAAAGCAAAGAGAAGTTAGTTTTTGCTATGTGAATGGTGCCAGCGAGGAAGCAAGCATAATATGAAAGGGAGCCCCCCTTACAAAACTATCCAACTTATCAGTGAAAACTAAATGATGAAATTAGAATATCACCAATCTGCAGATCCCAGTGAATTAATGCAGCTGGATGTTGAGCAGCAACAGCAAGTTACCCCACAAAGAGAGGGACAACCAGCCTTGTGAAGAAAGAAGACACCACCACCTGGGGTTCCGCAGAAGGGAGTGAACACCATCTGATCCAGCCTCCGACCCAGGACCGGTGAGCAAGACGTCAGAAGGTAGGGGAGATACTGAATTGTCCCATGAATCTAGTTAGGGAAATACAGACTCTGAGGGGCTCTGTAGGCCAAACCCCCCAGGTTCATTAACAGATCAATTGAAAAAGAAAGAAAGTGAGACAGGCTGGGACCTGGGACCCTTTGCTGCAGTGCTTATACCTGGACAAACCTCGCCTTGAGTAACAAAATACAGAGAAACTTTAAGGGACTAGAAATAGCTGCATGTGTGCAGAGCTGAGACGACAAGATACAAAAAGACCGAAACACCCAGCTGCCGTGGGAACAAAAGCAGGATATCGTGCAGGCCCCCGGTACACAACACTGAGGCAGTGGACACACTCCCTAAGCCCCCTCCCCAGTCTGAGCCGTGGACCCACTCCCATCCTCACACCATATAAGGTACCACCGCGACTCCCCTCGGGAGGCCGGTGGGCAAGGAAACCGGTTGCTTGTTTTTATTCCCTTTCTGCTGCAGCAGGCACACCAATAAAGACTGGCCTGAATTTCTCGTCTGCCCTCTGATCAACTTCTATTGCTTAAGGAGACCAAGAACGCTGCTCAATATCAAAAGGAACAGAGGGAAGCTTGTAGATTAAACTCAAAAGATATAAAGTGGAAAAATAAGGAGGAAGGCATAGGGGCATAGATGGAGGCATAGTGTGTCTGAGTATTTGGTTGATAAAACCACCAAGAAACAAGGAGGTGATTATCATAAAAGTCAGCATGGTGGTTACTTTCCAGGGAAAGGAGACCCCTGAGGCTGGCACAGGGCCACATAGAGGGGTCTGGGAGGTGAGTGCTCTTGGGCACATGGGGTTCACCTTATGAGGACTCATTAAAACTCTGCACTTATATAAGGGGTTTCTATAGGTTTGATTTTACAATAAAAAATTGAAAAAGAGGGAAGCAGAGGAAGACAGAAGGAGTGATTCTGATGATGGTGGTGCAATAACACTTATTGCACACTTACCGATTAGATAGTGTTGTTTTCTAGTCGCTAAGTTAGGTCTGGCTCCTGTGACCCCATGGACTAACCCACTAGGCTCCTCTATTCATGGGATTTCCCAGGCAAGAATACTGGAGTGGGTTATCATTTCTTTCTGCAGGGGATCTTTCCAGCTCAGAGATCCTGCATTGGCAGACGAATTCTTTACCAGTAAACCACCAGGGAAGCCCACTGATTAGATAAAGAATGTCTAATTTAATTCTCACTATCATCACCACTATTATTACCACTTTTCATATGGTGAAACTGAGCATTTACAAAAGTTAAGTAACCTGAACAAGGTCTTAAGTTAGTGAGTGATATGACGCACAAACCAAATATTCCCACAAATAAAGTTAAGGGAAGAGCAAGGTCATCTCCATGCTTTGTTCTCCTCTGCTGAGTGAAAAAAAAAAAAAAAAACCAGAGTATTTACTCTTTGATATTCATTATGAAGACATCGCGAAAGGCACTGTTTCATTTTTGCCCAATAGCACTTTAGGGGAGTAAAGTTGGGTAAGCATTTTGTGATAAATGACTGGTATACAAGCCAGTAATTCAATTTGAGATTTACAAAAACTTATTTTTCCTCTTATCATGGTTTTGAATATCCAGCTCTCTTTACTGAAAGCAGTGTGCTATATCCCCTTGCTATTCATCCTCTTTCTAATATTTAAAAGGGAAGAAGTTTTAAATCATATGCTTACAAATTTTATACAGAAAAAGAGAATGTCATTTGGTTTTTAAAATAAAATTTTGGGTATAACCTCTTATTTATTTATTTTCTAAGTTTTAAAAACTATTTTATTATGCATAAGAGATTATAGAAATTTCATGATATTTTAAAAAGGATATTGGGACTGACTTGGCTAAATCCCAGAAACCTAATGTGGTAGGTTTCTTATGTGGGGCTTCCCTAGTGGCTCAGTGCTAAAGAATCTGCCTGCAATGCAGGAGACCTGGGTTCGATCCCTGGGTTGGGAAGATCCCCTGGAGAAGGAAATGGCAACCCACTCCAGTACTCTTGCCTGGAGAATCCCATGGACCAAGGAGCCTGGCAGACTACAGTCCATGGGTTTGCAAAGAAGCAACTTCGCACACACACACATAGGTCTCATACTTTGTGAGAGTGAAACAACTATTTTTAAAGATTTTAAAATTTTTAACTTTTTATTTTTTGGCTGCGCTGGGCCTTTGCTGATGTCTGGGCTGTTCTCCAGCTGTGCCGAGTGGGGCTCCTCTCTAGCTGCGGTGCCCTGGCCTCTGGTGTGTGGCTTCTCTCGTTGCCGAGCTCCGGCTCTAGCACAAGGGCTCAGGTGTGGTGGCGCTCAGGCGTGGTGGTGGTCAGGCATGGTGGCGCACAGGCGTGGTGGCGCACAGGCGTGGTGGTGCTCAGGCGTGGTGGCACACAGGCTTGCGGATCTCACTGCTCCATAGCATGCGCGACCTTCCCAGAGGAATCAAACCTGTGTCTCCTGCTAAAGAGGACTCTTTACCACTGAGGTACCAGGGAAGCCCCAAATACCCAAACTCTTAAGACAGCATCTCAATCAAAACAGAGAAACCAAGCTTTGAAAGTGTATACAGTATCCACTTTCCCAAGCAGCTTAATTTAAATCAGTGGCCCATGCAGTGAAGTGAAAGTCACTCGGTCGTGTCCAGCTCTTTGCTACCACATGGACTGTAGCCTTCCAGGCTCATCTGTCCATGGACTTCTCCAGGCAAGACTACTGCAGTGGGTAGCCTTTCCCTTCTGCAGGGAATCTTCCCAATCCAGGAGTCGAACCCAGGTCTCCTGTATCATAGGTGGATTCTTTACCAGCTGAGCTACCAGGGAAGCCCTAATTTTAAATCAGTGACCCATATTGATGCATAACAATAAAACTTTTTTCTTAAGTTAAAAGGAGTATTCATTAGTGAGTGAATAAAACTTGGCTGCACATTGCAATCACTTGGGACTGCAAGTGAGTACAAGTGCCTAGGTTTCTCCCCAGAGGTACTGATGTAATAATTCTAGGGTTTGGCCTGGACATCAGGTTTTTAAATATTTTTGCTTTAATTTTAAAACTTCTAGTTTTTGCTTATGGAAGTGTAGCTTTTTGTATGTCTGTGAGTCTGTTTCTGTTTTGTAAATACGTTCATTTGTATAATTTTTCTTACATTCCACATATAAGCAATACATGGAGAAGCCAATGGCAACCCACTCCAGTACTCTTGCCTGGAAAATCCCATGGATGGAGGAGCCTGGTGGGCCCCAGTCCATGGGATCGCTAAGAGTCAGATATGACTGAGTGCCTTCACTTTCACTTTTCACTTTCATGTATTGGAGAAAGAAATAGCAACCCACTCCAGTGTTCTTGCCTGGAGAATCCCAGGAACCGGGGAGCCTGGTGGGCTGCCGTCCATGGGGTCGCACAGAGTCAGACACAACTGAAGCGACTTAGCAGCAGCAGCAGCAAGCAATACATGATGCTTGTCTTCTGTCTGACTCTCTTCACTTGGTCTGATTATTCCCTAGGTCCATCCGTGTTGCTGTGAGTGGACTTATTTCATCCTCTTTTGTGGCTGAGCAATATTCCGCTGTATAGATGTGTCAGGTCGTCTTTATCCATTCTTCTGTTGGTGGGTATTTAGGTTGCTTCCCAGTCTTGGCTATTGTAAACAGTGCTGCTATGAACACTGGGGTGCGTGTATCTTTTACAGTCAGCATTTTCATCTTTTCTGAATAGATGCCCAGCAATGGGATTGCAGGATCATATGGTAGCTCTGTTTTTAGTTTTTTGAGGAATGTCTATCCTGTTCCCCACAGCGACTGTACCAATTTACATTCTCACCAACAGGGTGCGAGGGAGGACTCCTTTTTCTCCGGACCCTCTCCAGCATTTATCACTTATAGAGTTTTCGATGATGGCCATTCTGACCCGTGTGAGGTGATACCCCATTGTAGTTTTGATTTGCATTTCTTTAATAATTAGTGACGTTGAGCTTCTTTTCATGTGCTTGTTGAGGTTATAACTTTAAAGGAAAAGCTATTTAAGTAAGATGTCTTCTTGTCCCTCAAAGTCACTTTGAAAATTACAAGGCAAGATGTCTTATCTTCTAAGATAAAAGCAGACCCTTTGACTACACAGGACCTATTTAATTTCTTTTGTGTTCTCTACCAAGTAAATTCAGGGTAGGCCCTGTTTGCTCAAAAGGCGGCTGCTTCCTGAATTTGCAATTAGTGGAATGTCCAGAAGAGGGCACTTGTTCCCCAGAACTCAAAGGAGCCGCTCCAAGGACAAAAGGCGAGCAGCTATAAGCAAAACAGACCCAATCCACCCAGAGGACTGAGAACAAAAGGGTACATTTTTAAAAAACAAGAGAGCCTCAGTATTTAACGCTGCCTCCTCTAACCTCCACAAACAGCCTGGAACTAGGTCACAGCTTGTTGCAGACAGGCTGAATTCTGCAGCATAAAAAGTAAACTAGAAAATATCTGGTTTAAGAAAATGATATTGTTTGCTTAGTATAAAAAGTTCCATGCTCGTAATACCTACTTATTCAACAGCCGATCTTGCCTGACTTGTGTTTTCCCAGAATGAAATGCACTCAGGCTTTGCTGAAACCAAAACCAATACATTTAAACATGAATCATGTATTTGGTGGGAGAGAACTCTAGGTACCCTCTTTGGTAAGATATTGGTCAGACACTTAGCGCTTCCCAGGCAAGCCCCATGTTACCCCTGGCTTTGTTCTGGCTTATCACTGAACACACATCCCATCCACATGAATAGCTTTGCGCAAATAATTATGCTCTTAAAAACTTAGAGCAGCTTTCACGGTCTGTTTTTAAGAAAACAATAACCGTTCCGCAGCAAACACAAAGAGGAATATTTCAGAGCAAGCAACTCAAAGCAAACACACAAATGGAAAGCCAGCCGCTTGTTTGCTTACAGGTCTTTAAGCTTCTGATGTTGACATTAGTTTCTGAGGTCTCCCGTGCACGCTCTCTTCTGCAGCAAACAGGAGTGCTTGAATCTCAAAGAGGCAGAGTTTGCTGCTCCAGAAAGATGGGTTATTTGTCCCCCCAAGGACAAAAGACAGTTTGGAAGAGCTGATGAGCTGAGTTCTTGGGGGCAATGGGCAAGTAGTCTCTGCTAGCCAAATAAGTTCCTTTGCATAAGCTATAGCAATACATTACAGAATCCAGGATAAAGACCCAGAACAAGAAACGGACAATCGGAAGCTTATAGTGTTTGAGAAGGATTCGGCTACAGCATTTTCTTAAGGTCCGTGTGAAAGAATTACCTTGAACTTCAGCATGCCTTTTTTAGAAGCAATTAAGTTAAAAGCTTTGAGAGCCTCGGAGCTTTATCTAAACGGCTATCTCTTGGCCTAAGGGACCTTAAGGTATTGCATTAAGTGAGTTTGCTCTTAACAACAAGAGCTTCCATAGCTAAAGCCAGCAGCACTCATGCAGCACGCAAGCTGGGACGGATCTGGAGAAGGCCGGGCGCATCTGGGGAGGAGGGGGAGCTGTTACTGTCGGTGGTCTTTTTCCCTCATGCGATAAACTGATCAGGAGAGGGGCCTGTGCAGTCTTCTTATTGTTTAACTTTTATTTTATATTGGTGTATACTTGATTTACAAAGTTGTATTAGTCTCAGGTGTATAGCAAAGTGATTCAGTTGTACATGTATGTTGAATATATATAAGTACACACACACATATATATGTGGCTGTTGTTTAGTTGCTCAGTCATGTCCCACTCTTTTCAGATCCCATGGATCACCAGGGTTCTCCATCCATAGCATTTTCCAGGCATGAATACTGGAGTGGGTTGCCATTTCCTCCTGCAGGGGAGCTTCCTGACCCAGGGATCAAATTCACGTCTCCTGCACTGAAGGCAGATTCTTACTGCTGAGCCACGCTGCTGCTGCTGCTAAGTCGCTGGGCCATAGGGGAAGTCTCTATATGTGTTGGCTCAGATGATAAAGAAACTGCCTGCAGTGCCAGAGACCCAGGTTTGATTCCTGGGTTGGGAAGATCCCCTGGAGAAGGGAATGGCAACCCACTCCAGTATTCTAGCCTGGAGAATCCCATGGACAGAGGAGCCTGGTGGGCTACAGTCCATGTGTTCGCAAAGTCAGACATGACTGAATGACTAACCCTTCAAAAAAAAAAATCTCTATTCCCTTTCAGATTCTTTCCCCATATAGGTTACTGCAGAATGTTGAGTAGAGCCCCCTGTGCTATCTCGTAGGTCCTTGTTGATTATGTGCCAACTGTAAAGGGCTCGCCCCTTCCCTGTCTCTAGGAGAGCCAGGCGGCGCAGCCTTCTGCGGCTTCCTTTCCTTATCCTGCTCGATTCCCTCTCTGGATGAGTGCAGGCAGACCTGCTACCCCCACCTGCAGCCCCGAAGCGCATTCAGCCAGGGTGGCCCTTCCCTCCGGGCACATCCTCTGACCGTGCTGTTTTCAACTTCAGTGACTTCCTGCTCATCTGCTAGTACAGGAGGTTTTTATCCTAGGGCCTTAAGGATGGACAGGGTCTGAGATACCTGGAAGTCATATTTGAGAGGTGCGGTTACAAAAATGTGCACTGTCTATTCAGAACAGCCAAGACATAGAAATGTCCCTTGACAGACGAATGGGTAAAGGAGATATGATATATACAGACACAACAGAATACTACTCAGCCAGGAAAAAAACCAGAATAATACCATTCGCAGCAACATGAATGGACCTGGAGGCTGTCATATTAAGTGAAGTCAGAGAAAGACGAATACTGTGTGATATCACTTGTGTGTGGAACCTAAACTATGACACAAATGAACCCATCTACCAAACAAAAATAGATTCACAGACACAGAGAAGAGACTTGTGGTTGCCAAGGGGGAGGGAGCTGGAGGGAGGCGTATTGGGGGTTTGGGGTTAGCAGAGGCAAACTACGTATACTGAACGGATAGACAACAGGGTCCCGCTGGGTAACACAGGGAGCTGTGCTCAACATCCTGTGATAAAGCATAATGGAGAAGACTGTGAAAAAGAATATACCTATGGGCTTTCCTGGTGGCTCAGATGGGAACGAATCTGCCTGCACATAGAAGCCCTGGGTTCATGTCATGCGTCAAGAAGGTTCCCTGGAGGAGGGCCTGGCAACCCACTCCAGTATTCTTGCTGGGAAAATCCTGTGGACAGAAGAGCCTGGTGGGCTACAGTCCATGGGCTCTCAAAAGACTGGGGCACGAATGAATGGCTAACAACATGTATAACTGAGTCACTTTGCCATACAGCAGAAATTGATACAACCTTGGAAATCAGTTTTACTTAAAAGAAGTTAAAGAACTAAAAATGTGCATTGTTTTCTTCAGAGGATTAGCTTAAACTTTCATTGACTTCTCAGAGGGATTGACAGCTTCCAAAGGGCTACGGAAATCACCCTAGAGGGATTGTGGAGGAACTGAGGTTGGAGAAGCCACTCTGCCTCGGGGACTTGACAGGCAGAAGAGCCCCGGGGAGCTGACAGGTGGCCAAGGCACCCCAGAGGTCCTTCCTTCCAAGTCGGTGATTTTACAAATAAGGAAACTGAGTCTCAGAGCCATGCAGTAGGCCAGCACCTGGTCCCTAACTCTCCCCTGGGAGTTCCTTCCAGAATAGCGCTCAGGACGATCAGGCTCTTCCAGTTCTAATCCTGGAAGTTGAGCGGAGGGGAGGCAGGAGAGAGGGGACTTCCGGCAGCAACAAGGTAGGTTCAGACTTCACAGGGTTTCCATCAGCAGCTCACTGTTGGGGGTGTGGCTCTGGAGCGTGGGTGGAGTCTTGACTCTGCCCCTTCTGTGTGACTTTAGGAAAACCGTCTTCCTCCGTGTGCTTCAGTTTCCATCTCTGTGAAGTGGGAATGATAGTAGCACACACCAGGTAAGATTTTGCGGTGAGGATTAAATGAGCACATCTTATGTACGCAGAACAGGGTCTGACGTGTATTCAGCACTGGCTTTATCCTCATCTATTATTGATATTTTACAAGCATTTATTGAGCATTTCTTATATTCTGGCATTGTGCCAGACACTAAAGACAGTGATCAAGATTTATTAAGATTTATTTCCTTCAGCCAGGAGTGGGTTGTGGGGAAACCACACAAGTGGTTGGCCCGATGCCCTTGGTAATGGGAGAGACACTAACATCTAGGGTCTTATATTTCTCCTGAGACTCAAAATGCAAACCTACACAGGCAAACCACAGTCTGTTCTGTGGATCTCCCTACTAAGGGACCCTGGAACGATGAGGCAGTGCCATATGCCAGTGGAAACACTCGGGGCAGGGCTGACAGGAGCTCCAAGCAGCAGTCTGGGACTGGACAAAGGAGCAGAGCTGGGGAGGAGGGCCACGGCAGGGGAGGACTGGGGTCTTAGGACCAGACGCTGCACAAGCTGCCAGGGTGCCCTGGGACCTGATTACACCCCGGAGTTTATGGGCCAGCAGGAGCTAAGACACAGAGAGGCAGAGCTGGGCTGACTTCCTCCCCAGTGACAGTGTATTATGTGGTCTTTTTGAAGGCATGTGGCCAGGACCCCATGCCTACCAACCCCCTGAGTTAAGTGGTCGCTTGCTGTGTGCAGTAGGTGCAGTGAAAGCTGAGCCCTGAGGATCCAAGGATGAAACAGAGTCAGGAGAATAAACATGGTTACAACCCAGAACTGACAGGGTCACAGGGCGGGCATATATACAGAAGGATGTGTATATACAGAAGGAGATTCATTTTAGGAAATTGGCCATCCCACTGTGGACACTGCATGCGTGCTGAGTCACTTCAGTCGTGTCCGACTCTTTGTGACCCCATGGACTGTAGCCTGCCAGGCTCCTCTGTCCATGGAATTATCCAGGCAAGAATGCTGGAGAGGGTTGCCGTGCCCTCCTCCAAGGGATCTTCCCAACCCTGGGATCGAACCTGCACCTCCTGCATTGGCAGGCGGGTTCTTTACCATTAGCGCCACCTGGGAAGTCTAGAACTGCAGAGCAGGTCAGCAGGCTGGACACTCAAATGGGAGCTGAGAATGTAGTCGTGAGTCTGAGCAAAATTTCTTTTTATCAATGACTTATTTTTAATTGGAGGACAATTGCTGTACAATTGGTCGGTGGCAGAATTTCTTTGCTGCCACCTGGAGGCAGCAGTCTGTCCTCTTCAGGAGACCTCAATTTCTGTTTTGCTTTTTCCTTAAGGCCTTCAACTGATTATATGAGGCCCACCCATGTTGCGGAAGATAATCTGCTTGTCACCAAGTCAATTGATTTGAATGTTAATCACACCTTAAAAAATACCTTCACAGCAACATACAGACTGGTATTTGACCAAACAACTGGGCACCATTAGTTTCATGGCCTAGCCAAGTTGACGTAAAATGAACCATCACATCTGACTCCAGCACTCACCAAATGCCCTAAACCCACATGAAAACAGAGGGAAAGAGAGCTTTTGGTTCAAAACCTTAACAAATCCAAACATTTTCCTGCAACTCTTCACCTCCTCTGCAAAGGTGCTCCCAGGCCCCAGGCCATGATCGTGTCCAAACCCTCTGGGGAACCAGCGTCCATCGCCCGCCCTGTGACCCTGTCAGTTCTGGGTTGTAACCATGTTTATTCTCCTGACTCTGTTTCATCCTTGGATCCTCAGGGCTCAGCTTTCACTGCACCTACTGCACACAGCAAGCGCCCAACAAACGTTTGCTCAGTGAGGAAGTTTCTGCTTCTGAAATTCTGCCAGAGCCTCTAAGACCAAAGAAGAGAGGAATTCAGGTTCCCTGACAAACCCTTGATGCCCAGAGAACCCAGCATCTAAGACGGCAGGAGCCTGTATATTTGTGCTAAACACTGAATTTACCCAAGCCCACGTCATGCCACGGCAATGAGCACAACTCTTCTATATAACGTGCTAACAGAAACGCACGCTTGCCTTACTCACCATCAGATAGCAGCGATGAGTCACTTCCTTGGGAGTGGGAGTTCAAACCAAGCATCTTGATGTGGAAGGTTCCAGTTCTCTGGGCTTGTCTATTATTCATTCTTTCCTTTACCCTAAAAGCATTTCTTGGGTGCTGACTGCATCAGGAGCTAATCCCAGTCCTCAAGGAATGTATGGCCTAGGGCTCGAGATTTCCCTTACATCTTCATGAAGAAATGCCAGATTCACTTGCTATTTGGCCATAAGGAAATGCAGCGAATCTTGGGTCAAAATGTCATGCTTTTTCAATGACTTCATCTTTAAACTTGACTCAGAGTCAAAGCTTGGTGAGGCAGGGGCCACTTTAAGTTTGCGCTATTTCTTTTTTAGTAGAATGTGACATGGGCTTCCCAGGAGGCGCAGTGGTAAAAAATCTGCCTGGCAGTGCAGGAGACCCAAGAGACACAGCTTTGATCCCTGGGTCAGGAAGAACCCCTTGAGTAGCAACTGGTAACCCACTCCAGTATTCTTGCTTGGAAAGTTCCATGGACAGAGGTGGGCTATAGTCCATGGGGTCACAAAGTGTTGGAGACGACTAAACGTGCATACACACGCACTAACATAGACTGCGAGCTGTAATAGTGCCCATAGCAGGCTGACACTTTAACCACTTTAACTTGCAAAAACCAAGTCAAGGAAGAAAAGTCCCTGCTCGTCTTCTTTCTCTTGCCCATGTTTCCAAGTTGAACTTGGAAAACCAAGGGGAAATAGAGAAAAATTTCCTTTGTAATTATCACAAGATTAGCATACTGTGAAATTTTAGATTACAAACTAGAAAAGCATATTTGTCCAGAGTGATGCTTTATGTAACCCAGTATGTCTCAAAGTAGAAAATACCCTTCAGCTGCACCTTGTGTTGCTGAGCCCGTCTGTACAAGGTCACCTCCAAGACACCCCCCTTTTGCTGTCCATGTGCTGACAGAGCACGGGAGGTGAGTGTTTCTTGGCATTTAGCCATTCCATACGGTGGGCGGAGGACGTCTCCTGGAAGTCTCCATCTCCATGCTGTTTCCATTCCCACGTCTGGCTCAGGAGAATACAGCTCAGGTGGTCCACACAGTATGAGCCACAAAGGGAAGAACTCGCTTTGAGATAGAGATTTCCCAAATAAGGTACAATATTTAAAATACCCACCTATTTAAAGTCTGAGGACTTACATTTTAGCTGTAGGAATTAGATTGATACGGAATTTTAAGTCAACAGAATCTGGAGAGCAGTTTGACAGCATGGCAGACTGAGATGAGATGCCCTCTCCCCAGTAGTGTGCTGGAAAATGTTGAACAACCAGCTCTTCCAAAAATGCTGTGTGTATATATAAGCTTATTACACATTTTCTTGATTTAAAAGATGTATGCCTGGGTGCTGAGTCCTTTCAGTCGTGTCCAACTCTTTGCAACCCTATGGGCTGTAGCCTGCCGGGCTCCTCTGTCCATGGGATTCTCCAGGCGTGAATACAGGAGTGGGTTGCCATGCCCTCCTCTGGGGGGGTCTTCCCAAATCAGGGGTGGAACCTGAGTCTCATGTCTTCTGCATTGGCAGGTGGGTTCTTTACCATTAGCATCATCAGGAAAACCCCTTCGAGGATGTATATAACATATAATTTACAAATAACAGTTGAATATATAATACTCTTTGTGGTAGGTTTCATATCACCTCCTGACTCTCCCAGAGCGCGCTTGTTGCGTTTTGCAGTCCGATCTCTGTTTGCCGTCCAACCATAATTTGACAAATGGAGTTGCATTTTAATCTGCTAACTCATTTCCTGATAGATTTACTGTTATAACATTTGGTCTGTGACTCACTGTTAAACTATTTCTCTTGCTTATGCAGATTATGTTGATCAAAGTGAAACCTCTTTCAGCCTCAGCACTAGACTTGACATATTTTTAAGGTTCAGTTCAGTTCAGTCGCTCAGTTGTGTCCGACTTTTTGCGACCCCATGAATCACAGTTTAATCTGCATTATTAACATTTTCTCATGATCTTCTTGATTCTAGGGTTTCCCTGGTAGCTCAGATAATAAAGAGTCTGCCTGCAATGCAGGAGACCCGGCTTCCACCCCCAACTCAGGAAGATCCCCTGGAGAAGGGAACAGCAACCCACTCTAGTATTCTTGCCTGGAGAATTCCAATGGACAGACCACGTGGTCGCAAAGAGGTGGACACGACTGAGCAACTAACACTCTTAGCTCTATACCAGGGATTGTCAGACTGCGGCCCGGGGGCCAGATCTGGCTTGAAGCCTGTTTTGTAAATAAAGTTTTATTGGATCACAGCCACATGTGTTTGTTTCCATGGTAGCTGTGGCTGCTTTCGCACTGCCAAGAGCAGAGGTGAATAGTTACAACAGCAACTGTGTGGCCCACAAAGCTGAAATATTTACTGTCTGGCCCTTTAGGGAAAAAGTCTGTCAACCTTTGAACTTGATGGTTAACAAATGACAAATCAAGCCCTGATTTGTGGTATTGGCAGGTTTGTATGATATAATAGGTTCTCCCACTGCAGCCAGTTTCAAGCCACTGCCGTGATGTCACTGAAGGCAGAACTGGGAAGAACTGCTAAGACGTTCATCACACAGAAATTCGACACAGATACAGGAGATGGAAATGACAGCAAGAGCATAGAGAACAGTGGAAGTGTAGTCCAATCACTTACAGGTGACAAGTTTTGAGTTTTTATCACCTGTGTTTTATTGTAATGTATTTAATTATGGGTTTCTATAATTTAGTTTTTAATAATGGCTGTGTTTAGCAACTGGCTCATACAATGCCTAAAAATTTAGTCGTTGGTTCTTATGAACTGATACAGGCCAACAATGGTACACTTCTGTCCCCTCCTAAAACCAGACCTCAGGGAAATGCTAGCTAAACTATAACATAGCAACTATAACAGGTGCTAGAAATAGGAAGGGAACTTGGAGCTGGAGCTGGATTGGTGAGTGCGCTAGAAATAGGAGAGGGCCAGGGGGGTCAAACCCTCAGGGCTGGAGGGCTTGATACTCAAACAGGGATAAGGGCCACGTGTGGGTAAGCACAAGATTACTGAGACCCAGCGTTAAATGGGGGCCCTGGAGGGCAGCCTCTATATAGAGATTAGGAAAACAACCCAGTAGCCCTGGTAATGGCAAGGAACCATATCTGCCTGGGCAGATTTTTTTAACTTCGATTTTATTGGAGTATATTGATTTACAATGTTGTGTTGGTTTCGGGTGTACAGCAAAATGTTCCAGTTATATACATACACATGTTCTTTCTTTTTCAGGTTCGTTTCTCATACAGGTTTTCACGGGGCTTCCTTGTGGCTCAGTGGTAAAGAATCCTCCTGCAATGCAGGAGACTCGCAGGAGACATGGGTCCTATTCCTGGATCGGGAAGATCCTCTGGAGAAGGAAATGGCAACCCACTCCAGTATTCTTGCCCGGGAAATCCCATGGACAGAGGAGCCTGGCAGGCTACAGTCCGTGGGGTCACAAAAGAGCTGGACACTACTAAAGAACAACAACATAAGTTATCACAGACTACTGGGGAGAGTTCCCTGTTCTGTAAGTCGACTCTTATTGGTTGTCTTTCTTATACTTAGGAGTGTGTGTATGTATGTTCATCCCAAATTTCCCCTTTGGTAACCTTAAGCTTGTTTTTGATATCTGTAAGTCTATTTCTGTTTTGTAAATAAGTTCATTTGTATCATTTTTTTAAGGTTAGATTCCAATATGAGTGATATATGATATTTGTCTTTCCCTGTCTAACTTCATTTAGTGTGATAATCTCTAGGTCCATCCATGTTGCTAGAAATGGCATTATCTCATTCCTTTTATGGCTGAGTAATATTCCGTTGTATACACGCACATCCGTCGTCTTTACCCATTCCTCTGTTGGTGGACACCAAGGCTGCTTCCATGTCTTGACTATTGTAAGTAGTGCATCAGAGAAGGAAATGGCAACCCACTCCAGCGTTCTTGCCTGGAGAATCCCAGGGACGGGGGAGCCTGGTGGGCTGCAGTCTATGGGGTCGCACAGAGTCGGACACGACTGAAGCGACTTAGCAGCAGCAGCAGCAGCAGCAAGTAGTGCTGCAGTGAACATAAGGGTGCTTACATCTTTTTGGATTATGTTTTTCTCCAGATATCAAGGGAGATTTTTTTAAAGTCTCTTATGAGAAATCAGGCTTCCCTGGTGGCTCAGAGGTTAAAGCGTTTGGCTCCAAAGCGGGAGACCCAGGTTCGATCCCTGGGTCGGGAAGATTCCCTGGAGAAGGAAATGGCAACTCACTCCAGTATTCTTGCCTGGAGAATCCCATGGATGGAGGAGCCTGGTAGGCTACAGTCCATGGGGTCACAAAGAGTCGGACACAACTGAGCGGCTTCACTTTCACTTAAGAGAAATCAATATCCCAAGCTTGTGTCCAGTGTAGATGTGAACCCAGCTTCACACTATCTGCAGGATGAGAGGATTTTAAGTTAAAAATCACTATAAAAATCATTCCTCGACCAGCAGGATGCTAGGGCCCAGACAGAGGCTCATGTTTTCCTCTGATAAACAGATTTCCGGTTCTAAGTCACAGATTGGGAAAATGATGTAGCCAATGAAGCTTGAATCCAGAAAAACAAAGCAAATTCTACAGTTCAGTAAGAAATAGACAAGCAATTCAATGGAAAAATGAGCAAAGGGTGTAGAATGAACAATTTGCAGAAGAGGAAGTATTTATGGTCATTAAAAAGGGGGGGGAGAAGCTCTACCTCATCGGTAATGAAAAAAACCATAAATTAACATAACGAGGCCCTAGCATTTCATACCCTACTGAATTTTCAAAAATGTTAAAGATGTTAAAACCAAGTGTTGGCAGGGATGTTGGGAGGTCAGAAACCTCAGCCTGCACTGGTGAGAGTGTAAAAGACACCGCTTGAGGCGTGAGCAGCTTGTTCTCATTGAAACCGCAGAAACAGAAAATGGGAAACCTCAATCCGTGGGGGCTGCTGGGTAAATTGTGGCAGTATGCATACGCTGGAATGCTATCTATCAGATACAATGAACAAAACAGACGTATTAACGTAGATATATTTGGAAATACTAACGTGAAACAAAAAAAGGTTCAAGAGGCTTTTGTACCTAAAAAGGAACAGATGGGACTTTCCCAGAATTCCAGTAGTTACAACTTCAAGCTTCCACTACATGGGGCTCAGATTCAATGTTTGGTCAGGGAAATAAAATTCCACATGCCCCATGGTGTGGCCAAAATAATTTAAATAAAGCTTGGAAAGAAAAAAGGACTAGAAACACCAAATAGTGTGGTATATAAATAAATACACTAAACAACAAAATATATATATCAAAGTCATAAACCCACAGGTGAAGGACACATACCCGTTTCAGAGTCGTAACTTCTGGGGAGGAAGGAAGGAAAGGAGGTAAGTGGGAGGCAGTGAGGACTCCAGTTGTATTTATCAAAATTTCTTTCCTTCCAAAAATGTGTGAAGGAATATTGCAAAATGTTAAAATGTGTGCACTACTAATGTTTGGCATGTGAAAGTGAAAGTGAAGTCGCTCAGTCGTGTCCGACTCTTTGCGACCCCGTGGACTGTAGCCTACCAAGCTCCTCTGGCCATGGGATTCTCCAGGCAAGAGTACTGGAGTGGGTTGCCATTTCCTTCTCCAGGAGATCTTCCCGACCCAGGGATTGAACCTCGGTTTCCCACGTTGGAGGCAGACGCTTTAACCTCTGAGCCACCAGGGAATCCGTTTGGCATGTGGGTATCTGTTAAATTATTTCTCTGACTTGTGTGTGTGTGTGTCTGAAAACTCTTTGGAACGGTGCCTAGGAGGCATTCGTGGCTAAATCCATCCACTTGGCCAATTGTAAGAGATTGGAATAGAGGACTCTCCATCCCCATCTATCTGGCTCCCTTATTTCAGAAGACAGGAGAGACAGCGAGGCTAAAGCAGGTTTGAAATGAAGAATTATCTGACTCTGTTCTGGCACAGGTTTTGCCCATTATAGCTGAGGACCAGATACTTGGGAAGTAAATGGGAAGTGCCCTGAGCAAGGGCTCCTTTGTTGGGCATCATTTTGTCATCAGTTAACCTGGAGGCGCATGGGCCCAGGCCTGAGACTCCCCGTCCTGTCCCCCTGCTAGTCCGGCGTGGCTTTCACAGGACAGCGCACAACTGTCACCTGAGGACTTACTAAAAATGCAGTTTGCTTGGCTCTGCTGCCAAAGACACTCGTGGGGTGGGTGGGGGATGGGTGGGCATGGGCATGGGTCATTTCTACCGGCCACCATGTTGCTGGGGCCGTGGCCTACAGAACAACAGCTTCGGCCTCTTGGCCACATTTGCTAAGTACCTGCCTGCTTTCCTCTTCTTTGAAAAAACAAAAACAAAAAAACCATGTCTTAAAAGGACGCCTGGCTTACTGCTGGTGAACATGAGACCTTAGAAACCAGGGCAAGTCTCATCATCCGGCCTCGTGGAAAAAAAATACGGAATAGTCGCCAAAACGAAAGTAGATTATATACCTAGTTAGAAATGGAAGCGGCAAGTTTCCACTGTAAGTGCCAGGGTAAGATAACGCTTGAAAGACAGGAGTCTGGTCCCCGCCCCCTCTTCTTGACGGCCGGAGGGAGAACGCAGGAAGAAACTGGCTGGGAAAGCTCCTGCTGATTTCTTCACAGCGGGGGTACTGCCTTCTTATTCCTTATTCAGGTTTGCAAAGTGCTCTCAGCCTCTCTGATAAAAAAGGGACAGAATACTGGCAGCATGTTCATTATTATTACATCGTAGGAGAGGCCCAGCATGACTATGAAGATGGCCATTGACACCCAAAGGCAGAACTTGCCAGCAGGATGGATGGACAGACAGAGAGAACAGATGTGTGGCCAGAACCCCAAAATGACGTAAACTAAGCCTTACGTGACACATCCTCCACCCTCCGAGTCACGCTCCCTCTCCAAAGACTCAGACAGGGGCTGTAACCAGCCGCTGTGGCCGGTGGCATCGGGCACCTTGGAGGTTGCTGAGTTTGGGGGGAGGCTGCTGAAATGACTCGTGTGGGAAACCCAGCAACTGGGAAGCCAGGGCACAGGCAGCGACCCATGCTGAGCCAGGCAGGTCCATCTACCCGGGCTTGGACACTTGAGTAAGTGAAGCAAAGCGTCAGGGGTGAGTGGCCTGCTTTTCAGGTAATGCCCGTGATGGCAGCAGCGCTGCGGCCGTGTCCAGAGGGTGCCCAGGCAGCACGGTCCCAGCCAGGATCTGGGGCATGATGCTGACGGAGGTCTGCTGTGGGCCGCCTGTGTCCCCACAGTCTCCATTCCTCTCTGTGGCTCTCCGTGAGCCACCCAGGGTCCTTCCAGTTCTTTTTCTTTTCCCTACTTGAGTCAGCCGATTTGGTGTCCATCTTTCACATCTAAGAACCCTAGTGAATTCACCCAAGACAGGAAGAGTTCCAGGTAAAGAAAAAGTGAAAAAAGGGAACGTGGTGGTCGTCAGCCGTGTCTGACTCTTTATGACCCCATGGATTGTAGTCCGCCAGGCTCCATGGTCCATGGAATTCTCCAAGCAAGGATACTGGAGTGGGTAACCCAGCCAAGGAATTCAGGTCTCCTGCATTGCAGGCAGATTCTTCACCATCTGAGCCACCAGGGAAGCCCCCAGGGAAAGGAAACTACCTATTTAAAAAACAGTCACTGTAACTCACCCCAGAGATGATAAAGTCAGGCACTTCAAAGCCTCCTTTCTTATTCGTGATGAATACATGCCAAGGATCTCTACACATCTACGAAGTGCTGTAAAGACCTTGACTCAGTGTTTCCTATTCTCGGATCTTATCTCCAGAAACATTCCCATGGAATGATGCTAGTGGTTGGGCCTGAGCTACACTAGCATCATGGTGACACCATTGTCCGGAGCCTGATGGAGGAGAGAGGCTGGACAGACGGGTGGGAATGGAGGACATCATTTCGGAGATGTCAAGTTTGAGATGCCCCTGAAGTCTCTGAAGGAGGTATTAAACGGGTACTTGGACGAGTGTAAGGGTCTGGACGTTAGGTGTGTTCAAATGAAGGAATAAATTTGGGTGTTATCAGTAAATGGATGGGGTTTCAAGCTATGGATGAAAATATCTAGGAAAAGAAACAGATAGACATGAACAAGAAGGAATATGTAGAGGCCAGGGAGAGAGTGACCAGGCGAAGGAGACTGACGGGAAGTGTCTGGTGGGATAGGAGCAAGCACTGAAGGCTGCTGGGTCAGGCCAACAAGAGACGGGGGGCCGCCCAGGTGGCGTGAGTGGTGAAGAGCCCGCCTGCCAATGCAGGAGACCTGAGAGATGCCCGTTTGATCCCTGGGTAAAGAAGATCCCTTGGAAAAGGGGATGGCACCCAGCTCTTGCAGGAAGGAGGACCCCTTCCAGGGCCCAAAACTGGGCTCTTGTCTAACACTCGGAAATGAATTGTCCAAGGAGACACATGTGCGGACAAAGCAAGAGATTTTATTGGGAAAGGGCACCTGGGTGGAGGGCAGTAGGGTAAGGAAACCCAGGAGAACTGCTCTGCCGCGTGGCTCACAATGTCGGGTTTTATGGTGATGGGATTAGTTTCCGGGTGGTCTTTTGACCAATCATTGTAATTCGGTCTTTACTGGTGGCGCACGCATCACTCAGCCAAGACGGATGCTAGCGAGAGGGATTCTGGGAAGTGGACGGACACGCAGTGTCTCCTTTAGACCTTTTTCCGGTTGGTGGTGGCTTATGAGTTCCGTAGTCCTTATCGGGATCTCCTGTCATAAAACAGCTCATGCAAATGGTTACTATGGTGCCTGGCCAGGGTGGGCGGTTTCAATCAGTGTGCTTCCCCTAACAACTCCAGTATTCTTGCCTGGAGAATCCCATGGACAGAGGAGTCTGGCGTCCATGGGGTCACAAAGAGTTGGACGTGACTGAAGCGACTTAGCACACAACAAGAGATGGGAGTGATTCAAGGAAAGGAAGCGGGCAGCTGTGTTTGTACCTCCCAGGATTAGTTATATTAGATGAAGTTGCATTTGACAACATGGAAATCACTGATGACCTTGATGAGAGGCGTTTCAAGGGAGGGATGGAGCCAGCATCCAGACTGAAGAGGACTGAAGACCTACCTACTCAATGGTCGGTGATGAAGCGGAGGTAACAATATGTCGTAGACAACTTGGTGGAGAAGGTTTGCTACGAAGGGGAGCAGAGAAAGGGGGGAAAGCTGAGGGCTTGAGCAGCCAAGGAGAGTCCACATCTGCACGTTAGTGAGAACGAGCTAGTAGGGAAGAGATTGATGGAACGAGAGAGAGGGAACGCAGGAAGGATGACCCCCTTCACCAGCAAGCATTCGGTGTTGCTGCACGCTGGGCGCTGTTCTGGGCGCAGGTCACAGAGCGCTGAGCTCTGAGTTTCCATTCTGAGGTGAGTTCAGGCGAAGGGTGGCCTTTGACAGGTGGGAGACAGGTGTAGTTGTGGGTGCATTTGCAGAGTTGGGGATGGGAGGAGAACTGGGCTCTATCTGACAGCTAAGGATGAAGCAGGTCATGAGCTGACACTGAAGGTGGGGAGGAGGTCATATGGGGGCCATGGAGAGAGAGGAGAAGTGTGCTCCCAGCTCCTGGGGAAAGTGGACTCTACAAAAACCGATAGGGCAGCCAAGTCGTGCCCACGCGAGGTGTGGGGTCATGAATTTACAGTGAAAACCGCTTGGTGGATTGTGTGATTGCTTTCCCTGTCAGGGTCAGTTGCTCAAGAGCAAGCAGCCTGTTGTTCAGTTGCTCAATTGAGTCTGACTCTTTGCGACCCCATGGACTGCAGCACGCCAGGCTTCCCTATCCTTCACCATCTCCTGGAGTTTGCTCAAACTCATGTCCATTGAGTTGGTGATAACATCCACCTGTCTTATTCTCTGTCTTCCTCTTCTCCTCCTGCCCTCAATCTTTCCCAGCATCAGGGTCTTTTCTAGTGAAAAGGCAGGCAGGTGGAAGGTCAACATTTAAATCAGTCAGGGGTGGGCTTTTGCCACAAGAGAATGGCTTAGAGAAGAGATGAGCACAGGAGTGGAGGAGGTCTCCTGGCAGGAGGCCGGACTGATGGAGCCTGTCATCTGAGCAGGTAAGGAGGACACTGATGAAGGAGGCAGAGGATAGACAAAGGTGGGGAAGGTGGGGTCCTCAGTGAGAACAAGCCCTTGGGGTGGGGTCCTCGGGCAGGTAGGAGAGCTGGGCAGATGGGAGTTGGGGGCTGGGGAGGAGGGTGCTTGAGACTGATGTCTTAGAGGGGGTGGCATGCTCCTTGTGACAGGTCTATGGTGTGGCCGTGACACTGGAGGGGTTGAGTGGGGATGGGATGAGGTTAAATGGTAACCCTCAGAAGACACTTCCCAGGTGGCGCTGGGAAGAACCTGCCTGCTAGTGCAGGAGACCTAAGAGATGAGGGTTCGATCCCTGGGTGGGGAAGATCCCCTGGAGGAGGGCACGGCAACCCACTCCAGCATTCTCACCTGGAGAATTCCATGAACAGAGGAGCTTGGTGGGCTACAGCCCATGAGGTCACAAAGAGTCGGACGTGACTGAGCAACTCACACTCAGAAGATATGTTCATGCCCTGGAAACTGTGACGGTGACCTAATTCTGAAAGAGTCTCTGCAGGTGGAACTTGGTTAAGGATCCTGAATTATCCTAGTGGGCCCTGAACCCATGACGTGTGCCGATACCAGAAAAAAGAGAGGGGATGGACGCACAGGTGGAGCCACGGGAAGAGACGGACGCGTGGTTACAGGACACAGGAGCCGCCGGAACCTGGAAGGGGAAGGAAGGTCCCCCCAGAGCCCTTGGGGAGACCGTGGCCCTGTCCGTACCTTGATTTGGGACTCTGGTTTCTGGAACTGCGAGAGAATCAGTTTGTGTTTAACTCGTTACAATAGGAGACTAACAGAGGACTTAGCCGCCATGGTGCTGGTTGGCTCCTCAACCTGGTTGTAAAAGTCGCTGAGGATGATGACAGGGTAAAAGCTGAGGGGCAGTCACTGAGTCAGGGCTAGAATTATTCATGAAGAGGGGGAATGTCAGAGGCCGGTAAAGACAGAAAGGAGAGGCGGCCGTGATGCCCCAGCGTGGTGTTGCTGTTCAGGCACTCAGTCGTGTGTAGCCTGCCAGGGTCCTCTGTCCATGAAATCCTCCAGGCAAGAACACTGGGGTGGGTAGCCATTCCCTTCTCCAGGGGATCTTCCCTATGGATCTAACCTGTGTCTCCTGCATTGGCAGCGAATGTGTTACTGTAGGGTCATCAGGGAAGCAACTGCATGGCATACCTTGAAATAATTTTTTTTTTTTTTAAAAAAAAGACAGAAATAACTTGGAAATGACAATGGGGAAGGGCTCCCAGGGACGCGGTGTCCTGGGGGAACAGCCTGGTTTCAGGCAACTCAGAGATGGCGGGAACACTGAGAGGAGGGTGCTATGGGTGTGGAATCTGCCAGTCACAGCGGAGCTGGGGTGTGGTGAGGGGCAACGGGCCCACTGAGGGGGCCACAGAGAGAGGACGAGGCACAGGCCGGGGACCACTGCCCAGAGGCCCGGACTTCTCCCAGGACTGGATGTGAGGCCTGAGCGGGTGCTGGGGTGGGCCAGGGGCTTCTGCGTCTGAGTACCTCCCTCTGGGCCCTCTCGAGCATGGAGCTGGCTACGTGGCTTCTCAGACCTTTCCTAAGGGCAAAGCTGAAGTGTTCGGGCTTGTTTGTCTAGATCAATGTCCAGATTATATGTCAAGATTTATATTCAGGTATATCTGACAGTGAGAGGTCTGCTAAATAAATTATGGTATGTTCATACAATGGAAAGTTCTGTGGCCATTACAATGGAGTTGAACAAAATAGAAGAAAACAGTAAGTAGTTAAGTGCAATAATTGGGTCACAAAACAAACAATATGACCCCAGTTTGGCAAACAAACAAGTGTATGTAGGCCCAGAAGGAGGCTCTACACGGAAACAGTAACAGCAGTCTTCTGGGATAGGAGTGTGAGTCTTATTCTCTTCCTACTTTGTTTTCCAAAACTGACACTTTATCACTTTCGTGATCCGAGGGAGAAAAGAATGAACATTTGTCCTAATAGCGTGTTCAAAAAAGTTCTTTTGCTCTCTCTCTGTCTGAGAGGAGTATTTTAGAAATTTTTCCAAAAAAAAAAAAAAGAAATGTCCCTCACAGTGAACGTGAGACTTCTTCTGGTCGTAGCTACCCCCTCCCGCCTCGTGCGCTTTCCACCAAGCCCGCTTCCCTTCCACACGCATCAGGGGCTCCTGGAACTTGACTCTGAGCCAGCCCTCCAGCACGGGATCAGCGGGCCTGGAGTTGGGCTGGCCATGGTGTTCTGGATCTGTGGGCCCTTTCTACGGTGCTCCAGGTGAGTGGCCTCTCGGACACGACCTGTTCCCATCTGGATGTAATACCCACCACCCGTGCAGTCAATGCTTTTTCCTCTAAGACTTGCCCTCCCTCAGCTGGTGGCTTTGAGGGAGGCAGGCCCCTCACCCTCTGGCTTGTTCCAATTTGGGGCAGTGACCATCCTGGGCTCCCCTCCGCCAGCTCCCCTATCCTGACCCTGGGCCTCACAGGCCCTTTCTGGCACAGCCTCTGCCCTTGGGACTCAGCCAGTGTCAACTCTTCTTGGGTTTGGGCTTAGCCTCTGACTCATTCTGTTTCACCGCCCCAACGAGATGCTGCCCCCTCCCTTGGACCCCTCGGGAGGATCCCTCTTGCCTCCTCCCTGGTTGGATCTTTGAAATCCAGGAGGAGAGGAAGGTCTGGACAGACCTCTTTCTTTGTGTTGCCATTAATTTGCATTTGGTTCAAATTGGCCCATCTGTTAAGAATTTTTATTTAATTCCGTTTCAAGCCCTTTACGAATACGGCTGCATGTCGTCTCTGCCCCCTTAGATAAGATCGATGGGCTTGGTGAATGAGCTCAGAAAAGAGGTGCAGGACCCCAGAAAATTTCCACAGGACACAGTAATGAACCCATATGATATCAGTAACTGAGGCCTCATTTTTCTACAAGTGGGCGAGGTCAAGGTTAAAGACCTTGCTGGAATCCCCGCAGAAAAACCTCAGCACTTCCCTGGTCTGCAGGCCACGGTTCTTCCTTAGTCCCTGCGCTGCTGAAGAAGGTGGAGCCTCACCCTTCCTGTCTATGGAGTGAGGAGGTGGTAATTCTGGTCTCAGGCTTCGGTGAAAGCAGTCCCCGTGGCTCCTGATTTATGAGTATCACCCGATGGTGGTGACTGACAGCTGAAACCTACTGAGACAAGGCTGACAGGCTGGCGTGACTTGTTTTTGGTGATCTGTGCCCCTCCCAGCAATCACGACTTCTAAATGCTCACGAATCACCCGCTGAATAATCTGTTCTAGGATGTTGCTAGGAATCTATTTTAAATCATACTCAGTGATCCATAGCTCATAAAAGGATCCTCTTCCCACTTTTCGAAGTTGAAGTAAACCTGCGTACCCTGGTGTGTCACTGACACGGGAGGACTTTCCAGATAATGTGCAGAACTCCAAAGAATCAGTAAGTAAAAGATAAAAACCCAGCAGAAAAACTGGCCAAGGGCACAGAGGAACAATCCATGAGAGAGGAAACCTAAACACCACAGACACTCCACCTCACTTGCAAGCAGGGAAATGCAAATTAAAATCATGGTGAGAAACCATTTCTCATGCATTATGTCAAGACACGGAGGCTGGGAACTTCTCACACTGCAGTGCAGTGGGGTTGGGTGGCTCTGGAGAGCAGCTGGCCACATCTAGGGAAGCTGGAGGGGTGCAGGCTTAACTGCCCCCCCACTTCCACCCAGCAAGACGGAGCCTCGGTGTAAACCCCAAGTCAGTTCTTGCTCACACGCCCGAGGAGACGTGGACCCAAATGTTCACGGTAGCATTGTTTACTAGAAGAAAAAGTTCAAACAACTTAAATGTCCATCAATAAACTGGACTTTAAAATCGTGGTATATTGATACAGTGGAATTCTACACTGCAGTGAAAATGAACGGACACGTGAGGGTGTACAGGGAAGGCGCCTAAGCCCTGGAAATGTCCTACATATCTTTCTCAAGCTAAGTGATGGTTGGTGTTGCTGTTTAGTCACTAAGTTGTGTCTGAGTCTTTTGAGACCCCCTGGGCTATGCCCACCAGGCTTCTCTGTCCCCGGGATTTCCCAGGCAAGGATACTGGAGTACGTTGCCATTTTCTTCTCCAGAGGATCTTCCCAACCCCAGGGTTGATTGGCAGGCAGATTCTTTACCACTGAACCCCCATGGAAGCCCAATACAATCACTTTGTAAAAAATACCTTGAGCTGTACCTTTAAGATTTGGAGAAAAAAAAAAAAGTGTACCAAATATGAATGAACATGAACGACACGTATCTGTGTAGACTGATCTGAAAAACAGCGCGCTAGAGAAACATATCACTGCAGGCTGTATACAGGACCTAAAGCTTGCGGAACGATGGGGTAAGTTGTTTATGGATACACACAGAGCTGGCGAAAGCATAGAGACACAAACACGTCAGGGTGCGGAGGCTCAGGGAGCAGGTTCAGAGGGACACGTGCAACAACACGTCTGTAAACATTTGTGTCTTAAGCCCGGTGATGGGCACACAGGTATATTACTGTTACTTATATTTAATAACATCAATTATATTATTATTACTTATATTTTTGTATAAGTAAAATATTTTGTTTAAAACTTTGTACTAAAAAGTTAGGACACATTATGTCTGTCTCTAGTTTTCTGGCTCCCTCCCTTTCTCCAGGATTCTCCCTGCAGCTGCTGCTGCTGCTGAGTCTTGTCAGTCGTGTCCGACCCTGTGCGACCCCAGAGACGGCAGCCCACCAGGCTCCCCCGTCCCCGGGATTCTCCAGGCAAGAACACTGGAGTGGGTTGCCATTGCCGTCTCCAATGCACGAAAGTGAAAAGTGAAAGTGAAGTCGCTCAGTCGTGTCAGACTCCTAGCAACCCCATGGACTGCAGCCCACCAGGCTCCTCCGTCCATGGGATTTGCCAGGCAAGAGTACTGGAGTGGGGTGCCAGTGCCTTCTCCAAAAGCTGAGAGTCCTGTCTGCATGTTTTTCTCCTGCTGACGGGAGTCAGTGCTGAGAACTCTGGAACCAGGCCGCCTGGGCTCAAATCCCAGCTCTGCCATTTGCTGGCTGAGGGACCTTGAGCGAGTGATTGAACCTCTCTGTGCCTCAGTTTACTCGTCTGTAAAATGGGGATTGGAACAACACCCGTCTAACAGGGTTACTGGTAGAGAGTTGGGCCTGACGATGGTCTGCGCTGTATGCTCCAGTTGTTCTTCTGTGCTCGCCAGGCCAGAGGGCTGCTAACCTCCACGCTCGCTGTGCCGGTCCACCATTTCCAGCCCCCCTGTTCGTGGAAGGCACTATAATCAAATAAGCAGGGCGTTCCCACATCCTGACTGCTTTCTTCGGTCCCTCTCGGGTGAAGGCTGGTTCCTCCTCCTTTCCCTTTCTTGGTCTGCCCTTCCCGCTAAACCCCATTGCTTTCCCCTTAGCCATCTTCTCAAGCGTGAGGACCATCTGGGCCTGCCTCGCCGACCTGCTGCTCCAGTGACCGTTAACTATTATGTTGGGTCCAGTCGACACGGTGGTGTAAAATATTTGAAACAGTTGCCTCTGCTTATAAACAGGAGCGCTCCCATTAAAGTCTGCACCCCTAACTTCTGTTGAAAACTGGGGCGATCTAGCCACACTGGGCTTTCTCACGTCCCCGCGTGGCGACCACCAGTCTGGGCAGAGGGCCAGCCCAGCGAGCTGCACAGCCCTTTGACTGCTGTCCCCGGTGCCACCCGCAGAGGACAGAGGTGCCCTGAGCTGCACCCTGGCCCTGCCCAGCAGGCTGCAGCTCTGAAGCGGGGTGCCTTCTCCAGAAGATGGGTCCCCTGTTCCTAAATGGCAGAGATGTTACAGGGGCTTGAGAGCTCCCTGCTCAGGGAGGGGCAGGACAGAACTCCCCGCTCTGTGCCCTGGCTTGTTCTGGCCTGTTGAGTTGGCACGCGCCCCTGAGGCTAGCAATCCCAAGCCCTCCTTATGGGACCATTCTCTTCTGAGTTCCTGAGCTCGTCTTCAACATTTGAGTCCCAGGAAAGTGTATCTACCCTTTGCGGTCCTGTGAGAAAGCACTCAGAGGTGACTTCTTTACGGAGAAAACACTTCACTGAATTTGAAGCATTCCCTGGAAGCGTGGATTCTCTGTGACAAGTATAGGTTGGCACCCGTGCCTCACTTCGGCGTCCAGCGCCTGGGTAGCCACTACTAGTCAATCTTAGATCAGCCATCCTGGTGCCTGGAGGAGGTGGGGGCTGTGGGCGCTGGGGGACAGAGAGGGCAGTGCAGAAGGGCAAGACATCAGTGTCCCTTGTGAGGGTGGCGGGGCTGAAGGCCCCTGAGATATTCGCAGCTTCTGGAATTTCTCCAGAATGGCATATGTCTGACTCGCATCTATTTTTTTCTTTTTTGTTTGGTGATTTGCCAATAATAAGACATAAGCTTAAGGGAATAAATACAGATTTGTGGGAGCTACAAGGCAAAAGTGTAGCTTTAAGGCTGTCTACTCAGCAAGTGATTTGGGGAGGGGGGAGCCAGAGGGATGGAGTCTGCAGCTCTGACAGCTGACAAGGAGGGGAATCCCACCAGATCCCAGGGCTCCTGACAGCAGGGGGCGTGGGCCTGGGTCCCAGAGCAGGACCCTGGGGCAGAAACAGCAGGCCGGGGGGCTGCTAGAGACACCGGCTCTCTCTCCAACAATAGGTTCCTTCATACTTCTCTGCTTGGGAGTTTATTTCTGAGATGCTCTCTTTTTCCCTTGACTTTTTTCAGAATCTCAGATCGTGAAATCTACCATTCTAAAGTCAGAAATCTTTAACCAAAATATCAAGCAGACCCCCACTTGAGTGCTGCTCTGTTATTTCTTCTAAGACCGCGTCTGGGGTAGTAGGGCATCAGGGCAGCACCCCCCGCCCCTCCTCCCCACCCCCGCCATCCCTGCCAGAGTCATCAATGCTTTTCTCTTTTGGCCCAAATTAGCTGCAGAGCAGAGCTCTCTCCACGGCCTCTGGGAGTCACCTTACCAGCCCTCACTGCTGGGTGAAAACAGTTTTAATTGGGACTCTGTAAACTGGAGGAGAAGGAGATTGGGGAATGACTCACGAGCAGCTTGAGGTAGCAGGCATCCTCAAGTCTTTTTTACTTTCAAGTTTCAGATTTAGGGTTTTTGTACCTTTCTTTCAAAGAAAGAGCTGCAAACCCAGTTATCAGACTTCTGCTTAGGACAGAACCCACAGTAATGGGCGTGGAGGGGTGTGGAGGGTTGTGGAGCAGCGGGCTGAGGGGAGCTGTTTAACTTGCACACGTTGTTTGCCCTGGTGTGGGTAACGCCCGCAGCACCGGTCACTGCCTGCTGTTTCAGGAAGACATTAAAGAGAAAAAGTGCTCTTTTTTCTTTTTTTAAATTAAAATATCGGTAGAAGAAAAGTCGTTAATGTAGAAACTAAAGGCAAAGCGAGGCTAATGATATTTATTCTCCTTAGTGAACGGACACAAAACTTGGACGAAAAGCAGTTGTGAGCTCTTACAGCCCAGACCTTGTTTCACACGAGGCCGTTCTAGAGCAGGAAAGGAACGCATTGAATTTCTTCATGTGCGGTGGACGGAGGGTCAGGTCCCCCAACAATCATGTGGAAGTGATACCCCTCGTGGGATGGTGTCAGGCGGTGGAGTCTTTGGGAGGAGATTAGGATTCGATGAGGTGGAGGGTGGAGCCCTCCTAAATGGGGTCAGTGCCCTCATGAGAGTCAGGGAGAGGCTCCCAAATACAGAGCTGCTCCCACAGACCTGTACTGACGCCCAGGGGGTTATGGCTTCCTTCTCTGCTTTCCACCATGTGAGGAGACAATGAAAAGCAGGCATAACTCAACCCATTCTGATTAATGTAGACAAGCATACAGTTGCCCCTCAGTATCCACAGATGGATCTCTGTGGATACCAGAGGACGAGGGTGCTGGAGTTTGCTATGCAACATGGCTGGAGCCCGGGCAGCCATCTTGAAACAATGAGGTGGAAGCTTCTTGTCGAGGGTGATGGGGGAGCAAGAAAGAAGTCTGGATCCCTGAAGCCTTCTCCTAGGCGTAGACTGCCTACCTTTGGTCTTCCTTATCTGAGACAACCGCTATTAAGGATTTTAGCCTAAACTGATAGACCCTTCTTTCCACAATTGTAATCAGTTTTGTTTGCATCTGAATCGTCACAGAGTCTTTTCGCGACAAGACATTCTTTGCCTCCAAATGCACCTAAGTCAATCAACTTTGCTTTTCCCACTAAGAGAAAGCAAAGACAGTGTATGTCGGGGGAATGTTCCGGTTCTGCCTTAAATTAAAACAGAACTGAAATACACAGAAGTTGTTTTTAGACACCTTGGAAGCCACGCCTGTGGTCTCTCTGCTGCCCACTGGGTGGCTCACTTGAACTGCCTTGTGCTGCTCGCTTTCCAGAGGGAAAGGCTGAATTCAGAGCGCGTGCAATGGCTGCCCCGAGGTGGCTGGCGATCGCGTGTCCGCTGCTCTCGCGTCCCAGCATCCTGCATTCCCAGCTTACGTGGTAATTGGAAGGGGGCCTCATCTAAGGCGTATTTTGCCTGTGCTGGAATCCTTACAGCGGACATGGCATCTCTACTGTCTGCCTTGTACCCAAATTTCTACTTGATGGCAGAGGGATGACACAGGCCTCTGAGGTGGTCTTCTTGGCAACCCCAAGTACCAGGAAAACTTGCTGGAGCAGCCCTGAGGGGCCAGCTGTCCCCAGATTTCAGCTCTGAAATGTTGTGGATGCCTCTGCCCAGGTGCTGTTTAGTGGGGCACCAATGCCGGATGTTGGCAGAGGGGATCCTGGCTATTTTCATCAGATGACTTTAAAATTCTCCTGTTGGCTGATGTGGAACAGCTACAATGAAAACATGTTCCACCAACCGACTCAGCAAGCTTATCAGGTTTGTCAGTGACTGGCTGTGTGTCAGCCTCCCAAGTTCACGCCTGTGTGTGGAGAAGGGTACATGGCCCCCGCTGGTAGAGAAGAACTGCTCTGGAACAAGCGTTACTGCTCACACCATCTCGGGAGCCTCCTTCAAATGTCCTGAGACATCTTAGGTGGACTGGCCCCATTTGGGAGGCCTTCCCCCAACTGCAAGTTGTGAGACAGTTCAGACGAGCTGACCTCTGAAGTTGGAAGGTTTATTTTAGAAGCACTGATTTCATTTCTGTTCCAGTTATAAATAGGATTCCCTGGTGGCTCAAGCAGTAAAGAATCTGCCGGCAGTAGGGAGACACAGGTTCGATCCCTGAGTCGGGAAGATCCCCTGGGGAAGGAAATAGCAACCCACTCTAGTATTCTTGCCTGGATAATTTCATGGACAGAGGAGCTTGGTTGGCTACAGTCCATGGGGTCGCAAAGAATCAGACATGACTGAACAACTAACACTTTCACTTTTCTTTCCAGCTATAAATAGTAAGACTAAAGCATATAGCTGAGGATTCAGACAAGACATGTCTTTCAAAAACCTAGCGATGAAATAGCTTAATGCAATACTAAATTTCTTAGCAGGATGTATAAAAAATGTGAAATCATTGAAGAAAAGCTGTAAGTTAACATATAAATACTGTACGCATTTACTGATGCGTGTTTACGCCAGTAGATGGTTATTTTAATGCAATTCCAGCACATTTTATGTAAGATAATCATCATAAAAGGCAACAGCAATGCAGGGGCATTCAAAATGAGAAACTGTGCATTTTTAAAGAATGAAGTTTTTCTCCTTTAGGGGCCTTCAGAGAGAAAAGCAAATGTAGGAACATAGGAGCCTCAGCTGAACAGTCAGCTGCTGAGTTAGAATTTGCAAGTCAAATCTTACTTGCATCTAGTTCTCAGAATAGAGAAGAATGCCATGGAAGATTGCTTAGAGGAGAAACATTAAAGTTCATTAGGAATTTCTTTAAGTAAACCAGGAGAAAGAAAGAAAGCAGAGTGAGGAAACAAAGTAAGAGGAATGCAAATGTGCAGAGAAGGTCAGTGCAGCTCAGTCGCTCAGTCGTGTCCGACTCTTGGCGACTCCATAAACCGCAGCACGCCAGGCCTCCCTGTCCATCACCAACTCCTGGAGTCCACCCAAACCCATGTCCATTGAGTCGGTGATGCCATCCAACCATCTCATCCTCTGTCAACCCCTTCTTCTCCCACCTTCAATCTTTCCCAGCATCAGGGTCTTTTCCAATGAGTCAGCTCTTCACATCAGGTGGCCAAAGGATTGGAGTTTCAGCTTCAACATCAGTCCTTCCAATGAACACCCAGGACTGGTCTCCTTTAGGATGGACTGGTTGGCTCTCCTTGCAGTCCAAGGGACTCTCAAGAGTCTTCTCCAACACCACAGTTCAAAAGCATCAGTTCTTCAGCGCTCAGCTTTCTTTATAGTCCAACTCTCACATCCATACATGACCACGGGAAAAACCATCGCCTTGTCTAGAGCAGTTCTCATAAAGGTGTGTGTGGGTAACCCAGTGAGCAAGGTAATGGGAGGTGGCCCGGGTGCCCGCAGGAGACGTGGGAGACACATGCCCGACCCCTGGGTCAGGAAGATCCCCTGGAGGAGGGCATGGCAACCCACTCCAGTATTCTTGCCTGGAGAATCCCATGGACAGAAGAGCCTGGTGGGCTATAGTCCATAGGGCTGCAAAGAGTCGGACATGACTGAAGCGACTTAGTATGTGCACACTGCTGAATATATTGTTCAGTTGCTCAGTCATGTCTGACTCATTGCTACCCCATGGATTGCAGCACACCAGGCTTCCCTGCCCATCACTGTCTCCCAGAGTTTGCTCAAACTCGTGTCCATTGAGTCGGTGGTGCCATCCAACCATCTCATCCTCTGTTGCCTGCTTCTCCTGCCTTCAGTCTTTCCCAGCATCACGGTCTGTCCTAATGAGTTGGCTGTTTGCATCAGGGCCAAAGTATTAGAGCTTCAGCTTCAGCATCAGTCCTTCCAATGAATTTTTAGGGTTGATTTCCTTTAGGATTAACTTGTTTGATTTCTTTCCAGTCTAAGGGACTCTTAAGAGCACCGCAGTTCAATAGCATCAGTTCTTCACTGCTCAGCCTCTTTACGGTTCAACTCTCACATCTGTATGTGACTACTGAAAAAAACCACAGCTTTACCGACCTCTGTCTGCCAAGTGATGGCTCTGCTTTTTAACATGCTGCATAGGTTTGTCAGAGCTTTTCATCCAAGGAGCAAGTGTCTTTTAATTTCATGGCTACAGTCACTGTCCACAGTAATTTTGGACCCTAAGAAAATAAAGTCTGTCACTGTTTCCATTTTTTATCCCCATCAATTTGCCATGAAGTGATGGGACCAGATGCCATGATCTTTGTTTTTTCAGTGTTGAGTTTTAAGCCAGCTTCCTCACTCTCCTGTTTTACTTTCATCAAGAGGCTCTTCAGTTCTTCTTCGCTTTCTGCCATTAGGGTGGTGTCATCTGAGTATATACATAACAGAAAAAAGTAAACTTCCTATGCACATAGAAGCCACTGACGGTGTGTGTTTTTGTTCCCTCGGGCCGTTTTCTGCGCTGCTTGCCCTGGGAGGCTGATGTATCCAGGCCGCTCCCCAGCCCTCCCGGCCGTGGATCAGACCCGCAGGAGAGACCGTCAGTAGATGAGGGAGAAGGAGTAGGAGAGGGGGTTTCCTCTCTCCCCTCCATCCACCGGGCTCACTTGCCCTGTTATCAACAGAGCTGCCAGACCGGCCATGGAAAGGACGAAGACGTCATACTTATTTTGAGAAGGTGGCACCGCAGCATTAAGTGAGCAAGCTTTGTAGATGTCACCAGTACAGGAATGAGGAGGCGGAGGAGGGGTAGCTGTGGTGGTCCCAGCTCTGGGCCACCGAGACATAGCAAACTGGAGCTTGCTCTGCGTTCCTACCTCTACCGTCGGAGACAGGAGGCGCCCCTGCTCCCAGGCTCTGTGCTCAGGCCCCTTTCCCTCTCTCCCCAACCCGCAGTTAACCCTTGCTGACGAATTCGAGCCTCGGAAGCAGCTGAAGCTCACTCCCTCTCTCCTTTTGCTCAGAGACCAAAGTTGAACGTTCTGTCTGAAAGTCAAATATCTGTGGCTGCTTTCTTCAGTGACCTTCGAGATTCTTCATCTTCCTTCTTTCAGGTCAAGTAAGTGTTATTGATCATAGGGGAAATTATAAACACAGACAAATCGCTGTAAGAGAGCATGCTCTGAAGACATCTCTCTCTCTGAGGCTGGGGCAGTGCTAAGCAGTTCCACATGCACTGGCTGATGTCGCCTTAAAACCTGTGAGGTAGGGAGCATTGCTTCCCTCATTTCACTGATAAGAAACCTGATTACTGGAAAGTTACAAAACTTGCCCAAGGTTACATGGCTCCTGTCTGCCAAAGCTATATCCAGACACGGAGATGCCAGAACGCTTGTTCTTAACCACCCGACTCTACTACTGTGAGAGCTCTGACAGCCCTGTATCCCCTCTGAGCCCGAGTTTCCCCCACTGAGAGTAAAGACGCAGGATTAAGTCATTGAAAAAACTGCGTCCGGCCCCCAACTTTTCTCCGGAGGGGGCTGCTTTGCCTCTATTAACCACCAGGTGGCGCAAAGCCAACACTAGGATCTGGTTGCCAGGACTCCAGGGCCAAGACCTGCTTGCCCCCTGAACCATCTCTGACTGTGGCGTGGGAATGGAGTGGAAACTTGTTCCCAGGAGCAATCTGCAAAGGCACACAGCACCCACGTGGCAGAGCTAAGAGTTTAACCAGTTTGCCTGACTCCTCTGGGCACATTTCCATCAGCACTGCCGCTACTCTTAAGGGGACAGGCAAGAAGGGAGACTCGAGGGCCATGAGCTTGAGCAAACTCCAGGATATAGTGAAGGACAGGGAAGCCTGGTGTGCCTCAGTCCATGGGGTCACAAAGAGTGGACACGAGTTAGTGACTGAACAACGAAGAAGGAAGGTCCCTTAGCTCTTTTGAAGCAGTTTGAAGTTTTGTGCAGATGGCATGTTAGAATCAACCTTCCAAACGAATAAAGGTTAGGAAGTTGATGCATGTCATACTGAAGAGGATGTTCTCAATCCATGAAAGAGGCTTGCTGCTAATTAAAAGAAAAGAGATCTAAAAGTTCAGTCCCTCAGTCGTGTCCGACTCTTTGCGACCCCATAGACTGCAGCACGCTAGGCTTCCCTGTCCATCACCAGCTCCTGGAGCTTGCTCAAACTCATGTCTGCCCAGTCGGTGATGCCATCCAATCATCTCATCGTCTGTCATCCCCTTCTCCTCCCACCTTCAATCTTTCCCAGCCTCAGGGTCTTTTCTAATGAGTCAGTTCTTTGCATCAGGTGGCCAAAGTATTGGAGTTTCAGCTTCAGCATCAGTCCTTCCAATGAACAAAGCCAGGGCTGATCTCCTTTAGGATGAACTGGTTTGACCTCCTTGCTGTCCAAGGGACTCTCAAGAGTCTTCTCCAACACCACAGTTCAAAAGTATCAATTCTTTGGCACTCAACTTTCTTTACAGCCCAACTCTCACATCCATACATGACCACTGGAAAAACCATAGCCTTGACTAGAAGGACTTTAGTTGGCAAAGTAATTTTTCTGCTTTTTAATATGCTGTCTAGATTGGTCGTAGCGTTTCTTCCAAGGAGCAAATGTCTTTTAATTTCATGGCTGCAGTCACCATCTGCAGTGATTTTGGAGGGAAAAAAAAAAAAAAGTCTGTCCCTGTTTCCATTGTTTCCCCATCTATTTGCCATGAAGTGATGGGATCAGATGCCATGATCTTAGTTTTCTGAACGTTGAGCTTTAAGCCAGCTTTTTCACTCTCTTCTTTCACTTTCATCAAGAGGCTCTTTAGTTCTTCTTTGCTTTCTGCCATAAGGGTGGTGTCATCTGCATATCTGAGGTTACTGATATTTTTCCTGGCCATCTTGATTCCAGCTTGTGCTTCTTCCAGCCCGGCATTTCACATGATGGACTCTGCATATAAGTTAAATAAGCAGGGTGACAATATATAGCCTTGACATACTCCTTTCCCTATTTGGAACCAGTCTGTTGTTCCATGTCCAGTTCTAACTGTTGCTTCTTGACCTGCATACAGATTTCTCAGGAGGCCGTTCAGGTGGTCTGATATTCCAATCTCTTTCAGAATTTTCCACAGTTTGTTGTGATCTATGCAATCAAAAGCCTTGGCATAGTCAATAAAGCAGAAGTAGATGTTTCTCTAGAACTTTCTTGCTTTTTCTATGATCCAGCAGATGTTGGCAATTTGATCATTGGTTTGAGCTCTGCCTTTTCTAAATCCAGCTTGAACATCTGGAAGTTCATGGTTTACGTACTGTTGAAGTCTGGCTTGGAGAATTCTGAGCATTACTTTGCTAGCGTGTGAGATGAGTGCAATTGTGCAGTAGTCTGAGCATTCTTTGGCATTGCCCTTCTTTGGGACTGGAATGAAAACTGACCTTTTCCAGTCCTGTGGCTACTGCTGAGTTTTCCAAATTTGCTGGCGTATTGAGTACAACACTTTTAAAGCATCATATTTGAGGATTTGAAGCAGCTCAACTGGAATTCCATCACCTCCACTAGCTTTGTTTGTAGAGATGCTTCCTAAGGCCCACTTGACTTCACATTCCAGGATGTCTGGCTCTAGGTGAGTGGTCACACAACCATGGTTATCTGGCTCATTGGGATCTTTTTTGTACTGTTCTTCTGTGTAGTCTTGCCACCTCTTCTTAATATCTTCTGCTTCTCTTAGGTCCATACCATTTCTGTCCTTTATTGTGCCTATCTTTGCATAAAATGTTCCCTTGGTATCTCCAATTTTCTTGAAGAGGTCTTGCAGCTAATAGCACACTCAAATCCATTCTCAGAGATCCGCATGAGGCCCCTGTCCAGTACCCCCATGTGAATGAGTGAATGTAAAATAGACTGTACATGGCTGACAAAGATGGAGACATGGTTTGTGGTAGAGGCCCAGCCAGGAACCTGCTGCCCATGGACACAAATTGCAAGTCCACAGATGGCATCTTTTGCATCACAGAAGTGTGGAGGGTCTGACCGTGTTCCTCTCTGAAATTCAGGCCTTGAGAAGCTACAGGAATTGTCCTCCATGTGTCAGCTCTTCCTGGCTGGTGGGGTACATGGCACCCTGGCCTGCGTTGTCTCCATGCTCTGAGATAAACCCTGGAGAACAGGGCATGGATACCTAGGGACTTGGGGAATGAAAGGGAGGAAATGGAAGGAAGGATTTTTCCTATTTTTTGGCCATGCCATTAGGCATGCAGGATCTTCCCTGACCAGGATCAGACCCATGCCCCTGCATCGGGAGTGTGGAGTCTTAACCGGGGAAGTCTGGGGATTCTTCCTTATTAATGCTCTGCCTGAGGCTCATGGGTGTGGTGGTGGTTTAGTCACTCAGTCGAGTCCGACTCCTGCGACCCCGTGGGCTGTAGCCTGCCAGGCTCCTCCGCCCACGGGATTCTCCAGGCAAGAATACTGGAGTGGGTTGCCGTTTTCTTCTCCAGGGGATCTTCCCGACACAGGGACCGAACCTGGGTCTCCTGCATTGCGGGCAGATTTTTTACTGACCAAGCTATGAGGGAAGCCCGCCATAGGTGTGCGCGTGTACTAATAACGCTGGCAGTGGCATTGAGGCACCAAACATTTTCAAGGAGCGGATATATGGTCAAGGGGGTGGGCAGGGTTGTTTCATGGGGAACAGGATCTCAAGTCCCAAAGCCATAATCACAGCACATGTCCTCTCCAGATTCTGGAAGCATCTGTGGCAGATCTGGTAACTTAGAACAGTTTGACCAGTTATCCTGACAAGCTGCCAAGTCTATGGGAAAAGCATAAATATGTCCACTGAGGAGAAGAAAATGGTAAAGGTCACTCTGCTCATTTAGAACTGTTTGCCCACGTGTATTCCCATTTTCTCTTCCTGGTGGAAAAGAAAAGTAATTTCAGTCTCCAAAGAGAGAATTTTTAAAAAATTAAATGCATTTGACTTATTAAGAAAGTCAGTGTGTTATGTATAGATGGTTCCACATGAACAGAGTCCCCACTCCTCCTGAAGCTGGGTCACCCATACACCCCAAGAGCAAGAAATCAGCTATGAATCCAGCACCAACACGTTGGGCGGGAGCAATTAACCCTGAGTCAGGTCCAAGTGCATGCTGGGAGCGGATAAACCCTTAGTCGTTGCACCCACCGAGTGAGGACGCATGCAGTCCACTTCGCTCAGTCACTGACTGCAGCTTCGGCATTTACAAGCCAGGAGTCTCGTCAGGCTGAACCAATAAAATCGCCCTTGTGGCTCCTTTGGGCCCACCATCTTCCCTGGCATGGACTGCTCTTCCCATGAAATGTCAGCTCTCATCAGGGAACAAAGAAGCCAGAGTGTGAGCTGGAGGGGAACTAAGACACCATCTGGTGGCCGGTCACTATAAATCTTTGTGTCTGATGCAAACTTCTTGCACAAAGGAGCTCAGTCTTCTCATTTGTAGGCTGTCAGAAGGCAGTCTCTATTACCTGGAATACCCAACACAGCAGGGTAGGCCTCTTTTTAATCGTTTTCCCAATTTTAAGTACTCAATTGTATAGCGCAGGGAACTGTATTCAGTATTTTGTAATAACCAATAATGGAAAAGAATCTGAAAAAGAATATATATTAATATATACTGGAATCACTTTGTTGTCTTCTTGAAACTAACACATCATTGTAAATTAACTGTGCTTCTATCAGTCAATCGATCAATCAATGAAGTACTTGATCCTAAGGCTTATAACAACATGTTGACCCTGCAGCAGAAACGCCCCCTTTGGAGTCTTTCATGCCTTGAAAAAAAGAAAGTGTCGCTTGGGTTGTGATGCTTTACCGTGTCAGTTGTGAGTGTTCTTGAGAAGAAAGAAAATGCCTGAGAAATGCCGATTTTTTTCTCGTGAATGTTCTGCAGTAAAATAGGAAAAGAAAAAAAGAGTATCAGGTTCTGATCCTCACTGAAAACTTCCTTCACTGACTAAAAATGATTTTTTCAGGACCAGTGAATTGCACACTTAACCTTCCCCAAGTCCACCTCCTCCCTTGGGCTCCCTGACCACTAGCTGGCTTTTGTCCTCTTTTGCAGACGGTGGTGACGAAAGTGCCTGGAACTTGACATTTATTGATGGGCAACCACAGAGCAAGGCTCCCTTGAGCGGAATCCCTCTCCAGCGCACCTTACTCCCACTGAGCGGACGGCTCATTCTCTCCCCCTAACTCCCCACACAGCCCATCGTGACCAAAGGGGGAGTTTTGTGTAACAGGTTTTTCTTTTTTTTTTGGCTGTACCATGCAGCACGTGGGACTTCCCTGAACAGGGATCAGACCCACATCCCCTGCAGTGGAAGCTCGAAGGGCAGAATCTTAACCATGGAACCACCAGGGAAGTCCCATAATCATATTATTATTTTAAATTTTTTTATTTAGTTGCATGGTATGCATTATTCTAGTTCCCTGACCGAGGACCGAACATGCATCCCCTGCAGTGAAATCTCAGAGTCTTAACCCCTGGACCACCAAGGAAGTCCTATGTGCCAGTCCTGAAGCCTTCCTTGCTAAGGTAAAATACTCTCCGAAAATAGTTTCGTTTTAGAAAGGTTTCACAAAACCTGCATGAGCCAAGGGACAAATCTTCTAACAACGTAATTTTACATTTCCTAGTGTTATGGCGGTGCTGGGAAACCAAAAGCCACGGGGGCTCCCCCGGCGTGCTCTCTGGTTCCCCCTTGCCCTGAGTCATTCCCAGCGTGGCCGTGGGCAGTGTGCAGTGGGCTATCCACCTCAGGCAAGCCCCTGCCTTGTGTGTAGTAAGGCTGGGCCTCCGCAGAGGATGTCTAAGACCCTGAACGTGGTGTCTGAAGAATAAGCCCTCAGCTCCCCGCTGCCGGAGCCCAGGGCCTTTGGCTCCCATCCAGGGGTGCCCTGATCCTTCTCCCCTCTCTCCCGCTGTGCTTGGGAGGCCCATGTTCAGACTTGCCCATTCCGAGATAAATAGTGGGCACTGCTCAGAGGTGGGAACTCCACATTAATTAACAGGGAGAAGACGAAACGGGAGCCCAGCTGGGAAGGGGCCGTTCACCTCCTGGAGCAGGAGTAAGGACAGGGCAGGACGGGGCGGCCTGCCCCAGGCTGTGCGTGTTCTCAGCGCGGGCAGGGGGCCTGTCCCGGTCGGGCACTCAAAAGAGGACACACGAAGGGACTCTCCCAGCACTCATTTGTCGGATGCTAGCAAAGCCCGAGGTGGCCACCACCACACCCCCGGCTGCAAAGGTCAGTGGCTGGGACGGGCTGCCGGATGCAGACAGGGCCCCACAGGACGACTCTGTGCCTCTCAACTGGAGCATCCCTGGGACCCCGACAGACACTCCCGGGGCCGCCTGCTCGGCTGTGGCTCTCCCCTGGGATGCCGAGGCCCCAGCCCCAGCAGCACAGAGCTGGGGGGGGGGGGCCGGGGGGAAGAGCCCACAACCCCAGTGCAGGGGCCGCGCGAGACGCCTTCCCGCCTGGGGGGCCAGTGGCCCTGAGATCCTGAGAGAAGGAAAGCCCAGGCGCTTGATCTCACGCCTCGTCAGAGTTTAAGAACACCCTGTCAGCCACAGATGGGAGAATTTGTCAGAAGTACGTGAGAAGGTTGTGATAGAAACCTTATGAGGTGTCAGCGCCAACGCACTCCCCTGAGAGCAGGGTCTAGGAAGCCAGGGTGCAGGGGGGTTGAACGCGCTCCCCTCACAAACAGACGCAGGCTTCCTACCACGATGCATCTCTGAATGTGACCCTATTTGGAAACAGAGGTTTCTAGAGGGGGTCAAATTAAAATGAGGTCAGTGAGACGGCCCTAGGCCCGTGATGACTGACGCCCTAGTACCAAGGGGACATCTGGACGCAGCCCGCTCAGGGAGAATTCGGGGCGGTGGAGATGAAGACACATTTACAAGCCAAGGAGAGACGCCAGAGCAGACGCACTCAGGCCCCTCAGGAGGAGCTGACCCCGCTGCTACCCGGAGTTTAGACTCCAGCCCTAGCACTGGGGTTAGGAAGACACAAAGCCCGCGCCCCTCGCCCCAGCAGCCCCGGGCCGATCCCCAGGTGCTCTCTCCATGGCGCTCTTCTTTGGGAGGTCCCCCCGTTCCTCTGGGTGACTAGAAGGAGGCCGGTCACAGTCCAGACTCCTCCTACCCCCGCCCACCCTGGCTCCTCTGCCCCGGGTCTATCTCTCTGACACTCTGGCCTCTGGGCCTCTGCTTCACTGCTGCTGCTAAGTCGCTTCAGTCGTGTCCGACTCTGTGCGACCCCATAGTCGGCAGCCCACCAGGCTCCCCCATCCCTGGGATTCTCTAGGCAAGAATACTGGAGTGGGTTGCCATTTCCTTCTCCAAGAACCTTCTCGGAGCCTCTAAGAACCAGTTACTAAAAGTATCTAACCTAAAAATCTTTTCTTTCCCCCTTTTTTTTCTTTTTAAGTCCTTCAGTCATGGCTGACTCTTTGTGAACCCATGGACCATTGCCCACCTGTCTCTTCTGTCCATGGGATTCTCCCGTCAAGAATACTGGAGTGGGTTGCCATTCCCTTCTCCAGGAGATCCTCCTGACCTGGGGATCAAACCCAGGTCTCCTGCATTGCAGGCAGATTCTTTACCATCTGAACCAACAGGGAAGCCCAACCTAAAAATACCCTAACCTAAAAAAGCTACTGGACCAGGACCCTGCTTTTGTGCATAGTTCAGGATTGCCATGCTCCTAAGATGTTTGCTGGAACAGCAGTCTCCAGAGCTGGGGGTAGGGTGGGGCCTAAAGCGATGTTTGAAAGAGTGTTTACACGGCTAGGGACTTGAAGTACATTTCAGCTCTCTCCCTTCCACACAAGCCTCATCTTCTCCCACCTTGCCTGCCTTGAAGTTTAAGGCCTGTGATTCTTAGATGTCATTATTGGGGGTGGTGAGGAGGGCGCCCCTGCCTTTGAACCCACCTCATTAACCACACTGGCTGTTCCTGCCTCTTTCCCACAGCTCCTGCAGGGGGTTGCCTGGTCTCACAGGGGGATGTGTGTGTACCGGGCGGGTTCTGAGTGTGTGCTGCAGGTGTGGGCTTGTTGGGCAAAGAGAGGCAGGAGGGGTGGGTGTGGCAGGGTGGGGACGGAGGCTGGCACACGTGAGCAGGTGGGGGAATGTTCGGTGGGTCTGCGAGTTCTTGGAACTGCCTCCCCCGCAGAATACTTGCGTCGTTTTTTTCTTCACAGGATGTGTATTAAGCAGGCCACAGCTGTGGGAACCAGACCTGCAAAGAAACAGGTCCATGAAATGGCTTGTTTTGACATTTTGATGCCAAAGTCTGTGGTGGGACCATTCTAAGCCTGGGTTTAATTGGGCAGCATCCCAATCGCCTACCCGCCCCCACCGCCCACCATCTGCAGAGGCCTCGCCTCCTGGGGTGTAATTCTTCTCAGAAAACAGACTCAGGGCAGCAGGGAAGACCAGGCCTGAGGGGGCCCTGAGGTAACGTCTCCCTCCCGGCTGGTGGGTGTGGGGAGGGAGAGGACGCTGAGGAACCAGGAAAAGGAAGAAGAGAGCAGAGAGGAGGGCAGGCTCCTCTGAGCTTCAACCCATGCCATGCCGAGTGACTCAAGGCAGGGTGACGCAAGGCCTCCTCTGCCGACTTCCTGCTGCTGTAAGTCTGTGCGAATCATTCTGATAATGACCCCTTACTCAGCCGGGGTGGCTTCCAGATAAGCTGACTGCTGTCAGCTTATGTGCAGGGCGCTCTTGGTTGTCATCTGACGTGATATCACACACTGCTGTGACTGACACTGCCCCGTGGGGCCCGGGCTGGGAAGAAACGATGAGCCAAGGCCTGTCGGGGTGGGGAGAGGACCCCGCGGCGTGCTGGGGCCTGTCCCCTTCCTCTGGGCCCCAGGGACTGAGGCCCCGCGGGCGGCACTGGGCCCGCTAGCGGGCACAGGGTGCCAGGAGCAAGCTGGGGGGACGGAAGCCTCAGTCTTGAGGTGAGAGAGTTCCAGGTTGTCTTTCTTGCCAGGGGCCTTGTTCATACAAGGGATCGAGGTGGTCACAGCAAGGAAGCCGGGCTGCGGTTCATCTGTCACAGCGGGGCACCAAGTGCCCCCTGCCCCGCACACGGTGACTGTTTGTGCCACCCTTCCCAACACCTCTTTCCTCCCTGTTGGTAAAAGTCTGATCAAGGTCTTTGGGGAGCCGCCTCCCCTCCCTGCTCAGCCCACGGGTTCGGGGGACTCTGCCCACCCTTCTGGCCCCAGGGGGAGCAGGTACCTCCGTATTGGCCCGGGAGAGAGGTGCCCCGCCCAGCTCAGGGCCTGGTTTGGGCGCCTGCCATTGGGACACTCCCGGACTGCTGTCACCCTGGGCGGGGGAGCTGCAGAGTGAGTAGGGTTTATCAAGCATGGCTGGGGGCGCTTCTGTCGAGGCTGACCAGGAATAAAAGCAACACGGGCTAAAGCCAGGCAGAACAGAGAGAAGGAGGGAGACGAGACAGACAGGCAGAAACTGTCTCCAGCATCCACCCAAGCATCCAGACCCAGCATGGTTGGCAACTGAACAGAGCTGTGTTGAAACCCCATTATTTTCAGGCTTATAAGCCAATAAATTCTCAGTCTTTCTCTCTCTCCTCTTGTTGGTTTCCGTCATCTGCACCTGACAGAACCATGAGCAAAATGCAAAGTTTGTTGCCTCCAAAGATGTAGCAGAGTCCGCTTGGTCTCCTGGGGGCCCGGCTCTGCTCTCTGGGACAAGAGGGGGGCGGGCCGCCTCTCTCAGAGGGGCCAGTGAATCCGAGTCTGCCGCTACACTCCCACTCATCTCTCTCTTCCCCTGATATTCTACTTTCTTCTTCTTCTTTCCTTTTCCCCTCCCTCTCTCTTAATTTTACCCAGGATTTGAAAAGGTGCTGAACATTTTGTGTTGCTAGAAAGTAAACAAGGGCTGTAAAAATGATGGGGCACAAAGATGGAGCAGCAACTGGCAGAGGCTCTCAGTGGCCAATTCTGGAACAATTTAAGCAGCAAAATAGTGGAGGACAGTAGTGAATTTCCAGTGTTCTTGCCTGGAGAATCGCAGGGACGGGGGAGCCTGGTGGGCTGCCTTCTATGGGGTCACACAGAATCGGACACGACTGAAGTGACTTAGCAGTAGCAGTAGCAGTAGAAAATAGGGCTCTGAATCCACACCAATAATAAAGAGATAAGTGGATGAATGAGTCAATGGATGAGAAGGAAGGGCTTTCACCACAGCAGGAAGTCAAGTGCATGCATGCTAAGTTGCTTCAGTCATGTCTGACTCTTTGCAACCCTATGGTCTCGCAGAATAGCCCACCAGGCTCCTCCGTCCATGGGATTCTCCAGGCAAGAATACTGGAGTGGGTTGCCATGCCCTCCTCCAGGGAACCTTTCCGACCCAGGGATCAAACTTGCTTTTCCTGTGGCTCCTGCATTGCAGGGGGATTCTTTACTGCTGAGCCATGGGGAAGCCCAGAAAGTCAAGTACTGGTCAATAACTGTGAAAGAATTCATGGGTGAAAATGTATGAAAAGTTCTCATGTTGGAAAAGCATCATTTCTGAAGCATCATAATAAAAACTTAGGTAGTCAAGGATGGATATACGGATGCTAACTTCAGGGGAAGTTTTGCTGAGAAGTGCCATGTTTTCACAGTCTCAGAGTATTTCCCCACAGATTGCCTATCAGCTGCCAAGGAAGGCGGAGTAACTACCCAGTGGAGAAATAAGACCACGTCTTCAGTAAAACTAACATCGGCGTTGAGAGCCAGGTGGATACCACATGCCTCCAGGATGCCCTGAGGAGAACACAACTTTGGGATTCCCCCCAACTTCCCTGCATAAACAGATTCTAATCGTGAGGAATCATCCGACAAACCCCAAAGGGCGTCTGTTTTGGTTGGTTAGCCATTTAGCCGTGGTAGAAAACACTAACGTAAGATTTGCCCCTTTAACCATTTTAAAGTGCGCAGGGCAGTAGCATCAACCACATGCGCATTGTGTAACAGGTCTCTAGAATTCGTTGTGTGTATTCATCACTGGGGGCCTCTCCTGCTCCCCCCGCTCAGAGCCCCTGGCAACTACCATTCTGCTGGCTGCTTCTGAATTTGACCTCCTTGCATGCTTCATGTGAATGGAATTATGCAGTGTTAGCCCTTTAGTGACTGGCTTATTTCACTTAGCACAACGTCCTCAAAGTTTGCCCATTCTCTAGCATGTGTCAGAATTTCTTTCCTTTTAAAGGCTGAATACTATTCCATTGTACGTATATGTATATACTTCATTTTCTTTATCCATTCATGGCTGTTGATGGACATTTAAGTTGTTTCAACATTTTGGCTATTGTGGATAATGCTGCTATGGACGTGGGTGTGCAACTATTTTTTCAGGATCCTGTTTTCAGTTTTTTGGTTAGATCTGCAGAAGAGGGATTGCTGGATCTTATGGTAGTTCTATTTTTAATTTTTTTAGGAAACGCCATCTGTTTTCCATAGTGGCTTCATCATTTTACATCCCCGCCAACACTGAGTGAGAATTTCCTTTTCTCCACCTCCTCTCCAACATTTGTTGCTTTCTGGCTGTATGGGGGTTTAGGTTTTGTTTTGTTTGTTTTTTGACAGTGACCATCTTCACGGTGTGAGGTGATATCTCACTGTGGTTTTGATTTGCATTTCCCTTACGTTTAATATTGTTGAGCACCTTTTCATATGCTTATTGACCATTTGAATATCTTCTTTGTAGAAATGTTTGTTCAAGTCTTTTTCATTTTTTAATTGAAGTTTTGTTTTTTATTGTTGAATTCTATGAGTTCTTTATATATTCTGGATATTAGCCATTTACCAGTTACATGGTCTATAAATATCTCCTCCTCTTCTGTAGCTTGCCTCTTTCATGCTTTGACTGTTTTCCTTTGCAGTGCAAAAGTGCTAAAGTTTGGTGCAGTCCCCATTTGTCTATTTTTGTTGCCTCTACTTTTGGCGTCATATCCAAGGAATCATTGCTAAATCCAATGTCATGAAGCTTTCCCTCCATGTTTTCTTTTAAGAGTTTCATGACTTCAGGTCTTATATACGGTCTACAATTCATTTTGAGTTCATTTTTGTGTATGGTGTAAGGTAAGGGTCCAACTTCATTCTTTTGGATGTGAATATCCAGTTTTCCTGACACCATTTGCTGCAGAATACTATCTGTCTCCATTGTGTAGCCATGGTACACTTGTGGAAGGCCAGCTGACCGTGTATAGGCCATTTCTAGGCTTTCTACTCGACTTCATTGGTCTATATGTCTGGCTTTATGCCAGTGCTTTATAGTTTGATTATTGTGTTTCGTAATATGCTTTTAGAAATTAGCTTTATTTTTCTTTCTCGAGATTCTTTTGGCTATTTGAGGTCCTTTGAGATTCTACATGAATTTCAAGGGTTTTTTTTTTTTTTTTCCTCTTTCTGTAAAAAACAAAAAAAATTGAGGTTTTGATAGGGATTTTACTGACTCTGTAGATTGCTTTGACTAGTACAGACATTTTACCCTTCGTGAATGTTGAAAGTTTTGCCATTTATTTGTGTCTTTAATTTCTCTAAACAATGTTTTGTTGTTTTCAGTGCCTTCCTTCTCCTTGGTAAAACCTCCTTGGTTGAGTTTACTTCTAAGTATCTTATTCTTTTTGAATGCTGTTGTAAATGGGATTGTTTTCTTAGTTTCCTTTTCATATTATTCATTGTTAGTGTATAGAAACAACTGAGTTTTGTGTGCTGACTTTGTATCCTGCAACTTTCCTGAATTAATTTATTCTAAGTTTTTTTGTGGAATATTTAGGGTCTTTGACCTACAAACATTTTATTATTTGGATAGAAACTGTATTCCTTAAACACGTTGCTATTATAAAAGATAAAGAAAAATTGTGGATGTAGTTCAGAATAGAGGAGACTAAATCAACATAAGAACCAAAAGCAATCCCTGATTCTAGATTGCATCCTATAATGGAGGGGAGATGCTATAAACAACATAACTGGGCCAATTCACAAAACTGGAGAATAAATGGTTGATTAGGTGAGAGAATCATATCAATGTTTAATTTAGTGAAGTTGATAACTCTACTGTTGAATTTTATACACAAAAGCAGCATTATTATTATTATGAAATACATGTTAAAGTATTCTCTGCAAATAGTTTAGAAAAAAAAAATAGAGAATGACCACAGTTAATAGAAAGGGCAGAAAGGTAAATCTAGTGAAATTAAAAGAAATTAAATGACGCTTGCTCCTTGGAAGAAAAGCTATGACCAACCTAGACAGCATATTAAAAAGCAGAGATATTATTTTGCTGACAAAGGTCCATCTAGTCAAAGCTATAGTTTTTCCAGTAGACATGTATGGATGTGAGAATTGGACCATAAAGAAAGCTGAGGACCAACGAATTGATGCTTTTGAACTGTGGTGTTGAAGAAGACTCTTGAGGGTCCCTTGGACTGCAAGGAGATCCAACCAGTCAATCTTAAAGGAAATCAGTCCTGAATATTCACTGGAAGGACTGATGCTGAAGTTGAAACTCCAGTACTTTGGTCACCTGATGCAAAGAACTGATTCCTTGGAAAAGACCCTAATGCTGGGAAAGATCAAAGGCAAGAGGAAAAGGGGATGAAAGAGGATGAGATGATTGGATGGCATCACCGACTCGATGGACATGAATTTGAGCAAACTCCAGGAGTTGGTAATGGACAGGGAAGCCTGACGTGCTGCAGTCCATGGGGTCACAAAGAGTCATACATGACTGAGTGACTGAACTGAATGAAATGCTATATGGGGGAATTGTTGTTGTTGCTTAGTTGCTAGGTTGTATCCAGCTCTTCTGTGACCTCATGAACTATAGCCCGCCAGCCTCCTCTATCTGTGGAATTCCCAGGAAAGAATAGTGGAGTGGGTTGCCATTCTCTTCTGCAAGGGATCTTCCCAACCTAGGGATCAAACTCAAGTCTCCTGCATTGACAGGTAGGTTCTTTACCACTGAACCCATTTTGATAACCTCTCTGTAGGCTTGGGATTATTTCCAGACTGTTGTTGGTTTTAGGATGCTGGCGCCTGGTGTGGGGCTGTCTTGCTTGCCTGGGGACGAGGCTCCCATCAGCCGAGCCCTTGGCTGGATCACTTTGCTGGATGACCCCTTGTGTCCCACCAGGCGCTGTTGTAACTATAAGAGCAGCACATGAGACATCTTTCCACATGGGTTGGTAGTTTTGTCAAGTGGAACATAATCCTTCCAAATCAAGAGGATTATTTTGGATAAGCCATTTAAATTATTAATTAAGATGTTAGTGTCTGATTGCCTTTATTCTTGTTTAGAAGAATTTTCTCAGAGCCTGGGTGCACTGACCTCCCTCTCTTGGCTCCTGTGTTGAATCGGTGTCACTCTCCATTTCTGCCTGTACAAAAGGAACCCTCTAAAGGAGGCCATGAGGTTTAAGAGAAGAGACATTTTAAGGCATCCTCAGAGCTAGTGAGGTGAAAGTTGCTCAGTCGTGTCCAACTCTTTGCTCAGAGTTAAGAGGACACCAACTGTTTTGGACTGAATATTTTTGGAGCCTTCTAGTGTGTGCAAGGCAACTTCGTAAGATCTGGCTATTGTCCTCAAACTTACAGTCTAAAATAAAAAAGCAAGAGAACACACAGAAAGTCAGGTAATCGTAGAAGTTCCCCACATGAGAATCTATTAGGCAGTGGAGATTAATTGATTCATTAAGGGAAAACTGTAAGGACTCTGAATATTCAGAAAAGAAAAGGATCCTTGTTGGTCACAGTCACAGAGACTGTGCAGAATGAAGAGGTGAACTGAGATGGAAGGATGGGTAGGATCTGAATAAAGAAGACGAGTGGTTTCCAAGAGAGAGCCCCAGCGCAGCATGTGGAGCTGAGAATGCTCAGGGTGCTATGAAGCACCTGTCAGAAGCTGACTGGACCCACCTGTCAGAAGCTGAGGATTTGGAATTAAAGATATTTCTTTCAGTAAAATAGCTCCCTGCTGGCTCAGTAGGTAAAGAGTCTGCTTGCAATGCGGAAGACCTGGGTTCAACCCCTGGGCCAGAAAGAGCCCCTGGAGAAGGAAATGGCAACCCACTCCAGCATTCTTGCCTGGAGAATTCCATGGACACAGGAGCCTGGTGGGCTACAGTCCACGGGGTGACAAAGAGTTGGACACGACTGAGTGACTAACACTAACGATTCTTTCAGTAAATTGGTAATCAATCTCCAGAGCTCTGAATCCCAGCAACTTGGATGTTGTGGTGATAGAGGATCAAAGAAAAGGCTTCGGAGCAGAGCCTGGAGGCAGGGAGCACCCTGCAGAAGTGACTGACTAGGAGAGTTCACTGTTGAGCACCCACTGTATTTCAGATCATTTCTGAACTTGTCTTCGAGGCTTACAGAAACTCTACAAGGTGGATAGAATCACACTGGCAGGAAGAGCCACAATTCCTGGGAAAAGGCGAGTACTCCGCCTGGGTATAGATACCGGTGGGAAAGGGCGGAGCCTGGGGTCAACTCAAGGAGAATCAGACTTCAGAGTGAGCTCTCTCCGTGACAGCCTTTCCCCTCCCTGGCACTGAAATAAGGGCATGGCGCCTGAACGTGTGAACAGGCAGTAGCAATGGACATGGAAGGAAAAAGAAAGATGTGGGGGAAATGCGAAGGAAATGCTGACAAGACTGGGTGAACAGTTAAGCTTAGGAGGGGACAGAAATGAAGGGAGATTAATTTTCATTTTTTTTTTCTTTTTTTAATGTGAGATTTTAGGCCCCCAACAAGGGATTGAACCTGCACTCTTGCAGTGGAAGCATGGAGTCTTAACCACTCGACCTCCAGAGAAGTCCCCATTTTGTTTTTTAAGTGAGAACAGACTGTTGCTGCTCTGCCAGCTATTTGGAGAAAGGGAAAAAACGATCACAATATTGCCTACTGAAAAACATTACGGTCTACTATAAGATGTTCTAAATGTACATAAATAAGTATAATATGGGGAAGAGTTGGATAAATGATATATGGGGAAAAGTTACAAAGTGCTGTGGATGGTTAGAAGAGAGAAAAACCTAGGCAGTAACATCAAGTATTCATTGAAGAGAATGTATTTGATCCAGACTTTAAAAAAGTTGCTGATGGACAGGGAAGCCTGGCATGCTGCAGTCCAAGGAGTTGCAAAGAGTCAGACACAACTGAGCGACTGAACTTAGATTTTAAGAAATGGATACAGCTTTCCCTGGCCCAGGGAAGGGAAAGTGAGGTTATTCCAGATCAGGGTTTCTCAGCCTCGGCACTATTCACGTTTTGAGTCTGGGTGATTCTTTGCTGTTGGAGCTGTCCTGTCCTTGCAGGACATTTAAGAGCATCTCTGGTTTCTTTCCACTGGATATCCCTCCCAGTGGCGACAACCAAAATATCTGTAGACATTGCTGCATTTCTCCTGGAGGGCAAAGTCGACTTTGGTGAGAATCACTATTCTAATCTAAGAGAATGATGTTAGGAAGGGAGTATGCTCGGGGAATAAAGGGGCATCTGTATCAGCCTGTGTCAAAATGTGTTCCTGGGAACATTAGTGTCTAGTGAGATAAGTGATGGTCCCTTAAATAGGGTTCATGGTCAAATAGCATTGAGAAATAGCACATACTTTTCTCCTCAATTGGAAATTAACAGTGTATATTAGAATAGTAAAGGCTTTGAGAATTGTGCAGGAAGTCTCTTTGACATTGGTTACATTTAATTACCAAAGAACTTAAAATCAACAAACAAGTATTAACCTCCTGAAGGGTACTATTGTATTGCAGGACACAGCTTGAAAAATGATAGCATATTTGACTGAAACATACAGGATATGAAAGATTTACAGCTGCAAAAGATTTAGAGCTGATGCTGGGAAAGATTGAAGGCAGGAGGAGAAGGGGACAACAGAGGATGAGCTGGTTGGATGGCATCACCGACTCGATGATGGACAGGGAAGCCCGGTATGCTAGAGTAAATGGGGTCGCAAAGAGTCGGACGTGACTGAGTGACTGAACTGAACTGAACTGAACTGAGAGCTGGAAAAATAGAGATAGATTCTAGAACCAGATTCAAAGAGTCTGGAACTCAGGTTAAGGTGTCTGAATTTCATTTAGTCAACAATAGGGAGGTAACCACCAGGAAGCATAATTAAATCTGTGCTTCAGTTATTCATTTATTCATTCAACATGTATTAAGCAACATTAGTCTAGTGGCAGCAAGCCAGCTAGACAAGATGTAGAAACAGGAATTAAAGTACATTAAGTTATTGCAAAAGTAATAACTTAGAGGGTGATGACGGAAGGAAGGGGCATTTTGGAAAGTAACAGAACATCGTGTCTGATTTGTTGGAGGATGGAACAAGAAGATGTAGAGCCAGTGATGACTATAGAATTTTATTTCTGAGTTACTAGGAGCTTCTTGGTACCTTTAACAGAGAGGAGATAGTCAAGAAAAAGATTTGCGAAGAAACTATCTTATTTTGGACATGGAATTTGAGGGGTTGGTAGGACATCCAGGGGCAAACATTCAGTAAGGAGCAGGAATTAAAAGTCAAGAGTAGAAATGGAACTGGAAATAAATTGGGGGGAAGTCATCTTAAGGTAATTTTAAAAGTTGTGAATGTGAATGGGACAGTGAAAGGGGGAAAGAAGGAAAGAAGGAGATAGCTTAGAACAGAGACACGGGGAACATCTATAGAGGATGGCAGGAGAGTGCAAGGGACATGGACGGATCTGTCCGAGAAATAGGAGACGCAGGAAAAGATGTCAGAGAAGCCGAAAAGAACCAAGAAGCACTTGATCACGTTACAGAGAAGTAAAAGGCGATGAACACTGGGGTGAGGCCTCTGGACTTAGGGTTTAGGTCAAAGGAGGCTCTTAAAAAGAGTTTCTGTCCAGTGATGACGACAGAAGCTGAATTGCAAGGAGTGACTCAGTGCTGAGGAGGCTGAGACAGGATTTTTTGAACAGTTTGGCATTCTGACCGCTTAGAAGTAGGAGCCATTGGAGGCAACAGGATTGAAGCAAGAACTGTTTGTTTTGGGGATGGGGACATCTGAGTGAATTCAATGACAAAAAATAGGAAACCAGAGGAGATGAAGAGATTCAGGAAAAGAAGAGTAATTATCGGTAGGCAAGGCTTAGAAGGGCTTCCCTGGTGGTTCAGTGGCGCAGAGTCTGCCTGCAATGGGGAAACTTGGGTTCTGTCCCTGGGTTGGGAAGATCCCTTGGAGAAGAGAATGGCAGCCCACTCCAGTATTCTTGACTGGAAAATCCTATGGATAGAGGAGCCTGGCGGGCTACAGTCCATGGGGTCACAAAGAGCTGGACACGACTGAGCGACTAACTTCACTTCAAGGCTTAGGAGGAGTCAGTTGAGTTAAGATTTTGTCAGAGATTCTTTGACTAAAGAGGAGAGACGTGTCTTCTTCTGAGTCAGGAGTAAAGGAGGAAAAGGGAAAGACAGATAAGACAGACAAGTCTTGAGGTGGAGACATCAATTAATTCAAACCTTAATACATTCAGAGATCTAGGTCACCAGCTATAATGAGGGAGGCAGGAATAGGGTTGAACATTTGAAAAGACAGGAAATAGCAGTAATGCAGAATATGAACGAGTTGCAAAGAAATGGCTAAATTGTTATCCAAGTTAGAATGAGATCTAAAATTCGCTACAAGGACTTACAGATGACCCAGTTAGTATAATTTAGTGACTCTCTTCAGGAATGGTCAGAAACAAAGTGACTAGAGCAAAGGATCAGCAGCAAAATATAGACAATTCCTCAATATGACCATATTCCAAGAGGCAATCTCAGTGGAACTGGAAAATATTTCAGCTCAATGATAATGAAAATATTACATAATAAAACATGTGGAATGCAGTTAGAGTCATTTTCAGGGAAAAATGTGTCATCTGTAAAGGAGTAGCTTAGAAGATAATATCTGAAGAGTAAAGAAGATTAGTGATCTATCCAGATCTATAGATCAAGTTCTCAAATTAATAAATAAATTAAGCAAATCTATTGGAAACAAGGTTAATACACAAAATGAATTATATTTCTAAATATCCGCTATAAATAATTAGAAAATTAAATTTAAAACTTCATCTCATTTAAATAGAATAAAAAAAGTCAAATTATTGGAAATAATTCTAACAAAAGGTGTGCAAGATGTTTATATAGAAACTGTAAACATTATTTAGAGACAGCAAATAAAATCTAAATAAATGGAGGGATATGCCATGTTTGTGGATTGGAGCACATAATATTGTAAAGATATCAATTTCCCTGAAATCCATAGATTCAATATAAACCTCAAAAATATTCTGGAATTTTTTTTAAGACATGGAATTTGACAAGAATTTAAATTATATATGGAAATATAAAGGGCCAAAGGCCAAGAATAGCCAGAACAATCTTGAAGAAGAGCAAAGCTGAAAAACTCACCCTGATAACACAAATTATAATGCTGGGTAAGTAAGACAGTGTGGTACTGGCATGAGAAAGAAAAAAAAAAAAAAGAGGAAAAAACAACAGATCAATGGACAGAATAGAGAAGCTAGAAACAAGCCAACACTTCATTTATAACAAAGATTATACTGTAGTACAGTGTGGGGGGGGGAACCATCTTTTTAATAAGTGATTCTGGGTCAACGGATATCCTTATGGAGAAAACCCCTTCTTAATCTCTATCTCACATGATTAAAAACCCACAAAACAAGAGCCCAGCTGGATTGTGGACCTAAATGTGAAAACTAAAACAATTATAATTTTAGAAGATAACACAAGAGAATATTTTTGTGCTATTAAGATATGCTAAAATTTCTTAAATAGGACATGAAAGTCGCTAGCCATAGATAAATTAGAGTAGATGAAAATAAAGAACTTCTGTTCATTGAAAGATACCATTTGAAGGAGTGAAAAGGCAAGCCACAGACTGAAAACAGAAATGCAATATATATTTTTAACAAAGGGCTCATTCAGAATGAATGAAGAAATCCTTTAAGTTACTGAGGGGGGAAAAAAATGAAGAAAATGCTACAGAAAAATGGACAAAGGACTTAGCACGCATATCACAAGAGAATATCCAAATGGCTAATACACATCTGAAAAGTTGGTTAACCTCATTATTCATCAGGGGAATGCAAATTTAAACTATAATTAGATACTCCTTTTTACTCACCAGAATGGTTAGGTTAAACAACTAAATGTCAGTGAGGATATGGAGCAGCTAGAGAGATCTCATACACTGTTAGCAGGTGTGCAAATTGGTACAACTTGAGAAAACTGGCAGCATCTACTAAAGCTGAATACGTGGATACATTATGACCCAGAAATTCCACTCCTAGGTATATATTTAACAGCCATACATACATGTGTGCATATAAAAACATTAAAAGTTTCATGGCAGTAGTAGTCATAGTAATAAGCAAATAAAAACAATTCAAAGTCCCTCAACATTAGACTGGATAAACTATAGGATATTATAAATCTTGGAAAATTAATTAAATATTGTTCGATGCAATAACATGGATGATACAAAAATAATATTGCAAATATATAACAAGAAGTCAGACACAAAATGATATGTATTTAATGATTCAATTTATGTAAAGTTCAAAACAAAGGCAACCACTTCACAGCCATTAAGGTGACTGCTATGTTTTTAAAAAAAGCAGAAAAATACAGGTGTTGGAGAAGACGTGAAGAAATTTAGACCTCTCATTCACTCTTGGTGGGTGGAAAGATAGTGCAGTCACTATGGGAAATGTGGTGGTGGGTCTTCAAAAAATTGAAAATTGTATTGCTGTATGCTCCTTGGAAGAAAAGCTATGACAAAACTTCACAGCATGTTAAAGAGCAGAGATGTTATTTTGCTGACAAAGGTCCATCTAGTCAAAGTTATGGTTTTTCCAGTAGTCGTGTATGGATGTGAGAGTTGGACCATAAAGAAAGCTGTGTTAAAGAATTGATGCTTTTGAACTGTGGTGCTGGAGAAGACTCTTGAGAGTCCCTTGGACTGCAAGGAGGTCAAACCAGTCAATTCTAAAGGAAATCAGTCTTGAATATTCATTGGAAGGACTGACACTGAAGCTGGAGCTCCAATATTTTGGCTACTTGATGCAAAGAACTGACTCACTGGAAAAGACCCTGATGTTGGCAAAGACTGAAGGTAGGAGGAGAAGGCGATGATAGAGGATGGGATGGTTGGATGGCATCACCAACTCGATGGATATGAGTTTGAGCAAGCTCCAGGAGTTGGTGATGGACAGGGAAGCCTGGCATGCTTCAGTCCATGGGGTTGCAAAGAGTCAGACGTGACTGAGCAACCGAACTGAACTGAACTGAACTGATTACTATATGATGTAGCAATCCCACCTCTGGGAGAATTTAAAGCAAGGTGTCAAAGAAATATGTGTATACCCATGTTCATAGCAGTATTATTTGCAATAGTAAGTGGAGGCAACCCGAGAGTTCATCAACAGAAGAATGATAAACAAACTGTGGTATATACATAGAGTGGGATATTATTCAGCAGGATAAGGGAAGGAAATTCTGACATGTGCTAAATCTGACACAAGGCCAAATCTTGAAGACATTATGCTAAGTGAAATAAGCTAGTAAATAATACAAATACGTATGATTCCACTTACGTGAGGTACCTAGGGTAGTCAAATTCACAGACAGGAAGTAGAATAGGTGGTTGCCAGGGACTATGGGTGGGGGGCAGAAAATGGAGAGCTATGGTTTAATGGGTATAGAGGTTTAATTTTAAAAGATGAAAAAGTTCTGGAGATTGATTGCACAATAATGTGATTCTGAGCATTAACATTAGTGAACTGTATACTTTAAAATGGCTAAAATGGTAAATTACATGCTACGTGTATTTTACCACAGTTTAAAATTTTTTAAAAGAAAAGTAAAATGAACGTGGTGATTGAGATCAACACAGTGGTTGCCTTTGGTGAGCGACTAGTGACTAGAAGTCACAAGGGGAGATTTGGGGGTTCTGGGATGCTCTGTTTCCTCATCTGGGTAGTAAGAACATGAATGTTTCCACTCTTGAGAATCAATCAGATTACATACTTTGACTTGCGTACCTTTCTAGATGCTTCGATCAAATCAACAACAAAAGTTACTTTAAAAATAAGTCAAAGTAGAAGACCTAAGAATAGTCAAAGATTGGAGGGGAAAAGGATGGATAATGACTGGGTATTTACCTAATATCAAAATATACTATAAAACTATTAAAACAATGTGGCTACTGGCACATAAGTAGATAATTAAATATAGGGAAGAAGATAAAGTCTAAAAACAGTCCCATGCAATAAATGAAAATTTAGTATATAATAAAGAAGGCATTTCACATCAAAAAGGGAAAAGATGAATCATTTGTAAATGACATGGAAGCGATCGGCAACTTATTTGTGTGTCAAGGAACTAGACCCTTACCTAAAAGAACAAAATGACGTAAGAGAAGAACTTTTGGTAGAACAAAGATTTATGTTTTTATTAGGAACCATACATATACTATAATAACAATCAAATCATGGTTATGATATTTTAAATCAGTTCTTCAAAATATTAGTAAATTTTACCTCGTTAAAAACAGCTTCTGTAACTACCAAAACCAAAAGACAAATTATTCTCTTTCTAAAACATTCTAAAAACATATGACAGCAAATTTCTAAGACATAAAGAGTTTTTACAATTGAAAAAAAAGTAATAATAACCTTTCAGAAAAATGAACATGGGGAGCTATTTCATTTAAAAAAGGACATTGGGAGCTATTTCATTAACAAAAAAAAGCAAGTGGGCAGTAAACACATAAAAATGTATTCAGTATCATAAGTTAGGAAAGAAATGCTATTTTATAGATTCATATATATATACATATATATACATGGGTTCATCAGATTGGCAAAGTTTAAAAAGTATCTCAGAGCCTGCTGTTGGTAAGTGTATGAGGAAATGGGTACCATTGTATTCTGATGAGATTCTAAACTGCAGGGCAGAGTAATAAACTGTATCAAACTTTGATATAAACTTTCCCTTTGATCCAGTAAAATAATTTGTAGAAATTCACCTTTTAGTAAATAATCAGCCAAATACCCAAAAGATGTTCATGGCAGTGTAACATATAATACTGAAACACTAGAAGAAAATGAAGTGTATGTCAAATTGTTGTTGGCTAATAAATCCTGATACAGCGTACAGTGGAATACAGTTAGCCCTCCATATCCATGGGTTCCACATCCATGGATTCAATCATCTGGGATAAAAAAATACTCAGGAAAAACAGTCTCAAAAAGTTCCAAAGAGCAAAACTTGAACTTGCATGAACCAGGAACTGTTTACATAGCATTTACGTTGCATTGGGTAGTAAAAGTAACCCCTGTCTGTGTGTGCTGTGGGCTCAGTCGTGTCCAACTCTTCACGACCCCATGGACTGAAGCTCACCAGGCTCCTCTGTCCTTGGAATTCCCCCGGCAAGAACACTGGAGCGGGTTGTCATTTACTTCTCCAGGGGATCTGGCCAACCCAGGGGTCAGACCTGCGCCTCTTGTGTCCTGCGTCTCCTGCACTGGCAGGCGGATTCTTTACCACTGCGCCACCTGGGAAGCCCATTATAAGTAATCTAGAGATACTTAAAAGTATATGGGAAGATGTACTTAAGTTATACGCAAAATCTACAAGGTTCTATATAAGGAACTTGAGCATTGGGGGATTTTGGTATCCTGAGGGCAGGAGTGTCTTAGAATCAAGGGACAACTCTACTGAGTAGTCTTGATAAACAGTCATATTTATTGTTGATCACTAAAAAAGGCAGTTACATAAAAACAAGCATATTATCCCCTTGAGGAAATTTCTAGGTGTACAAACACACACAAAGTTATCAGAAAAATGGTCACCAAATTATAACAAATTGTAACAGCTGTTATCTCAGGATGATAAGAGTTCAGCTTTCGTTTTGAATAGTTCTCTCAATGTTTGAATTTGTTCAGTGAGTAACGCAGTATTTGTAATGATAAGAAAAACTATGCTATTCTCTTTTGAAAAGTAAAAGGTCAAGGGACACTAATCTGGCATATCTTGGTCTCAGGCGCCACTTTGACATTCTTGGGCTGCTTGTCCGTTTCCCCACTTGTCCCACTAACCTCCCACTGAAACTGCAAATCAGACAGAACTAGAGGCTGGAGGGGCTCTTTGGAGAGTCACATCTCTGCTTGATTCACGGTGACTGGCACTGGAAGGCCTTCTCTGCACCAAGCACATTGCAAAGATCAAGGTGCCTTGCTTGTGCTGAAACGCGTGCCTTCTGAGGCAGCTGGCGGCTGGGCCTCTTCCCCAGCTTCCTCTGGAGCAGGAAATAGTGCCGGGAGGTTCCCTAGGCCCCACTTGCTTTTTCTATGTTTCAGCGAGTTGAGGGGTGGCTGGGAGATTTGCATTTCTATAGGCCTTTCACTAGGGATCTAAGAGCTCAGTGCCCTTAATTGTGATCTACAAACCCTGGTGGCCTGCAGAGGCCAGGCAGTGACGGGCTGGTTCGGATTTTAGGGGAGCTATATGTCCTACCAATGACAGATAGGGCATCCCACCAAATGAAGTTTGAAATGTTGAGTCCTATCTGCAATCTCTCTGCCATCATGTTTACTAGCCATACAGAATAGTCATAATTTCTATTTTAATCGACAGCTGGGAGATGGTGGTGATGCTTCCAAGATCCATACAGTTCCTATTCAGGACTGAGCACACCCCTGAAAGAAGACTTTAAATAACTGGAAAACTTGACTTTTTCTCAAGTAGCTCCTGCTAGTATAGACATTTCAGTGACGTACTGAATACCTGGGATGTTTTCAAAGGGCAAAGTGTGATGAAATTTCCATCTTTCGTGATTACAGTTTTGAGAACTCGAACTGCTCAAAGTACTGACCCAGAGCCTCAAAAATGGGCACTAGAACCCACCTGCCAGCAGCTTTCTTCTGTGACCTGCAAGCAAACACCTTTCCAGGGGGTGACCAGGAAGCCTGACAGGGTCACGTGCATCACCCCATGCCAAGTTCCCAATCTCCAGGGCACCTCCAGCTAATCTGAAAGCCTGATTCTAAGCCAAGGGGAATGGTTATATAACTCTGAAAGTTTAAACTTGGGAGCACACACACACACACACACACACACACGTATCTAAACAAGAGCTCAATTAAAAGGAGAAAACCACAGCGCTAGATCCCGTCTCTCTAGTTTACTGACCTGTAAAGAAATAAAGATGCATTAAGTGTTACATTTACCTGTCTTCCTGGCTACACAATGGCCATGCCATCCAACTAATTAAAAGCTATGTACTTGCTGCATCCCAGAGCCTTTCCAATGTCATCCCCTGCGTTCAAATAAAAACAAAACTTCTTGTAACTGTCCACTGTACTCATCTTTGCATTTCTTTCTCATGACCAGTTCTAATGCGTGCATCCCCCAGCCTAGGAGGATAACGATGGCTCCTTCCCTGGAGTCCACGTGTCTGGTCAGCAGGGAGCACCCTTCCCACCATGTCACGGAGGCTGGAGGCAGAGCCTTTAGTGATGGCCCGGACCAGGGACAAACGGAGAGAAGGGCCCAGGGCCGTGCCACATGACCCAGCCCCCAGAACCCAGCATGGGGCTCTCTGCTCCTGTTTCTGTCGCCTCTTTTCTGCCAGGAAGCGCCACAGGGAGCTGCGGGGCCAGGTGGGCCAGGAGGCAGTCCTGTGGCTGCAGGGCTGACAGTGTTCACGGGTGGCACGGAGAGAGGGAAAGGAAGCGCACGCCTAGTTCTGAGAAGGCAGACTAATCCCTGTGAGAACTGTTCCCTGAGGGGGACAAGGGCAGGCGTCCAGGAGCCGGGGCCTGGTGCTGTCCCATGAGAGGGCTAATTCCACACCGCACTCTGCCCTGCTCTATGAAAGGGGGCCGCGGGCCGGTCGGGAGGCAGCTGGGAACCGGCTGGGGGCACGTGCTGGGGAGCACCCCACCCCTCTTCCTCCAGAAACAGCTGGCCACAGTCCCCAGCTGGCGCCGGGCCTTGGAAGGGCTGTCCCCCTGCTCCTGGGGTTCTGTCTATGAGACTCTGGAGGGAAGGCGGGGCTCAGCTCCGTGCTGATGGACAAATTTTGCTTTGACAAGGTGAGAAAATACCGTGAGATTTCTCAAAACCTAAATGTATTCCATTTAAAGATCGCTCTTCTTCTAATGCAGGGTCCAGCTTTGTGCTCTGATTCACATTACTGATGGTGTCACTATATGGTCAGTGTTGTTAACGTCCTTACTGGCTAACTTGTCCAGTTTTTACTTTGGTTTTCCTGGCCCATGAAAACCCAGACTTCAGAGGAGAAGAGCATCCCAGGGCACAGTATTGTTGTTTCATTTTTTGTTTTTTGCCTGTTCCTTGTGTGAAGAAGAAGAAACCTATATCTTATTTCATAGCATGAACACCTATCATTCATCTCATGTATAATAAGTAAAGTATCTATCAGTTTAGTTCAGTTCAGTCACTCAGTCGTGTCCGACTCTTTGCGACCCCATGAATCGCAGCACGCCAGGCCTCCCTGTCCATCACCAGCTCCCGGAGTTCACTCAGACTCATGTTCATTGAGTCCGTGATGCCATCCAGCCATTTCATCCTCGGTCGTCCCCTTCTCCTCCTGCCCCCAATCCCTCCCAGCATCAGAGTCTTTTCCAATGAGTCAGCTCTTCACATGAGGTGGCCAAAGTACTGGCATTTCAGCTTTAGCATCATTCCTTCCAAAGAAATCCCAGGGCTGATCTCCTTCAGAATGGACTGGTTGGATCTCCTTGCAGTCCAAGGGACTCTCAAGAGTCTTCTCCAACACCACAGTTCAAAAGCATCAATTCTTCAGCGCTCAGCCTTCTTCATAGTCCAACTCTCACATCCATACACGACCACTGGAAAAACCATAGCCTTGACCAGACAGACCTTTGTTGGCAGAGTAATGTCTCTGCTTTTGAATATGCTGTCTAGGTTGGTCATAACTTTCTTTCCAAGGAGTAAGCGTCTTTTAATTTCATGGCTGCAGTCACCATCTGCAGTGATTTTGGAGCCCCCCAAAATTAAGTCTGACACTGTTTCCACTGTTTCCCCATCTATTTGCCATGAAGTGATGGGACCCGATGCCATGATCTTCATTTTCTGAATGTTGAGCTTTAAGCCAACTTTTTCACTCTCCTCTTTCACTTTCATCAAGAAGCTTTTTAGCTCCTCTTCACTTTCTGCCACAAGGGTGGTATCATCTACATATCTGAGGTTATTGATATTTCTCCTGGCAGTCTTGATTCCAGCTTGTGTTTCTTCCAGTCCAGTGTTTCTCATGATTAAATAAGTATCTATAGATACATATAATAAGTATCTATATTGGATACTTATTATATATTGGAAATATATAATATATATTATATAGAATATATAATATATTCCAACATATATATGTTGGAAAGGGCTTCCCTGGTGGCTCAGATGGTAAAGAATCCTCCTGCAATGCAGGGGACCTAGGTTTTTTCCCTGGGTTGGGAAGATCCCCCGAAGAAGCAAATGGCTCTCCACTCCAGTATTCTGGCCTGGAGAATCCCATGAACAGAGGAATCTGGTGGGCTACAGTCCATGGGGCTGTAAAGAGTTGGACATGACTGAGCGACTTGCCCACACATACATATGTTGGCAAAAGACTGTCAAGAGACAGTATTTACTTATAGGGGATAAATTTTGAATATTTTAGAAATAACATGAAGCAAAAGTATTAAATGCTATCCTGTTCACTCACATTTAACCTCTGACACACTTAACCGAAGCTTAGCCACTAACATTACACTAGCCAGCTACCATCAAGAGATTTTCTCTCTGATTATGAACTCTGGTTATTTTTCTTAGCAATATTATTACTTAAAAAGTCACGAATTGAATCCTTCCCAACGTGAGGTGACCACAGCTGCTCTCACTGGCTCTCCTTTTAGCTGCCATCTGGATTTGCCATCCCACCTAGCTAGCCTGGTAAGTGAACGTGGCGGGCACTCCCAGAGACTGGATCAGGGCTCGTTTGTTACTGCAGCCTATTGTCACTCATCCAGTGACTTACTGGGTTAGACCTCTTTCCTCTGAGTGCTGAGGGCTGACCTAATACCTGGATGAAATAAGTTATTGCTTCTGAAGATTGATTTGCAGGTTCTCACCTGAAAGTACCTCTCTCATTGTTGACTAAGTCTACCTAAAGTAATTTGACTTCAGACCTCTCCAGGCTTCCTTTTCCTCAGCTTCAGCATGTCCTTTCTCTTAGCGCTGTGGTGAAAAATACGTGATGTGACTGTGTGAATCGCTTGGCATGGTGCCTGCCACATGATAACAGTGCATTGCCAATGTGACTGTGGTGGATGTGCTTTGCCGAGGGCTGCCTTCAATAAGAAACACAAACTGGGTGGCTTCAAGCAATAGAGATGTATTGTCTCCCAGTGTTGGAGGCTAGGTCTGAAATGAAGGTGTCCGCAGAGTTGGTTTCTTCTGATGCTCAGAGGAAAACCCCATTTGGGCCTCTCTCCTAGCTTCTGGGGGTTTGCTGGCCGTCTTTGGAGATCCTGGGCTTGCAGCCACATCACTCCAGTCTGTCTTGGGCATCACACGGGTTCTCTCTGCGAGCCTCTGTTGTCACGTGTCTCTTTCCTTATGACACCAGTCATAGTGGGTTAGGGCCCACCAGATTCCAGTCTGACTTCATCTTAGCTTGATGACATCTGCAAGAGCTCTATTTTCAAACAAGATTCTGAGGTGCAATGGGTTAGGTCTTCAACATACCTTTGAAGGGGGGACACAAATCAATCTATGACACAAGAGATAGCATTTTGTCTAGGATTATCATCATCATCACTAGCTGCATCTATTTCCTGCTGCCCACTAACCTGGTGCCTTGTGTGGGGCACGCCAGTCACCCGATGCTGACCGGATGGCAGTTTCCGAAAGCAGTCCCGGCTCAGTCCGCCAGCAGGAGCTTCCCTCACCCGTCTGCACCCTCCCTCTGCTGGAGCAAGTTACCACTTCTGTCTCCCCGGCCACCTCCAGCACTGCGAGGGCCCCGCACCTCGCCACTCTCCTGCCAGCCACATCAGTTGAAGGGGACTGCACAAATGGAAACAAACAGCTGCCTGCCCTCACAAACTTGCAGGCCACCTAGAACGTAAGGAGACTGGCTCTGTGAACCTCCAGGAAACCGACTTGCCCGCTGAGCAGCCACTCTGTGCGTGGCGCTAAGCCCGCCTCATGCCCCACCAGGCGCCCCGTCCACCAGAGGATGTCTGCCAGGGAGCCGGCCCTCCTGCAGGAATAACCAGCTTTTGCCATGCCTGGCATGTTCAAGGTGGCATGCCAATCAATCTTCCTCTATTTTTAATTTTCTTTTTTCTTTTCCAAATGGTACCCTATTTTAAATGTATTAGGGGAGTTTTACTCATTAAAGAAAGCTTATTGTCTCTCCTGTTGACGACAGGATAAAATAATCACTCACCACCGCATTTTCAGCAGATCCAGATTTTCCTCTGCGGGACTGGGTCTGCTTAAACCAGGCGTGCGCCTCGGAGCGGCTCAGCAGCTTAAAGATGGGGCGTGCCCGCCAGAGCGAGGCCCAGCGATGACAGGCGTATTGGGGCCATTACTCTCTGACTGCTGTCAGGGCCTGTCTTGCAGGACGGTTTGGTAACTGGGACTCGATCTCTTCCCTCCCTCCGGGCAGCCACGGTGGGCCTGTGACACCAGCGGTTGTCCTGCTGTGTCCTGCTGGGCCCGCCCCAGAGCTGGCGGACCCCCGGGAAGCAGCGCGGCTCTGCATCTGGCAGCCCAGCCTTCACCCCGGACTGTTCGCCCCACAGCCTCCATCAGGAGCCTCTGCCTCAGGAGCTGAATTGCTGAGCCCTGCAGAATCTTCTGGACTACCTTTACCATTCCCGTGGAGAGGAATGAGAGGGGAAGTTCTCCTCCTCATTTTAGAATTGCTGGGGAGTGGCCTGGTGGTCTGGGTGTCAGGGTTCCCTGCTTTCACTGCTGTGGTCCAGATTCAGTCCCTGGTTGGAGAACTGAGACCCAGGAGCCCGCAGTCCCACCAAAGGGAAAAAAAGCCAGATGCAGCTCATAAAAAATACAAGACACCCTGTTAAACCAGACTCTCACATAACATCAAATAATTTTTTAAACACTCCTAACTACTTTTAAGTATATAGTTCAGTTGTATTGAGTATATTCACATAACAACTTAACAATTTTTAATATGTTTGTCTTAGTCAATATTAAAATAAAAATAATTCATGGTTTATCTGAGATTCAAACTTCACTGGGCATCCTGCATTTTATGTGGCAACCCTACTGTATTTGCCCTGGCATACTTTGCTAATTTGGTTGCATAACTTGTTCCTTGTCGCTCCTCAGGGAACTGAGGCTGTCCTGCTCCATAGCCTCATGGGTGAGAGGCTGCAGCCGGGACACATATACTCAAGGTATATGAAGAACAGAGGTATATGAGGTATGGAGGGTGATTTTGACCAGTGAAGACTTTGAATAAAGGCATAAAGCAGGGACCGGGAATCTTTGCACTTTCCCCTTCTCTATCGTGTCCACTCGTCACCCTGTCCCTCCCTGGGCAGCCATCTTCCAAGCACCAACTGATAAAAATATGGTGTTAGCTGCTGGTATGCTTTAAGTGTGACCCCCTCTCAGCCACACTTACTTTTTCCTCAGTGGACTCAAATGATCAAGAAAGAAGGGTGGTGACTGGATGGAGTGGCATCTGTTGCTTGTGTAGGGTGAGGCTGCCCAGCCCCTGGGGCATGGAGCCCAGGACGCCCGTGACCCCGCCTCTCTGCCAAGACCCCTCACACAGAAGATCTGCTAAGAGAAGACATTGTTTGCAAGAAACTCTTCAAGGATGGTGTTCTACTTTTATGGTACCTAGATTCTCAGGATATTCAGGAAAGCCAAACCCTAAATGAGAAATCTGTAGAGAACAGAAGTGCATGTGTGTGCTTCAGTCGTGTCCAACTCTGCGTGACCCACTGGACAGTAGCCTGCTAGGCTCCTCGGTCCAGGGGATTCTCCAGGCAAGGCTAGTGGAGTGGGTTGCCATGCCCTCCTCCAGGGGATCTTCCCGACCTGGGGATCAAACCACGTCTCTTCTATCTCCTGCACGGGCAGGTGGGTTCTTTACCATTAGCATCACCTAGTTCCAGCCTAACTTAGAGCAAACCACTTGTGGCCCAGGGGCATGAGACAAAAGCCTTCTCCTTGCTGCTGTGCCTGGCACCCAGGTGAGAAAATACTTGCCCAGCTGGGTGGTTCCAGAGTACCCTGACACACATCTAGCTGGTGATGGGCAAGGTGTTAGGCAAGACTGAAATATACACGATGACCCACATGCTTAAGCAAGTGCTACCTTTCGGGACTTTTCTCTTGCAACTAACTGTAGTAGTAACAAAGGAAACCATATAAACATCTCAGTAAGTCTCTAATGAAAATTCAGTTCAAAACACACTGGGGACTTCCCTGGTGGTCCAGTGGTTAAGACTTTGCTTCCCAACGCAGGGGTGTGAACTCAACCCCTGGTCTGGGAGCTAAGATACCATATGTCTCCTGGCTGAAAAGACCAAACCATAAAACAGCAGCACTATTGTAACAAAGTTCAATAAAGACTATCAAATGGTCCACATTAAAAAAAAAAACAAACCATGGTTGATCCATGTTGATGTACGGCAGACATCAACACAATATTGTAAATACCCTTCAATTTAAAAAAAAAAAAAACTTTAAAAACCACACTGAGCACGGCCACATCCCAGTCCACGTGGGTCTAAGGACATGTGACACACGCCTTGCCATGGAGATGCGCATGGTCCAATGGCAAAGACTGACAACAGGACTGCATCACAGCACAGAGTGGTTTGTACTGTGATGGAGGTGGGCGCAGAGAGTGGCTTGCCGGGAGCCAGCGTGAGGAATTCCACCCGTGACAAGGTCATGCGGCAGAGCTCTGATGGCAAGGCTAATCAGACCTCAGGTTTTCCCCTGGAATTTCCTGAGCATCCACCCCCCAAAATATAAGAATCTGCCTGCTTTTCCACTCTTGTGACATTCTCTGGAAACAGTCAATTCAGGGCTTTAGTCTTCTGTACTTGAAAGAGTGTTTCAATCCAAAAACCCCTCTGATGACTTTCTAGCCTGCCTGCAGGACTCCTACAGCTGCGTGTGTGATTGTTTGAGGCCTCCTGACCGCAGGAGGCACAGGAAGCTTAAAACATCCTAGGAATGTAGGGGCTTCCGAGGAGTCAAAATCATTAGAATAGGACTGATTAAAAGTGAGCCAATACTTGCTGCCAAATTTTCATATCCTTTATGTTTAGATATAGTTGGTATATAGAAAAACAAGTAGTAGACCTGGTATTAGCAACACTAGATCTTTGAGTTAAGTACCTTCTTTGTTGTGACCCACTGCGCCTTTGTTCCATAGAGATGTAACTTTAGCGCTTTAAGGAGATGCAGATTAAAGAAAAACACTTCAGGGGAAACGAGATTAACATTCATTAAGGAAGAGAGCCAAAAAGTGTTAGCAAGCCTCTTGGCCAGAAGATAATGTAAATCACCTGAGACCTTTTGTATACAAAAAGATATACAGAAAGAGTCTGGGCTGCGAACGCTACATAATTTTGTATTACCCATTGATCTCCATGTTTTATCAAAAGTATAAAAGGCCTTGAAGGACAATAGAAGGAGAGCCAGTCGCTGGACTGGTTTCCCCCGTGTCTCCTCTTTACTCTAATTTCAGGCTGAATTCCCATCTGGGACGCGGAGGCTCACTGTGTCTACTTACTTGTCCCGGCTTTAAAGATCCGTAAGAGAGAGAGCCCAAGGCGGGGCACTCTCCGATATTCAAACGGGCGCCGGCGGCCTAACGTAGATGGTGCAGGCTCCTTGTCGGGAACTTTACTGGTTTTCCACGTAACCCAAGTGAATCAGCCTCTTCTCTCCACTTAATTTTCCTACTACACTATTTCTTCCTAATCTAATCTTATATCAATAAATAAATAAGTTTTCCTCGCCGACTCTGTCCACCCTTCGAATTCCCTGGATCCACCGGGGCTGGACCCCGGCAGGGGCTGTCAGTCACCCACCCCAGGCGTGCGGGGTTGTTGGGGGAGAGGGGGACACAGAGGTGGCTGTCACCCACCCCAGGCGTGGGGGGTTGTTGGGAGAGAGGGGGACACAGAGGCAGCTGTCACCCAACCCAGGCGTGGGGGGTTGTTGGGGGAGAGGGGGACACAGAGGCGGCTGTCACCCACCCCAGGCATGAGGGGTTGTTGGGAGAGATGGGCAAAGAAGAAGAGATCCACCAGAACAAGTGGCAGGTTAGACAAAGGTACCTTTCTTTGGCAGGGACTGTGCCCATCCAAATGAGTGCTGACGCTGGGCCATAGAGACCTGGCCAGCCCCTGCCTCTGACTCAGCTCTGTCGACCCCACTGTTCTATTCCAGAATTTCCTTTGAGTCTCCCTTGAGTGAGACCTACCAGCCGTGAGCAGACAGAAAAAGTGGAATCCCCTTTCTTAAGCTTGCTATTTATTAATTTCAGCCAAGCAGTTAATTAATTTTGGGAGAGTCCCAGAGCAATTCTTGCACTTCCACCCAAACTTCAATTAGCGAAAAGCTCCTCGGAGGTTGTTCTCCAGAGCGTTCAGATGCATTCTTTCTTGTTTGAACGCTGAATAGACTGCCTTTGAGACCCGCAGCTTAGGGGGTGCTCAGTGGTTTGCTGGTTTCCACATTCAGCAGCTCAGCTGTAACTAAGGATTTTGACCACCAACTGGGCTTTCAACACCGCTTCAGCCCAAGGGCCTGGTCATAAGGACTGTTCTTGGCTCAGCAAGGCTACATCCCAGCCGTTTCCTCTGACAATGATGTCAGCTTTCACTCTGTTCACCTGCTGGATTCGCGCGGGGAGGGCATTGTGTGTGAGCGTGCTCAACTGCTTAGTTGTGTCCGACTCTTTGTGACTCCATGGACTGTAGCCCACCAGGCTCCTCTGTCCCTGGGATTTCCCAGGGAAGAAGACCAGAGTGGGTTACCATTTCCAGGGGATCTTCACAACCCAGGGATCAAACTCACGTTTCCTGCAGCTCTTGCAGTGCAGGTGTATTCTTTACCCACTGAGCCACTGGGAAGCATTGCAACCAAATTAAAAATATCTGAAAATGACTCAGTGATAAGATTCCTGGGGAGGTTTGCATAATAAAATTTCACGAGCGAAGCTACTAAGGAGCAAAGTCAAGGAAGAGACGTGAATGCAGGAGTGTCTCAGTCCAAAGACAGCAGATGGGGGCAACAATTATACATGGGTTCTGAGGATCCCTTTCGGACAAGGGGACTCTGCAGGCATTGTACTGCTCCAAACGTCTTCAGATGTATTTCGTTTGAGAAGGTCTGCTGTATGGATACAATGACTAGATACGTAAAAAGGTAAGGAAAATGATTAAGAATAGCTTGGGGGCAGACAGAGAATATCTTTAGATTGAGCATATCTGCTGAGGCATGCAGCATTACAGTGTCTGTAGCCTCACGGAGGTTCAAATGTAAAAAGTTCTGCACTTGCCTTCTTCAGTTAATCAGTCAATGGACTTGCACCCTCTCCCCTTCTGCCCTGCCCTCTCTCCTCTTCATCTCTTTCCTCTCTCTCTCTCTCTCTTTACTTTCCTCTGTCACTTACATAGGGCTTCTTCCTCAGCGGCTCAGCGGTAAAGAATCTGCCTGCAGTGCAGGAGACGCGGGAGACACGGGTTTGATCCCTGGGTCAGGAAGATCCCTGCAGGAGGAAATGGCAGCCCACTGCAGTATTCTAGCCTGGAGAACTCCACGGACCGAGGAGCCCTTGGGGTCGCAAAGAGTCAAATAGGACTGGGCGGTAGAGCACATCCCTTACATAATTCCCCATTTCTCCTCGCCCCTGCTTCTACTCATTGTGGAAATGGGCCACCTTGCGACAACCACCTGGCTTGGATATGACTGAATTTGGTTTTATCACATCTGTTATGTCCTTGTCTACGTCACCAAGAAGCCGAGACCCAGAACCACAACTCTCAGGCTAAGGACGCCAAATTCAAACCAAGAGGCTAGAGGAGATCAGAAAGAGAGTTTTGAGATGTCCATTTGAGCTGGAAAAACTTTTCATCAAATAAAAAGCAAATGCTATCTTCCTATACAGGAAGTAAACAAAATTTGGATGGCTAGAAGAATAGATGTCCTGCCAGATGGACAGTGAACCACGGATGCTAGTCTGAGGTCTCTCTTGCTCTGAAAACCAAATCTTCACACAATGTTCCTTGAAGGGACCTCTGTGATTCTTTTCTTCGCACATGATCACACTTTCCAGACAGGAGCTCAAACTGTACTGCTTCCGTTTCCCCACCCTCATTCTCTCCTGAAATCTGATCAAATAGCAAGCTCAGGAGTCACTCGTTTCTAGATCCTGTGTTCACATCTTGTATTTCCTCTTTTGCTTTTGCCCAATAGCAACCAATGGCCATCAGCTTCTCTTTGATGCTGTTTCCTCCCTTGGCTTCTATGTCAAAATCATTCTCTGGTCCTGCTGCTACCTCTCTGATGTAACACCTCTCCACAGACACACATGCACTTTTAGTCAATATGACATACTGGCTCGGCAGAGAAATATCCACTCATTTCAAATATAGAAAAATTCTGGACTATTACCAGATTACATACATATCTAATACATTGAAGTTTCCAGGAATAAAATGAGATTTTGGTCAAAGCCAGAATAGTAAGTAGGAGCTGAAATAAAAATAGCTCATAGGGATGTCAGAACTGGGTTTAAGCCTTAACCATCAGGAACTGAGGCTTTAGCTTTTGCATAGGGGGAAAGAGTCCAAGCCATCTGCCCCATATGCAAAGGGAATTGGGACTGGGCTATTGGAATAAAATCGAGATTCAACAATGGCTGCACAACATGAAAGAGACTAGAAGAGCTCCACCCACGAGGGCAATATCGAGAGAACTTGTTTTCCACTTGGTCCTGTGGGTAGAAAAGTCATCATTCACAGCATTTAGAATCCAGCCAAGCGGGCTGTGATGTAAGGAGCCCAAACAAAGGGGTTAGCATTCACAACTGCTTCAGAATCCATTAATCAGGAGAGGCGAAGGAGAGAGCAGCTTCTAAAACGCTTCTGCAGTCCAGGGCAGATGGAATGCCTACAAAGACAATACTCCTGAGCATTATTTCATAGTCGATAGTTGGAAGTCACACAAGGAAACAAACCACCATGGGAAGAATCAAGAGTGAAAAATAATAGGGACAAATGTGAAAAAGCTTTTAAAATAATTATGCCTAACATATTGCAAGAATATTGAATGCCATAAGCTAGACTATAAAAAGTATTGACATATTTCTTTAAAAATTAATCATCTTATACCATAGTTATTGATACTGAAACATCAGTGGATACCATGGGCTGTAAATAGTCAAAGAGAGAATCATTTTGAAGATAAATCTAAGGATGTTATCTAGAATATAGCACAGTTATGGAGAGATGAAAAATATGAAAGAAAATTTAAGAGACCAAGTGTCTGTAATGAAAAGCCCTAGCAAGCTCCAAAAGGAAAGTGTGCAAGACAGATAGTATTCAATTAGCTGAGAATATTGCAGAATTGAAAAATGACAAATATTGTTAAGTTGAAACAGTAGCTGTATTATGAGTTGGATAAACAAAAAGAAATCTCTCATGTAGACACACAGTACCAAAAGCTTGGAACAAACACACAGAAAAACTATAAAAGATACTAAAGAGTTGAGGCTGTAATTTAAAGAAAAAGAATAGCAGTTGGATTTTCATCAGTCATAATGGATTCAATAGAATATGAAAATTTTATCTTAAAAAAAAGAGAAAAATATTTGTCCAAATAGAATGCTATAGTAGCTAAAGTTATCATTCAAGGCTGAGACATTCAGAGATTTAGAAGCTTTACTAGTTGTGATTAGCAAAGGACTACTAAACGACGCACACCAGCAAGAAAGGAACTGAAAGCAGAAGACACAGGTGTGAAAATTCATGATGGGAAATAAATGTAATAAGTTTGCTGGAGAATCTAAATGAGACTTTAAAATTTAAAAAGGAGGAGGTGGAGAGAGTGAGCATTAGACGAAGGCAGCTGAAAGGTACAAAATTCCAGTTATATAAATAAGTGCCAGGGCCATAATGCCATTTGCAGCAACATGGATGCAATCTGAGATTATCGTACGCAATGAAGTAAGTCAGAAAGAGAAAGACAGACGCCACAGGGTATCACCTGCCTGTGGGATATGGCACAGATGAGCCCGCCTGTGAAACAGAAACGGACTCACAGGGAACAGACTTGTGGTTGCCAATGGGGAGAAGGGGCGGGAGTTGGATGGACAGGGAATTTGGGGTTGATAAATGCAAACTACCCCATTTAGAATGGATAAACAACAAAGTCCCAATGCATAGCACAGGGAACTATATTCAACATCCTGTGCTAAACCACAATGGAATAGAATATAAAAAAGAATGCATAATATGTCTGAGTCATTTGCTGTACAACAGAGATCGGCACAACATTGTAAATCAACTGTACTTCAATTTTTAAAAAATTGAATAAAAGAGAAAAAAAATGTACGTGAATGTTCAATACAGCATTATTTATAATAGCCAAGATTTGGAAGCAACCTAAATGTCTATTGATAGATGATGATAGATGAATGGATAAAGAAGACGTGACATCTATCTATCTATATATACACACATATAAATACTCCTGTGTATATGGCAAAAAAAGTTCATTTGAGTGTTCCATAAGATGGTGCGGAAAATCTGAATGAGCTTTTTGACCAACCCAACACACACACAGGATGGAATATTACTCAGCCATAAAAAGAATGAAATTTTGCCATTTGAAACAGTATGGATGGACCTAGAGAGCATTATGCTAAGTGAAGTAAGTCAGAGAGAGAGATAAATAGTGTACGATTTCACTTATATGTAGAATCTGACAGACAAAACAAAGAAAAGAGCATGAAAAGAGACTCGCAGACACAGAGGACATCCCCATGGGGAAGTGTTGGGAAAGATTTGGGACAACTAGAACTGTGAGGCATCACTTGAGAGGGAGGGAGTGTAGAAAGCGGCTTGGCGGTATTTGCTAAAGCTGGTATTATACACACCTTACAGTCCAGTAGGCTACTCCTGGTATATATATACTCAACAGAAAAGCATACACATGTTCATCAAAACGCACATACAAGAACCCTGATAGTAGCACTATTCATAGTAGCCTAAAACTGGGGGGAAGTAGACGGACTAAATGTTCTACAGTGGAGTGGATTTAAAAATCATGATAAATTTATGCAATATCAGTTATATCAATGCTAATAAATAACCTACAGCTACACGCAGCAATATGGATGAAGCTCATAAATAGAAAGTTGAATAAAAGATGGCAGACACACGCAAGTAAGTATTCCATGATTGCGTTTAAAGAAAGTTCCAGACCCAGCAGAATCAATCCACAGTGTGGGAAGTCAGGATGGCTGGGAGGCGCAGGAGAGGAAGGAGCGGGTAGCGCGAATAATGATCTGGGCGCTGACACGTGAGTGCTTCCGTTCCGTGGAAGTTCACGAGCCTGGCTGTGCCTTTAGGATGTACGTTCTCCTCTCCAGACAGCATGTCAACAAAATGTTCACTTAAAAGTTAAAGAACAAATCATCTGACTTTAAAACTTTTTATTTATTTACTTTTAGCTGTGCAGGGTCTTCCTCGTTGTGCGGCTTTTTCTCTAGCAGCCGACAGCCGGGCTACTCTCCGGTCGCGGCCCGTCGGCTCCTCTTGCCGTGGGGAGCGCAGGCGCCTGGGCTTCAGCAGTTGCAGCGCAGTCTTAATGACTGCGGTTCCCGGGCTCTAGCGCCCAGGCTCCACAGCTGCGGGCGTACCAGCTTAGCTGCTCTGCGACATGTGGGATCTTCCGGATCAGGGATCAAACCCAGGTCTCCTGCACCGGCAGGCGGATTCTTTACCACTGAGCCACCAAGGAAGTCCCATTTTTACTTTTTTTAATTACTATTTCAAAAAGGGGTTCAAAGTTATCCAACTTATAAACGTAAGTAAAACATATTATAGAGGTGAAGATATTAATCACTACTGACCATAATGTCATGAAGTAATATCTGGTTATTGTCAAAAATTTAGAAAATACAGAAAATAAAGCAAAAAATGTAAAATTTCCTACACTTTCATAATCCAGACATTCTCACTCAATGTTTTAGTGCATATATTTCTTATTCTATCTATTTTAACATGGCTGAGTTCATTCTGTAAATAACCTTACCTTCTCTTTCCTCTTTAAAATGACTGATGGCTGTAGTGGATTATCATGCAGGTTGCCCAGAGAACAGGGGCTAAGGTGTTAGGTTCCACTTTACACTGAGGACTAGGGACTCCCCACCAGAGGATAAATCCTTTGAGCACATTCTGAACTGTGTTTACCGCTGTAAACAACAATCACAAGCATGGTGGTTCCCAGTCTATACTCAGGGCCCTGTAACTGCCCTCGAGTGACTTACCATCTATTTAGGATAACAGTGTTATTTTTCAGCCTTCCAACCTTCAACCGTCCCTCCCTCCCCTTTAACAAAAGCTCCTTGCTTACCTTCAGGTGAGTCCTCATGCTATACAATTCAGGTGAGAGATCATTCTTGCCTCCTCCCACGCCCATCTCCCAGTGCGAAAACCAAAGCAGCCAGATTCTCACGTAATTCCAACTTGGCTCAGACGACCCTCTCTTCTGGAGCGTTCATTCTTGAGCAAGTTGCACAAGGACAGAGGAGCAGTTGGTGGGTGTTCTTCCTATGCAGCCACACCAGCCTGTGGACCAAGCTGCTGCTGAGAGACCGCACTGGGCTTCTCACGACCCAGTTTTCCAAGTGAGTGATGTCTGCCCATTTCAGCCCCTAGCCCTGCAGCCTCCCATTGGTCCTATGAGCCCCCTATGTCCTTCTGGTAAAATGTCTTTTCACGTAAGCTACTTGCAGACAAACATCCAGTCTGAAATCAGACTAAGTAAATAACAAAATGAACTCAGTCTGGAGGGATGAGAAACTGGCAATGTCAGAACAGGACAGTTAGATGGAGAGCTGTGGGGAGGCCTGAAGGACTCTCTAATCTACAGAAACCCAGGGCACAGCAGGCAATGAGGAGGGCTGTGAAGTCAGACCAATGCTACCATGGGGCCTCTAGACATCTTTAAGGTCTATCATCGATAGGCTGGAAATGGAATTTGATTTTCAATAGCTTTTGCATTGCTACTCCTACCTAATAAAAAGGAAAGAAGTATGCCACGTAAAAAGATAAATTTTATTACATTTTTTTTCCACATTGAAAATAAGAAAATATTACTGAAAGTATTAGCCACTCAGTCACATCTGAATCTTTGTGACCCCTTGGACTGTAGCCTGCCAGGCTTCTCTGTCCATGGACTTCTCCAGGCAAGAATACTGGAGTGGGTAGCCATGTTTTTCTCTAGAGGATCTTCCTGACACAGGGATCAAACCTGGGTCTCCCAAATTGCAGGCAGACTCTTCACCATCTGAACCAATCGGGAAGCCCCATTGAGAGAACTAATACCCCCAAAAAATGTCCTTCTTATTATAGGGGACTGGAATGCAAGAGTAGGAAGTCAAGAAACATCTGGAGCAACAGGCAAATTTGGCCTTGGAGTACAGAATGAAGCAGGGCAAAGGCTAATAGAGTTTAGCCAAGAGAACTCACTGGTCATAGCAAACACCCTCTTCCAACAACACAAGAGAAGACTCTACACATGGACATTACCAGATGGCCAACACTGAAATCAGATTGATTATGTTCTTTGCAGCCAAAGGTGGAGAAGCTCTGTATGGTCAGCAGAAACAAGAGCGGGAGCTGACTGTGGCTCAGATCATCAACTCCTTATTGCCAAATTCAGACTGAAATAGAAGAAAGTAGGGAAAACCAATAGACCATTCAGGTATGACCTAAATCAAATTCCTTACAATTATACAGTGGAAGTGAAAAATACATTCAACGGATTAGATCTGATAGACAGAGTGCCTGAAGAACTATGGACGGAGGTTCATGACATTGACAGGAGGTAGGGATCAAGACCATCCCCAAGAAAAAGAAATGAAAAAAGCAAAATGGCTGTCTGAGGAGGCCTTACAAATAGCTGTGAAAAGAAGGGAAGTGAAAAGCAAAGGAGAAAAGGAAAGATATAAGCCTCTGAATGCAGAGTTCCAAGGAATAGCAAAGAGAGACAAGAAAGCCTTCCTCAGCGATCAGTGCAAAGAAATAGAGGAAAACAATAGAATGGGAAAGAATAAAGATCTCTTCAAGAAAATCAGAGATACCAAGGGAACATTTCATGCAAAGGTGGGCTCAATAAAGGACAGAAATGGTATGGACCTAACAGAAGCAGAAGATATTAAGAAGAGGTGGCAAGAATACACAGAAAAACTGTACCAAAAAGATCTTCATGACCCAGATAATCACGATGGTGTGATCACTCACCTAGAGTCAGACATCCTGGAATGTGAAGTCAAGTGGATCTTAGGAAGCATCATTACAAACAAAGCTAGTGGAGGTGATGGCATTCCAGTTGAGCTATTTCAAATCCTAAAAGATGATGCTGTGAAAGTGCTGCACTCAATATGCCAGCAAATTTGGAAAACTCAGCAGTGGCCACAGGACTGGAAAAGGTCAGTTTTCATTCTAATCCCAAAGAAAGGCAATGTGAAAGAATATTCCAACTACCTCACAATTTCACTCATCTCACATACTAGCAAAGTAATGCTCAAAATTCTCCAAGCCAGGCTTCAACATTATGTGAACTATGAACTTCCAGATGTTCAAGCTGGTTTTAGATAATGCAGAGGAACCAGAAATCAAATTGCCAACATCCATTGGATTATTAAAAAAGCAAGAGAGTTCCAGAAAAATATCTATTTCTGCTTTATTGACTATGCCAAAGCCTTTGACTGTGTGGATCACTATAAACTGTGGAAAATTCTGAAAGAGATGGGAATACCAGACCACCTGACCTGTCTCTTGAGAAACCTATATGCAGGTCAGGAAGCAACAGTTAGAACAGGACGTGGAACAACAGACTGGTTCCAAATAGAAAAAGGAGGACGTCAAGGCTGTATATTGTCACCCTGCTTATTTAACTTATATGCAGAGGACATCATGAGAAACACTGGGCTAGATGAAGCACAAGCTGGAATCAAGATTGCTGGGAGAAATATCAATAACTTCAGACATGCAGATGACACCACCCTTATGGCAGAAAGTGAAGAGGAACTAAAAAGCCTCTTGATGAAGTGAAAGAGGAGAGTGAAAAAGTTGGCTTAAAACTCAACATTCAGAAAACAAAGATCATGGCATCCAGTCCCATCACTTCATGGGAAATAGACGGGGAAACAGTGAAAACAGTGACAGACTTTATTTTGGGGCTCCAAAATCACTGCAGATGGTGATTGCAGCCATGAAATTAAAAGACGCCTACTCCTTGGAAGGAAAGTTATGACCAACCTAGACAGCATATTCAAAAGCAGAGACATTACTTTGCCAACAAAGGTCCATCTAGTCAAGGATGGTTTTTCCAGTAGTCATGTATGGACGTGAGAGTTGGACTATAAAGAAAGCTGAGTGCAGAGGAATTGATGCTTTTGAACTGTGGTGTTGGAGAAGACTCTTGAGAGTCCCTTGGACTGAAAGGAGATCCTACTAGTCCATCCAAAGGAAATTAGTCCTGAATATTCTTTGGTAGGACTGATGTTGAAGCTGAAACTCCAATACTTTTGCCACCTGATGCAAAGAACGGACTCATTTGAAAAGACCCTGATGCTGGGAAAGACTGAAGGCAGGAGGAGGAGGGGACGACAAAGGATGAGATGGCTGGAAGGCATCACTGACTCAATGGACATGAGTTTGAGTAAACTCCAGGAGTTGGTGATGGACAGGGAGGCCTAGCATGCTGCAGTCTATGAGGTCGCAAAGATTCAGACACAACTGAATGACTGAAGTGAACTGAACAGAGAGGAACTAAAGACCTAAACAGTGGAGACATATATCATCTCAATATTTGTTAATTTTATCCCCAAATGATTTATAGATTTAAGAAATCGCAATCAAGTGGCGAGAGAGAGTGAGGGAAAGACTTGGCAAGCTGATTCTAAAATTTACATGGCAATCTGGAATACCCAGCACAATCTTAAAGGATAACACTTGAAGATTTTCAGTATCAGACATGTGCTCAGTTGCTCAGTTGTGCCCAGCTTGTTGCGATCTCATCTGTGGCCCACCAGGCTCCTCTGTCCATGGGATTTTCATTAGAAGATATCAAGATTTATTATTAAAGCTACAGTAATCAGGGCAGCATTATTTTGGCACAAAGATAGTCAAATAAATTCATGGAACAGAATTGGGATCCCAGGAACAGACCTACACATAAACAACTTCTTTATTTATGATGAGAGCACTCCGTCAATTCAGTGAGGGAAATGGTCCTTACAATAAATAGCCCTGGATTGATTGTATTTCTGTATAAGAAAAATAAAGTTTGACTCCCTACTTAACAATTCAAAATATATTATAAATCTTAATGTGAAAAGTAAGGCAATGAAGTTTCCAGAATAAAAAACAGAATATTTTATGACCTTAGGGATAGTCTAAGATTCCTTAACTGGGCCACATGAGCCAGTAACCATTATAATATGGTTGATCAGTTGAACTACACTGAAATTAGGAAGCTTGTCTTCACTAAAGTATGACACTGAGAGAGTGAAGAGGAAAAACACAGATTGGCTGATATTCGCAGTATATTTATCTGACAAAGCACTAGTGTCCAGAATATGTAAAGAATTCCTATGAACAGAAAAGGATCATCCAATTTGTAAATGGGCATAAGATTTAAATAAGTACTTTGCAAAACAGAGTATCCAAATAGTCAATAAGCATATAAAGGCCACCTTGTGTCAGCACCACAGTAGGAGATGCCAATTAAACTCATGGTAAAATACTACCACACACCCGCAGGAAGGACTAAGATTCAGATACCAATAGGCAAGGTGTTGACAAGGACACTGAGCAACTAGTACACTCACACTTCACTACTGAGCGTGCAAATGACTGTCACCATTCTGAAAAACTATTTGGCCATCTCTGCTTTATCTAAACTAAGCTTATCCTTGGCTCCACAATTCCTCTACAGTCAAGAGGAATGAGGTTGCTCAACAAAAGATATGTATAAGAATTTCCACAGCAGTTAATTTCAAAATAGTCAAAACCTGGAAATAACTCAAACATCCATCAGTAGTGGAATGGAGAGATTATGGAACATTTGTACTGTAGAAAAGTGTACAAAAGTTAAAAATAACTGGGATCAGCGAAAAAGCAAGAGGGTTCCAGAAAAACATCTATTTCTGCTTTATTGACTATGCCAAAGCCTTTGACTGTGTGGATCACTATAAACTGTGGAAAATTCTGAAAGAGATGGGAATACCAGACCACCTGACCTGTCTCTTGAGAAACCTATATGCAGGTCAGGAAGCAACAGTTAGAACTGGACATGGAACAACAGAGTGGTTCCAAATAGGAAAAGGAGTACTTCAAGGCTGTATATTGTCACCCTGATTATTTAACTTATATGCAGAGAACATCATGAGAAACGCTGGGCTGGATGAAGCACAAGCTGGAATCAAGGTTGCCAGGAGAAATATCAGTAACCTCAAATATGCAGATGACACCACCCTTATGGCAGAAAGTGAAGAAGAACTAAAGAGTCTCTTGATGAAAGTGAAAGTGGAGACTGAAAAAATTGGCTTAAAGCTCAACATTCAGAAAACGAAGATCATGGCATCTGGTCCCATCACTTCATGGCAAATAGATGTGGAAACAGTGGCTGACTTTATTTTTCTGGGCTCCAAAATCACTGCAGATGGTGATTGCAGCCATGAAATTAAAAGATGCTTATTCCTTGGAAGGAAAGTTATGACCAACCTGGACAGCATATTAAAAAGCAGAGACATTACTTTGTCAACAAAAGTCTGTCCAGTCAAGGCTATGGTTTTTCCAGTAGTCATGTATGGGTGTGGAGTTGGACTATAAAGAAAGCTGAGCGCTGAAGAATTGATGCTTTTGAAGTGTGGTGTTGGAGAAGACTCTTGAGAGTCCCTTGGACTGCAAGGAGATCCAACCAGTCCATCCTAAAGGAGCTCAGTCCTGGCTGTTCATTGGAAGAACTGATGCTGAATCTGAAACTGCAATACTTTGGCCACCTGATGCGAAGAGCTGAGTCATTTGAAAAGTCTCTGATGCTGGGAAAGATTGAAGGCAGGAGGAGAAAGGGACGACAGAGGATGAGATGGTTGGATAGCATCACTGACTCAATGGACATGGATTTGGGTGGACTCCGGGAGCTGGTGATGGACAGGGAGGCTTGGCGTGCTGCGGTTCATGGGGTCACAAAGAGTCGGACATGACTGAGCGACTGAACTGAACTGAAAGAGTGCAAGTTGGACAATTCCATTCATATGAATTGCACAAACAGGCAAAACTAATCCATAGTGAAATAAACCATTAAAGTCATTTCATCTGGCAGCAGTTGGTATTAAGAGGAAGCAGCATCAGGAAACATTAGAGAGCTTCTGGGATGTTAAAAATATCTCATATCTTGATCTAGGAGGTCAGATATGTACATATCTGTGTTATGGAAAAATTCTCCAGGTTACCCAATTGAAATCTGTCCTCTTCACTGTGTGAGTACATACAGACACACACACACACACTTATATATACATACATATATACACTTTTTCAAGAAAAACCTCCTTAAGATAGGAATCTATTACACCTCAGTTGATAGCAAGGATAATTCTTGTCTAGATCTAGATAAAGAGAAGGAAAATGGAAAACTTTTCCAGGAAAAATATGGTAGATGCAAGAACTGCCAAAAGTTCACTTCATCCATGCTAGAACCTAGCTCATGAGAATTGGCTCTGGCAAACTTCCACAAAAGCCCCAGAATTTGCAGAGAACATTTGTAAACTATCCACAATGAAGTGAGTGAAGTTACTCAGTCGTATCCAACTCTTTGCAACCCTGTGGACTGTAGCCCACCAGGCTCTTCCATCCATGGGATTCTCCAGGCAAGAATACTGGAGTAGGTTGCCATTTCCTTCTCCAGGGGATCTTCCCGACCCAGGGATCGAACCCGGGTCTCCCACACATTGCAGGCAGACGCTTTAACCTCTGAGCCACCAGGGAAGCTCAAAACTATCCATGGATGGGTACAAAACAGTTCCATAGTGAAACTCCAGCTCAAAGAGGACGACTTAGTTTCAAGAGGAAAATGAGCCTCTGCAGAAAAAAAGTTGTTAGGAAATAAAGGAAGTGGTCAAACTTCCACAGAATTCTTGAATTGGGATGGGAATGGTTTCTGGTTGGAGCGAAGGAAGTCTTCCAGGATGCTCCATCCTTTCTGAGATCTGAACTCCCCAATCTCCACTGTTGGAGCCAAGGCTGAAGCTGGAGGCACTGAACTTGGGCATTCTGAGGGAGTCAGGAGAAGGGTTCCTCCTCTTGCAGTGACACGTGCATTTGAGCCATAGAAAGAAAGGAAACACATGGCCAGACAATAAGAGTCGTGTTGAATTCTGTGAATCAGTGGGAGAAACGACTTGTTGCTCCCTGCAACTAGGGTGTCAGTCACGCCAAGATATGATCATAGAGTACGTTCTAGCATGGATGAAGTTCCCCAAGAGAGGGAAGAGAAAGAGGATCCAGTCTAGAGCCAAGACAGGGTTCTCTCCTGGCTACTCTTGGCTAAAGTCCCTCAAAATACTCCAGAGGAATGAGATTCGGAGTTATCATCATCACCATCACCATAGGAATAGCTTCATCAATCACCATCAAACACCATCATCAATAGCTTACTGTGCCAAATGTTTTACATACATTTCTCATTTAATCTGCATTAGTCCTACACATATGAAATAGTACCATTATAACCCTGTTTTACAGATGAGGAAACAGGCTTAGAGAGGTGAAGCAATTTGTTCCAGGTTAACACAGCTGGCTAACACCAGAACCACCCCCTGGTTAGACCTGCCTGGTCTCTCACCGCACCCCACTAGCAGAAGTTGCTCCAACCTGGTGGAGGTGTGGACTCCTCTGAGGTTCTTGCCAGTCAGGACAGAGGCTCTGAAGCAGGAAGGTAACAGGGTTGGAAGGTAAAGGCAAGATCACGTCCAGGACTTGAGGTGCCTACAGTCCTGCCTGTGGAAGGTCACCTGGCCAGTTAGTGGCGGAGCTGTGCTAGGATTTCTCTATTGCTGTGTCCTGGACTTTTATCAAAGAATGAAAGTAAGTGGAGACTTGGCACCTAAGGATGGCTTTCAAGCTGCCTGCCTGTGCAATGAGTGCAGACAGAGGAGCCTGGGCAAAGGACATCCCAGGGGCTTGGGGAATCCAGCACGGGAAGTGACCCTGTGGGTGGAGGAAACTTTCCAACAGATGCTGCCTCAAGTTAGCTGATTACACTTCAAACATTAAACAGTACTGATGAGAAGGTTTTGTGATAAAAGGAAGAGATGGCATAGAATCAAATACTGCAGTTCCAGGAAAAAAAACACATTGTTATCTAAGAAAAAGGCTGGGGAAGGTGAGGGAGGACAAGACCATTTCCTCAAAGTAAATGGATCAACTGCACATTCTCGGCCTCCCCAGCTCTCTGCCTTTAGCCTGGGAACTACAGAGCCCCCTCCCTGTCCCTCCCCAAATCCTCTCTCCAAACTCCAGATGTGCCATGTGGAACCCAGTGATGTGGGGAAAACCAAAATATGGATTTATGGTGGTTTCCAAGTTAAACAAAACGGTGTTTCTAAATGTATACCAGTTGCCTGTTATCCAACACTCAGCTCCTAAGTGAATCCAAAGAAGAACTACCTTGTCTTTCAAAGTATGAATAGAATACCAGATTTCAATACAAATATAGTTTAATTTTTTAACATGTATATCTTGGAGGAAAATGCATCCCTAACCTTATCTTAAAGTGAAGGTAAGCAGAAGTAATGATTCTTACTGATATAATTTTTAAAAATTATGTACAGTTTATTAACTTCCAACACTATCAAACCATCCCCATGTGAAGGGTCTCCCTGCGGAATTACAACAGTCTGGATTGGAAGTGAGTAGACCCTGAAAGGCGTCACATTCCTGCCTTCACCAGGCCCCTTCCTCCCTCCCCAGCTAAGTCCCACCCTTTCCTCCTGGCCCAGCTCCATCCCCACCACCTTTGTGGGGCTTCCCCAGGACGGAAATTCAGTCATTGCCCCTGCAGTGAGGCCGCTGACCCAGCAATGAAAGATGGGAGAGAAAGTTGAACAGACGGCCTCTGATGGATTTGGGAAAGAGTGTACTTCTCTGCATGAATTTTGTTATGATTTTTTAAAAAGTTAACTGTGATCATATTAACTCATCAGTTAATATGGTGAAGCTTTGATTGTAAACACAAAAGCAGACACAGGCTCTACAATCCCATCATATTTCTGTTCTAAACAGCTGTCAGATAATCCAAACCTTTCAAAGCCCTCCTAGAGGACTTCCCTGGTGGTACAGTGGTAAGAGTCTGCCTGCCGATGTAGGGGACTTGTGTTTGATCCTGGTCGGGGAAGAGTCCGCATGTCTCGAAACATCTAAGCCCATGTGCCAACTACTGATCCTGGGCTCTAGAGCCCACGCTCCACAACACAAGAGAAGCCACGCAATGAGAAGCCTGCACGCCACCACAAAAGTAGACTCAGCTTACTGCAACGAGAGAAAGCCTGCACTCAGCAGCAAAGGCAACCAAAAATAAGCAAATAAATAACAAAACCAAGTCCTCCTGGAATGTACGGATTCCTAAATGTCCTTGCAGACTTCTCAGGGGCCTATGGCCGATAATTTGAAAATCTCACATTTGCCCTGGATCACATTTTTAAAATGCCACTGGGACTGAGGATTATTGTAGAGCTCAGTGGAGTTACAGTTGCCCATGTGTGGACACAGACTGTGTGACAGGTGAGTCAGGAGCTGTGCAGGGCGTGGTCTGGCCATCCCGCCTGGAACCCTTCCCATCTGAGGGTCAGGTGTCTTCCTAGGGTCACATCTCCACCACACAGGTACTTTCTCATGCCTCCCCCTTTCTTCAGACTGGAACAAACACTCCCATCTAACTCCACACAAGGAAGTGACAGGCCAAGGCCACGTCCATGGTCATGTGGGCCTGATTAGAACTAGGCTTGTCTCACCTTCAAGCTTAAGTCTCTTCCTTGTGGTAATAAAAGCAATTTGATCTCCAGGCATTTCATTTCTCAATGTTAGGCCTCTCAGGGGGAAAGTCAACCAAAGGAAAAAGCGCTTCTTGCCGCATTAACGCTGGCTTTCCACCTCCAGCCTTAGCTCACTGAGTGTCCGCCGAGGAACATGGAAGGGGAGGCTGGCAAAGATGAGGGTTCATCCCCTTCACCCACTTAGTTGCTGGGTGATTCAGGAACCTACCATCAGCCAGTCTGCACACTTCATTGCTTGGGAGGGGAGGAAATTGCTGTCCTGAGAGACATGTCTGCTGGTGAACACAACAGAGGCTCAGCCAGACCCTGTAACCATGGCTACTGATTCCTTTAGTATCAACACAAACATCTTCACTCTTCTGTGTGACTACCGGATACACACACATAAGCACACATATGCACACATATGCACTCACAGACTAAGTCACACTTCATGGTTCAGTTCAGTTGCTCAGTTGTTTCCGACTCTTCACAAACCCATGAACCGCAGCACAGCAGGCCTCCCTGTCCATCATCAGCTCCCGGAGTCCACCCAAACCCATGTCCATTGAATCGGTGATGCCATTCAACCATCTCATCCTCTGTCATCCCCTTCTCCTTCTGCCTTCAATCTTTCCCAGCATCAGGGTCTTTTCAAATGAGTCAGCTCTTCACATCAGGTGGCCAAAGTATTGGAGTTTCAGATTCAGCATCAGTCCCTCCAATGAACACCCAGGACTGAGCTCCTTTAGAATGGACTGGTTGGATCTCCTTGCAGTCCAAGGGACTCTCAAGAGTCTTCTCCAACACCACACTTCAAAAGCATCAATTCTTCGGCACTCAGCTTTCTTCGCAGTCCAACTCTCACATCCATACATGACCACTGGAAAAACCATAGCCTTGACTGGACAGACTTTTGTTGACAAAGTAATGTCTCTGCTTTTTAATATGCTGTCTAGGCTGGTTGTAACTTTTCTTCCAAGGAGTAAGCATCTTTTAATTTCATGGCTGCAATCACCATCTGCAGTGATTTTGGAGCCCAGAAAAATAAAGTCAGCCACTGTTTCCACTGTTTCCCCATCTATTTGCCATGAAGTGATGGGACCAGATGCCATGATCTTCGTTTTCTGAATGTTGAGCTTTAAGCCAATTTTTTCACTCTCCACTTTTACTTTCAACAAGAGGCTCTTTAGTTCTTCTTCGCTTTCTGCCATAAGGGTGGTGTCACCTGCATATCTGAGGTGATTGATATTTCTCCTGGCAATCTTGATTCCAGCTTGTGCTTCATCCAGCCCAGTGTTCCTCATGATGTTCTCTGCATATAAGTTAAATAATCAGGGTGACAATATACAGCCTTGATGTACTCCTTTTCCTATTTGGAACCAGTCTGTTGTTCCATGTCCAGTTCTAACTGTTGCTTCCTGGCCTGCATATAGGTTTCTCAAGAGACAGGTCAGGTGGTCTGCCTCTTTTAGAATCTTCCACAGTTTATTGTGATCCACACAGTTAAAGGCATAGTCAATAAAGCAGAAATAGATATTTTTCTGGAGCTCTCTTCCTTTTTCCATTACTCAGCGGATGTTGGCAATTTGATCTCTGGTTCCTCTGCCTTTTCTAAAACCAGCTTGAACATCTGGAAGTTCACAGTTCACGTATTGCTGAAGCCTGGCTTGGAGAATTTTGAGTATTACTTTACTAGCGTGTGAGATGAGTGCAACTGTGCAGTAGTTTGAGCATTTTTTGGCATTGCCTTTCTTTGGGATTGGAAAGAAAACCAACCTTTTCCAGTCCTGTGGCCACTGCTGAGTTTTCCAAATTTGCTGGCATATTGAGTGCAGCACTTTCACAGCATCATCTTTCAGGATTTGAAATAGCTCAACTGGAATGCCATCACCTCCACTAGCTTTGTTCGTAATGATGCTTTCTAAGGCCCACTTGACTTCACATTCCAGGATGTCTGACTCTAGGTGAGTGATCACACCATCGTGATTATCTGGGTCATGAAGATGTTTTTTCTATAGTTCTTCTGTGTATTCTTGCCACCTCTTCTTAATATCTTCTGCTTCTGTTAGGTCCATACTATTTCTGTCCTTTATCGAGCCCATCTTTGCATGAAATGTTCCCTCAGTATCTCTAATTTTCTTGAGATCTTTATTCTTTCCCATTCTATTGTTTTCCTCTATTTCTTTGCATTGATTGCTGAGGAAGGCTTTCTTATCTTTCCTTGCTATTCTTTGGAACTCTGCATTCAGATGCTTCTATCTTTCCTTTTCTCCTTTGCTTTTTGCTTCCCTTCTTTTCACAGCTATTTGTAAGGCTTCCCCAGATAGCCGTTTTGCTTTTTTGCATGTCTTTTTCTCGGGGATGGTCTTGATCCCTGTCTCCTGTACAGTGTCACAAACCTCTGTCCATAGTTCATCAGGCACTCTATCTATCAGCTCTAGGCCCTTAAGTCTATTTCTCACTTCCACTATATAATCATAAGGAATTTGATTTAGGTCATACCTGAATGGTCTATTGGTTTTCCCTACTTTCTTCAATTTCAGTCTGAATTTGGCAATAAGGAGTTCATGATCTGAGCCACAGTCAGCTCCTGGTCTTGTTTTTGCTGACTCTATAGAGCTTCTCCACCTTTGGCTGCAAATAATATAGTCAATCTGGTTTCGGTGTTGACCATCTGGTGATGTCCATGTGTAGAGTCTTCTCTTGCGTTGTTGGATGAGGGTGTTTGCTATGACCAGTGCGTTCTCTTGGCAGAACTCTAGTAGCCTTTGCCCTGCTTCACTCTGTACTCCAAGGCCAAATTTGCCTTTTACTCCAGGTGTGTCTTGACTTCCTACTTTTGCATTCCAGTCCCCTATAATGAAAAGGACATATTTTTGGGGTGTTAGTTCTAGAAGGTCTTGTAGAAGGTCTTCATAGAACCATTCAACTTCAGGTTCTTCAGTGTTATGGGTTGGGGCATAGACTTGGATTACTGTGATATTGAATGGTTTGCCTTGGAAATGAACAGAGATCATTCTGTCGTTTTTGAGATTGCATCTAAGTACTGCATTTCAAACTCTTTTGTTGACTATGATGGCTACTCCATTTCTTCTAAGGGCTTCCTGCCCACAGTAGTAAATATAATGGTCACCTGAGTTAAATTCACCCATTCCAGTCCATTTTAGTTTGCTGATTCCTAAAATGTCAATGTTCACTCTTGTCATCTCCTGTTTGACCACTTCCAATTTGCCTTGATTCATTCACACCTCAGAAGATACCCTCTTTTTCAAAACCTCTTTTCAATGACCTAGATGATTGAGGTACTTGAATCATTACAGCAAACTAAATCATGTTTTGGGTGCCATTAAGGAAATATTCTATCCTTTGTAATGTCATTAGGAAGACTTTCCATAAAAGGTGTTTCAGGCCTTCAATGAATTTCATGAGACATAACTCCTTGGGATGTCTTGGCTCTCAACGTAAGTCTTTGTTCTCAACATAAGTGGCCTAGGACACCGTGATGATGCCCATGGCAGTGGAGTCTGGGTAACGATGGCAGAACAGGAAGATGATAACACAACAAGGAAACCAACTCCTTGGCAGGAAGGGAGCAGGGCCAGGCAGGTGTCTTCGGATAATGTTCCAGGCCCGGGGACTTCCCTGGTAGTCCAGTGGCTAAGACTCCATCCTCCCAAAGCAGGGGGCCTGGGTTTGATCCCTGGTTGGGGAACTCGATTCCACAGGCCGCAACTAAGTCTTTGCATGCCTCCGCTAAAGATACAACACGCCACAGTGAAGCGTGAGGATCCTGCGTGCTGCAACTAAGACCTGGTGCAGCCAAACAGACACTTAAAAAGAAAAAAAAAAGAATGCCCCAGGTCCATTTGAGGAGAAGAAAGGGAAAGAAAGAAGCAGATGCATCCCTGCCTTGGGAAATCAGGAAAGGGAATCTCTGGTTCAAGATAAAAAGCAGCAGAACAGAAACCCTGCAGGGAGACGGTTGTAGAGAGCAGCTCAGCTGCAGAGGAAGCCTGTGGAATTGGCTCCAAGACTAGTCTAGATTCTGGTGATGGGAAGCCAAGAAAAAGACTCCAGTTGAGGGACTAGGTATGGGAGTTTCCAAGCTCAAAAGATCCGTATTTCTACACTTTAAGTGACCCCAAACTGAACAGAAATTAGGTGACCAAGTGGTCTACATGCTGATAGCCTCGGGCTCTATAGTTTTGGTTTTTTAGATAGATTTTCAGTCTACGGTAAGAGCCTTGAAAGAGACTGTAAATTCAAGAACAACAGACTGTGGAAAAAGTGCTCATATAACAGTGTTTTTAATGTGTTTTTTTTTTCCTCATCATAAAATGAATTCACAAGAAACTGGGTAATGAGAAAAATTTTTAAAGACAGCACCAGTTCCTTAGCTTCTGCATGTCCTGCTCCCTGACTGACCCAGCCGTGCCCTGCAGAGTGGCCCAGGGTTTCCAGTGACCTCCAAGCTGATCTCACAGATCCCAGCCTGAGGGGTCTGGTCACAAGACACTTGTTTCTGCCATCAGAGCCAAGTTGGAGCCCTGCCCTGGCCTGCCTTCCCCACCGCAAGCTGGGCCCTGAATTGTGGCCGAGGACTCTCCCTCCTCCTTCCTCACTTGCTTGAATTCTTTGTCTCTCCCTCACTCATCTTTTAAATCATGCTACATTGAGTGAAAGGGATCTCTCATTCCCCAAACCCTCCTTGATGTGTCTCCAGAAGAGAGGTGACCTGGGGCAGACCGGTAAACAGGTTGGAGCACGGGCAGTGGAGTCACAAGGATCAGAATTTAAACCAAACTTTGCTGTGTAAACTTAGGCAAATCCCTTAACATCTCTGAGCCTTTGTTTTCCTAACAGTTCAGTTCAGTTCAGTTCAGTCGCTCAGTCGTGTCCAACTCTTTGTGACCCCATGAATTGCAGCACGCCAGGCCTCCCTGTCCATCACCAGCTCCTGGAGTTCACCCAAACTCATATCCATCGAGTCGGTGATGCCATCCAGCCATCTCATCCTCTCGTCCCCTTCTCCTCCTGCCCCCAATCACTCCCAGCATCAGGGTCTTTTCCAATGAGTCAGCTCTTCGCATGAGGTGGCCAAAGTACTGGAGCTTCAGCTTTAGCATCATTCCTTCCAAAGAACACCCAGGACTGATCTCCTTTAGAATGGACTGGTTGGATCTCCTTGCAGTCCAAGGGACTCTCAAGAGTCTTCTCCAACACCACAGTTTAAAAGCATCAATTCTTTGGTGCTTAGCTTTCTTCACAGTCCAACTCTCACATCCATACATGACCACTGGAAAAACCATAGCCTTGACTGGACAGACTTTTGTTGGCAAAGTAATGTCTCTGCTTTTGAATATGCTATCTAGGTTGGTCATAACTTTCCTTCCAAGGAGTAAGCGTCTTTTAATTTCATGGCTGCAATCACCATCTGCAGTGATTTTGGAGCCCAGAAAAATAAAGTCTGACACTGTTTCCACTGTTTCCCCATCTATTTGCCATGAAGTGATGGGACCAGATGCCATGATCTTCGTTTTCTGAATGTTGAACTTTAAGCCAACTTTTTCGCTGTCCTCTTTCACTTTCATCAAGAGGCTTTTTAGTTCCTCTTCACTTTCTGCCATAAGGGTGGTGTCATCTGCATATCTGAGGTTATTGATATTTCTCCTGGCAATCTTGATTCCAGCTTGTGCTTCCTCCAACCCAGCGTTCCTCATGATGTACTCTGCATATAAGTTAAATAAGCAGGTTGACTCAGGGCAAATCATTGTAACCTAAGGTGTGTTCAGAGCTTAGCATTTTGTCAGCACTTAATGAATGGGCTTCAAGGAATGACAGTTAATTAAAGCAAAACAGAAATAACAAATGGTGAACCCTTCAGCTTTGAGCCTAAGTCGTGTTTCTCAGCTTTGGCTGCATGTTAGAATCATCTGGAAAGCTTTGAAAAATCCTGACGTCCAGACTGCACACTGGACATCAGAATCTCTGAGGGTGAGACCCAGGTATTGCCCAGGTATTACACAGTGTTTGGGCAAGGAGAGGAATCACGGGGAATGAAGCTAAGGATAAACCCATGTAGGGCACCTTCTCAGTTTGCTGCGGTAAAGACACTCAGAGAGAAGCACCCTCACAGCCAGGGATCCATCCCCCAGAAGCTAAGGGCTGAGATGCATCATAAGCCCAGAGCCTAGATGCCCCAGGGCCAGGCAGCTGGAGGTCAACGAGAGCATTTCCGCTGCAGAGGGGCCCCGGCCCTTCCTGGGGGCGGGCAACCTTTGCGCGGCTCCGGGACTGCCCTGACAAGCGGAAGCGGCTGCTGCCTCCGCCCTGGTGGGCGGGCTCCGGTCCGCTTTTGTGCGGCGGCCACAGCTGTCCGTCTGACAAGGAGCACGCCAGTCCTGCCCCACTCACCTCTGGATGCCTCACAGCGCTGATGTTTCTATTTCCAGAGCGGCACACTGCATGCATAAATAACCCGTGGGAGATACTGAGTAGGTCCCAGTGCTGTTTACCTTTCCGCTCGGGAAACAGACAGGGAGCTCGACAGACCAATATCCGCTAGTCACCAAGGGGTAATTGTACAGATGACACATATTAAAAAGAAAAAGCAGGCTGCACTCGGTCCAACAGGGAGCTCCGGGGCTGGGGGGATTTTCCAGAGGCCAACAGCAACCTGCCCTCTCCAGCTTTTCTGATGATGGGGGTTTTGCTCTAGCCCCGTGAATCCACAGGGAATGTAGGTTCCTGGACCCTGGGACCTTCCTCAATTTCCTGTGGGGGGTGTGTGGGCGTGGAGGTGGGGGTGAGTAAGGAGAGCAGGAGGAAAGAAAACCAAACCTGGGCCTACAAAGTACAAAGCCGAGTTCTTTGGCCTTTCAGTTCAGTTCAGTCGCTCAGTCCTGTTCGACTCTTTGCGACCCCATGAATCGCCGCACGCCAAGCCTCTCCGTCCATCACCAACTCCCAGAGTTCGCTCCGACTCACGTAGCCTTTAGAATGAATCACAAAAGGAAAAGTGGGAAGAAAAAGGGGAAAAGAAGATGGAACAGAAAACTTTTTTTGTTGCTTTAGTCACTGAATATTAGGACAAATGAGAAAATTGTTTTTCAATTAAAAATTATTTAATGAACATAGGTATCTTGACAACAACAACAAAAAACCACTCAGCTTTAAAAAAGCATGATAACTTCAGGTCAGATTACTAATGGGTACAACCACTTTGGAAGAGTGTGGCTGCCCACACAGTTCAATTTAGCAGTTTCAAATTTAGGTGTAACTGGAGGCACAGATGTTCACCAAACACACAGATAAGGATGTTTGGGGTTTTCCCTGGTGGTCTGATGGTTAAGAACCGGTCTTCCAATGCAGGGGATGCAGGTTTGATCCCTGGTTAGGGAACTAAGATCCCACATGCTGTGAGGCAACTAAGCCCATGTGTACAACTAGAAAAGCCTGCCTGCCCCAACTAAGACCCTCTGCAGCCAAATAAACATATTTTTTAAAAAAATAATGTTTATAAAGACACCATTCATTACAGCCCCAATTCCAAAATGCCCCCAAATGTCTATTAGCAGGACAACTGATGTTACGGCATGCAGTGGACCAAACAGGAATGAAAGAGCGAACCACAGCACAACCAACAAGCCTATTGCAGAAAAAGACAGTCACGTCATTTTTACAAACACTCCCCCTCAAAAAGACAAATATTTAGTGATAATCACGTGATAAAACTGTATGAAAACTGCAAAATTCATGATAGTGGTTATTGCCCCTGGGAGGAGGGACGAGGGAAGGGTTACAACTGAAATGTTCTGTTTTTTAAACTGATACTATGTTTAATTTATTGATCTTTAGATCATGCTGCTGCTGCTGCTGCTGCTGCTAAGTCCCCTCAGTCATGTCCGACTCTGTGCGACCCCATAGATGGCAGTCCGCCAGGCTCCCCCGTCCCTGGGATTCTCCAGTCAAGAACACTGGAGTGGGTTGCCATTTCCTTCTCCAATGCATGAAAGTGAAAGGGAAATCGCTCAGTCGTGTCTGACTCTTTGCGACCCCATGGACTGCAGCCTACCAGGCTCCTCGTCCATGGGATTTTCCAGGCAAGAGTGCTAGAGTGGGGTGCCGTTGCCTTCATGGGTATGTATTAAATACCCTCTTTTTATATGTGATATAGTTTATGACAAAGCATCTAAGGGAGTGAAATGAAGTAGCAAGGATAATAAGGAGTAGGACAGTGAGGAGTGAATGTGAGAAAAGAAATGGTGAAGAGGAGAAAGCTATTCTGGTGAAAAGGCAGAAATCACACTTTGTCTGAGATGCAAAAGCATACTGAGCAGTTAGAGCCTGAATGTCATTGCGTCAGAAGATGGTGTTCGCCGTGTTTCATCCTCCATGATGCTCTTTCCTAGCTACACACTCTCCTTGGCAGATTTAAGTAACCTCTTGGTTTGACAACCACTGGTTTGCTAATGACAACCAAAATTTTACCTCTAAATTAGTCATTCTCATGGAGCCCTAGACTCTGCTATAGAATGAATGTTTTTGTGCCCCCCAAAATTTGTATGTTGAAGCCTAATCCCCAATATGATGGTGTTTGGGGGTGGGATCTTTGGGAAGTGATTAGGTCATGAGGGTGGAGCCCTCATGAATGGTGTTAGTGCCCTTATAAAAGAGACCCCAGAAAGCTCCTTCACCCCTCCCACCATGTGAGGACTCAGCCAGAAGACTATGAACTAGGGAGTGGGCCCTCACCAGACAGAATCCACCAGAGCCTTGATCTTGCACTTTCCTGCTACAGCCACCCAAACAGACTAAGGCAGCGCCTATAGCTAACTGCCTGTTGCATGTCTCTGCGTGGCCGTCCACACCCCCAAACTCACAGGCCTGGGAGTGGACGTCAGCTTCCCTTCCACACTGTTTCTTTCTGTGATCTCCTCCTAGCCTAAGGACACCACCCACCCCATGCTTAGCATCCTAGGAGGACCCCTCCACTCCTTCTTCATCCTTTTGCTTCATGGGATGTAAAACCCTGAACTTTTTCTATGCTCCTTTACATCTCTCAGGTATTTTCTGTATTTTTTCCATCCGCACAGTCACTACCAGAACTCAGGCTACTCTGTGTCTTTCTTGAATCATTATACAGCTTCTCTACTTACCTTCCAGTCTTCAGGCTGGGTGTCTTCAACTTCTCCCTTCACTTGCCATTAGGATGATCTGGCTGGAACAGAAATCAGACAGTGTGACTCACCTACTTAAAACCCTGCTTATTTTTTGCAGGATGAATTTCAAACTCTTTAACACCACATGCAAAGCCTGCCAAAATCTGACCCATTTGGGCCTCTTCAACCTCATCTTTACTCCTTTTGACTTAAATTTTACACTCCTACTTCAGGGAACCACTTGCAGTTCACACCACCCCCCACCCCGGCCCCACCACACACACACATCTTCTTTTCTTAGACCACTTCCTCTGTCTCTAATGCCCACCTTCCAAATAGTGGCCCAGGTTACCAACTATTTCTATTTTTTCTAAAGAGAAATCAGAAATCTTGGTTTTCATGAGAAAACATTTTACCCATTTTTACTTGAAATTTCCCAAATGTCTCAACATTGATGCATTTTTGCAAACATTTTAGGGAGTCAAACAAACAAACAAAAAAAAAACCCTCTGGATTCCAAATTTGGGCTGTGAGCACCATTTTGTAAATTTGGTCAAGGTGTTTCACACTATGTTATCCAGATTTGCTTTCTAATAATTCTCCTAATCAACATCTATTTTTACTTCTCGAGGAATAAAGTTCAGGGCTCCATACAGATTTATCAGCAGATTGCTCAAACCAGCTGAGGTCAGATCTAAAAACATTTTTAGAAGAAAATTGATATACTGTTAGAGCCTAATGGTTTAATGTTTAGAAAAACACTGAATGTAGTGGCATGTATTATCTGTGATAAAATATTAATGAATGTTTTCAAACCATGAAAAGCTTAATTGCACATGAAAGAAGAAATAAACTTACGCATTTTTTACTTTCTGTTCATCCCCTGTGTTTTGGGGAAATCGAGTCGCGTCTCTCTCTTGTTTCTGCATAATCCCTTGGAGCAGCTCTCCCACCGCATCGACAACACTGTTCTCTATTTATCTAAGTACTCATCTCCGCCAGAAGACTATAAACTCTTGGCAGAGGTAAACAAATACTTGCAGCATACAGTTGTTAGGAAATTAAATGATGGAATATGGATCCATAATAATAATAAAGGATCCATAATAGTGTCTGACATACAGTAAGGCATTTTAAAAATTATTTTTGATAGCCTATTTTATGATAGCTAACTGTTCAATTAGTGAAAAGAATGAGTGAAGTCAACTTGAGCTATTGGGTTGGCTGAAAATTCGTTCGGTTTTTCCGTAGGATGTCATGGAAAAACCAGGATGAGCTTTTTGGCCAACCCAATAAAAATCTAGTCGCTATGACATGTGTATACCTCCTGGTAAACTGAACAGAATGGCCACAAATCATAGTGAAATCTTCTATTCATATATTCAGGGATTCCCAAACATGAGTCAAATCTTATAATAACAAACCTGAGAACTGGGTAATTGTTGTTGTAAGTAGGCCACCAGCTGGGGTTTGGAAATCCTTTATTATATAGAGTTTTTATTACTGTTGTTATCATATTTATACATGCTGTAATTGAATTTATTTTTTTTTTGTAATTGAACTTAACTTAGGTGTCTCCTAAAGCATTAGTATACTCACAAAACCCATGAGGATTTAAAGAAAATACAGAGGATAATAATCTTGGATCCAAGTTTTTCTATCAAAAGGACTACAATGCATGCAGCGATTTCTAAGATGCTTTATGGGACTGGAACCTTTGGCTTCTGACTGGCATGACACCAAGAAGACAATTTCTGCTGTAAAAAACTGTCCTCCTGGGGACATCCCTGGTGACCCAGCGGTTAAGACACTGCGCTTCCACTGCAGGGGCCCAGGTTTGATTCCTGGTTAGGGAGCTAAGATCTATGCATGCCAGTTGGTAAGGCCAAAAATAGGTAAAACAAGCAAAGAGATGACAACTGTCCTAAATTATTTCCAACTCTGTAGCACACTAGCCTACTCATGTGCCTGAAGTGAGGTCCTAAGGGAGGAGAGAGGCAAGGCATTTTGAAACATGATTTTGATCCTAGAAGTCCTTTTGCTTGACAAATTAAATTAACTAAAATAAATTAGGAAATTCAGAAAAGCCACATCAGGCACAACTGAATTTTCCCCTGTATGGAATCCCAGGACATTTTCCGTAAAACTCTAGAACAGCCTGGAATAACAAGTCCCTACGTTAACTAACAATGGCTCAACGTCTAGCCAGCTAAATGTGATTCATTAAATTAACAACTAACTGAGCACCAATTCTGCAAGACTTGAGGTTCTGACACGAGGGATGGCAGGTAGTGACTGAGGCAAGCCCTACCCAGGTAGAAGTCAGCAGGGAGCAGCCTCTTACCATACGCGGCACATCCCTCAGGGACAAACTGGAGGGTGCAAAGCGGCGCTGGTTTTCTGTGTGTGACTGTGGGTGCTCACTTGTGTCAGACTCTTCGTGACCCCATGGACTGTAGCTCACCGGGCTCCTATAGTTGTGAGTAAAAACCTATCAGGACCGTCCTAAGTGTTTCACAGCTAATCTCTTCTCAGACTTTCCCAGAATACTTATGAATAAGATGCAAACCCTTTCCTAAAAAAACAGAACCAAACAAAAAACCACACCTAACCATCTCTTACTGAGATGTCTTCCCAGATTTGAGTTGGTGACTATTTACTGCTTCAAAGCAAACAGATTTGAAAGCTTGCCATGATTTTCCCTATTCAGATGAGTCTGATCTTGTTTTTAATCCTTGCTTAGTTATTTGCTGTAATAATAACTTGAGGCAGTGAGCTCTCCTGGTTTACCATTCACTGGGAAAGGGAAAGGATTCTTTGTTTCATTGATTTAGATTCGTGGGGGAACCGTTATGTTGCCGTTAAGAGAACAGCCAGGTATAAGCTGGTCAGCAGCTGCTTAAAGGGGCCATTCATTGTTCTGCTGGGGATATGGATGGGGGAGAGGGTCATGAACCCTAGCACCTGCTCCTCATTCTGATCCCCTGTATAATTCATTTCAATCACTCAACATCTTCAGCTATAAAAAGAAAGGGAAAAGTCTTTTTAAAAGTGCCTATGTGCATGCAAGTGTGCTGAGGCAGTTCAGCTGTGTCTTACTTTCTGCGGACCTGTGGACTGTAGCCTGCCAGGCTCCTCTGTCCTTGGGATTCTCCAGGCAAGAATCCCACTCCCGTGGAGTGGGTTGCCATTTTCTCCTCCAGGGGTTCCCCTTGGCCCAGGAACTGAGCCCATGGGTCTTCCATCTCTTGCATTAGCAGGTGGCTTCTTTACCAGTAGCACCACCTGGGAAACCCCAAAAGTGCTTGAAACGTCACCTATTAGGCCAGTGTACTGCAGAAAGCCCTTTCTCTTTGAAGACATATGATAGTATCATGGCTCACAGATAGATGGGGTCTGCACTGGGGAAGGGCCAGAGGCAAGGACCATGTGTTCTTCAATATATGTATTTTCTATCTGACTTCTCCAGAGGAATATTTCTCCCACCTCTAATCATTTCATCTGCCCAGTCTCTGGGCAGTCTTTTGAACTAAAAGGTTTCAATATTCCATCATCAAGTTGATGTATTTATTGGGTACTTGTATCAGGTCTCAGAATAAGAACGCTAGGGCAATCGTTCGAAAAGTGTCCTCCAGGAACCCCTGGTGGTCCTAGACACTTTTCAGGGCTCTAGAAAGCCAAAATTCAAACACGATTCCTTCCAAGTGCAATATGGATAAATGGATTTTGAAGCAACAGAGAATGAAAAGTTTATTAACATAGTCTCAGATTCTGTGTTACAGCTAATTAAAAATATTATCACTTGTCAACTTTTTGTGTAGTATTGATATCAAAAAAAGTATCTACAATTACTTGAAAGGCTACTAAAATATTCTTGTCTTTGGTAACTTAATATCAAAGTGGGACTGGGTTGTCTTCATATACTTCAACGAAAACAGCATGTTGGAGGTGACTAGATTGCAGAAGCGTATATGAGAATACAGCTGTCTTCAATTAAACCAAACACTACAGAGATCTGAAAAATGCAAAACTTTGCCACTTTCTAATTTTCCTTTGTTTTGAAAAAAATAATTATTCTCAAAATGTGCTGTTTGTATTAATATGTATTGGTATGTATTCATTCATTTTCAATGAATTGATATTTTTAAATGTCTATTTTTGTTTTTAATATAAATATCAATAGATATAACCAACATAAGCAAGCTCTTTGTCATCTTCATAATTTTTAAATTCAACTTTTAATTTACGATTCATATACAGTTGTAAGAAGTAATACAGAATGCTATCAGGTACATTTTACTCAGTATACTGCAAAACTCTAGTGCAACCAGGATATTGACATTGATCTAGTTAAGATACAGAACATATCCATCACCAATACTTCCCTGCCACTTCCACATCCTGTCTTAACCACTGGCAACCACTTCTACATTTCTACAATTTTATCACTGCCAGAATGTTACAAAATGGAATCATATAATATATATAACCTTTTAAATTTGAATTTTTTTCACTCAGTATATTCTCTGGAGATTAATTCAGGTTTTTACATGTATTAATAGCTCATTCTCTCTCTCTCTTTTTTTTTTTTTTTTGCTATACCATAGTCTGTTTAGCCATTCATTCATTCATTGGAGGACATCTGCATTGCTTTTGGTTTGTGGCTACTACAAATAAATCTGCCATACACATTGTTGTACAGGTTTTTGTGTGAACTTAAGTTTTTTTTCTCTAGGATAAATGTCCAGGAGTATAATTGCTGGGTCATGTGGTAGTTGTATGTTTAGTTTCTAAAGAAACAGCCAAATTGTTTTCCAGAGAGGCAGTATCATTTTGCATTCCCACTGGCCACATATGAGTGATCCAGTTTCTCTGCTTTGTCCCCCCATCAACATTTATTGTCATTGTATCTTTATTTAGGCTTTCTGATATGTTTGTAGTGATGTCTCATTGTGGTATAGGTTTGCATTTCCCTAGGGGTTAATGATGTTGAACATTTTTTGATGCACCTGTTTGCTGTCTTTATGTCTTTTTTGGTAAAATGTCTGTTCATATTTTTTGCCCGTGTGCTAATTAGATTGTCTGCTCTTTTACTGTTGAGTTTGGAGAGTTCTTTTTTATATTCTAAACAATGGTCCTTTGTTGGATCTGTGGTTTGCAAATATTTTCCCCCATTCTGGTCTTTCTGTCCTCTTAATGCAGTCTTCCTGAGAGCAATCTATATGCCATTTACCTCCTTTTGTCCCCTTGTCACACTAGCTAGAATGCCCAGCACTACGCTTAATGAGCATGATAGGAGTACACGGTCTTGCCTTGTTTCTGATCTTAGAAGGGAAGCATTCACTCTTTTATCAGTAAGTATGATATTGGTTATAGGTTCTTTTTCATAGATGCTGTTTATTGACTTGAGGAAGTCCCCTTCTATTCCTATTTTTTCAAGAGTTTTTACCATGAATGAGTTTTGAATTTTGTCAGACGCTTTTGCTACATTAATTGATATGATCAGGGGCTTCTTTGTAATATTAAGGATTACATTAATTGATTTTCAAATATCAAACCAGATTTGCATCACTGGAATAAATCTCACTTGGTCATGGTGAGCAATTCTTTTTACATATTGTTAAACTCTATTTGATAATATTTTTATAAAGAATTTTTGCATCTACATTCATGAGGAACATTGGTCTGAATTTTTTATACCCTCTTTGTCTGATTTCGGAATCAGGGTAATACCGGTTTCATGGAATGATTTTTGAGTTGTTTGCTCTCCTATTTTCTATACAAGATTGTATAGAATTAGTGTTAATTCTTTTTCAAATGAATGGTGAAATTCTCCACTTGGTGAATTTAAGCCTGGAACTTTTTGCAAGTTATTTAATTACAAATTCCGTTTCCTTAATAGTTATAGTATTTTTCAAATGATTTATTTCATGTTGAGTGATTTATGGTAGTTTGTGGTTTTTGAGGAAGTGGTTCATTTCATCAAAATGGTCAAAGTTGATCTACAGTTGTTTACAATATTCTGTTATTTTCCTTTTGAGGGCTGTGGGGTCTGTAGTGATATATTCTCTTTTGTTCCTGATGTTGGTAATTTGTGTCTCCTTTTTGTCTTGCTTGAAGTTTACCAGTTTATTATCTTTTCAGAGAACCAACTTTTTTTTTTTCATTGATTTTCTTTATTGGGAAACATTTCTCTATTTAAATTTTGTTAATTTTTGCTCTGACTTTATTATTGTTTCTTTTGCTTGCTTTGGGTTTATTGAAGTTCTTAAAGTGGAAGCTTAGATTAGTGCTTTCTTTTCCTCTTTTTTATTACATGTATTTAGTGTTACACATTTCACTCTCAGCACTATTTTATTGATGTGCCACAAAATTTGGTATGTTGTATCTTCATTTCCATTCTTTTCCTTGCATTTTAAACAATTTATTTTATGGTTACCTCTTTGACCCATGAGTTATTCAGAAATGTGTTGCTCAGTTTCCAAATGTGTGGAGAGTTTTATGTTATCTTTTCGTTATTGATTTGTAGTTTGTTTCCATTGTGGCAAGAGAATACACTTTATATGATTTAAATTCCTTCAACTTCCTTTTTTAATGGCCCAAAATATAGGCTGTCTTGGTCTGTGTTCTATGGGAGCTTGAAAAGCCTGTGCATTCTGCTGTTGTTGGGTGGAGTGTTCTATAAATGTAGATTAAATTCTATGGATCAATGGCACTGTTGAGTTCTTCTATATCCTTGTTGACTTTTTCTCTAGTTGGTCTATCTATCAGTTGTTGAGAAAGGGATGTTAAGATTTTTGCTTCAATCATTAAACATTATTTAGAAACTTTAATGGGAGAAGGAAAGCTTATGACATTTACCCATATTTTTGTTTTACTGTGATTTTTTTTCCTTCTTGGTGTTCCAAAATTCTTGATTTTATCATTAACTTTTTAAAAGAGAACTTTCTTTAGCCCTTATTCTGGGTAAATTGGCCGATGACAAATTCTCATCTGATAATGTCTTTATTTCCCTGTCATTCCTGAAAGATATTTTTGCTGGGTATAAAACTCTGGGTTGACAGTTCTTTTCTTTCAGTGCTAAAAAATATTGTGCTACTTCCCTTCGGCCTCCATGGTTTCTGATGAGAAATTTACTGTTATTCAAATTGTTTTTCCCCTATAGGTAAGACAGTGTTTTCCTCTGGCCGATTTTAAGATTATTTTTCTTTAGTTTTCAGAAGTTTAATTATGATGTGTCTTGGCATGGACTTATTAGGGTTTATCGTCTTTGAAGTTTGTTCAACTTCCTACCAAATTTGGGATGTTTTCGGCTATTGTTTTTCAGTGACTTTTTCTTCCTCACAGTCTTCTTTCCTTTCACTAAGTCCTTTACGTGAACATCAAATCATGTTGTAGTCTCATAGGTCCCTGAAGATCTGTCCTTTTTTTTTTTGTATTTCCTCTCTTTTGTTCACATTGGGTAATTCCTAGTTACAGTCACACAACTGTCCCCGCTCTCTGTTCTGGTTTTCCACCTGCAGTTTAATACACACGGACACACCCATGAAACGTGTGCATATGACTCCAAATGTGTTGCTCTCACGCCCTCGAACAATGAAGGAGAAGCTTTCGCTTGACACTTTTATGATTGGTGCGTGCTCACCTCTCACGTGCTCACCTCTCACACAGTTTCTTAGGGTCAATGGCTATACGTAACCACAACAAAGTGACACAAACTCTGGTGAGTTAATGGAAAAGAGGAACTAAGTGAAGCCCTGGACTCTGGCCAGCTTAGGGCACCTGGCTTGGCAGGCTGTCGGGAAGATACTCGGGCCAGCTGCTCAGTCCAGGGCTCTGGCTGTGCCGCCATGAGTCCCCCACGTGGCTTCCTGGGATGACAGAATCATTTTCAGAGGAAACTGCATCAGTCCTCTCGGCCAGAGGGGATGACTTGGTGCGGTGACCCTGGTATAGAAAAGATGGCTCCTGGTTTCTGAGGCCAGATGGGCTGAGGCGACGTGGAGAGTGCCAGCAGGCGGGCAGACCTGTGAGGGCTTGCATGGGGTGAAGGGCCCTCTCGGGCTGTGGTGGCTGAGGGCCCAGCTGGGATGCTCCCCAGCTGCCTCCACAGGCTCCTGCGCTACCCCAGGGTGGCTCTTTTAAGGGGCTTTGAGGTAAAGCCTGTTCCCACCACGTGTAGAATTCGGAAACTTCCTGTGAGCGGCCAGCTCTGCCGTTTGCTTCTCTCTTGAGAAAGACACCACGAGGAGGTGGGGAGGGAAGTGGGAGGATGAACGATAAGGAGGAAGGGAAAGGGGAGAGAAGATCTTGAGGAAAGGAGGGGACAGTGGAGGCAGGCTGCCCACCCGCCCTGCCAGGGCCGCACCAGCCCGCTGGCCAGCAGGGAGCAGCCTGGGCCCTGACAAGGGGCCCACTGTGCAGGCAGGATGCTCTGTGCACCCGGCACCTACAAGTTTGCTTTTCCAGAACTTCCACGAGTTAACAACCTGGAGCATAAAACTGGCCATCCCTTTGCTGCCATCAGGAAATGTTGAGGCGATCGAAGAACGCACGTGTCTATGGAGGGCGGAGGCAGCAAGTGAGACAATGGGTCAGTGGGGCTGAGAGGGGCACCAGGGACCCCAGAGTCCCTGCATGAACCAGTCCTTAATTGGTGCTTCCTCTCTCTCTCTCATAAGCAAACACACGCACTGGCACACACACGCACACACACACACAGATATACACATGAACAGACACACAGAGACATACAGACACGGAGACACATACACAGACATACAAGGAAATACACATACACGCAAACACAGAAACACACACATGCACACACACTGACACACAGATATACCCTCACTTCAAGACTAACACACTCTGTATACCCATCCTGTGTGGAGGTCTCAGGTTAGGTACTCAACTAAAAAATCCACATCTTACCCAGCCTTTTAAAGACTTGGTCACACCCCCAACCCAGGGCAGCTGGTGGTGAAAACAGGCTGGAGTTTTTGCCCCCCAGTCTGGTCTGAACTGGCCACCCCCAGGACAGTCATCTCTGCTCTTCCTGCATGGACCATGGTTAGAGAATTTTGCCCTATTTACTTCATTTAACTATGATTGTGGGTGGCTCAAGTGTCTAAAGAAAAGCAAAACAAAGCCTCTTTATGTGTTTTCCTCTTGTAAACATTTTATCCCCAAAGGTGGGTGAGCTCTCAGGAGAGCTTTCCCAGCGGTGATGACGCCTTGAGGAAAGCAGCAGCGCTGTGTCTCCGTTCGCGGTGCCCGGGGAGTTGTTTCTTTTATGGCAGCCACACCCGCTGCTTGGTTCAGGCCTGGCACTGAGATGCCCCCACCCGGCAGGCTGGGCTTCTCCTCAGCGGGTTCTGCTCTCCCCACCCTGCTGGGGGTGGCCCAGGTGGAAACAATGCCCTCTTTCACGGGAGGGCAGGTGGTTTTGTTGCAACATCCAGGAAGAAGAGGCACAGCTGTGAGAGGCTGTTCTGGAAATGGAAGGAAATCTGTTTCCAGAGGGAAGGGGCCAAGCCAGCGCCTGGATGTGCCCAGCACTCACCCCACCTGGGGCTGTGAGCAGTTGGTACACTCACTGGGGCACAGCCGAGCCTGGGGTCAGAGTATTGTGATGCTCCAGCTCTGAGTAGTGCCCGGCGGCCCTCCCTGCCCTGCGCGTCCCTGCTAACCCACCTCATTTTGCAAGGTCCGGGGACTTTCCCACGACCAAGCCTCTGAGGATACTCGCCAGGCCCCCGGGGAAACTGCTCCTCTCTCGCTGGTCAGCATCATTAGTTCTGACTATTTCACACTTTGAATCACCACCTTGCAGCACCTCCTTCATAAAACCCTCACCCACCCCCACCCAAATGGAAATTAATTGCCCTCGTGAGAAGCCAGATGGCACAGTGCTTGCCTGTTGGGCAGTGGCCACATTCTTTAGTGTTATTTCTGTGTTGCGTGGCCATTTACAGGCATACCCTGTGTTACTGCACTGTGGAGGTCCTGCAGTTTTCACAAAGGGAAGGTGCAGCCATCCTGGGCTGTCACGTGATGATGAGCACTTCAGAGTAGTGAGCTATTTAAAAACTTTTATTTTAAGTTGGAGTATACAATGTCAGTTTCAGCAAAGGTGAACAGCAAAGTGGTTCAGTTATACGTATCACATATCTGTTCTTTCCCCATATATATTATAGGAACAGAGTATTTTTCAATCAAGGCATGTACATTGTCTTGTGGACATAATGCCGTTGCACACTGAATAGACCACAGTATAGTATAGACATGGCTTCTGCTTTTAATCATTTATTTATTTACTGGCTGCACTGGCTTTTTGTTGTTGTGGGGGCTTTCTCTAGTTGCAGCAAGTGAGGGCTACTCTCTGCTTGTGGTGCCAAAGGCTCGTCATTGCTGTGGCCCCTCTCGTTACAAAGCACGGGCTCCAGAGCGAGGGCTCAGCGTTTGTGGCACACAGGCTGAGTTGCCCCTTGGCATATGGGATCTTCCTGAACCAGCAATCAAACTCGTTTCCCCTGCATTGGCAGGTAGCTTCTTAGCCACTGGAGCACCAGGGAAGTCCTAAACGTATCTTTTACAGACACTGGGAAACCAGAAGAGTTTGTGTGACTTACTTTATTGCCATAGTTTGGAATGGAACCTGCTATGGCTCTGAGGTATTCTTGGATCTGTCTCCTCCTTCCAGGCCTCCCTTGGTGGTTCATTGGTGAAGAATTCACCTACTAATGCAGGAGACAGGTTCAGTCCCTGGGTGGGGAAGATGCCCTGGAGAAGGAAATGGCAACCCTCTCCAGTATTCTTGCCTGGAGAATCCCATGGACAGAGGAGCCTGGCAGGCTACAGTCCATGGGGTCTCAAAGAGTCGGGCACAACTGAGCGATTAAGCAAAATACAAACTCCTCAATCCCAGGGCCCACATGCCATTCACCCAGGATTCCCCACTGCTCAGCTAAGTGCCAAGTGCATGTGGGTGATACTGGTTTGAATCGGGGTCAGCCTGGACATGGGCGACGAGATGAGAAAGCAGTTGTGTTGGGCCAGGGGATGGGTCATGTGTACCCGTGCCTGTAGGGCCTGAGGGGTCACATCTGCCACCCCTCTAATGTGGACATAGAGAAGGAAGACAGGGGTCGGGGGAGGCAGGGAGGCCTCGAAGCAGGGCAGCCTGCAAGGAGAGCAGCGACGGGCCTCTCTCTCCCCTGGGCTCAACTGTTCCATCGGGGCTGAGCTCTGCTCCATGGAGGCTGCCTGCTGTAAATGTGAGCTTCTGCCCACTGAGGTTCTGATGGGAGGTGGTTCTACATCATTACCCAGGAGTGACTCTGAGAAGTGCTCCCATTCAGCCTTCTGCCCCCACGAACAGAACAACCTGACATTGTCCCCTCTTTCCAAAGCCTCCGGGGCTGGTGATGCCGTCTGTGGAGTCAGGAGTGTCCATGGCCCCACCCGGGCCTGCAGTCCACCCCCCGAGGCTGTGCCCAGGGGGTGGGGTGAACAGAGGGACCAGGACACAGCCAGGGTCCGTGGAGGATGACTCACACGCTATAGATGACACCCTTTAAGAAAAGTAACCCAAAATTACAAACACACAGTGAGTTCCAGGACCTTGGAAAAGGGCCGAGTCTCCTGCTTTCTGTTGTTGCTGTTCAGTTGCTAAGTCCTGTCGCACGAACTACAGCACCCCAGGCTTCCCTGGCCTTCATCATCTCCCTGAGCTTGCTCAGACTCATGTCCTTCAAGTCGGTGATGGCATCCAACCCATCCTCTGTCATCTCTCCTCCTGCCTTCAGTCTTTCCCAACATCAGGGTCTTTTCCAATGAGTCAGCTCTTCACATGAGGCGGCCAAAGTATTGGAGATTCAGCTTCAGCATCAGTCCTTCCAATGAACACCCAGGACTGATTTCCTTTAGGCTGGACTGGTTGGATCTCCTTGCAGTCCAAGGGACTCTGAAGAGTCTTCTCCAACACCAGAGTTCAAAAGCCTCCCTTCTTCGGTGCTCAGCCTTCCTTATGGTCCCACTCTCACGTCTGTGCATGACCACTGCGGACTTATGCTGTGTACCTTGTCGTATGTCACAGTGGTTTCCTAGCTGCATGCTTTCTTAGCATCACAATAAGTTCCCCTCTGGCGTAGCATCTCAGACGCGAGAGGGGTGGGGACTTGTCTCCAAGGACTGCTGTCAGAAAGTACCACGAACAGAGTGGGCTCAACCAACAGAGACGTGTTGTCTTCCAGTCCAGGAGGCGCTGGCCAGAGAGCCTGGAACGAAGGAGTCCCAGGGCCACCCTGTCTCTGAGCCCGTCGAGGAATGGGCCACCCTGTCTCTGAGCCCGTCGAGGGATGCTGGCTCGCACCTCTCCTGGCCTCTGATGCTCCGGGCGGCTCGCAGCTTGGAGCTGCGTCCCTCCAGTCTGTGCCCTGGTTGTCATGTGCCGCTTTCCCTGCGTGCCTCTGTCTTTGCGTGGCCTTCTAAGGACACCAGCTTTGTTGGATTCGAGATCCACCCTTCTCCAGTGTGTCTCATCCCAGCTCATTGCATCTGCAAGGACCCTATTTCCAAATAAGGTCAGAAGCTGAGGTACTGAGGACTGGGGCCTCAGCATACCTTTTGGGGGACACCATTCAACCTGTAATAGATGGTGAGGAAGAGGGGCACCAGGCAGTGGATGAAGCAGCTGGGGCCTTCTGGAACTCTAGCGCTGGCAGATTCCCTGGCTACAGCGCCACCGAACTCTCTGGGTGGGAACTCATTCTCACCCCCTCCCCAGGCTGCCTGCAGAAGACAGAGCCTCCAGATACCCATTAGTCTGAGCCCTGCTGCTTCATCTCCACCTTGGTGTTATGACACACTCATGGTATCTCTTTTCTAGTCCCAGAGGCCCCCTGTGGCTTCCACCTACAGCTATCCTACAGTCTCCCTGGGTGTGGGTGGAGCCCACACCAGGCGCAGGCACAGGAGACACTCTACCCCTCATCCCCATGAGTTCACGGCCTAGGGAAAGATGGCAGACAAGGATTTGCCCACAAAGCAGCAGGCCCGTGTATCCGCAGCCACAGGGCCGCAAGGGCCAGCTCCCAGGGCTCACCCAGGTAAGCGAAGGGCAGGTGCACCCGTGGTGAGAGCAGCAGGTGGTCTGCTCTGGGATGCGGCACTGTTTATCATTTTCTTTCCTCTAGGAGATTTGCGCTCTTAGTTATGTTTTGCTTAATCTCTGAAATGCATTTATTTTGCTGAGCACACAGCAAGGGGTTGGAGCAGGCCAGAGTTCTGGGTGGCAGGAAGAAGCCAGGCTGGGATTAAAAACAGACAAGTCATCACAAGATGGGTGAACCTCGGGCCTGTCCAGCAAGGTCAGCCGTGGGCTGGCCTGGTTGCTTCAACATTCTAATCAACCGAAAGCCAAAGAGGTCATGCCGTTTTCAAGGAGTCATCCTCCAATGAAACACACCTGACATGAAAATGCTACCCAGTGAGGCTTATCCATGCTGATCCAGTTGCTGCCTAAGAATCAGTGTTGATTCCCCAGGTACGTCGCTTCAAGTGTGAGCGGTCCGTGGATGTAGTGCTGAGGTTCTGAGTGATGAGAGCCCTGGCTCCATCTCCCTGGCTCTGTGATAAAATGTGGAAGCTGCTTCCTGCTGACACAAGCCGAGGGTAGAAAACAGTCTGGCTGTGCGAGCTTGGGTTGTTTGGATTCCGGATTACGAATCAGTGTCACAGTGACGTCTGAGTGTGTTTGTGTTTGAGGGCATGGCACAAGCGCACTGATTGACTGGTTGTGCTCAGAGTGTGTTTGGTCTCGCTGGACAAGGAAAGGCAGGATGTGAGCTGACTCAGCTCCCTCCCACCCACAGGAGAAGGGAAGCCCCCTGCCCCTCTGCTGGTGCCATCAAGACCCTTCTGTGACTCCTTGACTATCCTGTGGCCCACCCTGCTGCAGACTCTTGGGTTTTCACTGAAAGAATCAAACTTCCTTCCCTTCTGTCTGTTGGTTGCCCAGAACCTGAAGCTTGACTTTCTCGTGGCTAACAGAGGTTCTCCTTCTCCTACGCTTGTGCTCCACAGCTCCCCGTCGGAAGGTACCACAGTGACCTCTGGGCAGGGCTGCTGTTAGCTCCAGCCCCCAGGGAAGCCCCACACAACAGCAGACTACAGATGTGTACGCAGCTCTACTGCCCTCAAAAGAGCTAAATGGGTCTGCCCTACAACAAACCTTTCTCTGCAGCCATCACCGTGCTGGTCCTGAGGTGAGTGCTTGCAGTGGTGGCTGAAAGCTACCATCTGCTTTGTGAATGTCACTTGACTTTAGGGCTTTTATTTATACAATTTGATGATCACCAAGGCACTGAAAACTGGAAACATCTCAAGAATTAATGTGTGGTTCAGGAGTTCCCTGGCACTTCCAATGCAGGAGGCACACATTCAATCCCTGGTCAGGGAACTAAGACCCCGCATGCTGCACGGCATGGCCAAAAGGTAAAAAGGAAAAAAGAAAAATTAATATGTGATCATTATGGACTGCGTTTATTTTTGGTTATTGTAACCCAGGGACTAACATAGTACCCAGCTCAGGGGAGGCTTTAAATAGGTGTTTTTAGGTGAATGAACAAATGAGTAAAACAACGAATGATATGTCGAAGTGGGGGTCAGGGCATGGGAAACAGGAAGGACCCAGGTGAACCAGAGCAATCAAGGAAGGCTCCTTGGAGAAGTGAGACCTGCACCTGGCAGCCTAGACTGAGCTGGGATTTAATCAAGTCACGAGAGGGAGAAACCACAACCACTTCTGTCAAAGATATTCTGGGTAGAAAAAGCCTTCTGCCACTAGGGATGTTGCGGGCTCAGTCAGTCAACCATTGTTGTGGAGGCTCAGGTGAGTATTTCCCCGTGGGATGAAGCTATATCCTGACACCGATGGTTTAGGAATTTTGAGATCCTGCGGTGCGGGCACAGAAGCCACGATAGAGATGAAGATGATGAATGTGCACTCACGTTCTGCCCAAGCAGAGGGGCCCTGAGGTGGTGTGTTTCACACTCTGAAGGGGCGGGGTGAGGGAAAGTCAGCCTCTCCCCCGCACTCTGTACCCTGGCCTGCTACCCACTGGCACAACAAGCCTTCCGCTCGAGCCCCTTGGATGCCCCCTGACGAAGCCTACCAGCAGGTCCGCCTACTCCCAGTGCCTCATCCTGGCGCCTGCACAGACTCGCCCAGCGCACGTGTCCTCATTGAGCACCACCACGTGCCCAGAAAGCTCCCCATGGCAGAGGAGAGCAGGACAGGCCCAGTCCCTGCGAGCGTGCAGGGAAGCAGGATGGACAACAAGCAAGCGACGAAATCAACACGTCAGATCATCGCTGGCAGGAAAGGCGCAGTAAGGACCACCAACCGAGGTGACGGGGAGGAACAGTGACGAGGGGGAGGGTGGCGACGTTAGGGCCAGTGGCCGGTCAGAGGAGGCAGCTCTGAAGAGCTGGCATTTGAGCTGAAAGCTGCAGGCAAAGTAAACCCATGCCAAATGTTGATGGAGAAAGAATAGGATATAAGGCTTTGAAATTTATCTATTAGAAACAGAGATTAGTTACTTAGTGTCAGTCAACCAGTCCTGTTCGACTCTTTGTGACTCCATGGATTGTAGCCTGCCAGGCTCCCCTCTCCATTGAATTCTCCAGACAAGAATACTGGAGTGGGATGCCATTTCCTTTTCCAGGGGATCTTCCCAACCCAGGGATTGAATCCAGGTCACCTGCGCTGCGGCAAATTCTTACCTAAGCCACCAGAGAAGCCCATTAGAAATGGAGATTAGCTGTTATTAACAAGAACTAACCAAAGTGGCTTAAGTAAATGAAAGGTTTATTTTTTTTCTCATAAAATAAGCACAAAGGTGTGCATCCCCGGGCTAGTACAGTGGTTCACCAGGGGGCTATCATTTCTAGTGCTTGACTTCTTAGCTTTATGGTCAGATTATGGCTCAACATGGCTGCTGCAGCCCCAGTCATTGCACCTATACTCCACGTAGGAAGTGTCTGGATGGAAATGGGGTAATGGGGGCACTACCCAGATATCCATCTCACCTTGAAGGAACTTTTCTAGAAATTCCACTCAGCGAGTTCTCATTTGCAAAGCTCTGACCAGAGCTTAGCCTCATGTTCATAACAAAATGAAAAGGAGGAGGGGTCTTTAGCTGGAGACTCTGTCTATGAGGCAGCTAACTAGTCATCCCTTCCCCTGAGGCCAAAATGTACGTCCACTCCAGACCCCAAGAGCATGAGCGTCTGTTGACACCAATGGGGTAGAATTTTAAACGGGGGCCATTTCCCTCCAGGTGGCAGTGATAGTCTAAATCAGAACTCAGAGGCTGGCTGTCCCCTACGCTGCCCTCCCAACAGAGCCCACCCTCAACTGTTGGCGTGAGTCCAGCCTCACCCTGACTTTACCCCTTTGTTTCAAAGTCATTTGGTAATATAATGTTCTTTTTCTCAAAAAATAAGAAATGAGGTGTTTGGGTTTTTTTTTTTTTAAGTACTTATAGTAGATTTAACAGTGACCACCCAAATACTGGGCTTCGCAGGTGGTGCAGTGGTAAAGAATCTGCCTGCCGATGCGGGAGCCACAGGAGGCATGGCTTAGTGAGCTCAACCCCTGGGCTGGGAAGATCCTCTGGAGGAGGAAATGGCAACTGGCTCCAGTATTCTTGCCTGGAGAATTCCAGGGACAGAGGATCCTGCCGGGCTACAGTCTCTGCGATCACAAAAGAGTCAGACACGACTTAGCAACTAAACAGCAACCGCAAACTCTCTATAATAAAAATGACACAATTAAAATATTTTTAACTGATGTGACAAAGGACTAGAAAACTAAAATATAAGAAGCCTTTGTTCAAACTTATTAGAAAAATGGTCAGAACTTAACATATAAGTGGAGAAATATATTAATGGTTCTTACAAGGGGAGATTCACTGTGTGCGCACGTGACATTCACATGCCATCCTAATAAAAACTGTCGCCTGTTATTGCATCAGGCTCTGTGTTAGACCTTTCAGAAACACTGTCTCAAACGCCTACACAGATCCAACAAGGTAGCTGTTATCTCCATTTTAGAGATGAGTAAAGTGAGTCCTTGGAAGGAAAGTTATGACCAACCTAGACAGCATATTCAAAAGCAGAGACATTACTTTGCCGACTAAGGTCCATCTAGTCAAGGCTATGGTTTCTCCTGTGGTCATGTATGGATGTGAGAGTTGGACTATGAAGAGGCTGAGCGCCAAAGAATTGATGCTTTTGAAATGTGGTGTTGGAGAAGACTCTTGAGGGTCCCTTGGACTGCAAGGAGATCCAACCAGTCCATTCTAAAGGAGATCAGCCCTGGGATTTCTTTGGAAGGAATGATGCTGAATCTGAAGCTCCAGTACTTTGGCCACCTCATGCGAAGAGTTGACTCATTGGAAGAGACTCTGATGCTGGGAGGGATTGGGGGCAGGAGGAAAGGGGACGACCGAGGATGAGATGGCTGGATGGCATCACCGACTCGATGGATGTGAGTCTGAGTGAACTCCGGCAGTTGGTGATGGACAGGGAGGCCTGGCGTGCTGCGATTCATGGGGTCGCAAAGGGTCGGACACGACTGAGCAACTGAACTGAACTGAACTGAAGGTGAGTCCAAAGGAGTGTGGACACTGCTCAGGAAGATGGATTTGAAACTAAGTCTGAGAAAATAATTACCATTTCAGGTAATCATTTATTTACTTATTAAATTAGTATTCATTTCACTTCTTCTCTGTAGGACTAGTCGCTGTGCCAGGACCAGACACTTAGAGATGGACGAGATGCCTATTTTCCTTAGGGATCTGGAGACTAGGTGAACAGGCAGACAAGTGAGCCATCAGGCAAAGACTGTGATAAGTGCTATGATCAGCACACACAGAGGAGAACCGCGGGGACGCCTGTTGGAGACGCCCATTCACATTCAGGCTGGCTTTCAATGCTAATATCGAACAATAGCACCAGGATGCAGTGCCAGCTTTGGGAGGCAACTGTGCCATTCATAGCAGGAGCCAAACATATTCAGTGCTCTCTGACCTTGTAATTCAGCCCTAGGAATTTATCTTATAAAGTCATTCAAAAGAAGAAGAAAGAGCTATGCTACTATAGGCTTCTTATAACAGGTTAAAAATAACAACAATAGGAAGCCGAGAGGCATTTCAAGACGTCCGGAGACAAAAGCTTAGGCGTGCATGAGCGGTGGATAAACAAGAGCAGAGGTGAATGTCCAGCAGGGCTGATGAGACTGCTCTGTGACTGACCTGCTCGTATCCTGGTCTCCAGCCTCCCCCGTTGCCTTTGCCCGTGAGTGACAGATGCAGCCTCTCCTGGTCCCAGCGTGTGTTTCTGCGACCAGCTTCGCTGCGACCCAGTCTGCACACACAGCCAAGATGGTCACCACAAAAGGAACACATGTTCATAGAAGATGATAGATAAACACAATGAAATATCATTCAGCTACTGAAAAGAAACAACAGGAAGGCCGTGTCAAAATACGAAAAAATATTTCACAGCAGAAACAACTGAGATGACCAGGAGGGGAAAGATTTAATGGGATGTGGCAGGTCAACACAATGGAACAATATAGTAGCTATTGAAAAAGTAATTATGAAAACCATGTAGGGGACATGGAAAGAATGTTGGATATTGTGATAAGTAAAAATAGCCGAATACGGTTTGTGAACAGCCTATATAAAGGTTTTGTTTCTCATTTCTTTAACTTTTATCATTATAGAAATGGAATGTATAAAAGTAGAGAGTCATGCAAAATCTTTTTGAGTTACAGAAAGTGATTTAAATTCTTATTTTTCATTAGCATTATCTTAGGTTTTTTTTTTTAGTAAGATGAACGAAGCTTTTGAAAAATAAGTTTTAAAATTAAGAGAACTCTTTCATACCAACAGAGAAAGAAATCTTTCTTTAATGTCTTCAAATATGTCTTGAGAGAGAATTCCCTGGAGGTTCATTGATTAGGACTCAGCTGCCAGGAGCCCAGTTTCAATGCTGGTTGGGGAACTCAGATCTCATAAGCTGCATGGCTGAAAAAAAAAGAAGAAAAGGGAAAAAATTTTAAATAAAGTTAAAATATTTATCTTAGTGTCTAGGTTCTGGCTTATAAAGGGTCAAGCTAGTCTGAATGCTGCTCCCAAGTGGCTCACACTGTCTCTTCCCATCCTTTTGGTAGATACCCCACAAAGATGACTGCCCGCAGCCCCTCCACTCCTGTGCGCTCCCTCCCGCAAGACACTGAGACCGCGTCACCTCCGCTTGCATCAAGCTGGCCCTGTGACTTGCTGTTACAAAGGAAGGGGTGGTAATGATCCCATGGCTTCTAGGCTGGGACCTTAAGTGCCCTCCTGTGTCCATCTTTGTCCTCAAGGAAGGCGCTGCCACCGTGCTAGAGAGAGGCCATGAGGCGAGGGGGGTTCAGGAGGAGACAGGGGTCAGCCCAGCTAGCCCTGGCCGTTCCAGCCGCCCCCGCTGAGAGCGAGTGATGCTGTCATGCAGCCTCCAGCTCCAGTGGAGCCACTCAGTTAAGACTCAGTGACACAGAAGCAAACCAGCTGGCTACACCGCACACTGCTCACACTGCAAGACTGTAAACAAATACATGCGTGCGTTTTGGGGTGTTTTGTTACACAGCAATAGCTAACTGAGACAACTCTACCCTTGAATAGGCTGAAGGACTCCAAGGCCAGGGCTGAGTCTCTCCTGGCTTTGCAGCCACGTCCCCAGAAGCCAGCCCGATGCTTCATAATCCAGCCCAACAGGTGGATTCCGGTGAGAGACAGGAGAGAACCAGAACAGGGATATTCATAGCTGTATTTGACTGAGCACTATAGAGGTCCTTTCTACATGCTGCCTCAGTTACTCTGCATTGTGTTGCCAGTGGAGAAACTCCCCTGGCGGCCCAGGGAGTATAAGTGTAATAACTCGCCCAAGGTCACCCACAGGAACAGAGCAGCAGGCCAGAGCACGTGTGCTCAGTTACCTGTTACACAGCCTCCCTGAATAACACAGCGATGGAGCCTAGGAAGGAGGCGAAATGCTGACTCCTGACGAGCCCCTTCCTGAGTAGGCACAGAGAGAAGCAGGGCAGGGTAACGACCAGGTAAGGGCCCCGGGCTTGTGGAGCCCCGGGCTGGTCCCTCAATTCTTGATTCCAAGGCAGTTCTGCACACACAGCCCCCAGAGCCGGTCCGCTCCCCCATTCGCAGGCAACCTCCAGACACCCACAAACAGATTTCTAGAATTCAAAGGTTCTCACAGGCTTACTCGTGTATATAGACTGTAGGGTGAGGTAGACCAGCTCCACACTGGTTCCTGCTCTGTGTCAATACTATGCCGGGGAGATGGTGAACCTTGAGCCCCGGGGTTAGCAAAGTGCAGCCCATGAGCCAAATCCAGCCTACCATGTTTTTGTATGATTTGGAAGGCAAGGGGGTTTTCCGATGAATGAATGTTTTTTCAGTTTTCTTCCATCTCTAATGGTTAAAAACATCAAAAGATTAATTATGTTTTGTGACACATGAAGATCATGCAAAAGTTACATTTTTCTGCCCATCAATAAAGCTGTGTTGGAATACAGCCACAGTCATTCATCGACCCATCTGTATAGCTGACTTAGTGTTACAGCACCAGAGCAGCAGAGATTTGTGAGCCACAAACCAAAAACTATCTGCAGGGTGACTTTCATAGACAATGTTTGCCACCCCCTGGCCTAGGTAATACTTCATATATTGACATGACCTTAGCCTGCTTTCTATACAATTATAAATAACTTAAAATATTATGGTATTGACAAGGTCTATGAGTTGATAAATATGAAACATCAGAATGTTAGAGGGACGCTTTTCCTAGTACGAGGTTGAGGATCTAAAGACAAGGTTATAGGCTGAGCTGGGACATTGTTACATGACCTTGACCAGATCTCTTAATTTCCCTTAGGTTTAGCATTTCCATCCCCAGATGGTCAGCTTCAGGGCTAGGATTTAGCTTTCTGCTTAGGGGAAGGCAAACTGATTGTTAAAAACAGAAATACTGGGAACTCCCTGGTGGTCCAGTAGTTAGGTACTGTTCCTGCCAAGGGTGTGCAGGTTTGATCCATCCTTGGCAAGAGAACTAAGATCCCAAAAGGCACCCAGCACAGCCAAAAAACAAAACAAACAAAAAAACCAGCAGAAATACTTCTGTACCAGTTGGTGAATAAACTGAGCCCCCAGGAGTTCCCCCTCCCCTGAAGGCCTGGCTGTTCTCCCATTTTCCCGACCATCTCCCCTAGATTCAGCAACTAAAGGGTTAACATCTGGTCCTTCAGAGCCCTGTTACAGTTGACTAGAGTCTGTGCCTATTGGTTGCTAAGTATCTTCAATATCATCCCTGTCAAGTGCCCCATGCAGTAGTCTGTCCGTAGGATGCGTTCATTTTATTCTCAAGCATATTTTCCATTCTTGGGCTTAAAATCTGTCTTTTAAAATAGCCATAAATTTCTGACCTTTAGTTAGACCTCAATCACCAGGTGAACAATGAAAATGAAAAAAAAAGAAAAAGAAACTTCCCAAAGTGAGTTACGGGAAAGAAGGCAAGAGTGTGAATATTCATGGGCTCTGGTTCAGTGGATTTTGTGCCACACGGGGCACGGAGGAGTAGCCTGTTGTCTGCTGAACAGGGTTGATTCTGACAAAGGCCGCGCCCTAGAACTCTCTCATCGTGTTTCTCCAGATATTTCCAGATTAATCTTCTCGAATGTGCTTGCCTCCACCCTGAGGATTCCAGGAAGAACAGGGGTGAAAGAGAGAAAAGTGGCCTTCATAGATGCTAGAGGCTGGCCAGCCGCCAGGGCCCCGCTTGAGCACCCATCTCAGCATCACCGCTGCCAGGATGAACTGGAGTCAACCCACAGCCTTCCTTCTGCAGTGTGAATCTGCTCAGGGAAGTTCACTGACCTCTCCCTACCGTTGACTCTCTCGGGCCTCCATGCCCATTTCTCTGCATGCACAGAATCTCTTTGCCTCTGACAGACATCCTGGAAACTCAGTGTTTTCAGAAACTGCGGTGAACCTCTCCGATTGCTCTTTTATAAATCTCCTGGGTAGAAGGGGCCAGGAGAAGCCAGGAGGCCAAGGCTCAAACCCAGGTTCTGACACTTTAGCTGGCGCTTAAATCACTCATCTTTAGAACAGGATGTCTGCTTGAAGCATTACATGACACCAAGCAGGAAAAAGACCCTGCAAACTCAGAGCCTTTGTGTTGTTGTCTTTCACATCCTCTCTCCTTAACTGTTCCTTTGGCTCTTTGGGAAGCGAGTGAGAGGTGACTAGGTTCTTTACTGGAGGAGGAGACAGGTAAGGAAGAGGCTACCCACCCCACTCCATTCTAAACGGTGGGAACTCTGAACCCTGATCAAGGTCTGATGAAGGACCATGTTGGAGCTAATAGCTCAGGAGAGCCACCGTCATCTTGTTAAATTTATTTTTATTTTTTAATTAGGAAAAAGAGAAGTTTAACTTAAATAGTAGTCAAGGGAATACAGATTATAACTATAATAAGACACAATCTTTTCCCTTCTTCCTCCAAAGTTCTTTTCTTTATGTAAATCTGAATTTTTAATCTGTATCATTGTCTTTCTCTCTACAGAATTTCTTCAAACATTTCCTGTAAGACGGGTCTACAGGCAACAAATTCTCTCAACTTTTGTCTTTGTATTTCTCCTTTACTTTTGAAGGATAATTCCAGAGTATAGAATTCTAGGTGGGTGATTGATTTCTCACAACATTTAAAATGTCTCACTCAACCCTCTTCTTGTTTGCACGGCTCCTGAGAAGTCAGATATAATTATTATCCTTGTTCTTCTCTAAGTCAGGAGGTTTTTTCCTCTGGCTACTTTCATCACCTTTGATTTTCTGTAGTTTGAAAATAATATTCTTAGGTGTGATTTTTTGGTCATTTGTCCTGCTTGATGTTCTCTGAGCTTCTGGGATCTGTGGTTTGATGTCTGACTTTAATTTCTGGAAATTCTCATAATCACTGCTTCACATGTTTCTTCTGTTCCTTTCTCTCTTCCTTCTCATCTGGCATTTCCATCATCTATTACATTTTTCGTAGTTGTCTCACAGTTCTTGGAGACTGTATGGCGTTTTTCCACTCTTTGCTCTCTTTGCTTTTCACTTTGGGAGGTCTCTATTGGGGTAATCAAGCTCGGGGACTCCTTCCTCTGCTGTGTCCAGCCTACGAAGCTGATCACAGGTACTCTTCATTTCTGTTACAGCATTCTTCATCTCTAGCATTTCTTTTTGGTTTTTCCTTGGTGGCTCAGATGGTAAAGAATCCACCTGCAATGCAGGAGACCTGGGTTCGATCCCTGGGTCAGGAAGATCCCCGGGAGAAGGGAATGGCAACCCGCTCTAGTATCCTTGCCCTGAGAACTCCATGGACAGAGAAGCCTGCAGAGCTCCAGGCCACGGGGTCGCAAAGAGTTGGACAGGACTGAGTGGTAACACGTCTTAGGATGTTCACCTGTTCCTATTGCCCATCTGTTCGTGCATGCTGTCTACTTCACTCACTACAGCCCTTAGCATGTTAATCAGTTATTTTAATTCCCAGTTTGGTAGTTCCAACATCGCCGTCTTGTCTGAGGCTTGTTCTGTGGCTTGCTCTGTCTCTTCCATCTGAGCTTTTTCAGTGTGTGTTGTGATTTTTCCCTGATAGCTGGGCATGATGTAGCGGGTAAAAGGAACCACTGTGAACAGGCCTCTAGTGATGTGGTGACAAGGCGCGGGGGAGGAGAAGTGTCTGTGGTCCCATGGGTGAGTCTCAGTCATTTTGTGAGCTTATGCCTCAAGGCCACACTTCTCAGTGTTATCCCATTAGGTGGGACAGGATGCGTAGAGGTGGCTGGATGTGGGTGTTTCCCTTCCTCCAAGTTGGTTAGGCTCTGATAAAACCCCAGGAGGCTAGGCTCTGGTTACAGTTTCTTTTGAGGGCAGGCCCTGCTAAGAAGAGCGGAGTGTTTTGGCATATTTCAAAATGGTTCTTTCCCCTTCCCTCTGCTAGAAACACAAGGGGGTTACATTTTTTTCCCCCTCTGATGATCACTGTCAGAACCTCGCTCCAGGAGATAAATCTCACAAAAGTATGTCCCTCCGCTCCCGAGAATTTTTAGACTCCACATGGAGTCTCCAGCAGTTCACCAGTTGCAGCTGGGGCTTCCCTCCCCGAGCACTGGTCTCTGCTCTTGCAAGGTGTGAGTCTTGGTGTTTGCCTGCCAGCCTCACCAGTCTGGAGGGCATCAGTTTGTTCTGTGACTTCACTTCTCTTGTGGGTCTGAGAATAGTGATTGATTTTTCAGTTCAGCTTTTTATCTGTTGTTAGGACAGAATGGCAATTTCTAAGCTTCCTACATGCTGGAATGGAAACTGGAAGTTGGATCTTGCTTACACTTTTTAAGTAATTTTTCTTTATTGAGAAAAGTGGGTGTAATTCATCACGCCTTTTGTTTAACCCTGAGTGGACTGCCTATTCGAACTGTAAAAAAAATGTACAAATGGAAACTGAGGCAGGGAGAAGTTAAATGACTTGAGGTCCAACACCCAAAACATGAGGCTCAGGCTGTGGTTTTAAACAGCATCTTCTCCTCTTTCTGGTACATAAGTTCATTGAACCTAGACCAAATACAGGAGAGGAGTCTGAATAAAGTTTCCCAGGGGGTGGTTCAACAAATGCCATTCCTGCCAGATGCCGAGTTAAAAACAAAAAGTACTCTATGGTCCTATGGGGTGACCATCACCCAGATAAAATGTGGAAAAATTCCATTACCCCAGTGAGCTCCCTCCTGCCCTTTCCCAATTAACCCCCCACTCTCAGAGACAATCACTGCTCTGATTTCTATCACACTAGATTAATTTTGCCTGTTCTTGAACTTCATATAAGTAGGCTCATACAGTAAGCCCTCACTTACATCCGGCCTTGTTCACACGTCTGTGACATTCCTTAAGTTGTGCACGTCAGTAGCTGGTTCCTTTTTATTTCTAAGTAGTGTTTCATTGTAGAACTGTACCCAATTTGTTTATTCATTCTCTTTGTTGATAGAGACCTTGACTCTTGTGAATAAAGCTACTGTGAACGTTTTTGGATGAGTCTTCCTCGAGACTTCTTTAAAAAAATTTTACTTTAAATTTTATTTATTTTTCCTGGTAAATACCTAGAATGATAGGATAGGTACATGTCACATTTTGTAAGAAAGTATCAGATAGTTTTCCAGAGCAGTTTTACAACTACTTTGAAACAGGGTTTGGCGGTTTCTTAGAAACCCCTTGATCGAAGTTTTGAGTTTGCATCTTTGAGAAGCAAGCAGGAGAGGGTCAGCCGTTTTCCCGCCAGCAGAGAGAGAGCATTCTATTGCTCTGTGATCTCGCCAGCATAAGTCTCCTAAGTCTAGCTGTTCTAGAAGGAGTGAGGAGGGACAAGCGTTGCTTTCTCCCCTCTGCCAGCCTGCAGTACTCAGCTTTGCAGTGTTCTCTGTGGTGCTCTTCCCACTTGGTGGCTTCCCGCCCTTGGTTACTTTCAGGGTCTCCACCTCTAATCTCGGCCCCTTGGAGCCATCAGAAGCCTTGCTCTGATACGTCACTCATTTGTGCAAAGAACATAACTTCCCACAACCCTAGGAGTAGCCTGAAATCCTTTACAAATAAACAAATCAGGACTTGGAAGACCCCAGCAGTTGGGCCTCACCTGCCTTACCAGCCGTGTTTTCCTGTCCCCTCCACACCCTCTTCCTCCTCTGCTGTCTCTCAGGGGCTTAGGGTGGGAGGAGATTATCAGCCTGAAGCCACTGCGTTTATGGGCATAGTCGCTGCCAAGCCTTTCCCCCCGCCCTCTCTCCTCCTGGCTGGGTGTGAACTGCTGTCAGTCGGCTTCACAACGATCAGGAGTTGAACTCAGGGGCGCTGGGAGCAGCTGGGTGCTTTTGGAGGCGGGGAGTTTGCGGCATAACAATTAGTGTCCCTCAACCCCGTGCCCTCCCGTCTCCTGCTCCTCCCACTCATCTGCCACGTCCATCCTGAGGTAGGAATTAGGAAGTGACACTCCCTGGCTGTGTGTGTGAGTGTTATTTCCAGCTTTTCCAGGCGCCCGCCCTGGCCCCTTCCAGCAGTTCCCTGCCCCCGGGTTCTGTCTGGAAGCTTGGACGTTCCGGACCACGGAGGCCCTGGGTGAAGAGCAAGCCATCTGGATGCTGGCAAGCAGAGGGGCAGTGGCGAGGCTGACGTCCCCCGGCCAGCCCTCGGGACCACGGGAATCTGCCTTCTGAAAGCGCCCCCGAGGCCTCTCGAAAGCGGCCTGGCTGTCCCTGCTGTTACTGGATTCAAGCCAGACTCAAGCGCTGCTTCTCCCCACCCACAGCCGCCAGGCGCCCCGACTCCACAGCAGAACTGGCGGGAGAGCCAGCTCCATCACGTGTCCCGCCAGCAGCCGTCGGCGCTGTTTGTGAAAACGGCTCTAGCCGTGGTCCCCGATGTGCACAGAGCATCTGCTGCGGTCAGGCTCCGAGCAGTCTACGATTCCAGCTGCATGACGGTGGGAACGGGGCCACAGAGAAGTTAAGCGATTCGGGCGCCAAGACCCAAGGCGCCAGGTGGCTTAGAAACAGCACCTTATTTCTACTGGGTGGGCTCGAGGAACGTAGACAACTCACATAAGGAGTGTATTCCAGAGTGTGTGTGTGCCCGTTCACACTAGTCTTCCTAGATGCCCAGTGGAGCAAAAGTGTCCTAAGGTGAAATTTGGAAATCCCTGCACACAAATCTAATTTATATTAAAGGCTCTGAGAAATTCTGAGGTCAAGAAAATGGTGTAAGGCAGGTATGCTAGTTTACTGGGATGGCAGTAACAAAGCACCACAAATTGGTGGCTTAAACAGCAGAAATCCACTGTTTCCCAGCCCGGGGGGCCAGAATTGAGTCAGCAAGGCTGCCTCCTTCTGAAGGGCCACGAGGGAGGCTCTGTTCCCGGCTGCTCTCGAGCTTCTGGCAGTTTATTGGTGAGGTTTGGTGTTCCTTGGCCTGCAGACGCATCACACGAGTCTCTGCCTTCATCTTCACGCGATGTTCTGTGTGTGTGTGTGTCCAAATTTCCTTCTATAAGGGCACTAGTTACATCAGGTTAGGGGCCCACCTTCCTCCAGCATGACCTCGCCTTAGCTGCCTCTGGATCAGCCCTATCTTCCTACAGGAGTTCATTCTGAGGTCCTGAGGGTGAGCCCTTCAACACATGCATTTGGGGCGGGGAACACAGTTCAACTCACAGTGCCAGGGTTTCCCACGTCTAGTTTGGGCCCCTTGGTTCTGGAAAGAGGTTGATGACAGCTCAAGGAGGCCAGAACACACACTTGCAGGTGCAAAGACCAGCCCCTACCACCGAAACGTCCCCAAACCCCTGCAGAATCCACCACCCTGGGATACTCACTCTAAACCTCAGGCCACGGGTTTCAAGTGGGATGAGAGGAGCCTCTGAGGGCTCAGTGAGGGGCAGCCCACACCCCAGCCCAGAGGAGACACAGAATTATTCAGACTTGCTTGTTCCTCACCCCAGCACGGGCTGTCGGGGTGTCAGCAGGAGGCGTTGAGCCACAGCAGCTGCCCTCCAGACTGAGGAAAGATCCATTCTTCCTTGATATTCAGCAGCCCCCGGCCATTCATGAAAGTGAAATTCGCTCAGGCATGTCTGCCTCTTTGTGACCCCATGGACTAAACGGTCCATGGAATTCTCTAGGCCAGTGGATCTTCCCAACCCAGGGATTGAACCCAGGTCTCCTGCATTGCAGGTGGATTCTTTTCCAGCTGAGCCACCAGGAAAGCCCAAGAATGCTGAAGTGAGTAGCCTATCCCTTCTCTGGCGGATCTTCCCGACCCAGGAATGGAACCAGGTTCTCCTGCATTGCAGGTGGATTCTTTACCAACTGAGGAGTCAGGGAATCCCACTCATAGTTTCCAGTATTTAAGAGGAACTGAAGTTCTGAGACAGGTGGAATGTTGTCACCTGTCTGGGGCATGAACGTGGCGCCACACGGCAGGGCTGACTTGGAAATCCCAGAGCAGTGAGCAGGCCTAGCTGAGGGCCACCCACCCTCTGCCTCACTCACTGCGGGGACGTGACCCAGGCTTCTGGGGGAAGAATGGCCCTGTTGGCACTCTCTCTTCTGATTATCCTCTGATTAACAAAAAGGAAATAGTAGGCTTTTTATTAAAACCATACACCCAGCTGGCCTCAACAAATCACCACAGCTGACATGAGCATCTTCTTGACCAGAGGTTCACTCGGAATACCACTATGGGGAAACTGTCCTGAGATATTATTGGCACAAAAAGTCACATTGAAAGGGACTGGAAGGGTGACATTTAGATGAGTCCATAGAATCAGCTCTGCCAGACAGAAAGGAAAGAACCTCTGGTTTGGAAGATGAAAGTGGAAGAGAGAATAAGTTTGAAATTTAAGAGATCATGAACATCTCAGAGAAAGAGAATATTCTGAAATACTTGAACAAACCAACGTTTCCTCTGAAATTTAGGAAAAGCAGTTGTAAGACAAGTAAAGGCAAGTACTACTGTTGGAGCAGGTGGTTAACAATGAAAGATATAACAGGCTGACGCTATGTTACAAGGGGGCTTAAAGACTTCAAATCAGCAGACTGCATCACGGAATATACATTTAGACATGGGAGAAGTGGCTGGCATTCAAAACGTTCAATGGGAACTACTCAAAATCTCACGAGCTAGCTTTGAGCCCAAAGCCCAGTGAAGATCCATAACATTTACAAACACTGCTCTATTTTTAAGAGCTCCTTCTCTCTTCTACTTTGACTCCTTTATCTTCTTTCTACCAGGAACTGCATAGCACAGTATAATAGAAAGAGAGTCACAGGCTTAAGGACCAGATAAGATGTTCCTGGTTTTACTTCTCATGGGGGGTTGAACTCAGGTGAATTATTGTATTTCATTCTGTCTAATTACTGTATTTTCATTCTGTCTAATATCATCAAATTGGATGTTTATGGATCAGTGAGGTAATTTATATAAAAGGCACATAGTAGATGCTTAATAAAACAGGCTGCCATCTAGCCCTGCTCCTCAGGATCCAAGCCCAGATTCTGCCTGGATGGAGAAAGTTCCTTTAAACTGGGGCTCATCGCACTTCGGGGCTCCCTGTGTCAAGGGATTTCCTTAGGGTTTCCCCAGGGGCTCAGACAGTAGAGAATCTGCCTGCAATGCAGGAGACCTGGGTTGGACCCCTGGGTCAGGAAGAGCCCTTGGAGGAGGGCATGGCAACCCACTCCATTATTCCTGCCTGGAGAATCCCGTGGACAGAGGAGCCTGGCGGGCCACAGTCCACGGGGTCACAAAGAGTCGGCCGTGACTGTGAGACTAACACAGGTAGTTGGCTTCAGCTTTACTTTCAGAGGTAGAGGGGGGCCGGCTGGCCGTGTGCTCACAACTCCCATCTCACTAGGAGGCCTGGACTAGGGCACTACTGCCTGAGGCTATGGTTCCGGGGAGATCAAAGGGGCCAACTAAACCCAAATTTTAAAAAGAAGACACTTGTAAATGCATTAGGAGTGGGAATCTCTCTTCTCCCAACCTCCCTGGTCATTGAACGCCAGCCTTGTTAAAAGCTGTCTTCTTTGTGCATTCTTTGAGAGCAAATTTACAGGCTGAGCTCCGTGAGGCAACGGGACAGGAGGAAGGCCGAGCTCTGCCTCATGGGATTCCCAGCCTAGCGATCAAAGCTGCCCCTTCCTGTGTGAAGTCCTAGCCTCTTTCTCTTAGACCTTTAAAGAATTTCCGAGGCAGAAAGGAGGCTTGGGGCAGGGGACTGGCCAAGGCCTTACTTTATCCATCTGAACACAGGGAAGGATGGTTGCAAGAGGCCTAAAGAAAACGAAATCAAAGTGGGGGTGAAGTGCCAAAGAGAAGGGGGCTGAATTTCCAGGAGCTGGAGAGGCCGGGACAGGGCTGAGAGGGCAGGCGAGGGCCACACCGGGAGGGAGGAGCCGGGGCCTGGCTGCACCCTCTCCCAGGCTGGAGACACGGCCTGGCTTGGCCGGAAGGGGAAGACTAGCAGGACTTTGTGTGATTCTGCCTGGAGGAGGGCTATTTGTTCCCACGGTGTGGAGCCCCCAAAGATGCGGAGTCCCCTAATCCTGGGCTCTCCGGGTAAAGCAGGCATCAGGGAAGTTCTACTCTGTCCTTTGCCTTTCCCAGATGACACTCCTCTGAAGGCACTCTCCTTCCCAGACGGTCATTTGAATGACAAAGAGGGCGGCAGAAAAACAAAAGCGGAGCCCCAAGCAGCCTCCTGCCCTGCTCCCCGCTCCCCAGCATCCCCTCCCCAGCAGCCAGAGCTGCTTGCCTCAACCACCCGGCTGAGGCCCCGGTGCCAGGGGCATCCCATCTGCTGTTTTAAATGCCCCAGGGAACCACATTTCTCCATCCTAGGAGAGTGCCCCCTGCCCTGCCTTGGAATCGAGTTCCCCAGTAAGATGGGGATGAAAGTAAGATGAAAGCTGCCGGGGGATCAAATTGTCCAGTTTGCCTGGGATTGTCTTGCTTTGCGCACCAAAAATCCCATGTACCAGGAACCTCGTCGGTCCCTGGTCAGCCTGCAGGTTCCTGGGGGCCAGACTAACTTTGTGGTTTTTCTAGGGGCTCCCTTAGACCCCCAGGCATCCCAGCTTCTCACACTGGATTCACCTCTGGGGCCTTGTCCAGAATTCCCTCATCATTGCAGAGAGCTGCTGGGGGACCTGGGGATCCCAAGAACTACAGAGAACTGCGAGGGGATCTGGGGCTCCCCCACTGCTACAGAGGGTTCCTGGGGGACCCAAGTCTCCCCCAACTGCTACAGAGGCTTCCTGGGGGAACTGGGGCTTCCCCAACCGAGGGTTCCTGGGCGTAGGGGCCACAACTTCCTTGGCAGCTAGGCAGTCCAGGGCATCCTGGCCAGGCACTTTCAGCAGGGGCTTGAGAAATGGAATATTTCCTGCCATATCAGTAAACAAGGACGTCACGGTCATCAGTGATTGCAGCCCGCCAGTGTGAGCCTGGGAGCCCTAAAACAGAACACAGGAAGGAGACGAATACCTGCTGTTTAGCAACCATCAGACTGCAGCCACACCCTATAGTGAGTCTTGAGGAAAGGAAGCTCAGGATGTCAAAACACAGGATAGTGGCCTGAGATACCTGAGGCGCGTAGGAAAGGAATGATTTCAGTGGACCCAGACTCTTACATCTTCCCATGCATAAAAAAGCATTGGATTCCTTTACTTGGGATATCTGGTTTTCTTTAGTGAAGAGTAGCTTTTGATGCTCAGACTCCCTGCCCTCTGTTGCAAAACTTCTGCGTCACCTCTCTCCTCCCCTCGCCTCCTCAGAGCAGTTCTCTCAGGGTCACTTGAGATGCTGTCTCCTGAGCTTGAAGTCCTAAAAATACCCACCAAATAAAACGTAACTCTCAACTTTTAGGTTGTGAATATTTTTTAAGTCAACAGGCTGTTGCATATCAGACACATATGCTCTCACGTGATCTTCCTGGCCAGACTGCAAAGGGGAAGAAGATGAGAACACGAGCCACAAGCAAGGGGTGGGTCTGGATGGAAACCCAGGTCTGGCAAACTCTCAGAGAGCCCGTTCTCTGAAAACCAAGACACAAAAAGAGGTCACGTGGGGTTTGGAGTGGTGGTGTGGCAAGCCACTGGACAGTCACAGAGTCAGGCCTGAGAAACCGGGAGTGAGACCTCCTGGGGACTTCTTTCAAACTGCTCCCCTTTGTTGAAAAGCTCTCCTGGCGTTCTGACACATCCCCACCTCCATCGCCCTGGACCCCTGGGGAAGGCCTGGCTCTTCAGTGGGAAAGGGTCACTGGAGCTTTTGTGAATGCTTTTGAATTTGGAGATCTAGAAGTCCCAGGAACATTCCTCCAACTCCCGTAGGGTCATGACCCCTCACTTCACGTACCTCCTTGGTAGGAGGGGTCAAGCTGGGAAGGTGGCCTATTTCAGGGACAGTTGTCTGTAACCTTTTCAGGAGCCACGAGCCCTTGAAAGGCAGAGTGAAAGCCTTAGCGTTCCCAGCCGTGTACTGTTTTCTCATTCTCTTTGTGAATGGATCAATGCTTGGCTGACACAGAAATGTTTACAGGAACTTAGAAGGTATTTGGGCTTCACAGGTGGAGCTCGTGGTAAAGAACCCACCTGTCAGTGCAAGAGATGAAAGAGACGTGGGTTCGGTCCCTGGGTGGGGAAGATCCCCTGGAGGAGGGCATGGCAACCCACTCCAGCATTCTTGCTGGAGCATCCAATGGATAGAGGGGCCTGGTGGGCTACAGTCCTTGGGGCCACATAGAGTTAGACACGATGAAGGACTCAGCACGTGGGCACGCACAGGCTGAGGGCACTGCTAGGTGGTTCAGGACTTCCGGCAAAGCTGCCCAAGGCTGTGCCTTTAATCTCTGCTGCTGCTGCTGCTAAGTCGCTTCAGTCGTGTCCGACTCTGTGCGACCCCACAGATGGCAGCCCACCAGGCTCCCCTGTCCCTGGGATTCTCCGGGCAAGAACTCTGGAGTGGGTTGCCATTTCCTTCTCCAATGTGTGAAAGAGAAAAGTGAAAGTGAAGTCGCTCAGTCGTGTGCGACTCTTCGCGACCCCATGGACTGCAGCCCACCAGGCTCCTCCATCCATGGGATTTTCCAGGCAAGAGTGCTGGAGTGGGGTGCCATTGCCCTCTCCCGCCTTTAATCTCTATGAGGTGCAAAATAAACACATGTCTAGTCCTTTCTAGAAACCCCGGGGAAGTATTTCTGTAACATTGTCTCATTTCTTTTAGTCATGGAATGGAGAAGTCCCTGGTCTTTTCTATAATTCCACGGAAGTGGTTCCTTGGACTACTAGAGTGGGAGGGGGGGCGGGGAGGAGGTGGGGCCTCTTGCTGGTTTGCAAGTGTCTTAGAACATTGCCCCCCACCCCCACCCTGCACCCCCTCACCCAGACAGAACCCCTGTCAGCCATTAGCTCCCACTGGTCCCGGGGGTCCATTCTGGCCTCTCACCCCCAGGTTGTTAACTTGCATTTACTGAACACCAAGCACCTGGCAGGGGCCTTCCCACACAAATGTGTCCCCTAGGTCTATCCCTGCCAGTCTCCTAGTTAATGTGCTGCTTAATTCCTCAGGCCGATCACGGTGCCTGTCACACGGTTGGTGCCCAATCATACTGTTTTATTATTGTCCTGAGCATTCTTTCACTGAACTTCCATCATAACCCTGAGATGGGCATCTCTCCACTTAACAGCCGAGGCTCCCATAGGTTCCTTTCTCCCCCAGGGGCACACAACCAGAAAGTGACCCTGCAGATTGTCACCCTGCCCCCGCTCTAAGCTCTTGCTCCTTCCCCAGGACTTGTCTTCACAACTGAGCAAATTTCCTCCCGTAATAAGCACATCTTAAGTGCCCATCGAGCTAAGTGCCAGGGGCACAAATAAGTTCAAGACACCAGCAAGCACCCAGGTAATCTCTGAGTGACAAGGAGCTCGGAGGTGTGCTCCGTGCTGGGTGGGGCAATACAAAAGGGGGCGGAGTCACCTCTGCTTCGGGGCTAGATCAGCTCAGGTTTCCCAGAGCCAAATCCCAAATGGTGACGCAGACCTGCAAGCAGCTGGGAGGAGCGGCCAGGTTGGCGGGCAGCCCGAGTTAGTGGGGCGGGGCGCAGGTAAAGACGGTAACTTCGCGCCCCACCTCCAGCCTCCTCGCCCCCGCCCCCACCCCAGTGATTTTTTTTCCCTGGCACCGGTCTCTTCCTTCCCAGCTTCAGGAAGAGGACTTGGGGAAGTCTCAGAGTGGCTTGACTGCTCGGATGGGACAAAGGGCGGAGTTTAGTGTGGAATCTGGCAGGATCAGATCTGAGGCTCTGCACTCAGTCCAGGCAGACTGGGAGTGCTGGGCATCCCTGGCTCACTTCCCACCCCTCTGAGGTCACCTGTGGTTAGTGTGAGTCTGCAGACAGTTGAGATGTGTCACTGGGACCCTGGGCCCGAACAGCACCCACCACTGACCTCCACACAGTAAGTGGGAGGGTGAGTGGACGGCCAGCGGGAGGGGCGGTGGGAAGAGGCTTAACTCCCTGCCGCAGTTCAGCTCTCAGAGAACAGGTTCATCTGTGGGCACCACCAGCACCACCGAATGCTCCACCTGAAGGAGAAAGGCTCTGGCAGGATTGAAGAGGCAAAGCACTGTGGGTCAGCCTCCATGCTGGAAGGTCCAGCTGAGAAGTCAGAATTCTGCCACTGGTGGGTCAGGCAAATCCCCCAGATTCCTGGCTTGGCAGGAGAACTTAATCTGCCCTCCTGTCTGTTCCCACTTTGCCCACAAAACAGGGAAGCTCCATGCCCTGCTGCTGAGCGGGGGCTCCGGTCTTTGTAAGCAGACCCATCTGATCTGGAATGTTCCTCCAGTGGCAGGTCCAAGGTTCAGAGAGACTCAAGGTGGTGTAGTTTGGAGCTTTCAAGTTTGCCTTCATTTCAACCCACCCCCAAGCTGCCTCGGGTCCTGGCTTTCCTGGGTCCCTGTGAAGTTACCGGCCTGAGGAGTGTGAATAATTGTGTGTCAGGGAGCATGATATACGAGTCTGTCTAACTGGCTTGCTTTCTTGCACTAATGTATGTCATTCACAGTCCCTAAGCCTGTTGTGTTATGAATGAGCATGCATCAGAAGAGAGGACGTTTCCAGAGAGTTCTCTTCTTTCCCCTAAAGTAAAAGCACGGTCTTTTCAGCTGTGCATCATGCCTGTCAGGCTGAGACGGGAGAACCTCAGCATGGGTTGACGTTTGGCATCCTATACCCACTAGAGCCCAAAGAGCCCAGGGCCGGTCCTCAAACCCCTGGCACCGTTCCCCATTTACTAAGTGACACGTGAACCTGTACATTTAAAAAAGAGAGAGAGAGGGACGTTTCCTGTGGTCCAGTGGTTCATCTTCCAATGCAGGGGGTGCCAGTCAGATCCCTGGTCAGGGAGCCTCACGGCTAAAAAGCCAAAACAAAAGACAGACGCAAGATTGTAGCAGATTCAGTAAGGACTTTAAAATGGTCCGCATCAAAAAAATCTTTAAAAAAAATTGTTTAAAAATGGGAGAGATCGTATGAGTCATTGCACTTTGAGAGAGGGAGAGAGAGCCTGTTCACTGCTTCCTCTCCACTCTGGTTCTCAAGGGCCAAACTGGTCCTCTCTGCAAAGCAGGATTTTCTTGGTGCTGCCTGCGCCCAGGGCCCCTTGGGGCTGGTCCTGGGAGCACCCAGCAAACCCGATCTGCCGGCCCTGTTTGCAGCAGAGCCGTGCCGAGGGGAACCTACTGGTGGAGTTGGGGTGTGACGAGCGGGCTGGGAGCCTCCCCGGCCAGCAGGTGTGTGGCAGCTGAGGGTGCTGGGCCCCAGGGCCCGTGAGGCTTCTGCCAGTCTGTTTCAGAGCCTGCTGCCCCCCTCCCTCCGCAGGTGTCTAGCTCTGCCCTGCCCTCGAGGTCTCTGACTGCAGGAGCCCAGAGGCCTGGTGCTGTCACCTGGAGGGAGTCACCTGCCTTCCTCCCACCTGCACTTCTGACAAAGCCCCAGAGGGCACAGAACCACTTTGACTTGTAAGGATGTGTTGGTTTCGAGGCTGGGTTGCTCTTGCTTCTGTTCTGTGTCCTCTAGGGCTTCGGCCATTGTTAGATGAAGAATGTTAACAAAGATCACCGCTCCTGGAGGCCGCAATCACTGAAAATGGACTCCGGGAAGAACCGGAGAACACTGTGCTGAGAGCGGTGTGCTCCCGCTGTGGATAGGAGGCACGAGGCGAGCTAGGCCGACATCATCCCCGCGTGGGAGAGGAGAGTGGGATCCACGCCTTGTCTGCATCACATAGCGGCTTCCTGGCTGGCGTGGAGCTGCCCGTGCCTGCGGATTCTCAGCCCCCAAGCAGCTCATCCTGCCGAACCTTCGGCATGGTGGTGGTGTTGGTCAGTCGCTCAGTCGTGTCCAACTCTTTGCGACCCCATGGACTGCAGCACGCCAGGCTTCCCTGTCCTTCACCAACTCCCAGAGTTTGTTCAAACTCATGTCCACTGAGTCAGTGATGCCATCCAGCCATCTCATCCTCTGTCGTCCCCTTCTCCTCCCGCCTTCAATCCCTCCTAGCATCAGAGTCTTTTCCAATGAGTCAACTCTTCGCATGAGATGGCCAAAGTATTGGAGTTTCAGCTTCAGCATCAGTCCTTCCAATGAACACCCAGGACTGATCTCCTCTAGGATGGACTGGTTGGATCTCCTTGCAGTCCGAGGGACTCTCAAGCGTCTTCTCCAAACACCACAGTTCAAAAGCATCAATTCTTTGGCCCTCAGTCTTCTTTATAGTCCAACTCCCACATCCGTACATGACCACTGAAAAACCAGAGCTTTGACTGACTACCAGGACTTTTGTTGGCAAAGTAATGTCTCTGCTTTTTAATATGCTGTCTAAGTTTGTGATAGCTTTTCTTCCAAGGAGCAAGCGTCTTTTAATTTCATTTAATTGAAATTAAAATTAAATTTTAATTTCATTTTAACTTCAATTGCATGGCAGTGACCAGCGTCTAAATGCCTTCATATTTCCATGACTATTTCCTATCTCCAACATAAGCTCCACCAGTAGGTAAGTTCCTTGGGACTTGCTTTCTCTTGTCCTTCCTACACCGCTGTGCCTGACCAGTGACACACAGTAGGACATCAGTAGATAGCTATTGACTGGCTGGTGGGCTCCTAGTCCAGTGCCCTTTCTACACTGATGATCTACTCTCTGACCCACCTATGAACCAGGGATTTAGGAAGAAACCTTACGGCCTTGCCTGGTGGTCCAGCAACTGCTGGAAGACACCCAGCTTCCACTGCAGGAGGCACGGGTTTGATTCCCGGGGAACTAACACCTGGCATGCTGCATGGGATAAATAAAACTAAAAAAAGAAGAAACCATAAAGCTGGGGCCCAATCAGGTGAATAAAACAGCTCATCCCCCAAAAAAGGCCTGCCCTCTTTTACTCAGTGCACAGAGCTGGTCACACGCTGGACACCTGAGAACAGCCGTGAGTCACTCTTCACTCCCGCTTTGGCACTGGAGAGGTGGCCTCACCCTCTGCCAGGCAGGACGGGCTGCTGGTGACTCCCCCGCCGGGGGGATCAGCACCGGCTTCAGGCTCTCCCGGATGGGCACGAGGCTGTGCTGAGCAAGTATGCCGCGCGGCCCTGGGTGTGCAGCGTGCGCGCAGGTTCAGGGAGGAGGCCAGGGAGACAGATGGGCTCCCAGGAGCGCCGTCAGCAGCGCTGGCCTGCGGTGGGGCGTCACCTGTCATCTTGTACCACACACATCTGTAGAGCACGAGCATTGAAATAGCTACTGTCAATAATTAAGCCTAAATAAGTTCTTCCGGAGGATCCCAGGTAGCTGTGCTCTCCCCGCCTCCTTCTGTTTTCCTATCTTGCCTGGGCTGCAGGCAGACGCAGGAACTCAGAGACCTGGCCTGTGCCATAGCAAAGAGTCGAATTCAGACACACAGGGGAAGGTCAAGGCTTCACACGTGGAAAGCCCTGGGGGCTGAGGTCAGAGGTTTCATTGACCAACAGGCCAAATAGCGGGCCGGGTTCCATGGACACAAATGGCCTCAACCCCAAGCAACCGCATCTCTTTCTCTGTCTGCTTCCCAGGCCTCCACTCCCTGGACTGAGCATCTTAACAACCCAGCGCTCTCTTAGAGCAAACAGTGCACAGTGCGATGGGGCGGTTTGCCAGACCAGTGGATCGCACCGGAGCCCTGGGGAGCTCTCTTGGGGATTTGTGCTGACACTTTCACGCCCGCCCACAGCCCAGGGGGGGTCAGAAGCGATAAGACAGGAAGGAGGGGGTGGGAGGGGAGTGGGGCAGCCGCCATCCCAGGCTGAACCTTTTGTAAAAAAAAAAACCTTTAAACAACCAACTGAATTTTTTTTTTAATTGAAAAAATAAGCCCCCAGATAATGTTGACGTTTCCCTGAGTGGGGACCTGCAAGTCTATGCCACTCTCACCAGGCTGGGCATGTCCCCAAGTTCTGTTTCCACAGGAGAGAGAGGAAGCTTGGTGCCCTCAGGCGGGGCTGAAGGTGTGCGGGGCACAGCAGCGCCATGAGAGTCAGCAGCACAGCAAAGCCAGCAGAGCCCAGTTTGGGGCAGTGTCTCTAAGCACAGGGAGCCCGGGAGCTGGCTCTCGTCGGCGTTTTCCTGGTGGCCTGGGGTCACGGGACAGAGGAAAGAGTCAGAGGAAGCAGCCGATGGACAGAGTGCCGGGGTGGGGCGGGCGAGGAGGCCGGGAGCCCCCGACCCCGTCCCGGAGGGCAGCCCCGCCTGCAAGTCCAGCGTGGTGGCCGGGTGGAGAGCCTTCTCAGCACCGGGCAAGGCGAGCGCGGCAATCATGGCTTCTCCCTCGGTCGTGAGGCTCCTCAGCCTGGCCCTGCAGGAGGGTCCCACTCCCTCCCAAGGCTGCTTCGGAGGCTTCAGTTTCCGGAGAGGGAAGAGAAAGCCCCCTTCACGGGGCCGAGAGAAGAGGCCCCCTGTCCTGAGAAGGGGACAGCCAGCCCGGGGCCTGCATGGCCCCTCTGGGGGCGAGGTTGGGGTAGAGGTCCTGCTTCTTCCGAGCAAGAGGACAGTTTGCGGGGGGCCTTTCTTGCTTCTGGAAAACAGCTTTGCTGATGGTTGTTTGGGTCACAAAGCTGGGGAAGCATCTCTGACTCAGAGGGGCCCCCTTTCTTTTGACTGCAGTGAGACCCTGCCCAGTGGCTCCCTAGATGCCTCAGTGATCCTCTGGACACCCAGCAATGACTTTACACACTTTTACACAAATGTGTGATCTTCTAAAGGGCACGCTTCTTCCTGCCATGCCCAGCTTACAATTCTTCCATAAATCGTGACCCCCAGGATACCGCCTGAGTGGCCCCTCTGAACGGCACCCCACTTTTACCCTTCCCCTACCACCCCCACATCCCCTGCCCCTGCAGCCTGGCCCCCACTGCTCCCCAGACCCAGAACCCTGCCTCTGCGTTGGACCTCAGGCTCTGGAACAGGTCCGCCCCGGCCCTGACCACACACGTGGTTCTGACCCAGTGCCTGGCTCAGACACCCTCCACCCACCACCTCTTGACAAAATTCCACCCAAAGCCATCCCCCCTCCATGCTGGCAGAGGTGACTGACTACCTTCTCGTCCCTGCCTCCAACATCCTGGGCAATGACTCGTTCTGTTTTTTTTAAAAAAACTCACGTCCATGCATCATAATGGCTATTCTCCTGGGGACATTGACCCTGCCGGGTCCTAGCACAGGGTTGAGCCCACAGTGAAGGTCCATGAAAGGGGGTGGAGGCTGGGGGGAAGAGAGAGGAAGGGAGCAGGCTGGATGCTAAGCTGAGGTCAGAGCTGTGCTAAGGCAGAAGTACCTGCAATCAGAGCGGGCTCTAGGCCCAGGCAAGGGGACCCCAGTCTCAGGGGGCACGTGGGTAGGCAGCACCTAAGGGCGGGCCTGCTTGACTCCTGCCCCCCAGGAGCCCCTCTTCCCTCCCCCTGGGCCCGGCCCCACCCAGGCTTCACGCATTCCTTACATCCTGAGTTCACCACTGACACAGACCCAGCATCTGCTTGCCGCAGTCTGCTGGACCAGCTTGGCCTTAGGTGTGGGGCCCAATCTGATGGCAGGGGCAAAGAGCCCTGTCCTTGCAGAACCTGTAGTCTAGGAGGTGAGGAGACAATCAAATGTCAATCAATTCACCTTTAATTACAGCTCACTGTCATGGGCTTCCTGGGTGGCTCAGATGATAAACAGTCTGCCTGCACTGTGGGAGACCAGGGCTCGACCCCCAGTTAGGGAAGATCCCCTGGAGAAGGGAATGGCAACCCACTCCAGCATTCTTGCCTGGAGAATCCCCATGCACAGAGGAGCCTGGAGGGCTATAGTCCATGGGGTCGCAAAGAGTTGGATATGACTGAATGACTAACACACACACATGTGCGTGCACGCACACACACAAACACACACACACACACACACACACACACACACACACACACACACGTGAGTTATAAAGGAAGAGGACACTGGCCTCAAAATTGGAGCCAATCAGCGAAAGCTGTGCCCTCCCCAGAGAAGGGAATCCAGCACCAGCGCCCGACAGCTCAGCCCCAGGCCGCCCAGGCTCACAGGCCCTGATCCAGGCCCGGCTTCACCAGCCCTAGGCAGCTGCCCGCCCCGTCCCGTCCAGAGCAATCTGCCAGGACCAGCGACAGTGGCCGCACACAGACTGCACAGGGCAGTCTCAAGAAGCTCTGCGGTTCTCAGGGGGTGTGTGTGGAAATGCCAGCCCCGGTGCCGGGGCTGGGGACAGTGAGGGAGTGCCACAGGGGTCCATCAGTAGGGGATGGACAGGAACGACGTGGTGGCCACATACTCAGGACTCAAGTGCATCAGTAAGAATGAATAAGCTAGAAACACGGAAGGGTCATAGAACAGTGGGGAGTGAAGACACGGGACGAGATGCATAGCGTGCCGTCAGCCATGAAAATTAAAAACCCACACGCAAAGCAATGGGATGTGTTTAAACATAGGCATATAGACACACATGGACTTCCCCGGTGGCTCAGCAGGTACAGAATCCGCCCGCCATGCAGGAAGCACAGGAGACGCTGGATCGATCCCGGGTTCAGTAAGAGCCCCTGGAGAAGGAAATAGCAACCCATTCCAGTGTTCTGCCTGAAAAACCCCATGGACAGAGGAGCTTGGTGGGCTACAGGCCAAAGGGTGGCAAAGAGTCAGACATGGCTGAGTAACTGAGCACACACAGCTGCTAAGTCGCTTCAGTCGTGTCCGACTCTGTGCGACCCCATAGACGGCAGCCCACCAGGCTCCCCCGTCCCTGGGATTCTCCAGGCAAGAACACTGGAGTGGGTGGCCATTTCCTTCTCCAATGCATGAAAGTGAAAAGTGAAAGTGAAGTCGCTCAGTCGTATCCGACCCTTAGCGACCCCATGGACTGCAGCCCACCAGGCTCCTCCATCCGTGGGATTTGCCAGGCAAGAGTACTGGAGTGGGGTGCCATCGCCTTCTCTGGAGCACACACAGACACAGACGCAAATCTAAGAACAGACATCAAATATCTTACGGTGGGCTCCCGAGGGGAGCCGGGGTGGGAGTGGAGATCACAGGTGGAGAGATAGAGCAGTGTCCAGCACGAAGGGGCTTTGCACAGATGGGTGAGAGCTGTGCTCCAAGACTGAGTCTGGGCAGCTTTACCCCGGGCTCCCGTGGTCCAACACAGCGTGTGACAGTTCAAAGCCAACCAACTGGCTAGTGAGAGCCCTGGCCTTGTTCAGCTGAGCACGATGACTGCATTCCATTTTTTTTCAGGGGCTATAGGAATTATTCCAACCCAATTCCCCACCAGGAGGGTTGAGGAACCCAGGGCCCAGGGAGGGCGTATGAGTAGGCCAGCTGCAACCACTCGAGTGCAAAAGGAAGAGCTGGTGCGTGGCTGGCCCCCGTGTTCTACTCTCTCCATTTCCATTTTCTGACCGCCCAGCCCAGCCTCCTGAGAGTGTTTGTTTAAAGGGCTGGGCTGTGCTTGTCTGAGCACACAGGCTGAGGTAATGCACTGGCATTAACTGGCCCTTCCTGTGTGGAGTTCAAGGTGAGAACCTCCTGGGGAACTGAGAGGCTCAGAGATTCCTTTATCTCTGTTGCTTAGTGTTTTTCCTCCTTCCAGGACAACTGCCTCAAAGCTCAGATGAGCTCATCGACTCACCTGGGCAGGTAAGCGCAGAACTTGGACAGGGCTTTAACGGGAGTGAGTCCTGCTGAAGGAAATGGTGTCATTGTGGTGCCGAGGCAGGGAGGAGCCAGCCCTCTGCGCGTCCAGAAGCTCTGCACAGGGTGGGCTTCGGGTGTTGACGCCAACAGATTTGCTGGAACCCGCAGACCCGTAACACTGCTGACGAGAAAATCGGACGGGGTAGTAGCGTAGGCAGTTGGTGGAGATTTATGGCTAACTTTCCTGGGAGAAGGAAATGAACAGTGAATCCTGGGGCACCTCTCTAAGGAGCAGCCCTCAAAGACGGGCTAAGATCATCAACGCCCCCCAATCCTACACAGCACGGCTTTTCATGATTAAAGCAGAATAAGCTTACACAGGGGAAAGAGCGTATATCGTAAGAAAGAATGTTCAAAAACAAAGAAAAACACACACACAAAAAAAAAAAAGAAGAAAAGAATGAATGTTCACAAATTCTCCCTCCTCATATAATCAATATCTGATCACATTCCAGAATAGTCCCAGACTGCAGAGTCCCTTTTGGGCCCACTCTCCAGGGCAGTCGCTACTATGCTGACTTCTATGGACACAGATGAGTGTGTGTCTCCCATCTTAACTCTGCCAGCCTCAAGGTCAGGGTGTCAGCAGAAAAGAAACCCTGGGCTAGTTGACCAAAGTCCCTTTAAAACAGCGATGCATTTGCCCCCACTGTTCTCTAGTGAGATAGGCAGGTGACTGGCAACGTCCCCATCCCTTGGAGTGCGGAGGGACCAAGAGATCTAAGGGACTGCTTCGTCTTAGAGCCCTGTGAGGAGTCAGCAGAAACCTGCTGCTCAACCAGTCCACCAGTGGGCGGACTCCCGGCTGGCCCTGCACCTTCTGACATCCTTGGGCATCATGCAATGGGTAGTAGCTCTTTGCTGAGCCACCTGGGCTCTGCTGGGAGCACAGAGGTTTGGCATGTGATGTAGGCACCTGGATGAGTTGTCAGCACTTTCCTTTAAGAGGCTCCAATGGCGACAAACCTCAAGCTTAAAGATGTATTAAACTGTGGAAAACAATCAAACATTGTGGCCACGTGTGAGAAACAGTGGTCTGGTGTGCTCAGATCACTCAGAATTTCTCTTTTACAAATTCCTCCAGAGCCAGATTCTTGTTCAGTCACTAAGTCGCGTCTGACTCTGCAGCCCCATGGACTGCAGCACACCAGAGTTCCTTGTCCTTCACTATCTCCCGGAGTTTGCTCAAACTCATGTCCATCGAGTCAGTGATGCCATCCAACCATCTCGTCCTCTGTCGTCCCCTTCTCCTCCTGCCTGCAATCATTCCCAGCATCAGGGTCTTTTCTAATGAGTCAGCTCTTCAGGTGGCCAAAGTACTGGAGCTTCAGCTTCAGCATCAGTCCTTCCAATGAATATTCAGAGTTGATTTCCTTTAAGATTGACTGGTTTGATCTCCCTGCAGTCCAAGGAATTCTCAAGGGTCTTCTCCAACACCACAGTTCAAAAACTACAGTTCTTCAGTGCTCAGCCTTCTTTACGGTCTAGCCCTCACATCTGCACATGACTACTGGAAAAACCATGCCCTTGACTAGATAGACCTTTATCGGCAAAGTGGAGCCAGATGGTTAGTCTTTTTTCTTTTATGTTGAGGTTGTGTCATGTTTGCAATGAAAGACAACTATAATCCTGTTGGACCACCCACCATTTTTCTCACACGGGGGCTCATCAGAAACTAGAGCCCCAGTCAACTGTCACTAAGCAAATGGGAAATATTCATGAAACAAACTTCCCTAATCATTCCAGTCACCATTTATTGAGTACCTTCTATGCACCAGAATATATCTCCCATTTTAATAGCAACCCCCAAAAGTGGGCCTGATTTATACCATTTTACGGATGGAAAACTGAGACTTAATGGTAAGTGATTTCCCCACAGTAATCCAGTTAGCAGAGCTGAGATCTGAGTCAAGTCTGTCATTCTCCACAGCCCATGCCCTCAAGGGTCCTCAGAAAGGCCCTTTGGGGCAACCACAGAACAAGAGACGGGTGGGCTCTTTGAGCCCTTCTTGGGAGAGGAGTGAGGCTGCTGGTGTAAGATGTGAGTGACGAGGCAGAAGGGGTGGGCTTTGGCGTGGCCCCAGCACCACTCACACCCTCGCCAAGAAACAGACCTCCAAAGAACATCAGCACTGATGGCAACTGGGAGGACACAGCCCCCCGCCCTCCTTGGAGGACGAGGACACAGATGTTTTGAGGGGATGTGTAACTGAGCAGGGTGACCCAGGGCAGACCAGAAGGAATTCCAGGCCCCTGAGCTTCCCCCCAGACTGGATGGCCTCCTTTGTCTGTCTGTCTGGCCTTCCTTGCAGCCGGGGTGGCAGGTTTTAAGTGGGCAGAGGACACACCCCCTCAGGTGGCCCAAGGCAGCGGGTGGTCCCACGGTGGAGCCGGGAAGGGAGGAGGTGCTGGATCCCTGTTCCTCGCGTTCCCACTGGGCTTCGCTGACCTCCAGGGAGGCTCCTTTTCCCGAACCAACACCATTCCTGCTGCTGTCAAGAGCACCTCCCCCCAGACACCTGGTGGACAAATATTTTCCCAGGGAAAGGACAGCCAGGTGAGTCCCAGGTGAGAGGGAATCCCCTGAAGACTTTGGCCTCGAGAGTGAGATCATGGGTCTTGGGAGCAGCTGCATTTTATAGATCCAATAAATTAGACACAACCCTCCTGGTTATACACTGGCAGGTGTCACGGGGCCCTGCCTTGCTTACTCGGCAAGAGGAGGAAACAGAAATAAACGTAAAGTGCGTTCAGGGACCAGGTCACCAGATGGATAGGGAAAGAGTCCTGTGAGGACACAGGGCTGAGTCGGCAGGCTGCTTCAGGTGAGCCCCCTGCCTGCCGCACCTGGGTCTGTTGGCCTCCTCGAGAGCCAGCCCCCGTCACTGGGCCCCTGAGAAACTGCCAGGTTGGGCTCTGACCTCGGACAGTGACGATGGTAAACGTGCTGTCTAGCGTATTTAACCATCAAACCCCCTCAGCTGCTCTGAAGTTACATAGGGATATGGTTTCCAAGCTGAGGTGTTAAGCAATTCCCAAAGTCACACACAGCTTATAAAATGGCAGAGTGGGCAGGAGCCTGGCTGTCGAGGGGGCCGGGACCTAGCTACCTCCCTCTCCCCACGTGCGCAGAACTGTGTCACCGCCCTGTGCAAATCAGGGATGCAGCGTCGCACTGATATGCCCATGGCCACTTCATTCTGCTCTCAGTGCCCAAGGGGAAGGCTAAGGGGTGTCCAGCTGCCCTCAGCAGGCCTGCAGGTTGGCGGCGTGGCCACGAGGCTCCCGTGATTTTCCGTGTGAAGTGCAGACTGAGCAGCTGGGTGCCCAGTACTGTCTTTATCTTTGTTCTTGTCCCTCCTCGTGCTTCTCAGAGTCCTCCTCTCCCAGGAGCCCTTTGCCCCCTCCACGGGGCCTTCTGCTGGGAGTCACGTGCACCCCACCTTGATCTGCCTAGACCAGGTCCAGACACAGGCAGGGGTCTTCACCCACAAGCTCCGCTAGCACACAGGTCCCTCAGCCTTGCCCTCACTCACTGGACTCCATCTGCCCACTCGTGTGGGGGGGCACCCACTTGGCGGCAGCCCTTGCTGGGACCTAGAGGCCTCCACAGATGGAGAATCGCCCCCATCCCCTCCAGACAGACACATACCCCTAGTCCAGGAGTCAGATACGACCAACCATCCTTACAAGACAGGTGGGGATCAGAGTTTTAATCCCAGGCACTCTGTGAGTTCAGGGGAGGGAAAGATAGATTTCCAGAGCAAAAGGACAGAGGAGGAAAGAACTATTTGATCTGGACTTGGAGACAGCTGTGCTTCTGAGGAGCCACCGGATGGCATAGGCCTGGGCACCGCGTTTTAGAATCCTAGAATCCCTGCAAGACCCGGAGCTGTTCAGGATCCCAAGCTCGCCTTGAACTCCCACCGAGAATCTGTCACGAGGCGACCGTCCTTGCATTCCTGCTGTGCGGTCAGATCCAGAGGACTGAGCGGGTGCTTCCATGACAACAGAGGCCCTACGCCCAGGAGACCCCACATGAGGGCCTCTTGGCGTAGTGACAGGGGCGCCTGTTCTGAAGGTGCTTCTTGTGACATATAAGGTACAGCTGGGCCTCCCAGGAGGTGATCCCCTTCGAGGAAAAAGCGGTCTTCAGGGGCTACTGGGTCAACTCAGCAACTGAGTCTGAGGCAGCCATCTCATAGGCTCAGAGTCTTCCAAGTGGAAGGGACTTGGGAGCCTCTGGCCTAGGGAGGTGGACGCGCAGCTTTCCATGAGCTCTTCTTGTACCTGAAGATTTAGCTGTGCTTTGCTTTGGAACAACACAGAATACGATTAATCTCACCACCATGTTCTATCACTCTTTTTCAGTTTGAACACTCTTAGTGGGCTCATCCTCAAACATGACGACCAGACCCTTGGGGGTCCCTTCATTGCTTCCACCATGATCCAGCTCATCACACTTCCTCCTAAAAGGTAGCCCAGGGCTGAGGACCTCATGCTGGGTATTATCACCCCCACAGATGGTGCCCTGGGCAGCCACACAGCATCACTGGTTCACCTGCTTCCCTTCCACCTCTCCCAGAAGGAACTTCTCCGCTGAAAAGTGGGACCTCCCACTAGGTCACTAGAATGGTGGGTGTGTGGTGAGTACCTGTCTGCAAAGCCATAAGCTTCTTGGGAGGAAAGCACTAGCCGCAGTCCAACCCATTATGAGCTGGCTGAGAACCACAGGGGCCGGGGAAGGGCTGGGAGCAGTGGGCACCTTATCCAGGTGCTGATCTGATGACTCTCGTTTCCATTGTATAAAAGCCAAACCTGGACTCGGGAGTAGGAGGCCCTGTGGGGGTGGGGAGGTAGTTCCGCCGTCTTGGCTGGGGCAAGAAGCCTGCCCTGCAGGCAGCCCACCTCTTCCCTCTCCTCCCTGGAGATGAATCAGCTTGTGGGAACTGCTGGTGCCTTGGGAAAGAGAAAGAAAGCTGACCAGCCAGGCTGCCATCTCCACAGCTGAATGGAGGCACTGTTCTTCCTGCTGGAGCATCTTCTAAGGCTGAACCATGGTTTTAATCCAAATAAAGCTAAATCGCTTCTGCTGCCTTCTGGGAACTGGCAAAACAGTTGTCCCTGGAAGTGGCTAGACCTCAGCAATTTTCCCGGTCTAATGGGGAGCTGTTTACAGCACGAAGCGGTGAAAGGTGAATTATTCTGTGCTGACAGCTTTGGAAAGAACCAGGGGGCGGTCCTCCTTCCAGGGAGGGCTTCTAGCTCCTAAAGCAGGACAGAAGGGCTGAGCTCGGGCCGCTGCGGCCTCGCGTGAGGGCGCCGCGCTGCCGCCCTGAGTCAGCACCCTGGAGAGCTGCCCCACCCCCATCCTAAGCGGTGAGGTCAGCGCAGATGCGCCCGCCTGGCCTCAGCTCGAAGCGGGAGAAGGAGCCGCGGCCACGAGGAAAAGCTCCAAAGAACAGAGTTGCAGTGACTCATGAAGGCTGTGAAAATTCCAGAATCCAAGAGGCCTAGGGAGCAGGGTTCCAAAGAGCAACTTTGCTGACAAAATTCTCACCGTGGGCAGTCAGGTGGGTGTGGCATTGCTCAGCACTTATTACCAAATTGCTTCACTGACACTCAATTATGATCTTCCTTAAAGGCGGTCATTGCGTCACTTCCTATGTTCCCCTGGAGCCACTGTTCTGGGCTCTCTGGTGCCGTGCTCCTGAGAGCTCCAGACTCAAAGGAGTGGCCGTGCCACCCAGTGGAGGTGCTTCTGCTGCAAGATCCAGATTAGACCACCTCCTCAGGTTCCTGGGGGCAGCTCTCCTCCCATCCGGGTGCTGAGTCCGCAGGGAGCTGTGTCCCCTGCCCAGGGGAAAAGCACCTGCTTTGCCCGGCAGAGGCCCAAGGAGAGGGCCAGGCCAGAGAAGTCAGCCTCTGGCCTCTCTCTGGTCCACTGGTTCTCAAGAGCAGAGCAAAAAATGAAGTCGCTGGGGAGTCATTCAATGCAAATCAGGGGCCCCACTGAAGGATGCTGAGTTGGTGCAGGTCTGGGGTGGGACCAGGAATCCCCCACCCTTCCCCGCAGGGCTCCCGTCCCACCAGAGGAAAGTGGGCACCGCTTGGTGCTCTGACACGGTCGGGGGTCACCATGGAGAGCTCACCGCCCTCGTCAAACACCCGGCTGTCACTGCAGTGGCCCAGTGGCCCCGCAGCCAGCTGCCGTTGGCTCATGAGGCACGCCCTGGTCACACAGGTGGCCTCCCCACAACCCTGCCACCTGCCGCTGGTTTTCAGGAGGCTGAGGGAGTGTGATTGAGTCCGGTCCTGGAGGATTGAAAGCACAAGGCACATACGTTTCTGCTGCGCGGTGTGCTATCAGGAAGGACAGACGAAAAGCAGTCTCCCATAGGAAACAGCCTGTGTTTACTGGAACTGGCCTAGGAGATGGGCGCTCCTGTGGCTGACCTCAGAGGGGAGAGAATTTTCTTGTCCAGTGGCAGAGAGTGAGCATGGCTGTGCCCTCACCTCCACACAACATCATTAACTAGGGGGGACAGGCTCGTGGCACCCTGGTGTTTTCCTCTAGAAAGACAGTTACAAGTGAGGTTCTCGCCTACAAAACTTCAGTGCCGCCGTCCACCCATAGACGGGTTAAGGAAGTTTCTGATGGGCTCCCTTGGAAACCTACCTATAACCGTGACATGGTTGCTCGGGGAATGTGCATTCTGAACTTCTCAAATCTAATTTGGAGCAAACTTGGGGAACATCATTTGCTGGCAAGTTAGGGACCGCCTCTATGACTCAGCGTCTGAATGTTTCTGAGGAGGCTGGGGACAAAGCCTGACTCCAGAGGTCTGGTACGAATGTGCCTAAGAGGACCTCGAGCATTGACAGGCTGGCGGTCAGGTTGCGCCAGGCTCCAGGTGGCCTTTGGTCAAGGGCCATGAAGGAGACCGTGGGTGCTGCTTGGGCCAAGACCCCCCTTGCAGTGGGGCCAGTTGTCCCACCTGCCAACTAGGAAGGAAAGCTGAGGCAGTGAGCTGCAGGGCTCTGGCCTAGAAGATAGAAAAGCCACTTTCTTCAACGACAAGGACGTTACCTTCGTCTTCACTGAGGCAATCCCAGTGAGCCACGGGGCATTTCACAGGAAGATATTTGCAGATGAACATACACCCAGGGAGAGGGTGCGCTGGGTTATGTTTTCAAGCCTGTCCTGGATTCATTCCGAGCTGTGCACTGTGGCTCCACAGAAGCTGAGTAGGGCGACTCTCCAGACCCACTGTCACTCACTTTGTGCTCGCAACCCAAATAATTTTAAGAAGCGCTTAGTGGGGCAACTGCAATGTCTCTTAGTCACATTTGGCCTAAATGTGTATGCTCATATGCGCTCAGGAACACATACCAGAAAAAAAAACCACTTCTATTTTCATGGCAGGACAGAAGCATGAAGCGAAAGTATAATGAAGAATTAAGAACAAAGTTTAAGTGTCAGTAGAAAATTCTGTGAAACTGCAAAACATCATCATTGCTAGGTGGGAGGAGATAGAGGAAAGAGAGTACGCCCTTAGAGGCGGGAGGTGGCAAATTTGCTCACCTCGGAAACCTGAATTAGCAAACCATTCCAGAGCCTCTCACCATAATATATAAATATGCAGACTGTTGAATGAACAATTAGGAAACTGTGGTCCCTGGGTTTCCACGAGAATTGCTAGAAGAAGACTAGAACACAGGTTCCTTGAGAAAGTCATAAAATAAAAAGGCTGAGATAATTACTTGAGACCCACTATGGAAATAAAAGGCCTAGCTTTGGTTTGTGTCAGTAAGCCCTGTTACCACAGGGATGATGGTAGAGGAGGGATCCAATGTTCCAAACCGCTTACAACCCAGGCAATACCAGGCTCTACACGTCTACGGGGCAGCACCTCACAAGCCGGACAGGACGTCATTTGCTCTCATCCATTGCTGTCTGACCCCAGGATCTTCCTTTAACCGTCAGCTAAATTGGGAGAGCAGCTAGGGCTAAAACTTGATAGAAATCCCAAGGTATGAGTCTCATCTTAGACACAATCCCCCTTTCTTTTCAAACCAATACTGCATTCAAAATAAAAGCATGCCTCCCTCCCTCTCTACTCATTCCTGAGGCAGCCTGAGGTGAGCTGAGATTTCCCAATAGTGTCCCGAGCCAAAACACATGTGAGCGCACAGAGGCAGATTCAGACTTGCTGGCCCCATGGAGATTGCGCAAAGGTTGGCCCACAACACGGAATAACGCAAGTGTGCACGAGGTGCTGAACATTCCATGCGTGGCCCGCATATCAGATGCATGCCTGCATCCCAGGTATGGCACAAGGCCTCCGCCCGGGGCCCGCACAGTTAAATACAGGTTCTATGCTATTAAGAAGACACACATCAACAGCTCATTTTGGCTCCTGAGACGTTTGAAGCTACGGCTGCTCTATCCCAACCTTCTGGCACCTCCTGTCCACCCCATCTCCACCCTTCTCTCTGTACAGTAAATTACGCACTCTCTTACCAGGGTCACATACCCACGTCCACAGAAACAGTTGAGGAGAAAACACAAATCTCATAAACATGAACTTTATTAAACTACACATTACATAAAAGAACAAACATATAAATGGACCTTTAAATACATTCAGTTCATCTTAAAATTTATATATAAACTTATTTACATTTCTGCATTATATATTTAAATTATTTTCCAAACTTATTACCAATAAAAGGTAACAGAATGATCACCCGCTCACACAGATGCATACAATTGGTCCACAGGGCTAAGCAAAACGCCACTTCTCAGGAAACTCAGCTTATTAGATTTCAAACCAACAACTCATTCTGAAGGTGCTTTCTTCCAAGCAAGCCTTTATGTGAGACCTCCACCGTGGAAATGCTGGAGTTTAGTTCTGGAAGCTGATGCCAGGGCAGAGATGGGTTCTTGGCTGTTCACGATGACTTGGACTCTGGGTGTTGGCAGGACCCTTGAAGACCGCAGCAAAGGCCATGCCCTCACTTATGCAGACTGGGAAACAGAGGCTTAAGGAGAGGGGCTGACTTGCCTCACAGCATCAGTGAGGGAACAGGGATTTGGACCCTGCTTTCCAGGTTCTCCAAGGGGCCACAACCCTGACGCTACCCACAAACCCACAAACTTTTGACCTCTTTCACAGGCCCTAGGTTTCAAACAGTTTTGTCTGCATGGTTAAATACATGATTTTTTTTTTAAAGGCTTTTTGAGATGACGAAAAATGGCTCAGGATTCTCACAACCATATTTGTGGAGCCCTGGAAATACTGCTCAGGGCTAGTTTTATAAGAGGTTTTGTGGTCAGGCGCCTTGTTTTCCTTTTCAGTTTAGCTGACTTATGGAAGCTCAGAGTTTCCAGTTAATTTGGATGGGGGGCAACATTCTACAGGAGGGGGACTGTAATATCAACCGCATGGATTCACCAGGAATACAAACCATATTTGCCTAAACCCACCTCCCGCTGTCAGATCTGAAACAAACTTTCACTAATAAGTGATCAAGAGTGAAAAAATGGGAGGAGGGGCAATTTTTAAATAACAAAAATGTTTCAAGAATCCCCCCACTTCCCAATTAGCTAGTTGGGATGGGAACAGTGAAATTGGAACTGAGTAGTATGTTTTCCTCTTTTGAATGAAGCCTTACTTTTTTTTTTCTTCAAAATTTTCCTGATAATATAAAGTCTTCTTAAAGCAATTTCAATTTTGGTCTGGTTTTACAAACTTGACCTGGTTTTTCTCAGGATTTAAAACCATTGTACCAAAGGACAGACATCAACATTTAAAAGTATCATGGAGAGAGAAAGCGAATCTTTCTCTCCAGGCTCCAGGTTACATTAGCAAAGGAGAAAGTCTGGGTTTATTCCTCCCTGGAGGAATTAGAGTGAACACAAGTCATAGCAGCCTTCGCTCAGTGTTACAAAGACTCAAATGAGAAAACGGAGAACGGGAAAGCTGTGCTCAGCTGAACAGTCCCTGCTGACCTTCCATCAAAATATGGCACCTCTAAATTCTGGAAGCTGCAGCGTTCTCCCCGGGGCCGCCGCCCGTCTACAGAGGAGGCTTGCCCCGCAGCCCCAATACACGCGGAGCACTGGATTTCTGTCCACCAGTTTCGCTTTCCCTCCTGTTCACCTCACCAAAGGTGATGAGCAGGTGGATGAGCAAGGGAGAGTCTTCAGGAAGACGGTGCCAACCACAGGACACCCAAAGGCTTTGCGGCGGAAGTCCAGTTGCCAGCTGCACAGCATGGGCAGGAGGAACCCTGAGGCCAGGGAACTAGGAAGATAAAAAATACCTTCATCATTTTCCCCCTGGGAGGCATTTCACTCTGTGAAAGGAGCCAACTAAAACAACGTTTAATTTTATAATAGTAAAAAATGTCACTGGTATATAAAAACTGGCCCCCAAATCTTGTTACTGGTCACCTAAGAACATCAGATGATGCTGAGTCAGACAGCGACTTTGTCTGAGTCGTTCACCGCTGTGTTTGGAGGGCGGGGCTCAGCGGGTCCACCTCCGGGGCCAATCGGTCCAGCGGGGATGTGGGCCCAGCGGGCTACACCCACAGGGGCACTGGCAGGCGGCCCCAGCGAGGGGTTCTATGTGGAACAGACATTCAGGGTCGGCCTTCCGCACAAGTCAGTCCTCACCATCCGAACCCCAGAAGGCAAGCGGGGAGGGCGGACGCCCCTCACTTACGTGAGGGGTGAAGCCCCCGCCCCAGCGCCGCGCGGCCGGCCTCCTTCAGCCGGCCCTTCGGCGGGCTCTCGGCGCCGGCCCCGGGGCCCTCGGCCGACTCGGACCCCTTCCGCAGGGTGCGGGCGCTGCCGGCCCGCCGGAGGGCGCCGCTGTCCTTGGGGGCGGCGCCCTCGGGGCCGCCCTTCACTCTCAGCTGCCGCTGCGACATGGTCCGGGTGAGGCCGGGGGCTCTGGCCGGGGCGGGGGAGTCCAGCCTCTGGCTTCGAGACGAGGAGGCGACCGTGTTGCGCGCGAAGCTGGGCACCGGGGCCGGGCCCCGCGGCACGCTGGCGGCCGGCGCGGCGCGGGGCGGCTCTCCGGGGCCGTCGGGGCCCTGGGCGCCCGCGCGGCACGCCTTGTCCTCCTCGGGCTTGGGCCGCGGCACGTTGCGCACGGGCTTGGCGCTGGGCTTCCTGAAGGAGCTCCGCAGCAGGGAGGGGGGCTCCCTCCCGGGCCGGGCCGCCGGCGCCGTCGCGGGCCTCGCAGGCGACGCGTCCGCGGTCCCCCGCGTGGAGCTGCGGCGCGCCAGCGGCGGCGGCGGGGCGGGCCCGCCGGGGGCCTCGCGGGGGCCGCTCTTGGCTGCCAGGGGCGCGCGGCCGGCGCGCGAGATGGGCACGACCCTGCGCATGCTCTCGTCCTCGCAGCCGGTCAGCGTCCTCACCGGCCGCACCGGCCCCGCCGGCCGCACCGGCCCCGGCGGCCCTGCGCTCCGCCGGGCGGCCCCGGCCCGGAGCGGCGCCGCCAACGGCGGAGCCTCTCTGGGGGAGCTCCTCCTGAGGGCCGTCGCCTCCCTCCCTCTGGCCGGCCTGTCCCTGGGCGGGCCGCCTTTGCAGCTCTCCGGCTCGCTCTTTCCTGAGACGGAGGCGGGGGTGGAGGCAGCAGCGGGAGCCCCCGCAGTCGGGCTGCAGATGGGCTTGGAGGTGGCCTGACTGCCGCCCATCTCCCAGGCCCCGGGGGACGCGGAGTCCTCCCCATCGCCCGCCTGGCCCGGGTCCCCCTCTAAGGGTCTGGAGTTGGCTCCCTCAGAGCAGTCCAGGGTCAGCGAGCAGTCGCTGGTGTCCGAGATGCAGAACAGAGGCCCAGGGTCTTGGTTCCCGGGGTCGCTGCTCCCCTCAGAGAGCTGAGCTGCGCTTCTGGGCTCATAAGGGGCAGCCTCGCCATCCTGGGGGACGGGGCTGGGAGCCACTCGCGCACCTCTGCCCACGGGCGTCGTCGGGCTGCTTTTGGGGGCGCCCAGGGACTGTGGGCTCGCATCCCCCACGGACACGAGCTCCATTGGGCTGCAGTCATTCCCGGTCAGCCGGGCCGGCTCCTCCGGGCCCTTGGGAGCCTGGAGGTCGAACTGGGCCAGCCCGGTCACCAGCTCATGCTCCCTAATCCCTAGAGCCAACGGTGAGAGTGGGGGCGAGGACCGCACAGGATCCAGGCCCACCGGTGCGCTGTTCCTTTTTCGGAGGGTGCTGACCCCACTGCGCCTAGGGTGGCGTAAAGTGCAGGCGGGATCCTCGAGGTGGGCTGCAGGGAGCCAGCTAGCCCAAGCTGTGGTGGGGTGGCGGGCTTCCTCCTGGCCCTCCAAGGCCCGAGGTCTGTGCGCTAGGCTGGAGTCCTGGCCCCTCGGTTCTCCAGGCTCTCTGCAGGCTCCATCAGGTGGGACCTGCCAGAGGCAGCCCTGGGATGAGTTGCTGGGCTTGAGTTCCTCGGGGCTGCCTGTGGATCTCTCCAGGAAGCTAAGCAGCTCCCGGTCGGCCATGGTGTCCAGGGAGAGGCGGGAGCGGCGGGTGGTGGGGGGCCGGTAGGAGGGGCTGGCGGGCCTGCAGCAGAGAAAAGGGGGCAGGTCCTCCGCGCCCCTCTTGGTCAGCAGCTCCACGTCGTTCTCGCTGCTGCTCCGGCCGAATCCAAACTCCCCCGCCGTCCAGGATCGCCGCTTCTGCTCCAGCTCCTTGAGCCGCTGCAGCTGCCTCAGCTCCTGCACCTGGCGTTCGTGGTTGTCCTGAAGGTGGGGTGGAGAGGCGGGAAGATGCATGAGCCACGGGGACCGAGTGCAGTTCCAGAGCTAGCTATCCGAACACCCCACCGAGAGACACTGGCTGGAGGAGAGCCCAGAGTCACGGGCTTCACTCACTGAGGGAGACGGCCTGTGTTTGCACATGCATGTGCCGGGAGGGCTGGAGGCCTCCATTCCCCTCAAGCTGCGTGGGCATGACCAGGACACACTAGGCCTGACCCCAACCATCTGCCTAAGGTGGTCATCAGAACCCGGGGCCCAACTTCCAGTCTAGGCACTGTGCCCTCAGTGTGGGCTGTGACTGCACATGTGTCTGTGACCTCAACTCCCAGAATGCAACTTGGTTTCTAAGTAGGGCGAGACAGAAGGGACTTTCAGGAGTGCTATTTAGGCACACAGAGAAAAATACTATGGGTATTAAAAGGAGTCTGAATCAGTGTTGCCAACATACATACATATACACATATGTCTACACACACACACTTATGTGCACGCGTTCTACTTCGTGGTTGGGATGGATAAATGCAGACTCAGGGTATTAAGAGATGCCTGTGTTCTCTGAATGCTCCCTGGTAAACACCAGAAATGCCACAGAGGCTCTGTCCCTTGTTCCCGACACACTTCCCACAATCAGAGACGGGGATCTGCTTTATCAACCTTTCTGCCTTTCACCCTGCTCCAAGGAGCCAGCCCTCGCCCAACAAAACCGAACAGAACACGCGCGCACACCGAACAGTTTACTGCCTGCACTTTCATTATACTCACGCCACACAAACGTGAGGAACCCACAACCCAAATCTGTTATCATTAGTGCTTTTTACTTGAAAATCAATTTCCGCAAACAGTGGACTTTCCCTTCCAAGTGGTGCACTTTCCCTTCCAAGTTTCTGTGAGCCTCTGGCTCCAACCACCAGGGACTCTGGGCCCCTCCTGCAGCCTCGGCCTCCCCAAGGTCCCCGGGTCTTCTTTCAAGGCTGCCTGCGGAGGGCACAGGGCCAGCTCCTGGCTCTCAGGACAGCTGGGCTGAGAGCATCACACAGGTGGCCTCACAAGCGCGGAGAATTCCGGCTGGGAGTGAGGGCCTCAGGGCCAGTTTGGCCAGTACCACCCCACCAGCACCTCCCCTGCTGACCTCACTGCTTGGACAGAGGAGAGGAAACGTGGCCACAGGCTCAGCCTCCTTTTCAGTGGACAGAGAAAGGCAGTTTGGGAACTCCAGTCACTCTGAGCTACTCATTTAGGGCTGCAGAGACACTGAGCAGCCCCTCAGAGAAATTCAGCTATGGACAAACGTGTGCTTAAAACTGAGGGAAAGAGGTGCACAGGAGTATTTGGTTCCTTATCAACACCTGAAATGATGGGCTGTTGTTCTGTTTTTAGTTGGCAGATGAAAGTTTTATGTGCAAAGTCAAGAAACCCAAAGAGTTTTCTGGATTCTGCATGAACTCAGAGATTATGACCTGGAGGCTGACGGGCAAGAAGGTGGCAGTTGTGGCAGACAGCAGCCTGCTCCCTCAGTCTCTGGGCATTCTGAAGCCCACTCTGGCCAAGGACAGCCTGGTTCCCCAGATGCCGACCCCCAGATGGCTACAGAGCTTGAAAGAGGGACAAGGGGACCTTCCGATCACCCCGCTGCAACAAAGGACCCCCTGAAGGAAGAAAGTATCTCCTGGGAAGAGAGAAGGACCTTCAAAGAGATGCCTTAATAGCATGAGTGCCATCCTAAACAAACCTGCCGAACAGAATGCTTTCAGAGCATCAGCACGAGCACTGGAACGAGCAGCACACGTTAGACTTGGCAGCAGGGGCAGGCTCAGGGCGGAGAGGGCAGAGCCTCCCTGGAGCCCTGAGGGACAGCCAGGCAGCGCCACCGGGGCCAGACCTTGCTGATGCTGTGAAGCCACCGAGGCACCTTTCCGCCACAGGCAGGGGCCAGGCTGGGAAGAGGAGAGGCGGAAATCCAGAGAACTCAGAAAACATGGAGCTGCCCCGAGCTGTACCTTCACCGCTTTGTTGAATCTGATGCAGAAGTCTCTGAATATCTGCAGGCACTCGTCCAGCTTCACGGTGTCCTTGTCTTCACAGAAGAAGTCGATGAGGGTGTGGGCCTCGTCCTGGAGCTCTCGCTTCCATCGCTCCAGCTCTGCCAGCTTTTCCAGGGCAAACTGCGGGGGAGGCACAGACGGCAGATGTGGAGTTGAGCACTCGACGGCTGCCAGGGGCCCAGGGCTCAGTCTCAGATCTCATGGCAGGGCCCCCAGAGCCGACAGTGGAGTAAGTCACCCCAAACAAAACTCCAGGGAGCAAGGTGGACCCCTGTGTCGGGGGAGCCAGAGGAGGCCGAGGAGCTCTAACCTGGAGGCTGTCACCCAGTGTCCCCCTGTAATGTCACTGGACACGTGGCACTGGCATAGTGGGTGTCATTAAGGGGAACCCCGTCTGCCTCTGTTCTTCCTGCCTTCATGACTGAGTCACACACTGGTCGTGGGTCTGCGTCAGGGTCCCAGAGGTCCCCTGTGTTGACCAGTTGTCTTATTCACAGTTGGGAAGGGTTTAAACTTAATCCCAAATGACTGCAATTAGGTTCATACAGAAGCCTCACGTGCTTTCTTTTTCAGTGGGAAACAAGGATTTTATGAAGAAGGCATGCATGGGGTATATGCCTTTATGAAATCACACTTTAATTGGGTTGGCCAAAAAGTTTGTTCAGGTTTTTCTATAAGTTTTTTCCCCTGAACAAACTTTTTGGCCAAACTGATATTTGAGAAACTTCTTCCTGGGTAGGGGGCCAGGCCTGGGCAACAGTGACGCTGTGGGCTGCTCCCTGGCCGCTGGGCTTGAATCCGGAACCCAAAAGAGAATCTCAAGAGAAAGAGAAAGTTTAAGAAGACGCGCTCCTTCCTATCCCCTCCACGCACCACCCCCTTTCAAAGCCCTTTTCTCACACCAAATGCCTTTGAGAGGCAGTAGGAAACCAAAACTATTTAGGAAACCAAATGCCAGAGAAAGGAACCATCTGAGTCAGTAGCCTGAGGCAGTGTGTGCGTTCACGCTGTGTTTTCCTTCGTGGAGGAAGGGTATTAATGGAAGGATAAATCTCTGCCTGTCGTGCTTGCACAGGGGGAAAGATGGATCCTAGCCAAGAACAGCTCAACTGCAGAAAAACAGGACTTTGCGACAGGAACCTTCACGGGCGCTGACTCTACCTGGGCCATCTTGTCGTCAGATGCCGTGGGGACGGCAGAGCGCCTGGACGCTTGCATGCCCCCCGGGACTTGGAGAACAGAGCCTAAAAGCCACCACGCTTGGAGTCACTGCCCAAGAGCTGGTTTCTGAACTCTTCCCTCACGGTTGGGGCCGCAGATGAAAAAGTTCAAAGCAACGCTGGCAAAGCATGAATGACAGATGGGTGGTTGTGGCGGCCAATTCAACTTCAACTCAAACTTGTCTGCTATGGAGTATCAAAGTCCACCCCAGTGCACTTGACACTTCTCACCCCAAGGGTCAAAATGTGAAACAGACCTGCAATAGCAGATCATTTTTCCACTCCAAACCCTCAATGGGGCTCCCCTGGGGGCTCAGTAGTAAAGAGCCTGCCTGCCAGTGCAGGAGACACAGGTTCAACCCCCGATCCAGGAAGATCCCATATGCCGTGCAGCAACCAAGCCCATCCGCCACAACTATGCAGCCTGTGCTCCAGAGCCTGGGAGCCGTAAGTGCTGGAGCCCGCCCGACCTAGAGCCGTGCTCTGCACCGAGAGAAGCCACTGCCGTGAAAAGCCCACACAACTGGAGGAAAAGCCAGAGCAGCAACGAAGACTCAGCACAGCCAAAGTAAGAAATGAAAACACAATGCTTTTAAAGCCCTTCCATCGTTCCCCACCTGGCTTAGACAGCAAATCTTTCAGACTGGCGTTCAGGGCCTTCTATGGCCTGACCCTAACCTACATTAACAACTGTATTTCCCCTATTTAAAAAGAAAGTAAACTTGAGAAAAATATTCCATAGCTGTATGGAATATTTCGCTTACACAGATAAAAATGAGTACCAGGAAGATGAGTTTCGAGTGAATCTCATATAAGAACCGAGAAACAGGCCTCCAGAATGCGCCTCTGCACGTGTGACGGGCCTTCTCCTCACACTCCTGGATTGTTCCATTTGTCTCAACAGGCTTATTTATTGCTGAGTGTTTTCCTGGCTCCTGTTCATGTGATTCTGTGGTGAGGTCTACTTAGTTGTCTCAGAGAAGAAAATCTGTGCACTTTTCAGGGAAAATTAAAGTTCAGTGACGTTTGAAAGAAAATACAGAATATGTGTTTAATAATAAAAACCAACTCCCAGCAGAGCCAAACAAAATCAGGTGTTCCCTGATGGGAGCTGCAGCTCACAGCATCTGATGTGGCTTCGTTTCAAGGAAACCAGGGGAGGCTGGGGCTGACCTTGGTCTGATCTTCAAGCACACGGTCCCTTTCCCACCTCCCAGGGCGGCCCTGCCTCACATATCCTGGCCCACAAGCCTCAAAGCCCTGACGCCGAGATTTCAGACCTGTTTGGCGAAGGCAAATTGAGTAGCACACCATTTCCTGAAGACTGAAAGCATGAAGAGGTGCCACTTCTTCTTTTTTTTTTTAAATAAGGAAGATAAAAGAAGTATGTCAGACTATGTGATTAGTGAGTCACGATGAGCTGTCACAAACAGGTCCACTCTGCCGGGTTCTGTTGACGTTACTCGGGGCAGCTCCCACCACACCCTGTGGGCCGGAGGATCTAGGGTGCTGGGAGGCCCTGGCTCCAGCGTGCTCTCCTGCCTCCCTATAAAACATGCCAAAACGGAGCTTGTTTCTTCCACAGAAACAACTGAAGGAACAACAGGTGCTCAGGTGTCTTTAATGAGAACCTCATTCTGACATCCAGAAGTTTAACTGGGAGGCAGGAACTCCAGAACTGAGCTTTCAAACCAAAACCTGAGTCGCCAGGCAGCAGCAGCCGCCAAGCGTAAGCATAAGTGATCCCAGTCCACGAGGGAGTGGGTGCCATCCTGCAGACCGAGCCGAAATAAACAGAGACCCCATCTCTAACCAAGCTCAGGGTCAGACATACTGCATATCCTCTGCCAAAACACCAATCCAGCAAAGAACGCATGCTCAGCTGCTCAGCAGTGTCCAACTCTGCGACTCCATGGACTGCGGCCCGCCAGGCCCTTCTGTCCGTGGAATTTTCCAGACAAGAATACTGGAGTGAGTTGCCATTTCCTCCTCCAGGGGATCTTCCTGACCCAGGGATCGAATCTGGGTCTCCTGCGTCTCCTGTATGGCAGGCGGATGCTTTACTGCTGAGCTACCGGGGATGCCCCCATAAAGACTGAAGTATCAAGCTCCTTTGACTGGCTTGGGAGGAAAACATGAATGGGAACCTGCTGCTTCCACAAACACAGCCCTGCAAACCTAAGTGGCCTCACGGCCACTGAGGAGGCGATCAGAGAGACTGACTCGAGTCACTCACCTGAAGGAAATCTTCCATCTGCTGACACAGCTCTCGATCCCGCTGGATGTTCTCCTTGAGAGACTTCGTCCTGACAAAGAGCGAGTGCAGCTCTGCCTCCGTGTTATCCAGAGATAATCTGAAAGAAAAAAGGAGAGAGTGGGCAGCTGGCACTGGGGTTGAGGGGGCGGCCACCCCAGGCACATCAAACAAGAACCTGGAAATAGAGGGGAGGGCTGCTGCAATCACCTTTACCACTCTCTATATTTATAGTTCCCTCTTATGTTTTTCTAAGAGGCGATTCTTTCCTAAAGACACATAGTGGTTCAAAGACAGTGGGCTGTAATTTTGTTCTTGCTGGAGAGATAACCACTTCCGAAGCTTTTCATAAACTCTCAACAGCTTTATGCCACCAGCATTAGCATCCAGCAGGACTCACATACTTATACTTTCCTCTGGCCACAAAAATGCAAATACAAAAGCCCTAACCCATGAAAAGCAAGGTGGCGGCACATGCTGATAACCAGGACGTTACCGAGGATGCAGAGACCCTGCACAGACTGCACATTGCCTGCCACAAGCAACCAGAGTCAGTCCTCCGGGTCTTGGAGAGAATGGACACACAGCTAAGAGTTCTGCAGAGAAACGGAGGGATTGCTGGCAAGGCTTTTGTTATAAGCGTCACACCGAGATTAATAGAGCATGAATGATGTTCATGTCACCTGGTAAAGTGAACAGGGGAAGCCTGAGTCCAGGAGGAATTCAGTTAGCACATTCACAGATCAAGATGCTTTCAAGCTCCACTGTCAATTCTAACTTTTCTTTACACAGGAGTGGTCCACCTTCGCTGGCACCCACCTATGTCCTACTCATACTTCACTTTCCAGTTCAAAGAAACCTTAGTAAGTTTTTCCTAAGACAATATCTAGCTAACCTTCCCCATCTAACTCTGACCAGAAATGGGACCTTTATTTCTATGTGTATCTCTTAGAAACATTTCTGTGTTGGAAGGAGGAAAAAATATTTCCACGCAAATTTCTTTTAGTAATTCAAAAGTGAAAACAGTTTACACCTTAGCAGATGCCCATTCTGTACGAGGAATGCTCTGGTGATCTGTAAATATGAACTATACCAACTGTTCACGCTTAGGACTGATCCTCTCACTTTGGGAAAGACGTCATCGATGGTTAGATGTTCTCAGGCAGTAACCCTGAGATGCGGGCCAGTGGTGGGCGGGGCTTGAGAAGCTCTGGTGAGTGTTTATGCATCTGGTTCACAGCTGTCCCAGCTGGATAGAGTCCCTCAGATAACAAGCAGATGACATGCGCTGGGCTGATACGTGAGGTGGCTGCTGCTGCCTGCTCACGGGACACGGCTGTGGCTGTGGGTATCGTTCCCCAGCTCCGTAATCAACAGTGCCACTGGGAACCTGAGGTCAGCCATGGCAGCAGTATTTATACCACGGAAATCAGCAGTAGCTACAAATCAGGACCTTTTACCTTAAAAAGCTGGCTATGGGACATTACCACCATTTAACACTTACATGCACGGGTATGCACTGTAAATTTAAAAGCACAGGACTCAGAATGGATACACAGATTATAGCTCCATTAAAATACACATCTATATGGGGGTCAGAAGCAAAGAGCAGCGATGTAAATAGAGCGTTATGTTTGTCAGATACTTTCTCTGTAAAGGTGAGTGACTAATTTAAAACAAGATCCTTTCACAGCCCTTGATATGGTTCCAACTTCTTTTAATGCAATAGAAAGTAAACGTACCATGTTAGATTCTAAAGGAATCAGTGACGTAGGGCCCTGAGAGCTTGACTGATGTATACCAGCTCCAAGTACTGTGTTCTTTGAGCCCTGTCTTTTGGGTGTGGAGGTATTTGAAGTTCTTAATCCATATACATACATTTTTACACTGATGATATTCATTAGAATAAACTGCAATAGGGGTTTTTTTTTAGATTAAAAATAAAGATTAATTTTTCAAAACCCCCATAATTCCAAAGGTGCACACACACCTCTATAACCAAATGAAAGAAAGGTCTGAAGTTCAACTAGACAAAACTTTTGAAAGTTCAAACCTGAATCCAGAAGTTGTATAATATTCATCAGGTTTTATAAGAAGGTAGTTAAGGAAAAAACAACCAGCCACGTTTGTCTCACCATATTCTTTCTTGCTTACCTGGCAGCCTCCTGAACATGAAGCAATTTTTCAGAAAAATTTAGAAGCACAACATCTTTCTTTTGGGCTTCCTGGAACAAAAACAGAATTTTCTCTCACTCTATGGGGACAAAACTGGAATTTTATCCACTACATGGAGAAATTCTTCTCAGGGCTTAAAGGAACCCTAAAATCACTGTCCCCCTCTAAGGCTTGATATAGTCAAAGTAACTCCCAGAGACACAAACTCAGTCTGACATTCTCAGTAAGACTGGGCAGAAATCTCCCACTTTCAGGAAACATTTAACTTCCCGGAGCAACTGATCCTGACATGAAACACAACACATGCGTGTGAAAACTCAGCGGAAGGAGGAGGCGGCTTCGCAAGACCCACCGCTCCTAAAAGAATCCAATCTATCCTGCTGAAAACCACCACACCTATGAGGATGCCTCTGTGTGACCCAGCTAGTAGCAGCTGTTAGACCAGTCTGCAAACTGAGCTTAATTAGACGGCACAAGGCCATGGAGGAGTCTGGACCCTTCCCCTGTTCAGAGGGTACAAGGAAGGCAAGTATGAAGGGGGCAATTTGCAACTCAGGACACCTCCCCACGAGGGGCAGGAGCCAAGTCACACAGAGCACCTGGATATGGGGATCTAACAGGGCTGGGGAACACATTTTCTGGTCTTAATGTCCTGAAAATGGACTCTTCAGTTAGTACCAAGTGCAACATGCCCTCTGTCTTCTGAAGAATATAGTAATAATAGGGTGTATTATTTATGGAGTGGTTACTATATTCAGAACACTGAGTTAATAATCACACTCTGGAATTATCTTCCTCCGCCTTCTCAATTACCTAGTTTTGAGGTTATCACTCCCTGCCCCTCATCATTAGATGAAGAAATTGAGGAACTTAAGGCTTACATAACTTGTGTGAGGAAGTACAGCTAATAAAGGACAGGTCAAAAATCTCCCTTTGGTCCTGTTCAGAAGCTCACATTTAAGCCTGCAACATAGCCTTCCTCCCCGGTTATGTCTACATGATTGCTGTCAAAACAACAAGGAGATTCAGCAGGAAAAACGAGCCCGCACAATTCGTTATTTGAGATAATTCAACAAAGAGGAAGCTGTCCTTGGCTATCTTTGGCTTTGTGACTAGTTATCTGGGGGTCACACAGACCCAGTCCGTGTGTGCAAGTGGTGGACAGGGTTCAGACCCCAGACTCTGCGTGGGTGGCAAGGCTCCCTCACCCCCAGTTCACAAAGAAAACGAAGTGACCCATCCTCTCATTGCTCTGACCCCTCACTCTTTACGCACAACTGGTCAGACTCCAGTCAACTCAACACTAGGAAGAAATGTTTCAACACCCAGGCCTCTGCTCTCTATCCCATGGCATTACTCGGATTCTCAACTCTCTCAAACGATGAACGCCAGCTTCCACCCAGAGGCACCCCTATTTCTCTTCTCTCTCCACTCCAACCCATCCCCCACAATGCCTCATTCTCCTAGAAAAAACATCCCTGGTCATGCCATGATGATGTGTACAAACCACTGCTGGCTCACCAGTGCTAATGCGTGAAATCCAGACTCCCCAGCTGTGGGTGTGAATCCTTCATCACCTGGCTTCACCAACCTCTGTGCCCAGTCCTGACCCCTCACCTCCCTCCAGCCCTGTAACTCCAGGCGCAGCTCAACTCAGGAATCTGCACACAGAGCCTTCCTGGCATCTACCATGCCCTTTTCTGACTGTTTGATGCCACCTCACACCTCTGAAAAACTTCACAGCGGGGGTGCACGAACACTCTATCAGTCACTTCCACATACCTGTGCAACAAAGTGCAGGAGATTCATCCCAGGTTTGTTTGCTTTTGTGTCTGCCAATTTGAGCAAAGAAGACAGTTTAAATCCTACCGCATTGCCAGCATACCCTCCCTAAAGAAGACAAATCAAAAGAAAAAAAAAATATACGCACTTTTAGACAGACAAATAAAGTTGGAAATGCAACATTAAAAATTTTTTTGAACTTTACTTACTGCATTCATGATATTCCCTGCTTGTAGCACCAAGTGTAATATGGAATGTAATTCCTCACACGACATCAGCTCTGCCAGAGAGAACACACCACGGTGCCTTAGAGAAGCCTGCAGCTCAAACACGCGTAAGACAGCTACCACACCCAAATTTAAGTGTGTCTGAAGCAAACTCTGACCCTAAACTGTGTAAAAGACTGAAACAAAGCAGCATGGTATATCTAATGTACCACCGGCTACTGGTGGTGCCCAGCCTAGTATTAAACTGGAAATCAGATATGTATGACACTTAAGTGTCCCATATACTTCAATGATGAAAATTTTCAAGGAGCAGAAAATACAAAAATCTTAGGAAAAGCAGCATACTGTATTATAGGAATAATCTCCTCAACAGTTATGTCTTTGTTTTCTCCTTTATATCCTTTGAGATTGTGTTTATGGACTATAAAAATGAATCGTAAGCAGCATTTTGCTTAGCTGATGAGCTGTGAGGAGATACAAAATAAACAGGCTGGCATGATACGTAAATAACTTGCAAAGCTCCAACTCTCAGAGGCAGGTACCCAGAGAATCTTTCCACTGTATTCAAAATGAAACATTTTATTTGGATTGGCTTAAAGGTTTCAAAAGGAACTCCATCACTGCCATATTGGCAAATCAGTTCTTTAAGCATAAAGCTTCTGTATTATCCACCAAGACAAATAAACAATATTAAAATTTGTTAATGTATTTGAAAAGATAAAGAGATAATTTAATTATTAAAATTATAGTAGATATAGGTAATATAATGTCATCTATGATACTGGTAATGTTCTCCATTATGTCTGGTATTACTTTCAAAAAGTAACACATGGATCACTGCCTATAATGTGTTATCTAAGAAGGCCAGGTTTTAAAGGGTAACCAGATAAAAAACATTTCCACGGTGCCCACAAATTTGCATTGCTTAGTATGAAAACACATTCTTCCATCTCTATTTGAACAGAGGAAACAATCCGTTCAAAGCTGCTGCTTTAGTCTTAGTATAGGAAGAAATTTTAAAAGGGCTCCATATTGAAAGAAGAAAATGCCCTTAATTCTTAGCTTCTTCTCTAAATGAAGAAAAGATAATGAGCTGAAGGAAATACGACTTAATGTCAACACAAGTCAGAGTCACTAAGCAGGGAAAACAAATAGGAATGAGCAGTGGACCACAGCAACTAGAGATCTAGAAAGTGGCCAGGAGGAAATGAGGTCAGGGACCCCAGCGGACAAAGGGAAGCAGGAGTCCAGGGAGCGCCGGAGACTCTGCCCCAGAGATGGAAGCAGGAGCTGCGGCCAGCATTCTCCCCGGCCTGCCTGCAGGAGAGCAAGTCCCCACTCTGTGGAGAAGGCGTCAGAGCGGCCCGAGGAGGCTCTCCATGGCGGCAAGTGCAACTCAGCACGCTGTCCAAAGGACCAGAAACGGCCCGCTCGCTCCTCTCAGACGGGAGCGTCTGGGGGGGACCTGGGGTGCGGAAGACTCCACTGGGGAGGGGTCAGGAGGCAAGGAGGCCCGCTTCCCAGAGAGCAGGGCGCAGGGGCAGAGCCGCCCACAGAGGCCGGAGAGTGGGGGGCACGGGCGGGCGGGGCCCAGGCTGTGAGCACATGCCACCATACACACACATGACGCACACCACGCGTGCACCGTGTACACAGGATACACACACCACACAGAGAACACGCAATATACACGTATGCTACACACACCACACACACGACACACACCATGCGTGTATAGTGTACACAGGATATACCACACAGAGAACACACAATATACACGTACACTATACACACCCCACACACACTAAACACACACATGACACACACCACACGTGCACAGTGTACACAGGATACATACACCACACAGAGAACATGCGATATACACATACGCCACACACACACCACACCTCACACCTCACACACATGACACACACCACACGTGTACAGTGTACACAGGATACACACACCACACAGAATACGCTATACACACACCACACACACTAAAAACACACAACATACACCACACACACAACCACACAGAGAACACACAACATACACAAACACTATGCACACACCACACACACTAAACACACACATGACACACCACACATGCACAGTGTACACAGGACACACACACCACACAGAGAACACGCAACAGACACATACACTACACACACCCCACACACACTAAACACACACACGACACATGCCACGCATGCACAGTGTACACAGGATACACACACACCACACAGAATATGCTATACACACACTAAACACACACAGCATACAGCATACACACAACCACACAGAACACACAACATACGCATACACTACGCACACACCACACACACTAAACACACACATGACACACACCACACATGTACAGTGTACACAGGACACACACACATCACACGGAGAACACGCAATATACACGTACACTACACACACACACCCACACTAAACACACACATGACACACACCACGCGTGCACAGTGTACACAGGACACACACATCACACAGAGAACACGCAATATACACATACGCTACACACACACCACACACACTACACACACATGACACACACCACACGTGCACAGTGTACACAGGACACATCACACAGAGAACATGCAACATACACATATGCTACACACACACCACACGCACTAAACACACACATGACACACACCACACATGCACAGTGTACACAGGATACACACATCACATGGAGAACACACAATAGACACGTACGCTGCACACATCCCACACACACTACACACACGACACACACCATGTGTGTATAGTGTACACAGGATACACACACCACACAGAGAACACGCAATATACACGTACACTATACACACCCCACACACACTAAACACACACATGACACACACGTGTGCAGTGTACACAGGATACACACACCACACAGAGAACACACAATATACATGTATGCCACACACACCACACACTACACACACATGACACACACCACGCGTGTACAGTGTACACAGGATACACACACCACACAGAATACGCTATACACACACCACACACACTAAAAACACACAACATACACCACACACACAACCACACAACACACAACATACACAAACACTACGCACACACCACACATACTAAACACACACATGACACACCACACATGCACAGTGTACACAGGACACACACCACACAGAACACGCAACATACACATACACTACACACACCCCACACACTAAACACACACATGACACATGCCATGCATGCACAGTGTACACAGGATACACACAGACCACACAGAATATGCTATACACACACTAAACACACACACAACATACAGCATACACACAACCACACAGAGAACACACAACAGACACATACGCTACACACACACCCCACACACTAAACACACACATGACACACACCACACATGTACAGTGTACACAGGATACACACACATCAAACGGAGAACACACAATATACACGTACACTACACACACCCCACACACACTAAACACACACATGACACACACCACGTGTGCACAGTGTACACAGGACACACATCACACAGAGAACACACAATATACACATACGCTACACACACACGACACACACTACACACACACGACACACACCACACATGCACAGTGTACACAGGACACACATCACACAGAGAACATGCAACATACACATATGCTACACACACACCACACGCACTACACACACACATGACACACACCATGCGTGCACAGTGTACACAGGACACACACACACCACACAGAGAACACACAACAGATACATATGCTACACACACACACCACACAGTAAACACACAGATGACACACACCACACATGCACAGTGTATACAGGACACACACACATCACAGGGAGAACATGCAACATACACATACGCTACACACACACCACACACTAAACACACACAACATACAGCACACAGACAACCACACACACCACCCACGAAACATACACCACACACACACACACACACACACACACGTTCAGAAAGCTAGTCTAGGCGAGGAACAAGAGCACGCTGCGAGCAACAGGCTCATTCCTGAACCTGAGAGAGGAGCTCCCCCAGCGGCTCCGACGGTAGAGTCTGCCTGCAGTGCAGGAGACCTGGGTTCAATCCCTGGGCCCAGAAGACCCCCGGGGGAAGGGAATGGCCGCCCACTCCAGTACTCTTGCCTGGAGAATCCCATGGACAGAGGAGCCTGGTGGACTACAGCCCATGGGGTTGCAAAAGAGGCAGAAACAACTGAGCGACTAACACGTTCCCTTTCTGAGATGAAATAACTTTCTTTTATTGGAGGATAATATGCTAATTAATTGATTGACTGGTCAATTAATTAAATTAATTAACGGGGGTAGTAAATGGAGCTAAACCTTAAATACCATCCTTGGTAACATGTCATTTCCCTTTTAAGAGTGTATCAGAAATGGAACTTCCCATATCTACAACTTTTCATTTGAACAGTTTTTAAAAAATAGGCTGCTACCAAAATTAATAAAAACAAATTACCCAAAGCATCATGCATTTACTCACCTTTTGTAGCGTTCCTTAGAATCGTCATATCTGTGTATAGAGAAGAACAAGAAGGCAAAAATTCCTTCTTTAGCACCATGGCTTCAATCCGCAGGGAATAGCTGAAAAACAAGAAGCGAGCTGTAGCGTGTGATGCTTGTTGACCTGAGAACTGTGAGCTGCCAAAAGCAGAGATGGGTGGTCCTTACTTTGGCACCTGGATTAAGCAGTGCAGAAAGGAGTCTGCCAGGGACAGCTTGGCCACGTCTCCACTGAACGCCTTTAGTTTCTTTATCTGAAAGACAAATGGAAAAGGGGGTGGGGGTCAAGGAAAAAGGACCAATGATTGAAACACAGCATTATTTTAAATTCCACCTTAGAATTCCTTCCAGAAAATAAGGATTTCAGAGCTAAATTCAAATTAGTAAACATGCAGACCTAAGGAAAGACGAAAGAAAGTCATCGACTAGTTTGCTGTTTCAAAGAAACCCAAACAAGCAAGTTAGGGAGAGGAGAGCTGCGTCACTCATGTGGGTATGAACAGTCCCACACAAACCGGAGAGCCGGAGCCACTGGAGAGTCCTCAGGGGTTACTAAGGGAGCCAGACAGAGGGTCATCCCAGGATGGAGATGCTGAGTAAGTCATAAGCTGGAGGGGAGACCCCGTCTGGAAAAAGAAAGACGAGACTCGATATATACAGTCACTCTAGCAGAGCCTAAGTGACAAATGAAATGTCTCATTATTTTGAGTATTTCGGATATAAGATACTCAGATGGGGGGCGGGATGGCTAACACAGATCTTCCTTCTGAGATCAAGCTCCCCTTCACATTCAGCAGCTTTATAGGAAGGGACCACTGGATGTGGAGGTGAGTACGCACTGGCTTTCCAGCAGGAAGCTAGAGAGGAAAATGTCTTAAACAATTGAAAGATGTCAAGATCTTCCCCTCTGAAAAAGAGTCAGGTAAGGATCAGTAGAATCCCACTTCTATAAATTAAGACAAGAAGCCTCTATGCCCTGGCCCTCCAGGCACATGCTACAAACAAGAACAAGATGAGCCAGGCATCGACACGAGGTGAGGGAATCACAGTATCTCTTGCATCTGCTGCTCATTCTCATTTCCTAAAATGTCCACAGTGAACATGCACTAGTCCTGTAAAAAGTTAAACTAAACTAGAAGTTATTAAATGCACACATATTCCTTCAACTGTGGTAAAGGAAAAAAAAAGCATTCTGACACAGGAATATAACAGCTAGCAAGTAGGGATGCAGGCACAGAAAGTTCTCAAACTGTGCCTTCCCCACACAGAAAACAGGACCAACCCCAAACACACTCCTGTCCACTGGACTGGAGTTTCCCAACACAAACACTTCACGGTCAGTAGCACCTTAAGACTGCTAGAGTTCTGTAATAACCTATATGGGCAAAGAGTCTGAAAAAGAATAGATGTGTGTACACGTATAACTGAATCACTTTGCTGTACACCGGAAACTAACACACCAATCAACTCTACTCTAATTAAAAGCAAACAAACAAGAAGACGTAGAGTCAAGCTGATAGTCTATCCTTGCAGCTAACTGTTCCCAGTAAGCACTTAACACTTTATAAAGCTTTCTCTTTCCTATCCCCTGAATTATGCTAGGTGCCCATAATAAAAACCTAATTTTCAAACCTCTTGAAAAATAGGAATTAACCGTTCAAAAACAGGGAGGAGGGAGTATTTGCGAAGATCCCCAAACTGAAACATCTGCATCAATTTCTTTTCTGAAATACAAAATGTGACAGTGCAGACACACACCCCAGACTCCCCAGCATTAAGTCTGGGCCTTCAGACTGCATTTTCTTCCTGATGGGCAAAACCAGCCATTTATGGCACTGCATTATTTCCCCTACCTGTAGGGCCTCAAAGTGGATTTTCCGTTTTCAGCCTTACTAAGTTTAAGGAGAGATGGAACTTCTGCATTACTTAAACCCAAACTAGTGCCCAGTTTCTGAACTGAAAAAGCCACAAGATGAATTCTGATCCCTCTTGAGCTGGAGTCTAACGATTTACCATATATGGGCAGGGGCAGAGCGGGGTTGTCTGTGTCTTTTACAAGACCACATATGTAGCATGGGCCAAACTTCTGAGAATCACAGCACGGCTTCCTGTCTGAAGCACAGGAACAGGTCATGCGAAGTACACTTGGTAGATATTTCTGTTAAACATGTGCTGAACGGTAAATGAACAATGATTAATTGCCTTCTCTTATATAATGAGTGAAAAATGTTTATGGAGTTTAAGAAAATAGTGATACTAAAGATAGTATTTGGTTTAAATGCCATGTATACAGCTCTTAATTCCATTTCAAAATGAGATTTATGTTCATTAAGAGGGATTACTGTGCCTTCACAGTGAGGGAGGTAAAAAAGAGAGGTGGACAAACCCTGTAATTATTGTGTATTCTCATCACCATCAAAAAGCATTTATCAAACGTTGTTAGGCATCATTTTCTTGGCTGAGCCGAGGGACTCTCATTATGACCCGGCTGTGCCCGGTTTCTGCCCTGACAACAAACAGCCTGCTCCTTAAGACTCATGCATTCCACAGAGCAGGCCTCCTCCATCCGGCTAAGCCCGCTCACATGGCCGTGAAGCAGCAGGGTTTCCCACCAAACAGCAGACCCACCAACAGAAGACCCCAGGGCTTCCTCCTCTCCCAGGAGCAGAGTGAACAAACAAGGTAAGAATGAGGTGATAGACACATCAGGAGGGGCAAGTCAGCTTGCTGCTACAGACAGCAGCGCCACCTCCAGCCCCAAGTCCCTGATGCTGAGCCGGCAGAAGGGCACCGGCACCCACAGAGGGCACGGCTCCTTGTCAAGACCCCTCTCGGGGCCCAGGCGGGGAACATGCTTTCATTTCTGGGTCTACCATCTCCCTCTTCCCTGGGAGCTCAGTTGGTAAAGAATCCACCTGCAATGCAGGAGACCCAGGTTGGACCCCTGGGTCAGGAAGATCCCGTGGAGAAGGGAATGGCAACCCACTCCAGTCTTGCCTGGGAAGTGCCATGGACAGAGGAGCCTGGCAGGGTTGCCAGGAATTGGACACGACTTAGCAATTAAACCACCACCATCTCCCTCTACAAGTTTTAAACACGAGTCTGAGGCAAGACGAACAAAATGTGCCAGATAAAAAGCTTTGTGGTAAAGGGCAGAAAACACCAGGAAACAAATGAACCCAGGTGAGCTGGTGGCCAAGCCGGTCCTGTTCACCAGCTCAGCTGCTGCTGATGGTGTCACTGTGCTGACACACTGGTGCCTCGGTTCCCTGTGAGAGCGGAGGTGACGCAGGCCTGGGGGGCTGGCCTGGAGCAGGCAGGGGGTGGGGAACCCTTGTCCTTCCTTCCTCACAGGGAGGTGGCGAGGGTGGCCCAGGGGTCAGATGAGTCAGGCCAAGCCCCCCGCCCTCCGGGGCCCATCAGTTCTATGGCACCGGATGGGGTCTTGTCTGTTACCTGAGGAAGAGCTTACAATGTCACTGTGTGGATCAAATGAAAAAAACACACCCAGCCCCCACAGGGATGATTTACCGACTTTCTGTGTGCCAGAGCCGGGCTGAGCACTCGCTCCCTGTGGCCCTGGCTTGTGCCAGGAACTCGGGGCACGCAGTCAGTGCATGGCCCCTCCCTGTGCCTGAAACGAGCACGGGACGTACCCCTCGGGCTGAGCAAGGTGCAGTTGTGCACCCGCTGATACATTGGTTAGCGTGTTTCTGCCGCATTCCTCAGCCTCTTTCACTGGGCCCTGCCTCCTCCTTGGCCTCTTCTCCAGCTTCTGCCCCCCACCAGGGCTCTAGGGTCGCCCCTGTCTCGTGGGGGTCCGGGGCGGCCAGAGCCGCCCAGCACTCATGGCAAAGCCAGCCTGTCCCTGCAGGGCAGCGGTCGGGAGGTGGCTCCTGCCCAGGGAGGCACACAGCCCCCAGGGAGGGGCTGAAGGAGGGCTGCCAGGCAGCCTTGGGGACTGTCAGGGTGTTCCTGCTGCAGGAAGCTCAGCTCCCGGAGGAGGGTGTGCCCCGTCAAAGGCCAGGAGGCGGGAATGTAAACGAGCAGAGTGTGACCGAACTTGTCAAATATACAGACCGAGGGGGGCCCTGCAGGGGAAGGGGACGGCGGGTCCCGGGGCTGGGAAGGCCCTGCAGGACCCCAAGGCCTCAGCGGGACCCTGTCTCGACTCTGGGGTCAGCCGATCATCTGCAGCTGAGAGTGCCTGGGGATCCTCAGGGCAGCGCTGGGGTGGGTTTTGGTCACCTCGTCCTTAACCACCTCTTCCCTCTGAATTATTCCCACATACAAAAATACAGGATTCTTGAAAACGAGAGGTTGGACAGCTAAGTTGCTTCTTTGGAAGATCCCTAAGTCTTCCACAGCCTTTGCATTCAAAGATTTTTCAAACGTAATTTTCAATTGCCTCTGATTTTTAAATTAGGAAGGAAGATAATAAGGAAACCATATCTAACCTCCTCCCTCTTCAGTGGCATAAAGCTGGCAGCCTCCCCTCATGCTTAACTCCCACTGAGTTGGAAATTCAGAGCTCTGTTAGGAAGGTACTGGAGCCGGGCTCAGGAGCAGGCATGAGAAATGCCCAAGCAGGAATAAAGATTTCTAGAGCAACCAAATCTTCTATCCATCCTAATAAAAGATATTGAGTACACCTGAAACACAATACCGTAAATCAATATAGTTCAATTACAAAAAAAGATTTTGGAATGTCTTTCTTCACAAAAAAGATTAAGGAGTGTTCAGTAGGTAGGATCCAGGGTGAACTGTGATCTGATGTACTTTAACCTCAACTCTGTAAGACCCTTTCCTAACAGTAACAAATGCTGTTAACTAATCCTGGCTTTGGAAAATGACAATTAACCTGCGAACAGAAACCTGAGGTGAAGAGAGCAGCTCAGAATACCTGAAGACCCAGTCGCCCACCAAGACCCTCAGCCTGGCACTGTGAAGTCAGCACAGAGACGAAAAGAACAAAGCATAAATACATTGTTTTTGGTTATTAATGGCGCTAAAATCAAGTTCCGTAAATTATGTCTGGGAAAAGGAGAGAGCCTGGGGAGGGAGGAACCAGCAGCGTATGGTAAGAGCGTAACTTACACTTTTTACTTTATAAGACTTTGTATTGTTCAAATAGCACGTATTTATTTAGCCTTTTAACGAATTTTTTTTTCAAGGGTCACTTATTCAGAAATAGTGTCACACTTCTGGAAGGTTTTACAAAACTGTCTTTCTCTCTTTTTTAAGCTCCTAATCATGCAAAGATTCAGTTAAGTCAGCCCCTGCAAAATCAGTAACTTTATTTACACTGTGGCACTATATTGTCACCATAGCCATCTCCATCTTCAGTCAATTAAAATATACAATATCTATTAACAATTTACCTACCTCTTAGTTTTTAAAGCATTTTTATTCAAAAGTGGTCAATCTTTCCTTTTTTTTAAAAAAAAATGCATTATCAAACAACCCCAGGTACACCCTAGGCAAAGATCACCTTAGCTGACAGAAAAGGGAACTAACATTTATTGAGCTCCCCTGTGCCAAGTACCACATTAGATTCATAACGAGGGCTTAATCATCTCAACAATTCAATGAGGTAAGCCTCATTATCCTTATTTTACAGGCGAGGAAACTAAAGTTCACAGGACTTAAGAAACTTGCCCACGTTCTCAATTAAGGGAAGGCATGTCAATTTAAACCTAGGTTCTTTACCTCTATAACTTGTACTCTTTCTACTGGTAACTTTTTACTGTCACAAGAGAAAACTCGGGCTCTGGGTAAAAGAGTGCCCATTCCATGTGAGTTCTGACATTCCTAAAACAGATGAAGCTTTTATTATCACTCTTAGCATCAAAAACTCATGCCCCAAATTCCTTACCTCCTCTGACTCTGGCAAAAGCTTAAGAAATTCTCTCAATGTCTCTGATCCATAGTGTTCACTCTTTCCTTGATGGATATCTTCCACGATAGATGGAGGAGACCTTGAAAAGACAACAATCAGATTCCATTTCACATTTGCTGGAGTGCCTAAGAAACACAAGCCAGTGGAAATGAAAACAGACCACCTCCACCCTCCTTCCCACCCTGGCTCCCTCCCTGTCTGACAGGTGGCCTTGTGTCAGTGACCGTAACGGCCCCCTGCCAGGGGACACAGGGGGTCCTGACATGCCACAGGCCCCTTCCACGGGAAACCACCCTCAGGCATCCCAGAGAGGCTAACAGTAGCATCTTCTTTGGGAGAAGAAAAGCAGTTTGGTCAACCTCCTGGAGCCAGAGTCCTCTCCTTTCCACGTTGCTGCTAAGTCACTTCAGTCATGTCCGAGTCTGTGCAACCCCACAGACAGCAGCCCACCAGGCTCCTCCATCCCTGGGATTCTCCAGGCAAGAACACTGGAGTGAGTTGCCATTTTCTTCTCCAGCGCATGAAAGTGAAAAGTGAAAGTGAAGTCGCTCAGTCGAGTCCAACTCTTAGCGACCCCATGGACTGTGGCCTACCAGGCTCCTCCGTCCATGGGATTTTCCAGGCAAGAGTACTGGAGTGGGGTGCCACTGCCTTCTCCGCCTTTCCACGTTAGCACACCTGAATTTAACCACTCTTTGACTCACTTGTCCATCCTCCACTAACAGGGCAACACCTCAGGCGAATTTGTAAATTCCCTGACATGTCAGGCTTGAAGAGATGTCCCAAGGCAATTCTCCCTGAACTCCAAGCAACTAGATTATGCTTTTATGGAGGAAAACAGCAGAAAGGGACACACTTGGGGACTCTTTAAGACATGTGCCTAACACAATCTGAAGGGGTGAGGGATGCCTTTCCCTCATTAGAAGCTGCGTGTCAGCTCACACCCACAGAGTCTGATGCTGACAGTAGAGGTGTGACTAAAGTTTCAAATGCATGCAAAAATCTTACTTCTTAAACTGCTTAAGAAATATCCCAATGTTCATGCTCCGTTTTGCATCCAAGAGAGTAATCTGGAAGAAAACACAAGACACATAAGATTGTTAAAGTGTGAAGGAGAAGAGCTGGCGACTGCTGAGCTTGTGCTCTGGAGCCCAGGAGCCACAACTACCGAGCCCCGTGCGCGGCAGCTGCTGAAGCCCCAGCGCCCTGGAGCCCGTGCTCCGCAGCGAGAGAGGCCACCGCAACGAGCGGCCTGCACGCCACAGCTAGAGGGGAGCCCCGCGCGCAGCAACCAGAGCAGAGCCCACACAGCAGCGAAGACCCGGCACAGCTGAAATAAAATGATTTCCTAAAAAAGAGTCGGAGAAGAGAATTAAGACCTATCAAAATACAACATAATGTATTAATATGAGAATAATTTTAATGTATTAAAGTAACAGAATAATTCCCAGTATGTAATTCTGCAGACTGATACCTAATATAGCTTCAAAATATTATCTCGCCAAGCTTTCTGCAATATTTCCTTAATGGTAACAATCATATATATATATATATTTATATATATAACAATCATATGTATGATTTGGCCAAATCATACAAATATGTATGTTTTGGCCAAGCTGCAGGGCTTGGGGACCTGTTTCTTGACCAGGTATTGAATCTGGGCCCAAAGCAGTGAAAGCACTGAGCTAACCACTGGACCACCAGGGAATTCCCATACAGATCTATTTTAATATTGCATAATCTTAAATAAACTATATCAACATTTTCTAAATTTTACAATTTCCTCTTAGAACAACACAGCCCATATTTAAAAGCCCCAATTTGGAAATAGCTGTCTTAGCATAGCAAGAATCATATGAGATTTGAACTCTGAAGATTTTGAGGCATGAGCTCCAACCCTGATTTAGGGATGTTAAAAGACCAACACTGTTATTTTCAGAAACGTAATAAAATTCTTAGTATTTTTCTAAACAAAAATTTTATTTTCATTCAAGGAGACTATATAGATCCAGTACCCCTTTTAAAGGAGGAGGTAAGAAAGTGTCCTACACTTTTTTCAGAATTTAAAAGGGAATTTATAAGGGAAAACTTCTAGGCTGTATTTTACCAAGTCTAAGATGCTTTTTTTTGGCATGCGAGCATTTCTGGAATCCTCGCACCATCCCGATCCATCCACAGGGACGTGAGTCAACCCCCTGTCCAGCGTGTCCTGCCCATTCGTCACTCAGTAGCTATGGGTTATGGGGTTACTGGCATGGTATAACAGCACTTGCGTTCACAATGCTTGCTCATTTTACTTGGTAATGGCCCCAAAGCACAAGCGTGGTTACACTGGCAACTCAGATATGCCAAAGAGAGGCTGTAAAGAGCTTCCTTTAAGTGAAAAGGTGAAAGTTCTTAACTTAATAAGGAAAGAAAAAACTCATTTGCTAAGGTTGCTAAGATCTATGGTCAGAAAGAATCTTCCACCCATGAAATTGTAGGAAGGAAAAAGAAATTCCTCCTAGCTTTGCTGCTGCACCTGAAGTTGCAGAAGTTACAGCCACAGTGCATAAGTGCTTCGTTATGCTGGAAAAGGCATTACATTTGTGCCAGATATTTTGAGAGAGACCACATTCACATAACTTTTATTACAATACATTATTATTCATGAAATAAAAACTCCTATTCTAAGGCAAAGCAAGGAAAATGTAAACAATTTTTTTCCTCTGCTCTTTGGCCTCCTCTTCTCCTCTAGTGTGAATTGTGTATCTGTTTTACGCATCGACCAAAACTCCCCATCGGCAGAAATACCTGCTCACCCATAAAAGGCAACATTCTCTTGGCATCAACGAGATAACTCCTTAGGAGATAACCTTCCTTCTTAATCTTGTAAGGGGCCACCATGGCCCATCACCCACTTGGTGTGGGTAGATCTGGATTGTGTAGGATGTACAGCCCTCGGTCTCAAAACCTGATACAACTGTGCTTTTGTATCTAATGAGAGGAGCAGTTCTCAGAGCTTCCTGAGAGGCTGTTCCCGGATTATAGTCCTCAATTTGGCGCAAATAAAATTTTCTGTCTTTTTTAGATAAACTCTGTTCAGCAACATCATAACCGTTCTATTTTACTATTCCGTATTGTTGTTAAGCTCCTACTGTGCCTAGCCGATATTAAAATTCATCACAGTTGTGTATGTACCGGGAGAAACACAGTACAGATCTTCCGCAGCTTATGTCCCGAGAAACCCATCACGAGCTAAAATGCTAAAAGTGCACCTCACACACCTAAACGGCTGACGTCACAGCGTAGCGCAGCCTGCTTTAAAAGTGTTCAGAACCTTTGCGTGAGCCTACAGTTGAGCAAAGTCATCTAACACAAAGACTATTTTATAATGGAGTGCTGAACACCTCCTGTAACTGACGGAACGCTGTACTGGAAGTGCAAAACAACGTCTGTCAGTGCGCCGGCTTCTTCCTCTCGAGATGGCTTGGCTGCCGGGAGCGGCCGCACGCCCACTGCCCAGTCTCGGAAGATGGGACTGTGCCGCAGACGGCCAGTGCAGAGAGAGCAGACCTCAAAAGCCCAAGCACGGCTTCTACTGAATGTCTATTGCTTCCATACCATCGTAAAGTTGAAAAACCTTAAGTCAAAAACATCATGGGACCATCTGTATATACAGAGTTTGGTACTGTTCATGGTTTCAGGCATCCACCCGGGTCTTGGAAAGCATTCCCTGCAGACACAGGAGAACTACTGTAATAAGTGGGGAGGGCTTATCAGATTGGAAATTAGAACCTTTTTTGGAGGTAGTAGTAGTATCAGTCACTCAGACGTGTCCAACTCTCTGCGACCTGTGGACCGTAGCCCGCCAGGCTCCTCTGTCCACAGGATTCTCCAGGTGAGAATATTGGAGTGGGTTGCCGTGCCATCCTCCAGGGGATCTTCCCTACCCCAGGATCCAACCCATGTCTTCTGCATTGCAGGCAGATTCTTTACTGTCCGAGCCATCAGGGAAGCCCCTTTTTAGGGGGTGGGTATTATTAAACACAGAAGCCATTTCTTTGGAAGTAAATATCCAGCCAGAATACCTGGAGGAAAGATAACCTTAAAATTCTCCCATTTTCCCCATTTGTTTTTTGGAGGAGGGAAACAAGCTAAATAGGAACACTCTTTCTTTCCAAATGTATGTGATTCATTGTGAACAGAAAAGAATCAGGTTTCAGATTAAATTCCTGATCTCTGGGCCTGCTTCTAAGTTTATAAGAGGCAGCAAGATTGTTAACCAAAGTTAATGGGACTTCCTGGCTAGAAGGTTAAATTTTTACAAGAGTATGGTTGCCTGCTTTTGAAGACTAATCTTAAACAATCACATTATTTACTATCTGAGGGGTTTATTTCATCTTAACACAATCACCTGCCAGCCGTAAAATAAACTCCTAAGCTAAAAGGACAGGCTCCTTATTGGAATCCTACCCAGGGATTACAGTTCAAGTTCAGTGTGAAGGGAGGGGAGAGGAGATGGGAGAGAAAGTCACACTTCACATCCTGTAAGAGGAGAGCTTACACCAAAAAGAGGAATCCGGATTTCAGACAGAGAACGACGTGGTTATTAGAATTCACAACTAAAAAGTAAGAGCATGCACACTGATCTGAAGAGCTTTTCTGCGTTCATATCTACCCAGAATGGGGACAAACCTTTTATCCTTTCTCATTCGACTACCGCCTCCTGCTATATCTAACCTTGACGGCAGCACCCTCGCCCAGCCCCGCCCTCAGCCTCTTCACCCGTAACCCTCGGGACCCCGTGCGCTCAGTCTGGAACCACTGCTGCTGCTGTTGAGAAAGCAGGTGGAGAAATCACTGTCATTGTTCCTATTTCACAGATAAGGAAACTGAGCCTTAGGGGTGTCATTTTATACCTTCCCAAAGCAGCAGGCTCTCTCTGGTTCCTATTCACCTATTTCTTATGACCTTCCCTTCTGCTGAGGATACAGGAATACAGAGAAACAGCGAAGGTCCCCACCAGCCTAGTATTCACACTGAGATGCTTTTCCAGGAATGGGGGCAGGTCTGCAGAGAGTGGTCCATAGGCCTGGCCAAAGCCCCGGTGACCCCAGGGCTGTTCCGTGGGATGGACGACAGCACCCAGGTTCTGGGAGCAGAGCTCTGAGCTGGGGGGGTGCGGCACGGGGGCTACGCCTGGGGCAGCAGCGGTCTCCACAGCCTGAAGCGAAGCTTCAGAACCTGGTCCGTCATTAGAGGGGCTCCTCGGGGAATGCCTGGGTTGGCCAGCACCAAGTGTCTTAAAGGGAAACCGGCACCCAGGGCCTCCTGCAAAGAACAGGAAAGTGAGGTGGCCGAGAACCCGGTGGGGACGGCGCCCTTCTCCCCAGGCCTCCTCAGCTGTGCCCAGTGCGGGCAGCCTCCTCTCAGAGGGCATCGCCTGTGAACCTCCCAAAGCGGTGTTATCACACAGTCCTTTGAAGAGGGTTATCAGGACGCGTGTAAATTAGCTTATCTCACTTCCCCAAAGGCTGGCTGGAGGTTCAGATACCCGGCAGTGTGGGGCAGGAGGTGCTGGTGCTCTGAGTCACCCCCAGGAGTGCACTCCAGCAGCCCAAGAACAGGGTCACTGACCCGGCCCCTCCCTCCCCACCAGTTCAATCAATTCTATCAACTCCTCGGGACACCACAGCCTGCCACAGCCGTGCCCTCAGTGTGCAAAGAGCTCGTGACCGTTCCCAGGAGGGGCCTGCCTGCGAGATCACTACCCCCGGTGCACAGAGGAGCCGAGATGCGAGGGCAGGAGCCCAGCAGCTCTAGGAACAGCCTCCCCGCAGGCCGCCAGGGCCAGGGCTCAGGCCCCTCTGCAGCACTGAGACAGCAGTGCTGTCTCCGTGCTCAGGGAAGCTGGTGAAACCTCCAGCTAAGCACTTCGCCTTTCTCCTACCATTCTTATACTCTCATCCACCTGCTCCAAACTCTGCCTCTCATATTTATTTCAGGAAGAAGAAACTTTCCTTTTAAATTGTGGTGGAACACACACGTGCTGTGCTGTGCTGAGTCACTCAGTCGTGTCTGACTCTTTGTGACCCCGTGGACTGCAGCCCGCCAGGCGCCTCTGTCCATGGGATTCTCCAGGCAAGAGTACTACAGTGGGTTGCCATGCCCTCCTCCAGGGGATCTTCCCCGACCAGGGATAAAACCCAGGTCTCCTGCATGGCAGGAGGATTCTTTACCAGTTGAGCCACCCAGGAAGCCCCAAAATACACATAACAGTTACCATTTTACCATAACAGGTAACCATGTTAAAAGTGTAAAGTTCAGCGGTAATAGGTACACTCACACTATCATGTAAACATCTCCAGAACCCTTCATCTTGCAAACTGAGGCTCCGTCCCCATTACACACTAACCTCCCCTCCCCACCGCTGGAGGCCACCTCTTACTTGTCTCAGACTTCAGAACATTCTGGGACTAGAACAGAAGCTGACAAAGAATGACTGATACCTGAATTACTATGTGAGAAAATAACATTACTGTTCACAAATTTGGAAAAGCCAGTCTTCCTTCCTCCCTCTCTCTGTCCCATCCTCCCTTTTTCTAATAAGCAATTTTAATTCTTTCTTATGTGGTATGAGTAACGAACAGTAATTATAATATTACTACAGACACAACAGTGAATGACCTCAAGTGTTTCAACGTTTACATTTATTTTTTCAAATTTCAGTTTTATGGACATGTAATTGAGAAATAAAATTGTAAGAAATTTAAGGAATACATGGTGATTTGATATATATACACACACTGTATGCTGATATACATTCTCCTCATTTAGTTAAATAACATCCATCACCTAACATATTTCTCTTTTGTGTGTGTGTAGAGTGAAGTTCTCAGAGAAGGCAATGGCACCCCACTCCAGTACTCTTGCCTGGAAAATCCCATGGGCGGAGGAGCCTGGTGGGCTGCGGTCCATGGGGTCGAGAAGTCAGACAGGAATGAGCGACTTCACTTTCACTTTTCACTTTCATGCATTGGAGAAGGAAATGGCAATCCACTCCAGTGTTCTTGCCTGGAGAATCCCAGGGACGGGGGAGCCTGGTGGGCTGCCGTCTATGGGGTTGCACAGAGTCGGACACGACTGAAGCGACTTAGCAGCAGCAGCAGCAGCAGAGTGAAGTTCTACTCTCTTAGCAAATACAGTGTTATCAACTAGTCACCAGGTTCCACATTATGTCCTCAGACCCCATTCATCTCACAGTTTTCTCTGTGAACACCTATTTTGACCCATCATACTGATGTCTTTGGGGCCTCCCTGTTGGCTCAGAGGTTAAAGCGTCTGCCTGGAATGCGGGAGACCTGGGTTCGATCCCTGGGTCGGGAAGCTCCCCTGGAGAAGGAAATGGCAGCCCACTCCAGTACTCTTGCCTGGAGAATCCCATGGAGGGAGGAGCCTGGTGGGCTACAGTCCATGGGGTCCCAAAGAGTCGGACACGACTGAGCGACAAACTACTTCTACTACTGATGTCTTATAAGACAGTCCCTTTGCTCCTTTGGCTCACTTCTGGCAGTTCAGTTTACTTTCTTTGGAGGAGACCACATGGCTAGGACTCTCTTCCCCTTCAGAGCATTTCAGATTCTGTAGGGAGACAAATGCAGCCCTAAGTAACCAGCTCTGGGGGGCTGAAGAGCAACGCTAACAGATGGACAGGGGCTTCTCAGACCTGAAACCACTAAACTCAGGAAAGAAGATGGAGTTTGAGTTGAATTTCTTTATTACTACCCCAAGAACATGGTTTGTTATTTCTAGTTACTTTATTGCAATTTATTATTGTAGCATCTGTAGCCTCTTCAAGTTAATTTTTAGCTAACAAAGATACACAGACAGTATTTCATAACCTTTTCCCCCTTACTAAATGTTCTAATTTACTATTTTAAATGTTGCTCTTCCTAAATTTAGCCATTCTCAAATCCAGTTCTTCCCTGTCTCCCAGTAACTTCTTCCTTCAGAGTATAATGGAACTTATTTGTAATGCTTTATAAGCTTTATAAGTTGACCAGCCAACTGCATAATGGCAGGTCATTTCTGTAGGAGGTTATTACATTTCAAGGGGACATAACTGGATCCGTGGCATGTCTGAGTCTCCAGAACTGTGAGCTGTGTGGCAGCAGGTTGGAAAGCCCCACTTCCAGGCTCAGGACGGGCCTCCTTGGCTGTACAGGCTCCCTGTGTGTGCTTCAGTTTGCCCAGTTTCAGCCCTGGACCCCACTTACTACTGAGGGAATCAGAAGATGTATCACTGGACTGTGTTAGACTACCATTCTAACACAGTCCAGTGTTAGAATGGGCTGTAACTTCTCTAGAAGAAAATCTAATGAGGGAATAAAATAGCACGTACTGTATTCTTTCGCCAAAAAAAAAAAGAAGTATATGTAGTATGTGTGATACTTCTTACTCTGAGCCATGTTGGAGATAGCATGAGAACTGGAAATGAATTCTGGACCCCTGTGGTGTGACGATATTACCTAATCGACCCTTAAATCCATCTATCTTCTCTACTTATCCTGAGTGCTGAAGAGCTGAAGAGTTAGATCACCTTATAATACAGTCATGGTGATTTCATTTTTCTTTCTAGACAGCTGTCTCTCAGATTAGGACCTACACGTGTTAAAAGATATCTGCGCACCCACCATTCACGGCAGCATTATTCACAAAAACCAAAAGGTGGGAGCGACCCAAGTGTCCATCAAGGATGACTAGATAAAATGCGATGAACATATGCCTGCATGTTCAGTCACTCAGTCCTGTCCGACTCTCTGTGGCCCTCTGGACGGTAGCCCACCAGGCTCCTCTGTCCATGGGATTCTCCAGGCAAGAGTCCTGGAGTGGGTTGCCATTTCCTCCTCCAGGGGATCTTCTTGACCCAGAGATCGAAACTGAGTCACCTACAACTCCTGCCTTTGCGGGCGGAATCTTTTACCACTGAGCCACCTGGGAAACCCCGTGATATATACATGCGATGGAATATTAGCCTGAAAGTTCTGGCACATGTTACAACATGGGTGAACCCTGAAAACATTGTGTTAAGTGAAACAGTCCGGTCACAAAAAGACAAATACTGTGCGAGGTACCTAGGGTGGTGAGACTCACAGAGACAGAAGGGGAAGGGGGCTGCCAGGGGCGAGGGGAGAGGACAGGGGGGACAGTTTTCATTTTGCAAGATGCCAGCACTTCTGTGGATGGATGGTGACGGTGGCCATTCAACATCGTGAATGTTTCCATGCTCCTAAACGATACACTTAAAAACTGTTCAGAGAGGCTTCCCTCATGGTCCAGCGGCTAAGACTTTGTGCTTCGAATGCAGGGGGCCCAGGTTCAGTCTTTGGTCGGGAAAGCAGATCCCACATGCTGCAACTAAGACCTGGCACAGCCAAGTCAATAAACAGTTTTAAAAAATTTTAAGAGGGTGAATGTTATGCTATGTACATATCACCACAATTTAAAATATAATTATTCACTTTCAGGTTTTGTGTTATTTTTAAGTTAAAGAAAAAAAAAGAAAGAAAGAAAAGAAAAGATGTACCTAGAGTTAAGGGCGGGGAAGAGAAAGACTCTTTTACCTGAATTTTAGATCTGGCCTAAGATACAGACATTTCTGCTTCTGCCTTAGTTGGGAAAAGATGTTACAAGCCCCTCCTGTTCCTTCCATCAGAGTGGGTCTTAATCCCTCTTGAAATCACAAACATCCAGCAGCAAGTTCCGTACAGCCTCTTGAACACCTGGCCGGCAGCCTCCCTGAGGGCCCGATTGGCCAGACCCCCTTCTGTCTGTGATGGGCTTTCCTGAGACACGTGTTCTGACTCCGGGCCCCCATCCACTCTTTCCTTCAAAGTGCTGGCAGGCCAGCAAGCAGAGCCGGGGAACAACGGTGAGGATGACCTACTGTCCAGCAGGCGCCTCTGCTGGAAGTGAGGTCACAGGCCAGGGCACTGAAGAGACGACTTCCTGCTCCTTCTGCGCTCAGAAATCAAAGAGATTTCTGAGAGAGAGCAGGGAAAGCCAGGACACTGAGCATGTCCTGGAGACCTCCTCTCACACGCCTCTCAGCTCACGCCTAATTCCACTCCTAGGGTTCTCCGCATTTCATAAAAACTTGGCTGTCTCAACAGGGGACCATACAGCCAGTTTCAAGGGCCCCCAGACAGAGAAAAGAGGTCAATACTGCCAGCTCAAGAATTCAGTAATGTGGAGAGCTACTACTTCATTCCAGAGCCCTGCCCATTCTCCTATCTAGTCAGCTCTATCTCTAACCTATTTTCCTTGCTCCTTTCCAACAGATTAAAAAATAATGCATTGCTATTGCCCCTATTTTGGGGGGTGTCACTATTCTTTTCCCTCTTGGTTTCCTAATTCTTCTAGCAAGTAGAGTTGTCTTAGTTTACCTTCATGTTTCTAAACAGAGAATACTTACAAAGGTCGTTTTGCCTCAGTTTCTATAAGACATGGTGACCTGTTTCTCTAGGGCCATGTTTTCACTTAACTTTTCAGAACTTGCTAGCTTTCTATTTTTCTCAAAGTAACGCAGTTCGTGTTCACTGGAAACGTGCTTTGTAGAAAGTCTATCTGAAAATAGCGTTATGCTTTAGCTGTCAGAAATCTCCGTTCCACAATGGCCAAAATTTAATTAGGAGGCCAGAGGAATAAAGACCACCCCAAAACACGTGTGGAAAGAAAACTGGAGGGAAAAACAAAGATAAATGTCTAAGGATGTACATTACTTAATGATGCTATTTAATAAAAGACATTTTGTCTCAGAGAGCTCCAGTGACTGTCAAGTAACTGAGTTCAGAAGCGCAGGGTTCTGTTTCAGCGGAGCTCTTCCTCCCGGGGTGCAGGGAGGGGCGTGGGACATGCAGATGTGCTGGAGGCAGGGCTGGGCTGGGAGGCCAGCGAGGCCCCAGACAGCATGTTCTCCGCATGAGGTCATGGTCCTCTGGGATGTCTGGGAGGATACGGCTCGCAGGCCTCCTACACTGTCTTGCTGCTTAGCTCAGGCTCATCATACACGGCCCTCCTTTCATTTTCAGAGCATGTTCACTCGGGTTATCTCATTTCTCGGTGCCTCTAGCACGTTTGGGAACGGAGGCACATACCCAAACACAAAACCACGCAGCACGAGGAGCCACGCCCTGCCGTGGGCCACTCTTACCTCTTCTCTGGCCTCCCTGGAGGACGAGTGTAAAGAGCCTCCCCTCCTGGAAGGGGGAGCCATGGTGGCATCTTCCTGCTGCCCAAACAGCTCCTCCACGGTCTTGGTGTCGATCTGGTAGCGATGCTGCTGGCTGGCTGCCAGGGTCCAGATGTTGGTTTTGCCCCGAACTTGCTCTTCTGGAATGGTTTTCCAATAAAAGCTTCTCATCCGCTTTTTCTTACCAAGCTGGCTGTAGCCGTTCAGGTGAGAGTTTGGGGGTAGTCCCGGAGGAGGTGGGGGCCCCGGAGGTCCCCCTGGCAGCGGAGGGGGAGGGGGCGGGGAGGGGGGAAGACCCTCCCCCGAGTAGGGACCGAGCTGCGGTGGCGGGGGAGGCGGCGGGGGCGGTGCCTGCGCAGTCATGAAGCCGGCTGCCATGGCGGTGTTCCCATTGCCTTTATCGCTGACCAAGGAGACACAGTTCATAACATGCATAGCACCGGCGCCTTCTCAGGAGGCAGTTTCTTGCCCCTGGGGAAGCAGACACAGCCATCAAACTAGCGCCATGCTTTTCCATCTGCTAGTAGGCCGCCAGAGAAAAGGCAGCGGGGTGGTGTGTCCTCTTCCAAACCTGCGAAGACAAGACACCTTTCAGTTCCGTTCAGGAGAACACTGCTACATGGCGACTCCCTTCCCAGGCCACTGCCAGTCCTCCCAGAGCAGCTGGATGTTAAAATCAACGAGGGGCCGCAGGTCCAGAAGAGCACGGAAAGGGCCTAATAGCTTTCTAAACGTGAACCAAATTTTACTACCTCGAAATGCTGCCAAAGCAGCAATGGTAAACCCCACCTGGAAACCTTCCATTCACCAATAAAACACATATTTACCAAGAACCTGCGATAGGTTCAGCTCACTTTCTGAATAAGCTACTTGTTCACTAACTGGCTCGTTTCCTTGGGGCAGCGGATCTCCCATCCCTGGGGAAATTACCCAGATGGCTGCAGCCTTAGCGACTCTGCCTTTCTCCAGCAGGGACATGTCCCCGGGTCAGCGGGTCAAAGGGCATCCTTCACCTTGCACATATGATAAACTAATGGCCAAACCTTCTCCCAGAATCAAGGCCACCATCTTCCACCTATACTTGGTGATGCCGCTTCTCCCCAGAGGAAAGAATGCCAGGCATGAAAATGAAAGGTTCCAGCTCTAAACCCAGCTTTCCTGCTTACAATTTTAGAAGGGCCACTTCCCCTCACTAGACTTGGGCTTTCTCGTTTGTAAATTTAGGAGGCTGGGATTGACCTCCACACTCGCTCCCGCAGCAGCGCTTTCGGGCCTGTGTTAAGACACTCTGTGCGCTGTCAGAGCGCTTCTCTGCCTCTTCTGCTCCATCTGAGACTATTGGCAGAGCAGACACCTGCACAAGAGGGGAGGTGCCCGAACCACGCCTGTCACATGTCTACCCCTCATCCGCTCAGTCACGGGCTTATCTCAGTGGCTTATGTTTTTATTGACCTTTAAATGTTTGGTTTTGGTGTGAAGCTGTTGCAGAATCTGGTGTGAAAACAGGGGTCAAAACAACTACATTTCTTCAGCTATGAGGACAGGTGAGTGGAGATACAGAGCACAGGGCCCTGAGCAGGCTGTGGCGTGTGCACCCAAGTGTGTGGGCGTGTAAAAGGGGGCTGTTCTGTCCAGGTGACAAAGGGTCCCAGGGAGGGGCATTTTAGCCTGGACTTCTGAGAGGAATCACCCTTCTACAGCACTCACTTACGCACCTTCCTCAAACACAGCAGAATTCTACAGGAGTAAGTGTTATTAAACGTTTCACACAGAATCACACACAAACGGCAGGCCTGCCTCGGGAGGAGGAGGGAAGACTCCAAAACAGAGTCTCTTCCTCAGATGCCAGGTCTGCTACTTCTTTGGGGGTGCAACCTGGGCTGAAGTAGATTATTTAACTTACCTTTCAGCATCCTCCTCTGTACTCCACACTGTAAGCATATACCATTCCATTGGTTTGTGTGAGATAAATGAGCTCATACATGTACACCCTTACCAAGACGCCTGGTACGTGGTTAGCTATTACTAACAACTGGGAGCAGATGCATATACAATTTCTCTTTATTTTCACAAGTACTGCATTTGCTTTAAAATACGTACTGGGTTTATAAGTAAAATGCTAAATTGCCCTTGGCTACTAGAAACATACCTTTAATATCTCCAGTCTCTGCTTTCTAAGTCACTAGGTTTGTGACCTTTGTCCCTTCTCAATACTTAGTCATTGTGTATTATATTTCTACACAAGAACAAATGTTTTTACGAAGCATTTAAATATTTAAGTTCTAAAAATTATATATGGGTAGAAAATAGGATAATTGGGTAACTTTTTTTAGCATTTTAAACACTTTTAAGTGCACATAAGTGGCATTAAATACACTCACACTGTTGTGTGAAGTGTCATCATGGGATAATATTTTAGAAAGTAAAACTGAAAATATTTATCCAAGCCAACTTACAACTCACTAGAGATGCAACCAGCTTTTAAAAGGAATTTTCATAATTATCATTAGGGGCGTAACTAGGCTGTTTTCATAGTTGGCACCCCTAAAGCAAATGACTCATTGTCAATTACAGTTTATAGTTATATTTGAACTCTTCTTCTCTCAAGACTGTACAGGTAATCTTGGCAGTTTATCCTTACATATTTTAAAATACTTCTATACACGAAATATCTCATATATAGAAGAACTGCTAATCCTCCAATTCACCTCCAATTCCAGATATGCTGACTTGTTTATAGATTATCCCTGTTAAGAATGGTGATGAGCTAAAAACGTCCCCATCCTAGAAAGAAGTAACTCATTTGCTGCTGTGTTAGTATATGCCCAGCTGTGCCATTAAGCCTCCCATAGCTAATGTGAAGATACTAATAAAGAGAGAGAAAGGTCGTGCAACAACACTGTCTCCTAATACCAAAGCCCCAAGCACATAGGTTCTTTTGAGTATAGCCTTTTCTGCAGAGGAAGTACAAGCTTAAAGCTTGTCAAAGTAAAAAGTGACACTAGTTGGTTTTGCATGGGCAGGATTCTAACCACTATTCTGTCTTGAGAAAGAATGCTATTTTAGACAGTTAAAGGAACAAAAGAAAATTTACAACATTGTGCCTGGTATGTTGTCTGGCTAATTTTTTCCCAGGGTAACATACAAGGATCCTAGGCCCCCAACAGCTTCTAATGAATGAGTTCTCCAGCAATGATTAGCTAAGATGCTAATGCTTTTGCTAGGAGCCTCAATGGGGCTTTGACAGGGCTTCCCCCTTGGGCCAGGATTTCCAATGTCAAAGAGATGGCAGGAAAAAGAAAGTGCAGACAGACATTCTAACCCTTTCCACAGTCCCATGAGATACTAAAACGGAGGACACACAAAGTGTGGCACACAAAGTGCCAGGTTAAAGCTTGTCCGCAGTACAGACGTAAAGGTGTACTCTCCAAGCCCGCGAGGACCCAGGAGACGCAGCCCCGAAGCAGACTGCTTCACACAGTGGGCAGCTGCCTTCCGGACAATGCAATGAGCTTTGGGCTCTATCTGGAAAATGTCAAGTGTCTCATCAATCTCCCCCAGGGCAAAGAGAGACAGGCTTGTATTTAACATTTCACCTACAGGTTGGGGACCTCAGCAGCAGGGGGGACGGCTGCTAAGGTTGACAAATGCCCAGCCCTGAGTAAATCATAGAGGTGTCACAATCCGTCTCTTTAGATGAGAACTTCTCTTCAAGTCCCCTGACTGCTAATCAGGACCCACTGGGGGTAAATCCAAGTGGAGGTCCCTCCTGGGGAGGTTGTAGCTCAGCTGAGCATCTTCCAACTATGGGTTTTTAATAAGGGGATGTTCGAGCTGATCAGTAAGCAAAAAGTCTTAGAATGAGAATGTTTATAAGGGTCTTCAAAGGAGCCCAACTCTTGCCTTTGCTCTTGGTGTCAGAAACAGTGTTGAAGCTCTTGAAGGGAGTGAGTGGCAGGGAAGAAAAGGATAAGTGTATTTCATTTCACAGTGTGTTTAGGAGGAGAACGTGTTCCTGAAAGCTCCTTCGGGGCTCAGAGTTTCCCTGAAAGAGGGTTAGTAGGGCCCTGTTGCTCAGCTGATCACTCACCCGCTAGGTCAACAATAAGCAAAAGTAAACGCCAGGCAAAACCTACCAGAAAAACCTCTCCCTTTGATTCCTGACTTGTGTCACAGATGAGGTGGGAGGAAAGGCTGTCCCACACCCTTCTGATGACAAACGGGGGCAGAGCAAGCCGGGTGTGGAGAGAAGAGGCAGAGGAACCCACAGCTCTGTTTTATTTGGGGGGAGAGGAGAGGGTGGGGAAGGAACAGTCAGTTCTAAAACACAGAATGTTTGCTCCCACCAACTTACTGGGAAAACGCCTCCCCCCATCATCTATCTTTCAAAACCTTTCTTGATTATTGAACACAAAACGTCAACCACACAGTGGAACCAGAGCTGACAACACCCAACCAATTCTTCACCTTGGCACTTTCACCAGCAGCGAAGAACCCAAGATGCTTTCAGTCCCCGCAGTTAATCCGCTGTCGCACAACAATCCACAGACACCCCTGAGCGCAACACCGTGGGAGCAGAGGGAAAAACGCCTGTGTTTTAAATGTACATTTTCAGCTTCTCTCAATGTCCCCAAACCAAGAGGGAGGGGAAAAAAAAAAAAAAAAAGCACACAGGCGCCCAAGGATGCTCTAAAGAGAAAAAAGCGCTTGGGATTCATTCCAGGAAGACAACCGTGGGTCAGGAGAGAGGGGGCCACAGACAGTCAAACCCCAGGGGCAGTTTCTATGCAAACAGCTGTTTGAAAATGGACTCCCGAGGAGTCGGCGTGAGGGACACCGGGACCCGATTTCTTTCTGAAGGCCCAGCAGTTCCCCAGGTCTCTGCACTGGCGAGCGGTCCACCGCGTCCTTCCATCCCCAACCCCCGGCTCGTGTCCCGCCCCAGCCACTCACCGAAGCGCCACCGGCCCGGCCGCACGAAAGGCTCCGAGGGCGCTGCCTCCGCCCGAGTCCCCGGGGAGCCCCGTTTGGCCAGTGCCGGTTGGGCCGCCGGCGCCTGCGCTTCCTTATCTGGGCGGCGGCGGGAGGGTGAGGGCGAGGGCGCCGGTGCGCGGCCCAGATAGACGCCCCCACGCGCCGCGCAGGCTCCGCGGCGGGCCCGGGGAGCGCGCCGGGAGCCCCGGCCGCCCTCGACGCTGGGACACGCGGGCCCGTCTGGCGGACGCCGGGGCCCGGCCGGACCCTGCGCCTCCCGGGAGCGCCGGGCGAGAGTCCTCCGGCAGAAGGTCCCGGAGCAACCACCGCACCGACGCGCCCTTCCCCGGCCCCGCTGGGGTCGGCGATTCCGCCCCGCGCCTCCGGGGACCCCGCCGACCCCCGGGGCCCCGCCCCGCCGCCGAGCCCGGCTCCCCCAAGCGGAGTGGGGGGCTCGCTCACTAGGGGAGGTGACAAACGGGGGCAGAGCAAGCCGGGTGTGGAGAGAAGAGGCAGAGGAACCCACAAAGGAGGGGGTCTCCCGGTTGGCGGGTTCCGCCCGCTTCTCGAATCTCCGCGGAGACGCTTTCCCAGGTGCGGGGTCCGAGTCCCGGGCGCGGGGGAAAGAGCCTCGCGGCCGCAGTGCGGAGCGGCCAAAGGGAGCGGGGCAGAGCCGGCGAGAACAGACGGGAGACGCCTGGTGTTTGGTCAGGGGATTAAACCGGCAGCCCCGGGTCCCCGAGCTGGGGCACCGCGGCGGCTGGAGGTGACCCGCCAGCCCACCTCTTCCTCCCTCAACTTCGACGAGCGCAGGGTTCAACTTCCAACCTGAACTTCGCACGGGCCGAGCGGACGTGCCAGTGCGAGTGCCGCCTTGTCGTCGGCCCGCATCACCCGGACGCCGTTCTGGCCAGCCCCGCGCCCACTGGCAGGAGGGGCGAGTCGTGGCTCCCAGCTGCCCAGGGACCCGGCGCGGCGCCCCTCGCTGCGCGCTCTTGGATGGGCGGGGATCCAGTGGGAGCGCAATTTACCCGCGTCCTCGCAGCTAAAGCTCAATCAGCCAGCCGAGGTTTAACCCGGAGGCGTCCGGGGACCTATCTGGTTCTACGTACGCGCGTCCAGACCGGAGCGTCTTCCCCTCTAGGGGGTCGATCGCTGTCTTCTGCTGCCGGGCGACTGCAGCCACAAGGTCAGGGGAGCTCAAACCTCCCCAGCCTTCCTGGTGAAGCTCCAAGACAGCCGAGACTCGGCGCCCCAGCACCGGGTCCGGGCTGATCCGCTCCTCCGGAGTGGAGGATTCTCCGTCCCCGGGTACTCCCGAGCAGCGATAGCTCCTCTGGGGCCGCACCGCTCACTTACCCGCGGCCGGTGCTCCCCGCGCGCGCTCCTCTCCTACCCGTCCGCAGCCTCCCGGCGCCGCCGCCTCCTCCCTGCTGCTGCAGCCTCGTCAGCTCGGGACCGCGAGGGGGCAGGGCGGCGCGGGGCGGGGCGCGGCCGCTGCCGCAGGTAACAATGCTGCAGACCAGGCTGCTCCCAGCGCCAGCCGCAAAGGGCAGCACGCCCCTTCCTGCTCGGCCCTTCCGCCCTCCCTCCGTGAGCGCCCACGCCGGTGCTGCCGTGTTCACCTGCGCGGGACCTCGGGGGCGTGGTTGCCGGCACCCGAAGGCTGGCGCAGAGCGGCCACCGAGGAAAGTCGAGGGGCGGCAGGGGACAGAGAGGTACGGACTGTGCAGAAAAACCAGGTGTCTTCCTGGAACCAGCAAAGGGAGGCGCCAACTGGTTCTGAACCGGCAAGTGGCTCCACAAAGCAGCCTGCGACAGCCTCCCCAACACCATTGCCTCTGCACACGCGCGCGCACACGCATATTAGCACATTCATGCACGCTCAAACCCCGCGCGCACACACAAACGCGTGCCAAGCCACCCTCTGCCTAACACACTTGTTTCTACCGGGAGGAGGAGTCAGTACCGGGGTGAACTGTCCCAGCCCGCGGGGCCGAGTCCCTGCCGGGCCCGTAGCTTCCCAAATCAGCTTCTCCCTGGCCCCTGCCATCCGGTAAGTTACTTTTTTTTTTTTTTTCTTTAATCTCCTCAATGATAGTGGTAAGAGAAACCTTTCAGTTATATATAAAAGAAAAAGTCCACCCCAGGACTGATTGGATAAACAGAGCTGTCTGGGAAAGGCCCCTCACAGGAGGAAACCCGGGAACGGTTTAATCGCATCTTTTTTCAAAGTGACTTGTGACGCCAGGCAGTGAGAAAGGAGTAATCAAAGAAAACCCATCCCGAGCGAAGCGGCTGATGGGAAATCAGCTGCAGGGGTGGGGAGGTGCCCTCTGCGAGGATGAAGTCATTGCTACCTTTGGCTCTGCGCTCGCAGATAACAGACCAGGGCTTATCCAGCTTCTGGTGCCTGAGGACTTCCGCCTTTGTGCCCTGGTCCACTGCCCCTGAATTCCCAGGACAGAATTCCTGGCCTCCACGTGGATAGAAAACGAGAAGCTATTAGGGCAAAACGGAGAACAAACAACCCCCCAACCCCAAACAAAATCCTGCCCAGCAAGCTTACACTACCATCAAGAAAAGGAGATCCAGGGAAGACCGCGGAAAATCTCAAGGGGTGCTGAGTGTCTGTTACAGAAGAGATGGCCTCAAAGGAATACTGACCGCAGAGACAAAAGTTAAAGTGAAGTCGCTCAGTCGTGTCTCTTTGCGAACCCACGGACTGTAGCCCACCAGGCTCCTCCATCCATTAGAATCCCCAGGCAAGAACACTGGAGTGGATTGCCGTTCCCTTCTCCAGGGGATCTTCCCCGACCCGGGTGTCCTGCATTGTAGGCAGACCTTTACCATCTGAGCTACCAGGGAAGCCCAAAAGTTAAATTACAGAATAGCAAAGTGAAGCGCTAATGGCATCCTCTTCTTTTATGTTAACCTTGCCTGATGAGGCATCTACAGACACTTCTTGCTCAGCAAGCCCCCTTCCTCACAATGTACTGAGTGTGCATTTTAAAATGTCACTTTTTTTTTTTTTGCAGGGTCAAGTCCAGTGACCCATCCTCAGTCCTTCAGCCCTTTGATGTCCCTGCAGCATCCTGACTGCAGGCCTTCTGTCTCTCCGGCCTCCTCTACTGACCCTTCTTGTCCTCTGAGGACAGTAACTGGATTCTTCTAGCTCTTTATTTCCCCTTATCCCATGGGTACTGCCTTCTGACTTCAACCCACAGGGGTCCAGAATTTGTAGAGCCTGATGCTTGGATATACAACTCCCCAGGGAGCTTTTAAAAGAAGAACAGTAAAGACTGACAAACACAACCTAGCTAGGTGTCCTAAGGAGTGTCTGGGGAAACTGAGAGGCAGGAGAACGCGAGCTCCGAGGTGAGTTCACATCTGACTCCACCTCTGTATCCGTACTCACTGCCGCTGTAATGGTTCAAGTCCAAACTCCTTGTCCAAAAGTCACATCTGTCTCTCAGTACTAGTACTCTTCCACCTGCCCCTCTTATTTAAGACCTGATTTTTTAAAAAACCTATTTTTTTGTTGCGGACCATTTTTTTAAAAGTCTTCATTGAATGAGTTACAATACAGCTTCCGTTTTACGTCTTGGTTTTTTGGCCACAAGGCATGTGGATCTTAGTTCCCCAACAAAGGATGGAACCTGCGTCCCCTGCATTGGAAGTCCAAGTCAGTAACCACTGGACCTCCAGGGAAATCCCAAGACCAGATTTTTAAACTTTAAAATCCCAGTTTTCCTCTGGGTTCTTTTTCTCTTTTACATCTTTTATATCCAAGTATTTGCCACATTTGTTGCTCTTTACCAAGTGGTATCTACTCCATCTGTACTTTATATCCACCGCCACTATACCAGCCCCAGTGAGAGGAAGGAGGAGGTGATGTTTCTTTGCTGTTGGCTGTGTGTCAGGCATCCCGCTTGATTCTCACAACCATCCTAGAAATCCTACCTTTTCTATTTTGCAGCTTGGACAATTGAAACCTGGCCTCCTGTATCCACTGCTTCAGCAGTCTTTCTGCCTCTCTTCTCCTGACTCTGCTGTCGGGTCAGCGTTTTTCAAAGCCTGATTTCATCCCATTACCCACCCGTTTGAAACCTTCTGTAGGTCTGCATAGGTGCCTGCAGGGAGGAGATGGCCATCTTCCATCTGACACTCTGGCAGCATCCTTCCTTCATCTCCTGCAGTGTGAAGCACCCCATTTCACTCAGTTTGTATAGAGATGCATTTTTGATGTATTTGCAGGAGGAGGTGAGTTCCACTTCCTTGTACTCCGCCACCTTGATTCCCTCCCATTTCCCTTGAGCAGCACCGTGTGCTGACCTTGAAAGAGACATATTTATTTTCATTCTTCTTCTCTTTGTTGTGCATATGAGGCGGCCAAAACGCCCTTGAACAGAGTAGAACACAGTTCTCACTCTAATGTCCCACTGGGTTGGATCTGATGCTGCAAATTGGGAGGACAATTTATCCTTCACTCATTGTGAGCCACACCTTCATCTCATCTAAGACTGTGCTCAGGAGTTAAGACCTGCAGTTCATCTGTTTCCTAGTAATGTGCGAGCCACTCTGCGGGGAGCCCGGAAAGACTCCTGAAGCCAGGCTGCCCAAAGTCAGCGCAGCTCCTGGAGTTTGTGGCCAGGAGGTTGCTGCTGCTGCTACTTCTGGGCTCCTGGGCTGTGGCCAGCCCGCACCTCTCCAGGCCAGCTGGGCCTCCTGGGAGCGTGGCAGGGGCTCAAAGTGGCCTCCTAGGTGCCAGCTGCAAGCCCTACTGAAGAATTCTGTTTGCAGCTCTCCCTCCCTCTCCCTAGGCTGTCCTTCCCTGAGGGCTTCATTTCCTTTGCCCAGCTCATTGTATTTCTTTCAGCCTCTGCTCCTCGGCCTGAGAAGTTTTTAGTTTCTCCTACATGGAGCATTTCAGATTTGGATCTCTTGGTGTGGGTGCTGAGTCGCTCAGTCTTGCCTGGCTCAGTGTGACCCCATGGACCGCAGCCCACCAGGCTCCTCTGTCCACGGGATTCTCCAGGCAAGAATACTGGAGCGGGTTGCCATTCCATTCTCCAGGGGATCTTCCTGACCCAGGAATCGAACCCAGGTCTCCGGCATTGCAGGGAGATTCTTTATTGTCTGAGCCGCCCAGGAAGCCATGAAAGAAAACTTTCAAACCAAAATGAGGCAAATGTCAGGATGCAATCTAAGGAAGACCTCACAGTTCTGAGACAGGCTTATTTGCTCAAGCAGTGTGGTCCTCTGGGGACCGCAGTGACACACCGAATCCCCTCTGGCTTAGTAGTGAGGCCACAAACTAATTTTTGAATCTTTCTCTCCCTCTCCCTTTCTCTCTAATATAGACTGAGATTTACTTCATCTTTGCTCTTCTTAAAACATGTATTTGATGAAATCAGTTGTTCAGTAGGTTATAGACTATATCTTCACACTTAACAATTGGAAACTGCAAAAAGAAACAAACTTTACCAACTCTGTAGTTAAACAGACTTGCAGACAAAGGCAAAGTCTCACTAGCCCTTCTAGCCACAGCCATTTTTAAGAGAAACTGCTAGACCTTGTTTCCTTCAGAGAACAAAAGCGTAAAATGAGTAAACTGAGCAGAATTTATAACATCACTACGGATGCAGATGTGCATCCAATACCTTACTGCAAACTGCAGACGCTGCATTATTATAATTTTCCAAACGCCCTTGGAACTGACAAAATGAGGCTTTACTTTTATAGGCTAAGAAATTTGAATAGCAAGTCGCCTTTTATGAACATTGGAAATAATATCTAGGCTTTGATCCTTAAGGGGGAGAAACTTTGTTTCTGGATGCTAAGTAGTGATTTCTGAAAGTTGTAAATAGAAAATGTTTCCACACGTGGTATTGATATCCATGGCAGCATTAACGGCCTTTCCTTTGCCAGAGGTAAATGCAGGAACTTTGTCAACAGCAGTGCCTCGTTTGTTTGCGGGTGGGAGAGGTTACGGACAGTCCTTATCCAATGCACGACCAGTGTAGTCAGACGCCCCTTGTCCCTACATGTCCACGTTTCCTTGGAGCGAAGTGTCCACCTTCTCTTTTTTAAGATGCGTGTGTGTGTTTGGAGACAGGGAAGAAAAAGGAGACTTAGGTAAGAGAAAAGCTGCAGGTATCACTGAGTTTTCACCCAGAAAACCTTCAGCTAGACTTTTTAGTTTACATTTGGTACAGTGCTTAGAAAACTGGTTGATTTTAACTACAAATGTATGTCTAGCTGTTATAACATTCAAATTATGAGGAAAAAATAGCTTTAAAATAAAACATGAAAGTATATCACTTCTTTCCACTACCCATCATCAAAAACAAGTATGCGTCTCAGTAGGAGGAATTAAGGTAAAGAGGGTGTCAGATGCCAATTTCTTTGGCTACCGGTTCCGTTTCCAAGTTGTTTACCTTCCAAGAAGTTAGAAGAGCAAACAGTAATTTGAAACCATAACACACGCGGTACGGGCAGTCCCCAAACAGAAACCCAGCGAACCAACAGTGGCGGGATGCGATGGTGTGTGTGTGTGTGTGTGTTGTGTATGTCCCATACAGGGCTTTGTAGAGTGTATGAAGGTGGGAGAAAAGCCATGTTGATGACTTAGCAATTTGGAAAGCTTTTCTTTTTTTCGCTCCCCTGGGAAACTGAGTTTGTATTTAGTTTATGAACAATCCCTTTGCACTAAGCTGCCATTTTATTAGGTCAGCCAAAAAGTTCATTGGGTTTTTCTGTTAGATCTTATGGAAAAACCCAAATGAACTTTTTGGCTAACTCCATAATAAGAAGGTAAATACTCTGGGTATGATAGCAAACAACAAAACTAGCCAACAGCAATTAGCATCTTAATATTTCTCAAGCCAGATCTATAAAAATAATGAAAATGGACCACTTTAAAAACTACTTGATGCATTTTTGACTGTGGTGGGCTTCGCTGCTCTGCAGGCTTTCCCCAGTTAGGGCAGCGGGCGTGCTCCTCACTGTGGTGCGGAGGTGTCTCTTGTGGAGCACAGACTCCTGAACCCAGGCTCAGCAGCTGCGGTGCCCTGGCTCAGCTGCTCCCGGGCACGTGGAATCTTCCCGGATCAGGGGTCAAACCCATGTCCTCTGCATTGGCAAGCAGATTTCCAACCACTGGACTGCCGGGGAAATCTGAAGATGCACCACTCTGGAGAAAGTGAAGAGGGTGAGCTTTCTGTTGGAAGCACCGTTTTTCAGGTTTTGACTGGCCTTTGCACAAAGACGATCCCTGTCAAAACACTCTGTCACAGTTCCCTCACAGTCCTGTCCCTCTGTGGGCTGACCAGGCTAAAACTGGCAGGGGGTGCATGGCGTGAAATCCAGGACTTCTCATCTTCACTCCAATTAAATAGCTTGCCGGCTCCCTCCTGAAGAAAGAGCCTCCTATATTTAATCTAACTCACAGAGGGAGTGGTATTACATCTTCAGGCATTTGTAGTTAAAGCGGATGAAAAAATTTCCCCTCACATTCTAGGTTCATTTTATGTAGTGTTCTTGTGCATATGATCAACTTTGTGTAAATTGTATATTGTCATAAAAAAGAATAAAATGTACCTATATAAAATATTTTTCCATCAGTGATGATGTTTCAGGACTAGGCCAGAGAACAGAGCAAATGACTCTAATTTTTCTTGAAATGTCACTGGTTTTCTAAGTAAAACCCTAGACTCACTGCCCACCACATCCTTTTGTTGAGGAAGCAGGTGAAGGAATTTCTGAATTTTCGAGTTTTGAGTTGTTGTGTTTCCTGTGGGATGATGAGTGAGCAGCGTTGCTCCTAGGGTCTGGTTTACGATGGGGGGAGGGGATGCTCAGCAAGCACACAGTGACACAGAGGACCTGACTTTACACCGTACAGGGGATTTTTAAAATTTTGAAATGGCTTCACACACACACACACAAAGGGAGTTTCTCTTCCCAGGAAAACTGAATACCCTTTCACTCTGGATTTGTATTTATTTCAAATTTGGGGCCACAAAGACAAGACTCACTTGCAGTTTTAAGGGGAGGATAAATAAGGAAAAGCAGAGAAAATGCTAGTTGTTCACACGACTTGTTCTGCTCTTCATATTCCTTGTTATCAAAGATCTGAACACATTTCCTAGCTTCAGAGTCTTCCCTTTACATGCAGGCCCTCTTCACAGTTGATCTCAATAATGAGACTCATTTCCAAGGGCCCTGTTTGCCTGCTGTGCAGAGTCAGGCTAAACCTTGTCTCCCGGAGGGGAGGGCAAAAGGAAGGAATCCTAGCCAGCAGCTCTACCGCACAGAACTCATTAAAAGGGGGGCCCTTGTGATCCCATGCTCATGGTACAGAGTCTACAAGGGTCACTCGATGTTCAAAGACCTTTGTCCTGTGTGACAGGCAGGGCTGAGGCACCATAAAGAAATCAGAGAAGCTGATTCAGGAGACTGGAGCAGGCATAACGGGAGAAGGGGCAGCCACAGAGATGATGACTCACCCCCAAATCCTTATTAGCATCAGACTGTTAACAGTCACGTGGGATTCTACTTGGGCTAAAACTCTGGAGTAAAACTACCAATGACATTTTTTGTATGTGAGTGTCTTCCCTGTCAAAGTAAGCTGATTTCTTCTATATTAGACTGCAATCATCAATATCACAATAAAGGACTTTTACCAGAATTGTTTTCAAATTCCAGAAGATTATTTTTGTGGATTCTAGGGCTTTCCTGGGAAACCCTGAAACAGACATGCGCCCTAGTCCCTGTGTCTAGTTATAATCCACACATTTGAGCAGCTAGGGAACTAGTTATCAATTTCTTTTCCCTCTCAAAAATGGGAGTACTGAAAAAAAACAAAAACAAAAAACGGGAGCATTCAAGTTGACTTCCAGATGGAAAGTCAGTCATATATTCTGACCAACAAGGCTGCCCTGATGACCTAGGAGCCATAGGCTAGTTCTGCCTTTTTGTCTAAATACACTCTAGCGCTATTGATACTAGAAGAAAGGAACCAAGCATTCTGTTTGACTGACTGGGAGCAGCGGGGGATAGTGTTAAGATTCAAAGCTTAGAAATAAATAACACTGTATTATATTTAAGATTTGACTTATGTAAGGCTTAGTTTGACAGCAGATAGGAGCGTTTCCAGTGACAGAGCTGCAGAGGGTAAAACACACCCCTCTGCACCCAAAGCATACGCTCATACAGACAGTCCGATTTGGAGCTGCTTCCCTACTCAGCCACTAATAGCACGTATTCCCCACACCACAGGTTCCCAGGATTTGCAAGGCCTTTATCCCTATTAAGCCACAAAGTCAGAGGGCTGGGCCACCTTACTCATCTTCATGTCTCAGCATTAATTGTATCTGCTCCAAGGGCTCCGACAATGAATCGCTGGTTGTCATTTTGTCTGCCAACTAGACTCAGTCCTCATCACAGGCAAACGGTGGCGATGGACCTCCACCCTTCCAAACTGGAAGCCCCAGCAATGGCCATCATCATTATGGACAAAACTGAATGCTTGTTGTGTGCAAGGCATAGAGGGGGCTACACACACGTTTAAAACAGCTCTGCTCTCAAGAGGCTTCTAGAATCCAGAAAGGAAGCCACCAAAGGAGACTCCAGCTCTTTGGAGCATGATGAGCAGCACATGAAGAGAATAACCAGATGCTGTAACATTCCATAGTAAACTGCAGAAATGCAGGCACTTACAGGCTGGTCACATGAAATGTGTCCAAGGACACGCTGATGGCCGCTGCATAGCAGTGTGTCAATGTGTCCCAACCCTGGACCAAACACCATCTCTAGCTTTGACACAGTTTGGGAAGAAGAGTGATTGGGATTGCGTTCTCTCTTCTGAAATTTTTCTAAATTATTTTTAATTGAAAGGTAATTGCTTTACCCCAATGTTCTGCTGCTGCTGCTACTGCTGCTGAGTCGCTTCAGTCGTGTCTGACTCCGTGCAACCCCATAGACAGCAGCCCACCAGGCTCCCCCATCCCTGGGATTCTCCAGGCAAGAACACTGGAGTGGGTTGCCATTTCCTTCTCCAGTGCATGAAAATGAAAAGTGAAAGTGAAGTTGCTCAGTCGTGTCCGACTCTTTGCGACCCCATGGACTGCAGCCCACCAGGCTTCGCCGTCCATGGGATTTTCCAGGCAAGAGTACTGGAGTGGGGTGCCATTGCCTCCTCCAACCCCAATGTTCATTACAGCATTATTCACAATAGCTAGGACATGGAAGCAACCTAGATGTCTATCAACAGGTGAATGGATAAAGAAGCTGTGGTACATAAATATAATGGAATATTACTCAGCCATAAAAAGGAACACATTTGAGTCAGTCCTAATAAGGTAGATGAACCTGGAGCCTATTATACAGAGTGAAGTAAGTCAGCAAGAGAAAAACAAATACCGTATACTAACACATATAAATAGAATCTAGAAAGACAGTACTGCTGAACCTATTTGCAGGGCAGCGATGGAGATGCATGCGGGCAGAGAAAAGACTATGGGTACAGAATGGAGGGAGGAAGGAGGGTAGGAGGTAGAGTAACATGGAAACACACATGATCATATATAAAACAGGTGGCCAGTGGGAATTGTCTCTCTTCTGAAATTTGATGCAGAGGCTTAAGAATCAAAGAGAGATGGGAATTTTGGATTTTGAACAAAGAGAGCCAAGCTGGCCCTTGGAGAGACAGCCTTCTGGTTCTGCCACTGCTTCTGGAAACTCGTTTTGTAGGCCAGGTGTACAGGGTCCCAGAGAGGCCACTGTGGGGAGATGAGAGGCTCTAACGATGAAGAGCCAGCACACTAGAAATTAAGTGATTCATGAATGAAGTTCTTCTGAATTATTTGGGTGATCCAGTTCACTTCTAGTGAAGAGAAATTCACATAAAAATGAGCTAAAAGAGCTAAACAGAATTCTTCCTGGGATAGGTCAAGGTCAGTGTTGAGGTCACTGGCAAGGAAGTCTGGAGAGGCTTGGACTGAAGCTACTGTGTCTTGGGGAAAAAAGGCTTGTTTTCATTGCTTTAGTCATGAGCACACATCATGACTCCAAAGCCTGAAAGCCCAAAGACAGCCCAGCAGCCTCTTAGGATGTCACTGTTTTTACTTTTAAAGGACAAAGAGGCAAGTTAGGACTAGAGCTTCCTATGAAGAGTGATACTTTCTCTTTCTTTGCGAGTTTAGAGAGGTCATATATATATATATGTGTGTGCGTGCATGCGTGTGTGCATGTGCGTGCATGTGCGTGCGCGTGTGCATGTGTGCCAAGCCGCCTCAGTCATGTCTGCCTCATTTTGACTCTATGGACTGCGCCTGCCCAGCTCCTCTGCCCATGGGGCTCTCCAGGGAAGAATCCCGGAGTGGGTTGCCATGCCTTCCTCCAGGGGATCCTCCTGACCCAGGGACTGAACTGTGTCTCCTGCAGCTCGTGCATTGCATTCTTTACCACTGAGCCACCAGGGAAACCCGTATACATACACACATACATACACAAAAGTCTCATCATTAGACTCAGAGCTCTTCATTTGCAGTTCCTAACTAATTTATCTTATTTTATGGCTGCCTTAATTGGAGGGAAATGCTGGATTTCACAAAGAAAAATGTAGTGGGGAGGGCTTCCCTGGTGGCTCAGTGGTGGTAAAGAATCCATCTGCCAGTGCAGGAGACACCCATTTAATCCCTTATCCGGGAGGATCCCACATGCCTTGGAGCAACTAAAGACCATCCACAATTACTGAGCCTGTGCTCTAGAGCCCAGGGACCGCAACTGCTGACGCCCCCAGGCCCTAGAGCCCCTGCTCTGCAAGAAGAGAAGGCCCCACAGAGCAACAAGAGGAGCCCCTACTCACCGCACCTAGAGGAGGGCCGTGCAGCAAGAAGCCCCAGGACAGCCTAGACAAACAAACACAGGGGTTTTTTTAAAGAAGAAAATGTAGTGAGGTTTTTTACATAAAAATTGTTTAGAGAACATGAAGACAGGTTATTTTTTTTTAAGTCCATACTGTGGGAAATCTAAGTGAATCTAACTGACTAACTAAAGGCCTGGCCTTCTCTGGTGGCCAACACCAGTCGAAGAAGGAACTGCCCGACCCACTTCAGGGGCTCTCTGGCCCTTTTGAGGGTGTTAGTGGGATCAGGTGATGAAAGGCAACATGGACGGGCCAACCGGTTTGTTCAGCAAATACTCATGACCGTTTAAACCTACACAGAGTCTTCCTTTTTACTCACGTGATCATACCAGTGATTATGTAGTAACCATTGCCATGGTAAAAACTCAAATTCTCAAAACATCCTCTGCGCTTTTTTACTGCTTCTATTTCTAGTTAGAAACTTTTAATCCATAGGATTTTCCTCGTTCAACCTAAGGTAGGGGTGAGGGAAGGAGAAAGAGAATTTGAGATCAATGTAAGTATCCATTATTTGGGGAGTTCTTTAAAGATTTAAGCTATTTTATGAACAAGTGTGAATTAAGGACAATTTGTCCAACTATTTAGATATCTTTCAGATTGAAAATAAGTTATACCAATGTATAAATGTAATTTACCTTAAAGTTAGCAATCTAAGTTGTTATTGTAAGTGAAACTGTAAGAAGTTAAGCTTTAAGAAATATAGCGTCTCAGTACACTGAGTCTGTCATCTATGCTTGCTTATGAGCAGAAAAAATTGAGACAGAAGAGAAATTGGTATTAACACCAAGTTACTATTTAATTCTGGGACTTAACTTCCCTTACAGTTTCTTATGGGGCTTCTCCAGTGCTCAGCAGTAAAGAATCTTCCGGCAATGTATGAGATGTGATGTTCAATCCTTGGGTGGGCAAGATACCATGGAGAAGGGCATGGCAACCCATTCCAGTATTCTTGCCTGGAGAATCCCATAGACAGAGGGGCCTGGAGGGCTACAGTGCATGGGGTCTCAAACAGCAGAACACGACTGAAGTAACTTGACATGCATGCACGCAGTTTCTTACAGCTTCACACGGCCATTTAGAAAGCTGATGAGAAAAATGTCTAGTTGAGTGAATGCGTGTTTTCTCACGAGACTTTTTTTCTAACTAGCCTCATATGCTAAATTATTTTTACTTCTTCAATTGTCCCAAGTTTCTGTAATCTTTACTGACAAACAGAAAACTGTTCAACTTTACACTTTTTTGAATTTCTGTGCTTCTAAGTACAAACCAATTTCTTGTACATGCTGGTGAAGGGGTTCTGATAGCTGCAGGAGTGAAACAAGTGCTGTCATTGGCTATAACCAAAGGAAGCCCCTGACGGCCACGCTGCTGCAAGACGGAGGCCTTAATAGAAGCCTACTTGCATTTCTGGACCAAACACCCTAGATATTTTCTTGCTAATTTTTATAATGAAAAAGTTCGAAAGAGGAAAAGTTAAAAGACTAGTACAATGAAATCCCACACATCCACCCACCCATTACATTGGGCCATATTTATTTTGTTCTTTATTTTTAAAAACTTTTGGTTTTACATTGGAGTATAGCCAATTAACAATGTTGTGATGGTTTCAGGTGCACAGCAGAGTCACTCGGTCATACATGTGTCCATTCTCCCTCAACCTCTCCTCCATCCAGGGTGATACATAAGATTGAGCAGGGGTCATATTTAAAGACATTTTTCTCCTTCTTTTTCTCTTTCCTCCAGCTTTCTGCAAACATGTATGTAGAGATGTGTGTATTTCTGCTGAGCCACTCGAGAGTACATTTCAGACACTAGGCCACTTCACTTTTCAGTACTTTTTTGCCTGCATCTCCAAAAGGCTGTTCCCTTACCTTACCACAAGAGCACACCTCGGAAAGTGAATGAAAAGTCCCTAGTTGTATCGAATACAAATTGCTCAGTTGTTCCCCTGGTGTTTCAAGTGATTTTTCTAAGTCTGCCAATAGCTATTTTTCGAACTGTAATCTAAAGTCTCTTTTATCGTCTAACAAATTTCTAAAATATTTTTTCTTTCCTGACTTCTTGAAGAAACTACACCAGTTGTCTCATAGGAAGCTCCAGATTCTGGGTTTGTCCAATTAATTCTTTATGGTATTTAACTTGTTCTTTATCCCCTTGTACTTTCTGTTCACTGGAATTTAAGGTAAAAGTCCTGATGAGATGTAGGCCAAACAATCCCAGTGGGACTATCTCATCTCACAAGTGATGTTGCATAACTTCACTTCATCATACCTGGAGGTACCTGGTTATCTGATTATTAGCGATGTTAACTTTGATCTCTTGAGGCAAAACTCTTAGGAATGGCACCTTTCCCCCCATTCACATTGAGTAATATGTGAAGCAATGCTTTGTATTTTGGACATAATCTGTTTTCTTTCAATCTCTAATGATTTTACATTCCACTGGTGATCCCTGTGTGAAACAGTGTTTCACTAGGGGCTGTAAAATGGTGATTTTTCTAAGTCTTCCAATATCTCTCATTTTCATTAAAAAAAAAACAAAAAAAAACCCTGGCCATTCATCTGTAAACATCCTAGTACCTCAGTTAACACCCTGATGTTGATTCAGAATAAGTTACTGATATAAATGTACCACCTTATTTATAATTCATTCAAATGAAATGGCAGTGCAACCTCCAAATGTTTTTCTATATTAGAATTTTATATCAAAAAGCAGACACATTTTTTTACTACATGGTTCCTTTCAGTTAAAATCTATCCAAGGAGCTGGGGATGCAGAGTGGATAAAAAGCAACACCCTCTGCTTTTCCCAAGAGCTTGAAGCCTAGCCATAATAAGTACATATATATCCCTCAAAGCAGAGAAGTACAATTATCTGCCTAAAACTTTAGGTAGCCTTTCAGAAAAAGCTTCCTAACACAGATTTAGAAATCACTTGTGAAGTGAAACTCGGCTCAATCGCGTCTGACTCTTTGAGACCCCATGGACTAGCCCACGGAATTCTCCAGGCCAGAATACTGGAGTGGGTAGCCTTTCACTTTTATAGGGGATCTTCCCAACCCAGGGATCCAACCCAGGTCTCCCGCATTGCAGGCGGATTCTTTACCAGCTGAGCCACAAGGGAGGCCCAAGAATGCTGGAGTGTGCAGCCTATCCCTTCTCCAGCCGATCTTCCCGACTCAGGAATCGAACCAGGCCCTCCTGCATTGCAGGAGGATTCTCTACCAACTGAGCTGTCAGGGAAGCCCCTAGAAATCACTTAGGGGGAGGATCAAAGCCAAGTTGCATATATATATATATATCCACATATACAGTACCTAATTCACTATTCTAAAAAATTTGTAATTTAAAAACTTTTCAGCAAGGCCAACAGGACTAAAGTTACCCTCCTTCTCTGTACCCTATAATACCCTCCACTCTTTTTTTAAAGTGAGATTTTGCTTCTTCTGTAGAAATTCAATAATCAAAGCTCCAACATATACTGAAGACCAGTAGGGTTTACATTTTTCTCCCCTATGTGCCCCATGACAACTTGATGTACATTTCACTTCTAAGATATTTATACAAACACATACCTGTACCAAAAGCAAAGCAACAGCAAAGTATATTACAGGAAGTTATTTTTGTGTCTAAGGCCAACAAGGTGGTGTCTGGTTCTATCATTTTTCTTATGAATCAACAACTCACAGTGAACCAGTTGCAGAAAGCTGTCTTTGACAAAGGACACTTCTGGTAAAACCTAGCTTGGGCACAAACCAAACTGGTTTTATTTATTACTTTTGATTGGAGTACAGTCGCTTTACAATGTTGTGTTAGTTTCTGCTGTACAACAAAGTGAATCAGCCATGTGTATACAAACATCCCCTCTCTCTTGAGCCTCCCCCGACCCCCCCACGCCCCCTCACCCCTCTAGGTCATCACAGAGCATGAAGCTGAGCTCCCTGTGATATACAACAGCTTCCCGCTAGGTATCTATTTCACACACAAGTGTAAATATATCAATGATATTTTTTAAATGGAAGTTTCATTTGCAAAAATGTCACTGACATTCCCAGATCTGCTAGCATATTAACTAACATAAGTAACTACTCAGGAACAGAGTTAGGGTTGTCAGACTGGGCCCAATTTCCCTCCCTCACATGGAGCGTAGCTCAAATGGTAAACAATCTGCCTGCGATGCCAGAAACCTAGGTTGGATCCCCGGGTCGGAAGATCCCCCGACCCTGGAGGAGGGCATGGCAACCCACTCCAGTATTCTTGCCTGGAGAATCACAGGGACAGAGGAGCCTGGTGTACTACAGTCCATGGGGTCGCACAGAGTTGGACAGGACTAAGTGACTCACACACACACACTCTTCCCATAGCAGAGTCATAACCAGAATAATAAATAGTTCTCATTTCATATACAGAAACTGCCAAGAGTTCGCCTTTATTTCACAAAAAACAAAGCTGAACTTCATAGTTTTCCATACATTAGAACGACTTGGCAATTTATTATAAAGACCCATTTATGTCAGGAAACCTGTCGAGCAGGAAACCTTTAAGTGGGAACACAGAAGAGAATTGAATGCAAGCCCTTAACAGTGGTAAGCTGTTTGCACTGTCATTCTATTTTAACAGGTCCTGCTCTGTTGTACAGCTAGTTAAGGACTAATGCAAAATATAACTGGCCTTTTGGTCAGAAAATAGCCTATTCACAACTGGACAGTCAATCTTAGCCAGTATAAAAATTTGCAGTCTTACAGGGAGAATACCTTTTTTTTTTAAAGGCCTAAATCTGATTACAATAAAGGATCTCAGACAGTCTCAACCCTCCCAGAAAGGTTCAAGAGCTACTGCCAAAAGATATTAAGGAATATTACTACAAAATACAGGCCTTCTTAGTGCTTCACAACAGTACGACTTAACTACAGATGTTATACTGAATTAGCAGTTTAGGTAAATACACGTTTATTTTTCACATCTTACAGTCATCTCAGGTAAAGGGTAAAGGAGGCTGGGCACATGAGGTATCACATTCTTCTTCAAATTAACAGCCCCATGATTAAAAGATTTATTTTTAGCTTTCACAATATGTATAGTTTTACTTAATGCAATTCTTTTTGGGTTCACAGTATTTCAGAATGCTTTAAGTTAAAGATCAGTGGATTGTATATACTTTGAAATATATCTAATATGAGTCTGTTGGGGATGCATTATTTTTTCAACTGAGAAGACATTTATCCATATAGTGCTTTAGTAGAAGAGATGACAGGCTTCCCTGCTAACTCAGACTTCTCTGGTAGCTCAGCTGGTGAAAAATCTGCCTGCAGTACAGAAGACTCTGGTTCAGTTCTTGGGAGGGGAAGCTCCCCTGGAGGGCATGGCAACCCACTCCAGTTTCTTGCTTAGAGAATTCCCCAGGGACAGAGGAGCCTGGCAAGTTAAGTCCATGGGGTCGCAAAGAGTTGGACACGACTGAGCGACTAGGCACAGAAGAAATGACACTGCTGACACTGAATTAGTTATATAGTTGCAGCTGAAACTGGAAGGATTTGAAGAGGAATTCATACATTTAGTTGCAAATACTCACCTGGGGCATCACATTTGGAGATAGGAGTTGGCTAAGTCAGTTTGATGTTCTGGGGCCTTTGTGAAAAAAAAAAAGGGAGGCCTTAAACAGGTATCTCTAAGGAAACTCCTAGTTTTACTCTCTGGGCTACACTTCAGTAATATTATCAATATGCTCTGAATGTTGAAAAGATGCTTCTTAAAGTCTACATTTCAGCTAAACTACTTCTGTTAAGTCCAGGCCCTTGCAGGGCCCTAACATTCTGGAGGCTTTGGGATTGTTAAATTAACAGACAAGGAGGCCTTTAGACTGAGGTGGCTTTAATGACTTAGTAGTCTATGTAAGCAAACCAACACCTAAGTCAGAAGTGCCTCAAACTTAGGATGAAGGGACTTCCCCGGCGGTAGTGCTTAAGACTCTACGCTTCCAGTGCAGGGAGCGCACCGCTGGGTACCTGGTTTGGGAACTGAAGTCCCGGTGCCAACTGACAAAGAAAAAAACAAATAAAAACTCAAGACAACCAGTCACAAACGGCCAACTAGGCTTTCCCAAGTAAGCAACCCTTAAGCTGCAGCCGGTCAAATATATTTCCTGCCTGGTACCTCCCCTTTCTCTCCCATGGCCTCCCTTAACCCTAGCTCCTGCTGGTGGGGGGATAACCAGGTCTTGGGTTGGTGCTGCTTGATTCCAACCAACTTTAAATATAAACCATTACAATTTTCAACATGCCTCCATTTACCTTTTAACAGGATGAAGAGTTCAATTTCACAGATTTGCTCTTCAGTGCATTTTCTTTCTTGAATAATTTCTATTTTAATGAGAGAAAAGTTAGACATTTCTATCCATCCCCTGCCTCACACCCCACAATTCCCCAAATCCTGATGGTTCAGCCCTTACCTTCTTGACAATTTTTCCCTTTCCACTTAAATATTTATAAAATGATGCTCTGCTGATTATATGCATGATGTCCTTTTATGTGTACTGGCTTTAAAAAATATGCTGAACAGGCACATGTGTATAAATTGGCAAAATCTTTCTTGAAAGACAACCGGCAATGCATAATAAACTCATACACTTTGTGAGGGCTCATATTCACTCTACGGATCTAACCTAAGGTAATAACCTGGTTTGCATGTGTGTGAAAGGATATTCAAACTAGAGCCTATAATACAAACAACTGGTAACTGAAGCATCTAACATCAGAGGGAGCTAAGGGGTCCCATGCAGTACTTAATGATTTGGGAAGTTAGCCTCAATTTTTGAGATTTTCTTCTAATTTTTTTTCTACTTAATACAACGAATATGAGTTGCTTTCCTAACAAAGTAAATAAACCACTGGCTAATGTGTTAATCTGGCTACCCTGGTGGCTCAGTGGTAAAGAATCTGCCTGCCAGCGCAGAAGAGGAGGGTTTGGTCCCTGGGTCAGGAAGATCCCCTGGAAAAGGAAATAGCAACTCACTCCCATATTCTTGCCTGGGAAACACCATCGACAGAGAAGCTTGGCGGGCCACAGTCTGTGGTGTCACAAAAGAGTCAGATACAACTGAGCAACTAAACCACATATTAATTCACTTATTTCTTTGGCACATGTACTCACTGCTTAACATTACTGAAAATTTTGGTTTCTTCTGAAAATGAGATGGTTTAATTACTGAGCTACACTGAAGTGTGTAAGAGTGGACACGTTCTGCTCCCTGCAGAGTCCCCCTGAGGGAAGAGTAACTTACTGAAATAATACAATCTAAGGGATAGAAGCACTGTTTTCTGGTCATTTGTCCCTGTTTCCAAAGGCAAATCATACGGCCTCTCTTTTTCCAAAGAGCTGTTCCTTATTCTGAATTATGAAGAGGCAGAGAGAGATATGAGGTACTGCAGCAAACACTTTTAATAAGAATACAAAATTCACACCAGAGGCACATTTTGGGGAATGTAAATGAACTATCACAAGTAGTAATTCTGCTGGAACAATAAAATAAGGCTCTCTCAGAGTACAAATATACAGGAGGGAATGATTTAAAATAGGTTTATGATTTACAGTCACATTACACTGTGTTAAGCATTGAAAACAAGCATATTAATTAAAAAGCCAGCTAAACGGCATTTGAACATATATAACAAATCTTACAGTCCATGAAGTTCTGGTATAACAGTAATTTTAAGTACTTCATTTCAACACAAAAGAAATGAACAGGTGAAGAGATGCATCTCAAGATATTAATTTATGACAAAAATCAAGAGAACTTATACTGAAAAAGGGTTACATTACTGATAAAATCACACAGAAGGCCATAAAACAAGACCAACAGTGCTGAGCAACTGAAACAGTACTGGCCTTTCCAGCCCCCGTCTTCTTGCTGCCACCACACTGACCCACGTTATTTTTCCTTTACTCAAGGCAAACAAGTCCTCCGTCTTCCCCTTTCGCAAAAAGCACAAAGAAAATCCAAACGGCAAATTCGAAAGTTGATTTCTCCATAAACCTTAAATGTGCTCAATGAATATAAAGAAATTCAACATTTATACACAGTGCTCCTTTCCAAGGAAGGAACAGACACATCAAACATTATCTGAAAGGGGCTTCTTTATGGATTTATGTACACTGGTTGAATGAGAATTACTATATCTGAGAAGGCACATATCTGTGATTTAAGGCTTAACCGGTATTGTTACATATGGAAGTCAGTGAAAGCTGTCTAGGAATTCACTTCTGTCAAGATGGAATTTACCCAAAAACTAGCTTTCTAATAAGCACAGATTTCCACTCTAGAAACCATTCAGAATTTCTACTTCCAGATCCATCTGTCAAAAAAATTCTCTCAATCAGGTTTCATTATGAATCAAAAGAAATTGCTAACAGAACCGCTCCATGACTTTGGGTGATGCAAATTCTTAAGTTCAAAAGCCTCAAAGAAATGACAGTGTGATTCCTGCGTCTTGAAGAAAAAGTCTAAACAAAACTACAATGGTACAGATTCATTTTTAAAAAGGTATCTGCCACAACTCCACAAGCCAGTCAGTCATTCATCAGAGCTGCCGCCTCTGTGTGGGTGCTGCAGGAACACCATATAATATTACTCTGTAAAATAGTCTCTTTTTCTCTTTAAGACAATACATGAAAATGACTCTCTTAAAGATGTTTAATATATTCTTATATAAAATATCTGATGTTGATACAAATCATGTAAACCTTCCTTTGGAAAAGTTACAACTGGTCCTCATTTGCAGGACCAAAAACCTTGAATTTTTATCTTGTCAGTGCAAATCTATATTAGGTGTTTTCAAACTACAGAAACAGCCATCAACCCTCACAATACAAAAGGATTTCTCAAAAAGGAAGATTATTGTGTTCAGGTTATAGAAATTATGTTTACATTAAAACCACCCACCTTCCCATCAAATCTAACAGCTCGATTGTTAGAGTATGAAAAAGGGAAAAATTAAAGCTGTTTGTGCAAGAATCACTACAATGGTTGTCACCCCTTCCCTCTTCCCCCAGCTTTGCTTAATTCTTACTAGGTTTGTTTAGAAATATAACAATGTGACTTTCTCTTTGTCTCCAGGTGGATTTTACTGTTCTTCAAGCCAAGATGGGGCGTCAACTCCAGGGGTTTTCAATTTGATATGGAACTGTTTAAGTGTCTGTTCAAGCTGCTTCTGATTCCCAGCAAAGTAAGCGGCAATGGCATTGTGAAAAAGGACCAGCTGATTGTGTAATACTTTAACCTGTGAACAGAGGAGAGTTATAAGAACGAGCATGAACACCAATGATAATAAAATATAAGGTGGTTTGTTACATGTCTTAATGAAAGAGCATCTCTCTCCTGAGGAAAACTTGTTTTGACGAAGTATTTCACACACCCCAACTGTACACTGCTTTGCAAAGTCACTGAGCCTTTCATAGCTTTTTACCTTCCCTGAAGGGAACAGATCAGCTTAATAAGATGCTAACCATATTCAAACATTACTGAGCATACCTTAATTTAAAAGTATCAGTGGGTCCCTCTTTAAGTATGTCCAAAGTCAAAGAAGCAAAATTATATATAAATAACTACTATATGATATATGAGCTGTGCCAAGTATGGACATTAAGGCTACACTTTAAGTGAAAACTGAGTATGTAAAAGGCTGGATACCTTTCACTAGTGCTGTTCTCTGCAAAGATTGAAGAAGTGATGGCAAGAGCCGCCCTGAAAGGCAATTTACTTAAAAGTTCATATACTCCTCAGTTATTTTCAACTGCTTATTACTTCAAATGATATGAGTATGTTTTAACCAGGTAACACTATTTCTATGACTCTTCTATTTAAAATATCACAAAGATATGAAGTGTTTCCTCAAGTCTTATTTATAAGTACAAACTGTTCAACAATAAAGCGTAAAATTTACCCATCCAGTCCAATATTCACTAAAACTGCACTTTTAATAATAATTTTTAATGATGTAAAAACATCTGATATAGGATATAACATATATGATAAGATATCTGTATTCACTATTAACTCACATGCAGAGTCTCTAGCCATTTCTTTGTCTATGTACCTCTATAAAGGAAAACAATGTATTCATATTGGACAGTTTTGATTTGTAAAGCCTTTATTTTTAAGATTAAAATGTTGTAAAAATGGCATATGCTCAAAATTATAAAGTCAAGTCTCCACTCTGCATTTACTCCTCTCCTTCCCACCCAAGAAAATCACTGTCAGCATTTTACTGTGTGCCCGTTGAGAAATTTTCTAGGGCTATATACAATATTTAAAAACATAAATGGACTGTATTATGCACACTTAGGGCTTCCCTTGTGGCTTAGAAGGTAAAGAATCTGCCTGTGATGCGGGAGACCCAGGTTTGATCCTTGGGTGGGGAAGATCCCCTGGAGAAGAGAATGGCTACCCACCCAAGTACTCTTGCCTGGAAAATCAGTGGACAGACGAGCCTGGCGGGCTGCAGTCCACGGGGTCGCAAAGAGTTGGACACGACTGATTAACTAACACTTTCACTTTTTACACACACTTTCAGTAACAGATCTTTACTTAAAGTATCTTAGAAAACTTTTTATTTCATTCACTTATTCATTCAACAGAGATTAAGTACCTTCTAAATGCCAGGTACTGTTCTAGGAGATACAGAAAAACATTCCTTCCCTCCCAAGCTTACATTCTTTTCTTAAAATATTTATTTATTTATTTTAATTGGAGGCTAATTACTTCACAATATTGTAGTGGTTCTGCCATACACTGACATGGATCAGCCACAGGTGCACATGTGTCCCCATCCTGAGCACCCTCCCACCTCCCTCCCCATCCCACCCCCTGGGTCATCCCAGCGCACCAGCCCTCAGCACCCTGTCTCATGCATCGAACCTGGACTGGTGATCTGTTTCACATATGGTAATATACAGGTTTCAGTGCTGTTCTCTCAAATCATCCTACCCTTGCCTTCTCCCACAGAGTCCCAAAGTCTGTTCTTAACATCTGTGTCTCTTTTGCTGTCTCACATATAGGGTCATCGTTACCATCTTTCTAAATTCCATATGTATGCATTAATATACTGTATTGGTGTTTTTCTTTCTGACTTACTTCACTCTGTATAATAGGCTCCAGTTTCATTCACCTGATTAGAACTGATTCAAATGCATTCTTCCAAGCTTACATTCTTAAGGGATTGGGAAGGTAGGAGGCAGGTAAGAAACAAAAAAGTACTGACCCCAGGGAATGAATAGCTCAAGCCTTGAGAAGAAGATGGGTTAACATTCAGGGCATCTGAAGCTGCTGATTCAACTGAAGTTGTTTAAAAAAATAAAAGGAATTTTTTTCCTTTTTCTCTGACAGAGATAAGAAGGTTTCTGGCAAGGAGATAGTTTAACAGGGCCAGATAGCATGAAATGATGACAACTAAAAAAAATACCTTGAATCCACCTGGTCAGAAATTTAAGGCCTGTAGCCTTCCTACATGAAAGGCTTTGGTACCAGGTATAAGGACAACACAAAACCTTTAACACTGTGTATCAGGTGCTGGCCTAGGGATGCAAGAACACGAGGGTAACTGGAGCAGAGGGCAGTAGAAAGCGATGATTAATATGATAAACGGGTAGTAAAAGTACATCTTGTTAACTTAAAGGCACTTGTGGGGAGAAGAGGGTTTTTTCCAGAAAGGTTGAACAAGAACACTGGGATGGCAGAACCTGGCCCACTGGGATGGCAGAACCTGGCCCTCTGGTTCTGAGATAAGGGGGACGTTGACGGACCTCCACTCAGGGGCAACTATTCAGGAGACAGTATGATCATAGGAAGTGCAGGTTCCGAGAAGGCAACTGGGTTTCCCTGGTGGCTCAGATGGTAAAGAAGCCACCTGCAATGCAGGAGACTCTGGTTCGATTCCTGGGTCAGGAAAATTCCCTGTAGAAGGGATAGGGTACCCACTCTAGTATTCTTGCCTGGAGAACCCCCATGGACAGAGGAACCTGGCGGGCTACAGTCCATGGGGTCGCAGAGAGTTGGATGCAACTGAGTGCCCAAGCACACAGAAGGCAGTCAGGAGGTGAGCAAAGTATACTGTTATAATTAACTTACAACAACGGCTCCAATCAGCCCTCTCAATCCACACCCTTGGGGAGGCTTCTACAGTGACAATGAGCTGAGCCTATAAAACCTGGAAAATGAGGCCTAATAAACAAGTGCCAGCCATGTGGGATTACTGCTACTGCAGTGTGAGGAAGCCCCGTTCAGCCTCCCTTCTGGATGAAAGCCCACAGGGACAGAGGTCCAATGGTTCCAGCTGCTCCCAGAGCCCAGGCGGCCTTCCAGCTGAAAGCCACCAGGCAACTGTGGGAAGTAACAGAGCTCTAGGTCACCAAGTTGTGGGTGTTTTTGTTAGGTAGCAAAAGAGATGCAGCATGAAAAAGGTTAAGAATGTGCTCTCCTAGGAATTAATAAGGATTTAGAAAACACAGTGAAAAGAAGGAAAATCAGAGGCAGAACGATAGGCCTAGGAGGAGGAAAAGCTAATAAGCAGGGTGGTTGTGATACATGAGAGAAACTACGAGAGAAAGCAGCTGTGGAACAGATACTCAAATAAGTCAGGCAAAACTGATACGGAGAGAATAGCACAGTTACACAGAAAACTGACACGGAGAGACTAGCACAGTTACGCAGGCAGCTGGAGAAGTCCCAACAGGGGACTGCAAACAGAGGGAAACCTAGGGAGCTTCGGGAGGCCGCTGTGAGTTAACGATCACTCAAGAAAGCTCTCAGAACAGCGTGGACAGAGCAGCTTGCTTAACCATAAAAGCATGAGATGTGCCCCCACATCATTAAGTGAAAGAAAAAATGCTACCATCCTTCTGCTGATTTCCTTTGATTATAAAAATGCAGCTGCTTAATTCTGGGGCACAGGCCTCTTGACTGCCCAACCGCATCTCTCACAAGCATTCTCTATCAATACATCTACTACTTCTTGCCTATTACTTTGCCTCTTGCTGGATTCCTTCTGCACTGAGACACAAAGAACCTGGGCCTCAGTAAGTCCAGTCACCAGGTGAGTGATTCTAAAAGAACATGGGTCTAAAAGAAAGTCCCAATCTGAGTCACACGGTTTCAAAACTGCTACTAACCAGCCTCAAGACCTAAGTGCAGTTTATGAGTAAATGGAATATGGATTCTCTGAGAACTTTTATTTTCAATTTTCTGGTCAGACTTGCATTAGGTATAGTTGATACTGGGCGCAGCCTCCCCAAATCTGTATTTGTTATTCATCTAGATCCTCAGTAAAACATCCCTATTACTAGTACTGTTCTTCTATAGAAATTACCAGGAGCTCTGGAATCAGGAAGCATGTGTGCCAGGCCCGGCTGCCCCACCTTGCAGTGGTATCAGGCACAGGGTCCTTCTAACTTCACTGGCCAAGGTCTTCATCTGTCTATCAGGGCTGCCATTACCAAGAACTACGTTTGTAGTGCTGCGGAAAGGTTAAATGAAACAAGATACTACCTAGCACACTGTCTGACACAGAGTAAGTACTCCTTTGATTTCAGTGGAATCTAAACTTACCTATTTGACGGTTTAAGCCTCCAAATGACATTGACTTTTTTTAGTGAGATAAAATTTCCTTTATTTAGAACCCACTGATTTGGAACTTGTAAGAAGTAAGAGTGTGATCCTGTGATTTATAATAAGAAATACATACTGTGTTTTGGTCCCATTCTAGGCACAGAGCTCCTAAAACCTGTTAATCTCCTAAGTGATAAGAGCCAAGGAGGCATCTTTAGTTGTAATATTTGGTCTCTGGTTCAGTTGCTGAAATAGTCCCAGAGCTATTAAAGGTGAAAGGAGTCTCTTGTTATTCACAACAAGCACTTTTCAACCACAACAGCCTTTATGTTAATAAGATTCCTGGAAAGCCCCTAGATAACCACTGCTTGAGACTGGTTGCCAGGGGAACTAAACTGTGACTAGGTGGGAATTTTCACCCTCACCCCCCAACCTCTGGACAATTACTTAATCAGCCGTGCCCACGCAAAGAAGCCCATGTGAAAATCCCTGCAGTAGCCAGTCTGGAAAATGTCTGGGCTGGCTGACGCATTCACAAACAAGGAGGGTGGTGCCCTCCAAACCACACGGGCACAGGAGCTGGTGTTCAGACCCCTTCCAGACCTTGCCCAATGGACGTCTTCATCTTTAACACTTCCGTAATGAACTGGTGATGTAATAAGTCAGCTGCTTCCTGAGCTCTGTGAGCTGCTCTAACAAATGACTGAGCTTCCTGAGGGGGCTGTGGGAACCACTTTACAGCTGACCAGTCAGAAGCACAGGTGATGCCCCAGAGTTTCCAACTGTGTGCACAGGTGGTGCTGAAGGGTGTGCCACAGGGTCAGAAGTCAACTGAATTTCAGGACACCCAGCTAGTGTCCAGAAAATCAGAGAACTGTCTGTGTGGAAGAAAGATACCCACATACAACTGATGTTAGAAAAGTGTTGTAAGTGAAACAAGAATCAGTTTTTTGCTTTTCAAAGATAGAAAGTGATGTGAAGTTTACCCAAGCACAATGAAAAAAAGGTGTGCGCTAAGCAAATAAACTTTGTTGACAGGAGTGCACGGACACAATTGGTTTATCCACACTGCCTGCCTTGACAAGGCCTTCAGTCCAAGGGCAGAGATGCTTTAGAAGGAATTCCTCTGCCAGATGGATCATCTCAGAAGAACCTCTAAGGGTCCCTCTATAATCCCACGATTCTGTACTTCTGAAATGAACACATTTTTCAAGCACCAAGAAGGCACTTAATTTCTTCCTAACTATCCTTTGGTTAACAGCGTTCAAGTTAACAGTATTACATTAAAAATTTGTTTACACATTCTTAATACAGACTTTAATTAATCCATAGTGATCTCGTTTTCTATGTCTAGATAGAAAAGTTTTGCATGGCAACCACTTTTAAAAACAAGCTTTAAAATGAAAACTGATTTGTCTAAGTATCTGCTAAGATAAGGTCAAATTATTAAAGTTATAACCTAGGTTTACCTTACATGAGTGGAGTTTGATTTCAGGACCAAATCTTTCCCCTGTAAGCCACTAGAATCAACGAAAACTGTTGTTTTGTTGCTAAGTCATGTCCGACTCTTTTGCGACCCCACAGACTCAGCCTGCCAGGCTCCTCTGTCCCTGGGATCCCCCAGGCAAGAATCCTAGAGTGGGCTGCCATTTCCTTCTCCAGGGGATCTTCCCGACCCAGGGATAGAACCTGCATCTCCCGCACTGGCAGGCGGATTCTTTACCACTGAGTCACCAGGAATGCCACAATGAAAATCACAGGTAGAAAAAAAGAGGTAAAACAGAACATTACAGGCTAGGTCTCATTTGATTCCTATTTACGTAAAAATGTTTTCTAAAACTGACCTGTTCTCAGTCACCTCTGCCAGTGTGACTGAGTTTCAGATCTCTTCTGGAGACTGTCAAGGACTGGTCAGAGGAGAGCTCTGAGGGCAGTATACTGGGACAGAAGGGTGGGAAAGTTTCCAGGTATCAAAGAACTTCTTAAAGGTAAACAAGCATAAGTTATGAAGAAAAGACTGTTAGATTCAATTACTTTAAAATCTGGAATTCCTATTCACCCAAAGACAGTGAAAATACAAGCTACAGAAGTGCGGAAGGGGTCTGCATTACAGGCTCTGACAAAGGGTACATATGCAGAAAACATGAAGGACTCCCACACACCAACAACCCAGTCAAAAAGAGCGGGTAACATGGATGAGCGTTTCACAGAAGAGGAAACAGAAGTGGCCAGTTAAACCTGAAAAGACACCCGCCTCACAAGAAAACAGGGAAACGCACATTAAGACTGAGGTGAGATGTTATTTGTATCTTCTACCCTAGGAAAACTTAATAGCAATTCTTGCACACTGCCAATTGGTGTATAAATTTGTACAACTACTTCTGAAAACAGTTTGGCATTAACCAGTAAAATTAAAGATGCATATACCCTATGGAATAGCAATTTGACTCATAAAAACATGCCCCAGAAAAACTTTCTCATGCGTTCCACGAGACATGGGGCTTTCCTGACGGCTCAGATGGCAAAGAATCCGCTGCAATGCAGGAGACCTGGGTTCATTCCCTGGGTTGGGAAGATCCCCTGGAGGAGGGCATGGCAACCCACTCCCATATCTTGCCTAGAGAATTCCATGGACAGAGAAGCCTGGAGGGCTACAGTCCATAGGGTTGTGAAGAGTTGAACACGACTGAACGACTAACACTTTCACATGAGATGGGCACAAATATGTTCATAACTACACTGGTTTTAGCATAAAAATACAAGAAAACAACCCTAAATTTGTAATTACAGGAAAACCGATAAACTACAGCTTCCTTACGCAATGGAGATACTATTAATATATAGTGAAAATAAATGAACTAGAGCTCCATGCATCAACACGGACGGCTCTCAGGAAGATCCGAGAGAACAAGACAGAACACTCACAGCAGGACTCCATTTATATAAAGTTCAGAAACACAGGTAACTGAAGGAGACATTCACATGTAGTAAAACTACTCAGAAAACCAACAATCACGCTAAGAAAGACTCAGAACAGATTACAGAGGGAGCAGATGAGGGAAGGCGAGACAAGGGAAAGCAACAAGGAGGCGTCCGCAGCGCTGACATTCTGCTTCTTAACCCGGGTGGTGGGAAGCGGCTGCTCTTTGCGGTCATTACTATTTCTATCTTGCCTGTATGTTGAAACACTCTTCTGAATGTGTTTAACACTTTTTATTATTAAAATAAAGGAAAGGTTAAAAAAGATAATGTCTCCACTTTGTATTCAGAGCAAAAAAAATATTGCACCTAAAATGTTACTTACATTCATTCACTCAGTAAATATTACCAGGGTCTGGTCTAGGGGCTGGAATGCAAGCAAGCAACAAAACAGACAATTCTCAAAAAGCCTGTATTCTATTGAGGGAATAAAGAGAAATACAATCAGTAAAGTACACAGTATGTCAGACGATGTCACTTATGTGTCAGATGATGTTACAAAGAAAAACAAAGCAGCAAAGGAGAGTATGAGTGGCGTGTACGGGAGAGGTGTCGCAATGCACAGAGGAAAGCTAACCATACGAACAGGCAGAAGGGGATGACAGAGGACGAGACGGTTGGATGGCATCACCGACTGGATGGACATGAGTCTGAGCAAGCTCTGGGAGTTGGTGATGCACAGGGAAGCCTGGCGTGGGGCAGTCCACGGGGTTGCAAGGAGTCGGACACGACTGAGTGACTGAACTGAGCTGAAGTGAAAGGTGCTTAGTGGTGTCTGACTCTTTGTGACCCTGTGGACTAAGCAGTCCATGGTAGTTTCTAGGCCAGAATACTGGAGTGGGTAGCCTTTCCCTTCTCCAGGGGATCGTCCCGACCCAAGGTTCGAATCCAGTTTCTCCCACATTGCAGGCAGATTCTTTACCAGCTGAGCCACCAGGGAAGCCCAAGAATACGGGAGTGGGTAGCCTCTCCCTTCTCCAGCAGATCTTCCCGACCCAGGAATTGAACCGGGGTCTCCTGCATTGCAGGTGGCTTCTTTACCCACTGAGCTATCAGGGAAGCCATAGGAAGTAAGAAAATGAACCAAATTTAAAACACTTAGAAGACCCCAGACAGAGGAAATAGCAAGTACACAGGCCCTGTGGTGGGCAGGTGGATTGCTTGAGAAACACTAACCAGGCCAGTGCGACTGGAGTTGAGAGAGTCTGGTGGGAGATAAAGCCAAATAGGTAATGAGGGGTTAGATGGTGTGAGAATTCAGATGTCATTAAAGACTCTGGCTACTTTTCTAAGGGAGATGAGAAGGCACGAGAAGATCCTGAGCAGAAAACGACAATACCTAACTCAGATAATACACATGCGGGGGGAGAACTGGGAAGACCTGTTAGAATGCTTCAGCAGCAACCTAGGCGAGGGGACCGCGGCCTGGACTAGAGCAGTGACAAGCAAGCGGTGAGAAGAGGGGGCTTCTCAGTGTGAGGGCTGAGCCAACAGAAAGAGCAAGAGGTGGGGTGCAAGAGAAAGAGGACAAAGAGGGCGTGAAGATTTTGCCCTGAACAACTGAAGCTGACATACAGTTACGTGGCAAAGATTATGAGAGGGGCAGGTGTGGAGCAAGGGAAAGGCGACATTAGGAGCTCAGTTTTGGACAAATTCGAGATACTTTTCAAGTAAACATGAAATGAAATGTTCAACAGGTAACTGTAATTTTGAGATCACCACCACACTAATGGCAGAAAACAAAGAGGAACTAAAGAGCCTCTTGATGAAGGTGCAAGAGGAGAGTGAAAAGGCTGGCTTAAAACTCAGCATTCAAAAAACTAACATCATGGCATCTGGTCCCATCACTTCACGGCAAATAGATGGGGAAATAATGGAAATAGTGACAGACTTTATTTTCTTGTGCTCCAAAATCACTGGGGATGGTGACTGCAGCCATGAAATTAAAAGACACTTGCTGCCTGAAGAAAAGCTATGACAAACCTACACAGCGTATTAAAACACAGAGACATCACTTTGCCGATAAAGTCTGTACAGTAATAGCTATGACTTTTCCAGTAATCATGTATGGATGTAAGAGCTGGACCATAAAGAAGGCTGATGCTTTCCAACTGTGGTGCTGGAGAAGACTCAAGAGTCCTTTGGATAGCAAGGAGATAAAATCAGTCAATCTTAAAGGAAATCAACTCTGAATATTCACTGGAAGGACTGATGCTGAAGCTGAAGCTGCAATACTCTGGCCACCTGATGTGAGGAGCCGACACAGTGGACTAAAGACCCTGGCACTGCGAAAGACTGAGGGCAGGAGGAGAAGGTGGTGACAGAGAATGAGATGGCTGGATGGCATCACCAACTCCATCATCAATGGACATGAGTTTGAGCAAGCTCTGAAAGACAGTGAAGGAGAGGGAAGCCTGGTGTGCTGCAATCCACGGGGTCGTGAGGATCAGACACGACCGGGCAACTGAACAACAACAACAATTGTGAGACTGGACAGAGTTCAGTACGGCAGTCTAGGCTGGAGAGGTAAATTAAGAGTCAGTATACAACAATGTTCAGATGATATTCAAAGCCATATGGCTAGATAAAGCTCTGCAAGAGAGTGGAGAGACGGAAAAGACATCCAAGGAACGAGTCATGAGAAATGAATCCTGACCCTTATACTTTACCACATATACAGAATTCAGCTCAAAATGGAACACAGGCCTAAATGTAGGAGCTAAAAACTGTAAACCTTTTAGAAGAAAACATAGGAAAACAATCTTAATGTTGGGTTTGGCAAAAATCCTAAAACAGCTCACACAAAGAATAAATTAGAAAAAGAAAACAATCAACTGGACTTCATCAAAATTAAAATGTTTTTCTCTTCAAAAGACACTGTTATGGGCTTCCCTGGCGGCTCAGTGGTGAAGAATCCACCTGCCAGTGCAGGAGACATGGGTGTGACCCCTGATCTGGGAGGACCCCACGCCACGAGACATCTAAGCCTGCGTGCCACAACTGCAGAGCCTGCGCTCCGGAACCGCAACTACCCAAGTCCGAGTGCCCTGGAGCCTACGCTCTCACAACAAGAGAAGCGGATGCAGTAAGAAGCCCTTGAACTGCAACTAGAGCGTAGCTCCCACTTGCTGCAACTAGAGACAAGCCCACGTAATAACCAAGACCCAGCACGGCAACCCCCAAAAAATTAATTAAAAGACACTGTTATAAAAAGGAACAGGCAAGCCATATATTGGGAGACAACATCTGCAAAACCTATTAGACAAAGAACTGATACACATAAAATATATTCAAAATATTCTTACAAATGAATAAGAAATTGACAAACAACCTAACCAAAAAATAGGGGAAAAGTCTGAACAGGCATTTCACCAAAAACCAAAACAAAAAACAGATGGGAAATAAGTCCATGAAAAGATGACCAACGTCTTTAGTTATTGGGGAAATTCTGACTTAAACCAGTGAGGACGTGGAACAAATTGGCCTCTCATATTTTGTTGGTGGAAATGTCAAATATTACAACCGCCTCTTGAGAAACCTATATGCAGGTCAGGAAGCAACAGTTAGAACTGGACATGGAACAACAGATTGGTTCCAAATAGGAAAAGGAGTACGTCAAGGCTGTATATTGTCACCCTGCTTATTTAACTTCTATGCAGGGTATATCATGAGAAACGCTGGACTGGAAGAAGCACAAGCTGGAATCGAGATTGCCAGGAGAAATATCAATCACCTCAGATATGCAGATGACACCACCCTTATGGCAGAAAGCGAAGAAGAACTAAAGAGCTTCTTGATGAAAGTGAAAGAGGAGAGTGAAAAAATTGGCTTAAAGCTCAACATTCAGAAAACGAAGACCATGGCATCTGGTCCTATCACTTCATGGGAAATAGATGGGGAAACAGTGGAAACAGTGTCAGACTTTATATTTTGGGGCTCCAAAATCACGGGAGATGGTGATTGCAGCCATGAAATTAAAAGATACTTACTCCTTGGAAGAAAAGTTATGACCAACCTAGACAGCATGTTGAAAAGCAGAGACGTTACTTTGCCAACAAAGGTCCGTCTAGTCAAGGCTCTGGTTTTTTCAGTGGTCACGTATGGATGTGAGAGTTGGACTGTGAAGAAAGCTGACCCCCAAAGAATTGATGCTTTTGAAGTGTGGTATTGGAGAAGACTCTTGAAAGTCCCTTGGACTGCAAGGAGATCCAACCAGTCCATCCTGAAGGAGATCGGTCCTGGGTGTTCTTTGGAAGGAATGATGCTAAAGCTGAAACTCCAGTACTTTGGCCACCTCATGGGAAGAGTTGACTCACTGGAAAAGACTCTGATGCTGGGAGGGATTGGGGGCAGGAAGAGAAGGGGACGACCGAGGATGAGATGGCTGGATGGCATCACGGACTCGATGGACATGAGTTTGAGTGAACTCCAGGAGTTGGTGATGGACAGGGAGGCCTGGCGTGCTGCAGTTCATGCGGTCTCAAGGAGTGGGACACGACTGAGCAACTGAACTCAACTGAACTGAGGAAAAGTTTGTCGATTTCTTAAAAAGTTAAACACACACCTACTATTCCCATGTTATCGTACATACAGCCCAGCTATTCCACAACTAGGTACTGACCTAAGAGGGATGCAAGAGGATGCACTGCATTGAATTTTTGTCATGTATGTAGTCGCTCAGTTGTATCCGACTCTTTGCAACACCATGGACTGTAGCCCGCCAGGCTCCTCTGTCCATGGGATTTCCCAGACAAGAATACTGGAGTGGGTTGCCATTTCCTTCTCCAGGGAACTTTCAGACCCAGGGGTTGAACCCACATCTCCTGCTTGGCAGGCGGATTCTTTAACACTTAGTCACCTGGGAAGCCCAAGGGTATGTATTTTGTGTGCATACCAATTTAAAAAATTAAAAGAAAAAAACCCAAAAAACTGTGTTTAGCCCAATTGGGACTTTCCCAGGTAGCTCAGTGATGAAGAATCTGCCTGCCAATGCAGGAGACACAGGAGAGAGACATGGGTTCGATCCCTGTCTGGGTAGGGAAAATCCCCTGGAGGAGGAAATGGCTACCTACTTCAGTATTCTTGCCTGGAAAATTCCATGGACAGAGGAGCCTGGTGGCGGACCGCAATCCGTGGGGTCACAAAGAGTTGGACATGACTAAATGACAAGCACGCACACACGTACACCAATTAAATAAAAAAGCAAAGGAAAAAACAGGACAATGATGAAGCTTCACGACTCAATTATAGCATAAAAAATAAAGACTATAAATCAATAGATTTAAAAATGAAACTAAATTAGAACGTTTCAAATAATCTTTCTAGTTTCTAATTCTCTCTAAAGCCACAAATCAATTCTGTTTATAATTAAGACATTCACCTTTGCCTGTAGAGTCTAAAGTAATACACCTCAGAGAATTCAAGGTAAACTTCTGTCTCTAAAACATCATGTTACAATCCTTACAAACTGCTATGTGACGAGTTTTGAATTTTTGCAAAAGCACACAAGTAAAATTTCCTTCACTAAAAATGCCACTTACCAGATTGGGAACAAAGCAAATCTACTACAAATAAATCATTTATTAATGTTCCATTTTCTCTGTCCATGAAGTAGATAATCCCTTTCTTTGCCCTTAGAGACTCCTGTTAACTGCAGCAGAGGGTGAGAGAGTTGAATGAGAATGACAGGTTCAAGGAAACTGGGCTTCATTCACATCTCTGTCCCAAGTTTACCATGCGAACTCTCTCTTCACTTGAATAATGAAGAAACTGAGATTCAGGTAATTTTCATGGTTCCTTTCTACTGAAACTTTCTGATAAAGTTGCTTTCTAAATAGAAGTATACATATATTTGGAAACTCACATGGCTCTGGAAAACCTTTCTGTTGAAAGGCTTTCTTTCAGTACAAAAACATTATTTCTATTTAAAGGACAGAAACTGGCACTTCGATTAGAGAAGTATTAAATTCAGCTGAAAGTTTATGTACAAGTTTATGAATGTTCTTCCCTATTTTGAGTTATTGTTTAAGGTTTTCACACTAGTAAACCTACTTGAGTCACAAAGTAATATTTCTGCCTTGCTCTTCTAGTATTTCGCTTTTCTTGTTTTCCAATTTCAGATGACCCTTGGCTCCTGGAATTACAGAGAAACTAAAAGGTTTCTGTATTTTTAGTGTGAAATTCTAATTTTTAGAAATAGGGTCTAGCTAATTATTGTTTTTTTGGGCCACAAAAAATTCTGGGTTTCAATTTTAATCGTCAATGTTTTAGAATTGGAGAAGACAATAACAGAGCACAGGATTTGATTCAAACACTAAACTGCAGAGAGCTCTTACAACAATCTCGAAAGTTAGGAGAGAGTCAAAAACAAAGTGGGAAGGGCATCAGACAATTTTTAGTTAGCCCTATCGATGTTGACACAACGGTCCCCACCCTCTGAGTCAACCAACCTAACAGACACCCTAAGGGATAAGTGTAAGTCGTGTCCGACTCTTTGCGACCCTATGGACTGTAGCCTACCAGGCTCCTCTGTCCATGGGATTTTCCAGGCAATAGTACTGGAGTGGATTGCCATTTCCTTCTCCAACCGAGCCTCAAAACGGGGACATTAGCTGTATTTAAAATGGCTCCCCACCCCTCAGGGAAACCTAATCCAGAAAGAAAAGAGGCTGCTTTTTAGGACTGAATTCTAATTTTCATAATAAAATGAGACAATATTCATTTTCACAAAAACATTCTTTTGGTAACTGTGAGAAGGTTGATGTGTAAAAGCATTTTAAAGTAGTCACACTTCAGAAAAGTTTCTAGTATAAAGAGAGGCTCTGGGGATTCACAACTTTTCAATTATAATTATGGAAATAAAGTATAAAATTTCACTGTCACTTTAACCTCAGAAGCTGTTTTATACCAAAACAGATAACTTATCTCACTTTTCTATTAGCATTGATTTTGTGTTATTCTAGTGCAAGTTTTGATTCTGGTACTAAGTCTTCAAATCAGATGCAAATTTAAATAAAAATAGTAAGCTGACTCTTTAATACAACCATTAGTAACTCAAAAATAAAGGTAAATTAAACTAATAAATCAATTATCATAAGAATACACCTTCTAAATTAAATGAATTAAAACCAGAATATTTTGCTTTTACTACATCTTTTTCTTGTAAATTTTCTTCTATTCTTTCTCTACTTATTTTTGACTAATTTTAATTTGCACTAGGATATACACTCATATAATGTATTTAATGAAGCTATGATAGCTACAAAGAATCTTAGGATGTTTTAGTTATTAAATAAATATAAACCATTACCAACAGAGGGAAAAATTAACAACTATTAGAAAAGCAGCTGTGGTACAGTTTTAAAGGTAATTTTTGCAACCATGGTAATGATATTATGCTGTTGTCTCTGTATATAAGCAATTTTAACAAGACTCAAAAGCATTATTTTAAGTATTTGGTTTTTTCATCAGGTTCACTTTATAAAGGTCAGTCTGGGCAAGATTCTGGCTTCTCAATTAGAACTGACTTGTGGAGAGACGTGAAGAAAGTAAAATGAGGGGAAAAGATCAAACCCTACTTTTAGAAGAAGGGTCAAAAAGCCATAATGCTGAAGGAAATATTTTAGGGTTATTACATTTTTTCAGATTACTTCTACATTTGTGCTATAAAATCATGAGAAGTTATGAGCATACAGTATCAAAGAAACAGCCAAGAATTTTTGGTAGACTATTCTTAGTAGGTGACACTAACTTTTGTGAAGCACTTTCTGTTCAACAGATAAATGTTACCCTTACATCTGCTCTTTGCAATCTTCTCTTCTCTCCATGTTATCATTTAAAAACATAAAGACTCAGAAAGTTAAGGAGTTCACCTAAGTTTTAGACATCCAGGAAGCAGACAGGATTTGGGGACCTTAGGAATGTCTATTCCAAGACTGGCTTCTTTCCTCTATTCTAACCTGCCTCTATTCATAAGGCGATAAGCATTTTAGAAAGCTTTTAAACAAAGTTCGAAATAAACAAGGACAGGTTTAACAGATCAACTAAAGGAAGGGCAGCGATGGAGAAAAGACACCTTAACCTTCTTTCTGTTCTGTCTCTGGTCCTCAAGCTGCACGCACACAGAGGCTGGAGCAGCTAGAACGGAATTCTTTCTAAAGTTATGAAGAATAATGCAATACTAAATATTCATATTAAACATATGAATATGTGATTAAAAAAACTTCCATGTAATCTTTCCATAATTACAGAGCAGGAAAATAAAATCTATATTGATCTATTTATGTATGTATCTCCTAACTTAAAGTGGTTATAAGGCTAAATAAAACACAACAGAAAACCAGATTTAAAATAGAAGTAGAAGACAGAAGCAACATTTTCTGCCTGTGGGATGACGAAAGATTGGACCGATTTTTCACACCTAACATCAGAAACAGTTACAGTAATTTAGAAATACACTAGATCATTATGAAGTCACGCACAGAGAACTTTCATAAAGATCTCCCAAAGAGCAGCCCTGACCAGACAGAGGAAAACCACTACAGCAACAGCCGGCGAATGACCTAAAATATACCATACGATGCTGTAATTGTTAAAGGGCAAACCAGACTTCAACACTGACTGCTAACACATAGAGACAAGCTGGGGTTTTAAACAGAAATTGGGTAAGAAAAATTTAAGAGCAGAACTGATACATGATACCAAGTTCAGTTCAGTCGCTCAGTCGTGTCCGACTCTGCGACCCCAATAATCGCAGCACGCCAGGCCTCTCTGTCCAACACCAACTCCTGGAGTCCACCCAAACCCATGTCCACTGAGTCGGTGATGCCATCCAACCATCTCATCCTCTGTCATCCCCTTCTCCTCCTGCTCGCAATCTTTCCCAGCATCAGGGTCTTTTCCAATGAGTCAGCTCTTCGTATGAGGTGGCCAAAGTACTGGAGTTTCAGCTTCAACATCAGTCCTTCCAATAAACACCCAGGACTGATCTCCTTTAGGATGGACTGGTTGGATCTCCTTGCAGTGCAAGGGACTCTCAAGAGTCTTCTCCAGCTCCAGCACGACAGTTCAAAAGCATCGATTCTTTGGCACTTAGCTTTCTTCATAGTCCAATTCTCACATCCATACATGAGCACTGGAAAAACCATAGTCTTGACCAGATGGACCTTCGTTGGCAAAGTAATGCCTCTGCTTTTTAATATGCTGTCTAGACAGACTTGTCTAACTCAATGATACCAAGTGGATAACACTAAAAACTTTCTCCTGCCTATACAGCATGTATCAATAGAAGATAAATACCATTTACAAAGTTACTGACTATAAAACTTAAAGTATTACTTCACAGACATCAAATGATAAAAAAAAGTACTTTATTTCTACCAAATGAACTTTTTTCCAAATCAAATTTAGATTACATACCTTATCAGAGACATTGAGGTAATTTCTTTAAATGAGGTAATTTCTAGTTAAAATAAGTTATTAGTTTACAATTTTATTTACAATTGTTAAGTTCTTCAAACTTATTTGGCTCTCCTTTATAGTAATTCTATAAAATAGGGTTTTATATTAAGTGTACAGTAATTTGGGGGCAGTAGCTTGGCTTAAACATGAAAGGAAAAGCTGGAACAAAATCACTGTTTAGTAAGAAGTCTCCAACCACTAATATGTAAGGTATTAACGCCTTTCTTTTTTCTCAACTACTTAAAAATGTATAATGATGTGCTTTCTCTGTGCATCCTTGATCTTTTTCCAGTAAGTAAGAAATCAGAATAGCAATAGCAGGAATATATACCTGTCTTGGCCTTTTATTAGGTTTGCAAAGTATAATTTTATTTGTAATAGCTGTGGAAATGGCTTGTCATAAAAGCAACTAGCAGCTGAAAAAGAAAAGCACTATCAGAAAATGGGTGTGGACCTTGGGAAGGGAGGGAGAGACGCAAAGACAAGTATGGAGGTGGAAGAACAGATTTCATTTTTCTGACTCACTGGGATGGGTTTCAACAAATCATTGACAATTAGGTTAAAAAAGAAAAAAGCATCCTATGAGGTAAAAAGTGGCTTCCCTCGTGGCTCCTGCTTGCAATACAGGAGACCTGGGTTTCATCCCTGGGCCAGAAGATTCCCTGGAGAAAGAAATGGCACACTCCAGTATTCTTGCCTGGAAAACCCCGTGGACTGTGCAGCCTGGAGGGTTACAGTCCACGGGGTTGCAGAGTCGGACATGACTGAGTGGAGCCCAATGCCATGAGGTAAAAAAGGGCAGTCCTGTTTTGAAAAGAAGATAACTGATGGAACGCAATCTGTAAACTCCAGTAACAGATTCGCACAAGTTTTCTCCCCTTTAGCAAAGACGCCTAAGCTAGCTAACTCCCAGTCCTCACCCTTTCCTCCAAAGGTTCCAGGTTTAGAGGTGACCAATATGGCTTCTGCTTTTCAAGGTTATCTCCAACCTTTTCCCTCTAATTTTTTTTTTTTTAAGGTAAGGAATACAACTTTAATTGGAAAGGTGGCTGGCTGAGAAGATGATAGACGTCCTCTACATGCAGATTACTCAAAGATCCGTGTCCATCAGTTCACTTACTATAGGAAGAGAAGGCCCTAACTATGTACCCGTGGCACTCACATTTAGGAGAAACACATTAACAGGCATTCACAGCACAGTATGATTGGTGCTTTGACTGGAGAAAGCCCTGGACGCTATAATAATACACAGAAAAAGAAAGAAACTTTCAAGTTGCTCGAGGACACATTTTATAGCATAAATCTTTCCAGTTAGCATATGAACTCCTAGCTTAAAATTAATTTAGGGCCATGAGCGTAGTTAAGGCACTGGGTATTTCCTTTCATTAAATAGGTGATCCTGTTCTCACTGGCCTTTTGGACACTGGGCAACAGGATCTTACAGATAAACTAACGGTCCATTCAAACTCATCTTTACATTCACAAGATAGTTTTCCTTCATAGTGTGGTTCTGTATTTTATCTTGGAAAACTAACTTTTTTCCTCTTAAACAGCTTGCAAAATTCTCATCCCAGGTACCTAACAACTGTTTAAATTTGAAAAATCTTTACCAAAATTTGTTATAATAAAACCATTAGTTTTCTTTAAAAAAAAAAGAAAAAAGTCCGTAAGTGTTTTGGTTTAGGAAAAGAACAGAAAATGTAACAAAAGTTAACAAATCATTGAAACATATGATCCAGGATTTCTTGAAGACTTATTTTGGCCTCTTTCTGCCAGTGCTCATGTTCCTTACTCTGTTGTCTGGCTCAAGCCACACCGCCACTCCAGCCCTCACTGAGCCACACCGCCACTCCAGCCCTCACTGAGCCATACTGCCTCTTCCAGCCCTCACTGAGCCAAACCATTTCCAGCCCTCACTGAGCCACACCGCCACTCTAGCCCTCACTGAGCCAAACCATTTCCAGCCCTCACTGAGCCACACCGCCTCTTCCGGCCCTCACTGAGCCACACTGCCACTCCAGCCCTCACTGAGCCACACCGCCTCTTCCAGCCCTCACTGCGGTTTTCTTCGTCAAATTCCAGGTTTGTTCTTCCTCATGCTTCAGTCACCATTTTGTATAAAACAGAAATGTTCTCCATGAGACTGTAAGTTGCTTGTTAGCAGAGTTTGTCATAATAGAACTATACAATATTTCTTTAGATTTAGCCCAAAGTAAGCACCTTAAAAATGTATTGAATAATTTTTAAAAGGGATCTTTTGAAAATTTAAAGAAATATTAAACTAGAATGTTACAAGATTTAAGAGGAATAAAGGAAAAAAATCTAGTTATAAAGTGATTATTTCAAATCTAAGAAAGCAAAGTGTAGATGAGTCATGGAAGAAATATATATATGGTCAACAGGAAAGGACCGAGTCATTAGAGGACTTCAAGGAAAGGTCAAAAAGAACAACGCAAAGTCACGTTCTTAAACACTGCTGGTCTAGTCTGAGCTTTTACTCAGAGACACTAATTAAAGGGTTTATTTTTAAGTAAATCTCAAGACGGTAACTACTAAGAACTAAAAAAAAAAAAAAATGCAGTAATGCTACTGTAACTAAAACGAATGTAGAAAAAAAAAATAAATAAAACGAATGTAGATACCAGTGATCTGTTCAAATCTCACACTGGTTGCAGACTTAAAAACTCACCTTTATCACAAACTGACAAACTGGCAAACTGACTTGGGTGATAATCAAGGCTGGCAAAGTAAGTGAAATGTGAATCTGAGGCGTACACAAGTACAACCATTTAATAGAACAGAGACAATGCAGCAGTAATGGTCAAGAATTAAACTTTAATAAGTGAATCCTATACACTCAAAGTAGAAGCACTGAACAGTCCCCTCCCCTCTAAGATAAGCAACAGAAACATGAACTTCTGACCAGAAGAGGTCACGAAAACACAAGCACTTTAAACATAATTGCCACACACACACACACACACACACACACACACACACAAAGTCAAATATATAAAAACAGCAATTCATGAGCTACCCCTTGGGAAGGCTTCTAAATCTAGTGTACAAAATGTCTTTCCTTCACACTGCCTGCTGGAAACCAGCACTGGCTGGCTAGGGGTGCCCTCTCCCTCATTCACCAGCTGAGGACCGCAAATCACTAAGACAGGTAACTGGATGCTGTTAATTTCAAAATCAGCCAACAGGTATGGCTTGGATGCTGTTAATTTTAAAATTAACCCACAACTCTCAATTCTTTTTAGCTGCATGATTGATGCAAAGACAGTTGACTTCCATCTCTTTTATAAAAAGGGAAAGGAGGCAATGCAAATCACAGGCAAATTTATCCTGTTTCATGTGTGTTTAAAAAGTTTTAAAGGGACCTGGAAGTCAAACCATTAAACACAGCAAACATGGCAGTATACAAGAAAATATTTTCTGATGTATATGGAAGGCACTATCATATCATTTCTAACCTCACACTTAAGATGGAACTGTTTTTCTATTCTTTCCAACACAGAATCAATCACTTGATTTTAAGCTATGAGCAAAATTACAGGTCATAGGTAATAAAATTATGTTTAAAAAATAGAAATCTGGTTGATTCTTTTTGAAAACAGAAGGTACCCTATTTAAAAACAAACATTTTCTATCTATACATATTTTCTTTTCTTTTAAATCAAAATCATCCTTTGAATAGGTAGGACCAAAATGGAAAGGATAGAAGTATATATCAAGATTTTCAGTCCTGTCTCCAACTACTCTATTCCCCTTACAGGTAAAAAAAACAAAAAAACAAAAAAACGTTAACTAGTTAATTCCTTTGCATTTTCTTTATGCAAATACAAGAAAATAAGATTATACATTCTTAAGTCTTTCCTTTCTTATACACAAGGTTTTGTACCACATACACTGCTGTGCACCTTGGTCTTTTCATTTCATTTATTATTAATAGTATGCTCTGCTGCTACTAAATCGCTTCAGTCATGTCCAACTCTGTGCGACTCCATAGACGGCAGCCCGCCAGGCTCCCCTGTCCCTGGGATTCTCCAGGCAAGAACACTGGAGTGGGCTGCCATTTCCTTCTCCAATGCATGAAAGTGAGAAGGGAAAGTGAAGTCGCTCGGTCGTGTCCAACTCTTAGCGACTCCATAGACTGCAGCCTACCAGGCTGCTCCGCCCATGGGATTTCCCAGGCAAGAGTACTGGAGTGGGGTGCCATTGCCTTCTCCCAGTATGCTCTGAGGATCTTTCTATTAATTACATCCCATCTTTTGTTTTTAATGGCTGAAAAGTGTTCCACTGTATAAATGAATCAGATTTTATTCGACTTGTTCTTTACTGCTGAACTGTCTCGGTTGTTCCTCATCTTTTGATATTACCAGTGATACCGTGATGAGCAACCTTGTATGTAGGTCACTTCATCCTCGTGTTGGCCAGATTCATCTGTCCACTTCATCCAGAGCTACTCTCCCTGGTTCTCTGCATGCTCTGGACTCACTGACCTTTGACTGGCTTTTGCATATTCTATTCCTTTCCCCTATGGCTCAGAGATAAAAAATCCATCTGCAATGCAGGAGACACAGGAGATGCGGGTTTGATCCCACATCTGGGTTCAGCCCTGATCTAGGATGGGAAGATCCCTTGGAGGAAGGGGATCTTCAACCCACTTCAGTCTTCTTGCCTGGAGAATTCCATGGACAGCAGAGCCAGGCCACGACTGAGCATGCACCCATCGTTCCTTTCCCTATACACCTCTGGTTACCTCCTCTCCATCCCTTTGGATATCAGCTCCCGTGTCACTGCCTCTCTCATGTCAAACATATTCCCTTTGTATGCTCATCAGTTCAGTTCAGTCGCTCAGTCGTGTCCGACTCTTTGCGACCCCATGAATCGCAGCACGCCAGGCCTCCCTGTCCATCACCAACTCCTGGAGTTCACTCAGACTCACGTCCATCGAGTCCGTGATGCCATCCAGCCATCTCATCCTCTGTCGTCCCCTTCTCCTCCTGCCCCTAATCCCTCCCAGCATCAGAGTCTTTTCCAATGAGTCAACTCTTCGCATGAGGTGGCCAAAGTACAGGAGCTTCAGCTTTAGCATCATTCCTTCCAAAGAAATCCCAGGGCTGATCTCCTTCAGAATGGACTGGTTGGATCTCCTTGCAGTCCAAGGGACTCTCAAGAGTCTTCTCCAACACCACACTTCAAAAGCATCAATTCTTCGGCACTCAGCCTTCTTCACAGCCCAACTCTCACATCCATACATGACTACTGGAAAAACCATAGCCTTGACTAGACAGACCTCAGTCAGCAAAGTAATGTCTCTGCTTTTGAATATGCTATCTAGGTTGGGCATAACTTTTCTTCCAAGGAGTAAGTATCTTTTAATTTCATGGCTACAGTCACCATCTGCAGTGATTTTGGAGCCCCAAAATTAAAGTCTGCCACTGTTTCCACTGTTTCCCCATCTATTTCCCATGAAGTGATGGGACCAGATGCTATGATCTTTGTTTTCTGAATGTTGAGCTTTAAGCCAACTTTTTCACTCTCTTTCACTTTCATCAAGAGGCTTTTGAGTTCCTCTTCACTTTCTGCCATTAAGGGTGGTGTCATCTGCATATCTGAGGTTCTTGATATTTCTCCCTGCAGTCTTGACTCCAGCTTGTGCTTCTTCCAGTCCAGCGTTTCTCATGATGTACTCTGCATATAAGTTAAATAAGCAGGGTGACAATATACAGCCTTGACGTACTCCTGTTCCTATTTGGAACCAGTCTGTTGTTCCATGTCCACTTCTAACTGTTGCTTCCTAACCTGCATACAGATTTCTCAAGAGGCAAGTTAGGTGGTCTGGTATTCCCATCTCTCTCAGAATTTTCCACAGTTTATTGTGATCCACACAGTCAAAGGCTTTAGCATAGTCAATGAAGCAGAAATAGATGTTTTTCTGGAACTCTCTTGCTTTTTCCATGATCCAGCGGATGTTGGCAATTTGATCTCTGGTTCCTCTGCCTTTTCTAAAACCAGCTTGAACATCTGGAAGTTCACGGTTCACATATTGCTGAAGCCTGGCTTGGAGAATTTTGAGCATTACTTTACTAGCATGTGAGATGAGTGCCATTGTGCGGTAGTTTGAGCATTCTTTGGCATTGCCTTTCTTTGGGATTGGAATGAAAAGTGACCTTTTCCAGTCCTGTGGCCACTGCTGAGTTTTCCAAATTTGCTGGCATACTGAGTGCAGCACTTTCACAGCATCATCTTTCAGGATTTGAAATAGCTCAACTGGAATGCCATCACCTCCACTAGCTTTGTTCGTACTGATGCTTTCTAAGGCCCACTGGACTTCACATTCCAGGATGTCTGGCTCTAGATGAGTGATCACACCATCGTGATTATCCAGGTCATGAAGATCTTTTTTGTGCAGTTCTTCTGTGTATTCTTGCCACCTCTTCTTAATATCTTCTGCCTTTGTTAGGTCCATACCATTTCTGTCCTTTATCGAGCCCAACTTTGCATGAAATGTTCCCTTGGTATCTCTAATTTTCTTGAAGAGATCTCTAGTCTTTCCCATTCTGTTGTTTTCCTCGATTTCTTTGCACTGATTACTGAAGGCGGCTTTCTTATCTCTTCTTGCTAGTCTTTGGAACTCTGCATTCAGATGCTTATATCTTTCCTTTTCTCCTTTGTTTTTCACTTCTCTTCTTTTCACAACTATTTGTAAGGCCTCCCCAGACAGCCATTTTGCCTTTTTGCATTTCTTTTCCATGGGGATGGTCTTGATCCCTGTCTCCTGTACAGTGTCATGAACCTCATTCCATAGTTCATCAGGCAATCTATCTATCAGATCATAAGACCCCTCTATTTTCCCTTCACAGCACCAATCACAGCCTGTATTTTTTTTTATAATTAGCTGGTTAATGTCTATTTCTCTTACTTGACTCTATGACAGCAAGGCCATTATATTTCTACTACTTAACTCAGGACTGAAACAAGTATTGAATATTTGCTGAATAAAGGAATTAAAAAAGTCAAAAGTGCCAATTATATATCAATCTATTCTTCATATTTCACATGTTTTTCTGTGCTACCATTTAAAGTATCTCTTGAAATCTTCAGCTCACTCCACTTCCACTAACACTACCCCAATCCTCGCTCCCATAGTCCTGTTTAAACTCCTGTGTTCACTCTTATGTTCTACTACAGCCTCTGAACCATTTTAAGACTTGTCATTTGCCAAGAATTCCTGCAATGGATTCCCACCAACACTCAAATAAGCTCTTCCCTAACGTGGCCTATAAGGCCGGCATGGTTTGGCCCCTGTTTACCTCCCACAGACTGTTCCAATTACCTGGAATACTCTTTGCTTCTCACTTTACCTGGTGAACTTTCAACATCACATTCTAAGAGAAGCCTGCCCACTCACTGGTCACAGGCACAGTCTATATACACATATATACATGAATTTTGGTGTGATTTGATCCGTGTTGCTTCTTTCGTTGCTATTCAGTTGCTAAGTTGTGTCTGACTCTGGGACCCCATGAACTGCAGCATGCCAGGCTTCCCTGTTTCTTTTACTAGGCTATAAACTCGGAGGGTAGAACTTTTTTCACTTTTTGCTCACTGGGTCCAGAACAATGCCCAGAACACCTCCTGGAACACAGTATATAATACACAATAAATGTCTGCTAAATAAATAAAAAACAGTAACAACATGAAATTACATGACTGAATCCACTCAGGAATCACGTTTGGAAATAAAGCTGCAGGAGTAAGGGACTGTTTCACAGGATCCAAATGGAGGTAACCATACTTGGCGGTGTTGCGGCTGCTTACTATACTGCCACCTTTCAATCCATAAAGGCTTATGCTTTACCTAGAACCAGGTTCTTTTACCTATAGAATATAATAACTTCACATGATTTAGGAGCAAATACCAAGAATACTGTTTATACTTACAGTTACAGAAACAAAGACGACAGTAAATCACTGACATGAATCTTTTGAAAATGTCGAGTAAAAAATGAGAGTTCTTTGGAGAATGGGGAAAAAGATTTCAAGAATGTATCTGCTTGTACATATTAAGTAACGATTAACATGCTTCTTAAAATTTGGCAACAGATATCCATTTTTTAAACTCAGAGGCTCATATCCTCTCAAAGAGAAGAATATGTTTGCTCTCCTAGCCTTTCCCAGCATTTACAGCGCATTTTTATAAAAATGTAGTAGGCTTTGAGTATTTCCTATAACAGAACATATCTGTATACAGTCACTGGGTCACCAAAACTACATACATAGCTGTCTCACATTACCTGTGTTTACTTTGTTTTGTGTTTTTTTAAAATTGAAGTAAAGTCGATTTACAATGTGTCTTGTTTTTATTTTCTATGTATTCCCCTCTTTCTCTGTCTCATCTCTTTTGTTTATTGGACTTGTCTCTGATAAGTTAAATTCATAATAACACACATACGAAATAAATCTGTAATATCTCAGAAAAGAAATCCTAACATACAGGATTATCACTGTATTATAATTCTATATGAAACATGATGTGAGTAAAGTTCTTTTCATCAACCTAATCTTAAGAATGACTATAATTTTTAAGAAAATTTTAAAAAATTAAGTATATTAATCAAACATGTGCCTAGGATAGATCCCAAGTCTGGCTCATCTTTTTTCTCCCAGCCTCCCAACCCCCAACTCCCTATAATAACAGAAAAAACTGTGCAGTTAATGGTTATAGCTAATTAACTGACATTACCTTAAAGTAAGAGTATATTCCATCCTTCTTAAAGTAAGACTATAACAAAATTAATGAGATTCTTAGTCTTTACTTATACCCTAAACTATTGTTGAATCTCTGATACATTCAGGGTCCTCCCCACAATATATTAACAGACCTGAAAAGATATTTACTTGTACTCTTAAATTACAATTATCTTAAGGGAAATGTTAATCATCTTAAATTACTTTTTTCACATTCTACATGGTTCTAAGCCATAAAAAGCTTTGAAAGAAAGTAAACATGGGCTTCTCACATTGATGTGTTTATTTTCCTCTAATTTTTTGCTTTCTTTCCATGAAAGCAGTACATATTGCAGACAACAGAAGCATTTCTGAGAGAGCACGCTATGGCCTCACTAAATCAAATAGCGAGGTAAGCATCTACTCTGTCCTAGTTGATTCTTACTCACCTCCATCTCCTCCCTTCCCTGCAGCATGCCTCAAATTTGGGGAAGAAATGCAAACGTGTTTGCTAAATGACTACTATACATTTAACACCATTGCTAGGCATCATGAGGCTGTAAAAGAAGGCATGGCACCTATTCCAACAAAGTCTACAAAGCGCCAAAAATGACTGTTTTCTTTACCTTGACTGTATTTTTTAGTCTATGTTTTGTTTTGAACCTTGAGAGGAACAGTAAAAGGTAAACTGCCTTAAGTCAGAAAATAGCTCAAGTTACATTATTTAAAAGTCTAGGAAAAAAGAAATATTGATGAAAACAGAAACACTATAAGAGCCTAATTAGCTGTGCTCTTATTGTTATGCAACTTAATCTTGTTTAGTAAATAGGAAAGAGAATTCAGAGGTTTGTTTAGGTTAAAGGTAAACACAATATATGGGGGGGGTGGATGGGGTAAGGGGGTGGACAGAGAGAGTATAGACTGTAAACAGTAGAAGAATCCAAGTTTTCCCATTAAGGGTAAATGACAAGCATGGACATATGTACACAGCTCTCAGCATTAATGCATACACATACATACCCAGGTAAGGACACACAGGTATTTTTAATACATACCTATTCCTTTTGTTTTGCCAGAGAGAAAAAAGGCTAGACTAAGCACATATAAACACCTCAATTTTCTAATAGTAAAGAATCTACCTCCCAATCACTCTCAATTTTTTCCCTTAAGTTCTGAAAACAAAATAAACAAAAATATTCTCACAATGTTTGGCCACTAAAACTTATTACAAGAGTCACAGGACGCTCTTTAGTCCTATACTCAGCGACTATTTGCTTTCAATTTTGCAATATTCTAGCTGTTTGATTATCTGGCCTCACATTTTATAAGAGGAGTGTTGCTATGGGAGGATACTCCAAATGCCAGGATAATCAAAAGGCCCTCCCTGTCCCCGCAATGTCCCAGCAAAAGGAGGTGCACAAACAGCTTTAGAAAAAAACAATAGCCTTTAGGACACCATCAAGTTACAAATTAGCACTCACCAATGTTTAAGGTGACTTATGTTAAAAAAAATTCGACATATGATATTTAAAAAATAGAAAGCTCATGTTTTGTTCACATTCAAGCACTGATCAGATTACGTGACAACTGCATAGAAAAGAAATACTAAGGAACAAACTCAGCTGCAGTTCACAACAGAAGAACCCCAGACGTGAGGCACTGCAGACTGCTGAGAGAGCAAGCAGGGCTGGTGGCAGCTCTGAGGCCTGCTTTATCCAGAAGCTGCTCCAGCAAAAGCGAGAAAACAAAAAACTCTTCTTATGAGTTGAAGTCCAGCCAAATCACAGCTGTCTACTGCTTGAAATAACTGAGAAAAGGAACATTATCTCTTTATAGTTTTAAAGAATTAAACACAAAAGATAAAAATGTTAAGAGCTTCTTTACAGATTTTATTTTAGACAAAGCTGACTGAGTTGAAACTGAAGCTTGATGACAACTGTGGAAAACCCCAAACGGTGTATTTCTAGGCTCTCTATGAATATAAATAAAATCCTTGAGAATAAATGCAACTTTTTTTTTTAGTTTATAGTAAGAAAGAGATGGGAATACCAGACCACCTGACCTGCCTCTTGAGAAACCTATATGCAGGTCAGGAAGCAACAGTTAGAACTGGACATGGAACAACAGACTGGTTCCAAATAGGAAAAGGAGTACATCAAGGCTGTATATTGTCACCCTGCTTATTTAACTTCTATGCAGAGTACATCATGAGAAACGCTGGACTGGAAGAAGCACAAGCTGGAGTCAAGACTGCAGGGAGAAATATCAAGAACCTCAGATATGCAGATGACACCACCCTTAATGGCAGAAAGTAAAGAGGAACTCAAAAGCCTCTTGATGAAAGTGAAAGAGGAGAGTGAAAAAAATAGGCTTGAAGCTCAACATTCAGAAAACGAAGATCATAGCATCTGGTCCCATCACTTCATGGGAAATAGATGGGGAAACAGTGGAAACAGTGTCAGACTTTGCGTTTTTGGGCTCCAAAATCACTGCAGATGGTGATTGCAGCCATGAAATTAAAAGACGCTTACTCCTTGGAAGAAAAGTTATGACAAACCTAGATAGCATATTCAAAAGCAGAGACATTACTTTGCTGACTGAGGTCCGTCTAGTCAAGGCTATGGTTTTTCCAGTAGTCATGTATGGATGTGAGAGTTGGGCTGTGAAGAAGGCTGAGTGCCGAAGAATTGATGCTTTTGAACTGTGGTGTTGGAGAAGACTCTTGAGAGTCCCTTGGACTGCAAGGAGATCCAACCAGTCCATTCTGAAGGAGATCAGCCCTGAGTGTTCTTTGGAAGGAATGATGCTGAAGCTGAAACTCCAGTACTTTGGCCACCTCATGGGAAGAGCTGACTCATTGGAAAAGACTCTGATGCTGAGAGGGACTGGGGGCAGGAGGAGAAGGGGACAACCCAGGATGAGATGGCTGGATGGCATCACAGACTCGATGGACGTGAGTCTGAGTGAACTCCAGGAGTTGGTGATGGACAGGGAGGCCTGGCGTGCTGCGATTCATGGGGTCGCAGACGGTTGGACACGACTGAGCGACTGAACTGACTGACTGAAGAAAGGTCTAAAGAAGAGAAGGTGAGACAATGACAATACTATTGTCACAGTAATGACTTCTAAACTTTAATCTCTGGAACTCTGACCCTGTTCATCCAAATTGCAAACCCACACCATAAACTTCCTACCAACTGTTTCCATGTGAGTATTTTGTCGTCATTTCAAACTAAACACTGAGTTAAGTAGAACAAGTTCCCCACCTTCATCCCTCATAACCTTCAGGCCAAACTAGCTTCCTCTGTCAATTTCCCAATTCCTCTCATGCAGCCTCGAAACCACTGCTCTTTCCTTTCTCGGCTAATGGAGTTACCCTACTCCAGGCTTTTTACAAGGGTGCCTGAAGAGTGTTTTTAAGTCACAATTTTCTATTATTCCCGACCTTCCTCACTGCTCAGTGTGTCTCCTGAGCCTGAAGACTGTTTTGGCGAATGAGTGAGAGAATAGATGTAAAATGCCTAGTAAATAACAAGTAAGTGCCTTTCCTGGCTCATGCCTAAATCTGGAGATCTACTGCCAGGTTTCAAAAAGAGCTATACAGTAAGAGAGTTACAGTTACACAGCCATTATTTACCCTTGTATAATTTGCTGGCAAGAACCATATACGCCTGGGTGGTTTAGGGACATTAATTATTTCAAAATAAGCTTATCTCCCTTTTTATAAAGGCAACATAACCTTTCATAGAAAATGTTTAAAATACAAAAAAATATCTATAATCTCACTACTCAGAGACTAGCACACAACAAATACCATTAGGTTCCAAGAGAACACAATTACCATTTTAAACATTCCCTAAAACCATTCCCTCTTCTAGCAGAGGTCCTGGACCCTCAAACTAGATGAATTCCTTTTTTTCCATTCAAATCAGCTTCAGGTAGAACCCATAAAACGCTAGCACACTTTATGCAGCACTACGCTGTACAGTGCTGATTCTAAAATATATGTCTATATCTAAGTACTGACATATTCTTATCCTTCAAAATATTAAACCAAATGACCAAAATGAGTGCCACAGCACGTGCTCAGCTAATGAAACTAAAAGGCTCACTGTGCTCTTGTCTGAGTAGTGCTGAGCAACCTGTCTGATGACTCTGCTGAGATTTCCTTTACTGACAACATAATGGTTTCAGTGTAATGGAAAATCGGCACTTTTCATGCACCATGGGTAAAAGGAAAAAAAAAAGGTAAGACCAGTCCTGGTCTCAAGGAAATCTCTGAGCTTTTATAGCAGCCAGAAGAGTTTCTAAGGAAATACTAAAGAAGACAAGAAGACATCAAGAGACAGAACTGAAAAATACTAAGGTACCTGGGAGAAAGCAGAGCTGAGGTTCTATTATGCCCTCAGAGGATGTGAAAAGGACAGGAAAGGGACCACCAATGTGCAGTCTGAGACCCTATCTCCACAGGATGCCACACCTCTTCTGTGTGGAGTTCCCACCTGGGAGGAGAACTGCAATCCTTCTCCCCGATCCCAGTATGCATGTGACGTTAAACACCGGCCCCCCTAGCCTGTTATCACATGACTCTACCTCCAACGAAAGCTACAGTAGGTCCATATCACCTCTCACCGCTCTAGGTTTTGGATGTGTTCATGTTACATGAAAATAAGCTGGAAAATTGATTTCTTGGCTTGTTTCTTTTAGGTTATGCTAATTGCAGCCCTAATCAGAACCTTTCAGTTATTCCTTATTCATTAGGTACTGAGAAGAATGCTGTTCCCTTCCTGAAATCTGTACCTACCATTAATAAAAAGTTTTCAAAACAGTCAGAACAGAATATACCATTATGTAACTTTTTAAAGCACTTGATAATAACACGAGTCTGAAGACCAACATCAAGTATTTTTTGCCAACTGCTACATGTGAAAGACTGGAACAGCACAGCTGATGACGACTTTAATGACAGGAAGGTGAAGGTAAACATACTTTTTGTACTTACAGACATGAAAACACTGTTTATAAATGGAATTTCATTTCCAACAACTCCAAAGTTGACCCTTAAACAATACGGGCTTGAACTGTGTAGGTCCACATACATGTGAGGTTTCTTCAGCAGTAAATCCTACAGCGCTGCTTGACCCATGGCGGGCTGAGTCTGCAAACGCGGAGCTGCAGACACAGGGGAACCCTGGATTCAGGGAGCCAAGCGTGCGGTACACGCAGACTTTCAACTGCACTGGAGGGTCAGTGCCCCGGTCCCCAGGTGGTTCAAGGGTCGACTCTATGATGAAGGAGTTAACAGAGACAAAAAAATCTCAGAAGGTAGAGAATACACTTACCTTATTTTCTTCTAGAAATTTTAACTTGATAGAAACATCATTGCGCATTTTATCGTACTTTTCCTTATGTACTTGGAACAGATGCTGTGATTGCTCAATCTTTGGCAGAGTGTTTGCATCACGTGGTCCAAGATTCAGTTCTTCCAAATCAGTACGATATGCATCATATTCAATTCTGGAAAGAGGGGAATAAGTAAAGCACGCTACAAAGACAGTGTGAAGTAAGTTCAGGAGGTGAAGTGGAACTACCCAACAGTCCCATATTATACATTCATATATAATAATCCTCATACATACTTGATACTTTATGCTTTTAAAATCAAGTATCTTCTTACAAAGAGCTATTAATATAAGCATGGTGGTGGGGGAGCTGCTGCTTTTTTTAGCGGGGGGGGGCTGTCTCTTAATCTCATTAACTCTTCCTTTTCAAGCACAGTATCAACTGGCAAGTAAAATTTCCACAATTTAAAAACCAGGTTAGGGATTTTCCTGGTGGTCCAGTGGTTAAGAATTCTTGCTTCCAAAGCACGGGGTATAGGTTTGATCCCCCGTCAGGGAACTAAGATTTCACTTGCCACAAAGGCAGAGCCAAAAAAAAAAAGTTAACTTCATCTCTTTAACAGTATGTTTTATTTTACCCAACATATCCAAAATATGATCACTGTAATACATAATCAGTGTAAAAAATTTGTTACTGAGCTACTGTACTTTGCAGGCACGGGAGACTGAGTCTCTGAAACCCACTGTTTAAGTTTCCATCACATCTCAATTCAAGCTAGTCACTTCATGTGCTCCACAGATACCTGTGCTGAGTGGCTACCGTATGCACAGAATAACTCTAGGTGGATTTCCATATCATTAGTATTCAGAATATGACCACAGTATCTCCTATGGAGCACTTCATCACCTCACGCTCCCTGAGAGGCCCTCCCCTGATGCTCTCTGACCATTAAAGCTGACAGTCACCCCAGCACGGCCACTGCACGATCCCAGTCCTCGCAAGCACTCTGTCATAGGAGCCAAGTAGCAACAGCATTACTTGGCTCATTAAACAGCGACTTACGCAGTAGTGTCAACTGTTCAGTACTTAGACAGGAAATACAATCACAGAAAACTAACTGAACTGATCACATGGATCACAGCCTTGTCTAACTCAATGAAACTATGAGCCATGCCGTGTGGGACCACCCAAGACAGATGGGTCATGGTGGAAAGTTCTAGCAAAATTTGGTCCACTGGAGAAGGGAATGGCAAACCACTTCAGTATTCTTGCCTTGAGAACTCCATGAACAGTATGGAAAAGATATGACATTGAAAGATGAACTCCTAGCTCAGTAGGTGAATGGAGAAACAACTCCAAAAAGAATGAAGAGATGGAGCCAAAGCAAAAACAATACCCAGTTGTGGATGTGACTGGTGATGGAAGTAAAGTCCAATGCTGTAAAGAACCATATTACATAGGAACCTGGAATGTTAGATCCATGAATCAAGGTAAATTGGAAGTGGTCAAACAGGAGATGGCAAGGGTGAACATCAACATTTTAGAAATGGACCAGAATGGCTGAGTTTAATTCAGATGACAGATATATCTACTGCTACTGTGGGCAAGATCCTTAGAAGGAAATGGATTGGCCCTGATAGTAAACAAAAGAGTCCAAAATGCAGTTTTGGGGAGCAATCTCAAGAACGACAGAATCATCTCTCTGTTTCCAAGGCAAACCATTCAATATCACAGTAATCCAAGTTTATGCCCAACCACCAAGGCTGAAGCAGCTCAAGTGGAATGGTTCTATGATGACCTACAAGACCTTCTAGAACTAACACTCCAAAAAGATGTCCTTATCATCACAGAGGACTGGAATGCAAAAGTAGAAAGTCAAGAGATACCTGGAGTAACAGGCAAATTTGGCCTTAGAGTACAAAATGAAGCAGGGCAAAGGCTAACAGAGTTATGCAAACAGAACACACTGGTCATAACAAACACTCTCTTTCAACACCACAAGAGACGACGCTATACATGGACATCACCAATGATCAATACTGAAATCAGACTGATTATATTCTTTGCAGATGAAGATGGAGAAGCTCTATACAGTCAGCAAAAACAAGACTAGGAACTGACTGTGGCTCAGATTACAAACTCCTTATTGCAAAATTCAGACTTAAATTGAAGAAAGTAGGGAAACCCACTATCCCATTCAGGTATGACTTAAATCAAATCCTTTACAATTATACAGTAGAAGTGACAAATAGATTCAAGGGATTAGATCTGATAGAGTGCCTGACGAACTATGGATGGAGGTTCCTGACATTGTATAGGAGGCAGTGAGCAAAACCATCCCTAAGACAAAAAAATGCTGAAAGGCAAAATGGGTGTCTGAAGAGGGCTTATACATAGCTATGAAAAGAAGAGAAGCTAAAGGCAAAGGAGAAAAGGAAAGATATACCCATATGAATGCAGGCTTCCAAAGAACAGCAGAGAGAGAAGAAAGCCTGCCTCAGCAATCAATACAAAAAAATAGAGGAAAACAACAGAATGGGAAAGACTAGAGATCTCTTCAAGAAAATTAGAGATACCAAAGGAACATTTCATGCAAAGATGGGCTCGATAAAGGACAGAAATGGTATGGACCTAACAGAAGCAGAAAATATTAAGAGGTGGAAAGAATACACAGAAAAACTGTACAAAAAAGATCTTCATGACTCAGATAATCACCATGGTTTTAATCACTCACCTAGAGCCAGACATCCTGGAATGTGAAGCCAACTGGGCCTTAGGAACCATCACTACGAACACAACTAGTACAGGTGATAGAATTCCGGTTAAGGTATTTCAAATTCTAAAAGATGATGTTATAAAAGTGCTGCACTCAATATGCCAGCAAACTTGGAAAACTCAGCAGTGGCCACAGGACTGGAAAAGGTCACTTTTCATTCCAATCCCAAAGAAAGGCAATGCCAAAGAATGTTCAAACTACCACACAATTGCACTCATCTCACACGTTAGCAAAGTAACGCTCAAAATTCTCCAAGCTAGGCTTCAACAGTACATGAACCATGAACTTCCAGATGTTCAAGCTGGTTTTAGAAAAAGCAGAGGAATCAGAGATCAAATTGCCAACATCCACTGGATCATAGAAAAAGCAAGAGAATTCGAGAAAAACATCTATTTCTGTTTCAGTGATTATGCTAAAGCCTTCGCCTGTGTGGATCACAACAAACTGTGGAAAATTCTTAAAGAGATGGGAATACCAGACCACCTTACCTGCCTCCTGAGAAATCTGTATGCAGGTAAAGAAGCAACAGTTAGAACTGGACGTGGAACAATGGACTGGTTCCAAATTGGGAAAGGAGTATCTCAAGGGTGTATATTGTCATCCTGCTTATTTAACTTCTATGCAGAGTATATCATGCGAAATGCTGGGCTGGATGAAGCACAAGCTGTAATCAAGACTGCCAGGAGAAATATCAGTAACTTCAGATATGCAAATGACACCACCATTATGGCAGAAAGCGAAGAGCAATAAAGAGCCTCTTGATGAAAGTGAAAGAGGAGAGTGAAAAATTTGACTTAAAACTCAACATTCAGAAAACTAAGATCATGGCATCCAATCCCATCACTTCAAGGCAAATAGAAGGGAAAACAGCAGAAACAGTGACAGAGTTTATTTTCTTGGGCTCCAAAATCACTGCAAATGGTGACTCCAGCCATGAAATTAAAAGATGCTTGCTCCTTGGAAGAAAAGCTATGGCAAACCCAGATAGCCTATTAATCAGCAAAGACACTACTTTGCCGACAAAATTCCAATCTAGTCAAAGCTATGGTTTTTCCAGTAGTCATGTATGAGGTTTAGACCATAAAGAAAGCTGAATTGATGGACTGATGCTTTTGATCTGTGGTATTGGAGAAAACTCTTGAGAGTCCCTTGGACTGCAATGAGATCAAACCAGTCCATCCTAAGGGAAATCAACCCTGAATATTCACTGGAAGGACTGATGCTGAAGCCAAAGCTCCAATACTGTGGCCATCTGATGGGAAGAACTGACTCCTTAGAAAAGACCCTGATACTGGCAAAGACTGAGGGCAGAAGGGGACAACAGAGGATGAGATGGTTGGATGGCATCACTGACTGGATGGACATGAGTTTAAGCAAGTTCTAGGAGCTGGTGATGGACAGGGAAGCCTGGTGTGTTACAGTCCAAGGGGTCGCAAAGAGTTGGACATGACTGAGCAACCAGACAGTGATCGCAATTCAGTCAAAATCAGCACCACAAACTTATGCCCTAAAACTAAAGCTCTTTATTAAACTATCTATAGTATAATTTGTATCTATTTGGGGAATTAAACATACTCTATAATGTATATATGACTCGAGAAAGAACATGAGTCCCTCACACCAAGCCCAATTTATTCTCGACTCATATTGAATTTAATAAATTTCACCTTTCAAGGTCAAAAGCATATCATTGGTTCATTCATGATACAATTCATTCAACAAATACTAAGTGCTAACTTTATAAGTTTCAGGCACTGTGCTAATCTACCATCTTCATAGCTTATCTTTAAGAAGTTAACAGTCTAGACTGAGAGAAGCTCTTAAACAACTACAACAAAATGAGATAAGGGATACTGCCATGGGGAAAGGAAGATGGAAATCAAGATGAAGAATTACTTAATCAGGTATCTGAACAAGCATCTCAGGAGAAAATTAAAACAAGTTTTAAAGGATGGTTAAGAGGTTTTGAGGTGGACTGGGGCTGGGAAATTGACAGAGCATTTCAGGAAGAGAACAGTATACATAAAGGCATAGATTTGTAAGATACCATGACACACTGGGCAAGTAATTCAGTAACTCACAACCTGAAGTTGGAATAAGATTACAAAAGGAATTAGTTATCAGGCAGGAAGGCAGAACTGAGATTAAGCAGGACCTTACAGGCCATACTCTAAGAAACAAACATGGAACAACAGACTGGTTCAAAATTGGGAAAGGAGTCAAGGCTATATACTGTCACCCTGCTTTATTTAACTTATATTCAGAGTACATCGTGCAAAATGCCCAGGTGGATGAATCACAAGCTGAAATCAAGACTGCCAGGAGAAATATCATTAACCTCAGATATGCAGATGACACCATCCTTATGGCAGAAAGTGAAGAGGAGCTAAAGAGCCTTGATGAAGGTGAAAGAGGACAGTGAAAAAGCTGGCTTGAAACTCAACGTTCAAAACACTAATATCATGGTATACAGACCCATCACTTCATGGCATATAGATGAGGAAAAAATGGAAACAGTGGCAGACTTTATTTTTCTTGGGCTCCAAAATCACTGTGAATGGTGACTCCAGCCATGAAATTAAAAGATGCTTGCTCCTTTCAAGAAGAGCTATGACCAACCTAGACAGCATGTTAAAAAGCAGAGATATTACTTTGCTGACAAAGGTCCATAAACTCAAAGCTTTGGTTTTTCCAGTAGTCATGTATGGATGTGAGAGTTGGGCCATAAAGAAGGCTGAGTGCTGAAGAATTGATGCTTTTGAAGTGTGGTGTTGGAGAAGACTCCTGAGTGTCCCTTGGACTGCAAGGAGATCAAAGCAGTCAATCCTAAAGGAAATCAACCCTGAACATTCATTGGAAGGACTGATGCTGAAGCTAATGCTTCTATACTTTGGCCACCTGATGCAAAGAGCTGACTCATTGGAAATGTCCCTGATGCTGGGAAAAATTGAAGGCAGGAGGAGAAGGGGATGACAGAAGATGAGATAGCTGGATGTCATCACCGTCTCCATGGACGTAAGTTTGAGCAAGCTCCAAGAGATGGTGAAGGACAGGGAGCCTGGCGTGCTGCAGTCCATGGGGATGCAGGGTCAGACACAGCTGAGTGACTGAACGAACAGCAACAATGCAGGCCATTACTACAGAGATCAGACTGAACCCAGGGAAAGGCGATAAAAAGCCAGGGAAGAACTTGGATTTGGAAAGTGCCATGTCCCATTTGCTCAGGATAGAAAGATGACTTTAGTGGTAAAGTCATGCACGGAGGATGGACTAGAGAAGGTTAAGAAATCAGAAGGATATCCATTAGAAGACAATGGGCAAAAGAGAAATGAGTCACTGAATTCAGAAGACAATGACCAATGACAGTAAAGCTATAGAGGTGAAGAGTTACTAAAAATTTAGGAGGTGCAACTGACATGGTAATAGCCAGTTAAAGTTCACGGATTCAGTGGTCAAACTGCATGACCACTCTGTCCTTCACTGCCTCCAATGTCTTACGCTTTTTTTTTTCCTTTCCCCTCTTGCTCTCATTTTCTGCTTCAGAAATGGGAATAATAATCTAAAAACATTTTTTTCCCCACCAAAACCCATATATACAAAGTACTTAGGACACCTGCTAATAACTAATATCTTTAGAGTGCTTTATCATTTCAGCCAAATTAGAAGAGGGATGGGCTGAAGCAAACATACTAAAATCAGTAAGAAGTGAGAGAGAAATAAGTAGAACAAAAATAAACAGCAATGTGTGGTGATTTAATGTGAAGACAAATATTCTTCATTGCCATGGGGTATACCTTTAAATGACAGCAGTTAATTTAAACACAGTCAAAGTTATAATACTGACATTAATTTTTACTTTCAGTTTGCAGATGATGTCAAAGTAAAACTTTCCCTAAGAGCTAAAAGTGCTCACTACCACCAGGAAGAGAAATACTAAGTTTTCAAAATGCAACTCTTCACTTCAAGGTTGCCAGTCTGAACTGAGTCCCTACCAATAAAGTTAGTGATAGTTGGTTACTTTATGGCTTATGTAAAACATAGGAAACAGGTGTCCACATCTGAAAAGTTCTGACCACAATTGGCTCCCTTGTTGGTGCTGCTCTGGGGAAGTCTTGAATAGGCTGTTATAAGATTTCCTATGCATGAAGCCCCAGACAGCTAGGAAATACTTGTGCAATGCATAATAGGGAGCGTTAAAAGGCCACCCAGACATCTGCCTACACTGTCACTTTCTGTGCCGATCAAATAGCTGACCCTTGCCCTCAAAGTCAATAAATTCTGGTTTTGACAGAGGAGAAAATTCAACTACTGAGAAACTTTCAGTCTGGGATTCTTTTTCAATGTTATCCCTCAGTAGGCAATGCTTTAGTGTTACAACTAGTCAATGCCTCAGCTACTCCAAAAATGGCACAGAAGAGTAAACCACCAAGCTAAGCTTAATGAATAAAATCATATATTGAAATTTCAATACAAGAATAAATTATGGGGTGGGTCATTATTGTTGTTGATTTTTAAAGTATATACAGAGGTTGTGTAAAGGTTTCCTGACAACCAGCTATCCAGTATATAAAACTTGATTGATAATTCTGTTCAAAAATTTCAAATGAACCTATATTATTGGATAAGTTGAGATTTTTTATATCATATTATACATTAAGTCAGATTCCTCATAAGATGTGAAAGCTACTTTTTAAAATTAGATGTGAAAGTTTGAGACTAGTCCAATTCAAGTTTGAGGCCTGATGATCAAAAATAGAAGGCAGGAGCCCATGGATTTTCATTTAACTTTGAAATCGGTTCCAAATAAATAACCCACTTAACCTCTAGAGGCTTATTTTTCTCCTTTGCAAATTAAATCTAAAATGTTTTGTGTATGATAAGTGACATCTAATGTATTTTTCTTTAATATGGGTTAATATTTTTTAAAACGTTAGAAATAAATGCTGAAGAGAAAGATATTACATGTTTCAAATAAACATACTTAATATTTAAAAATCAGGATAGGTGGACAATTACAAAGTAGAGAGACAGAAACTACATTCACATAGTTCTTAACTGGGATACTTTCAGAACAAAAGAAATGTCAACTTCAAAACTACAGATATTAGAACAATCATTTTTAGATTAGAAAATAAGGATGTTGGAAATGATTATGAGATAAAAGGAAGAGCATTCATTATGAACAAATTAGGATGCTATGAAAATGAACAGACAGATCTGGAGAAGAAATAGCCTATACAAATAAAAATATACATAATAAACATATATCCTTTGAAAAATACAGGGAATATCCATGAAAGGATTTAAACAGAGATTGGAAAACCAACTACTGGGAATGTTACTGAAGGAAGTCCTACTGAAGGATATTTTACTGAGACATCCCTTCAATAGATTTCTTCATTTTTTCCCATCTTCTGATTTAATACTATATTACTAAATTCTTCAAACAATAAAGGAAAGTAAAAAACCAAGTCCAAAACTTAAATAAGGCACACAGATCTATTTGTGCCCTTCTCCCACCAAACCACAAATACTTGTCTTGACCTTCCTTTCCAAGTCATTGAGAATCTGATATGTTAATACTAACATGAGAGCTACAAACACAGCGTAGGATAGAAGTATCTCTTCTTATGCAAAGATCAAAAGTAAACTTTTCAAAAAAAAAAAAAAAATCCTTGACTTCCCGGTGACTTCCCGGGTGGTCCAGTGGTTGGGAATGCCACCTGCCAACACAGGTGATGGGTTTGATCCCTGGTCCAGAAGGATCCCCCATGCCGTGGGGCAACTAAGCCCATACGCCACAACTACTGAGTGTGCACTAGAGAGCCCATGAGTAGCAACTACTGCAGCCTGCACTCCCTAGAGCCTCTGCTCTGCAACAAGAGAAGCCACCACAGTAAGCCATGCACACAACCAGAGTACCCCCTGCTCGCCACAACCAGAGGAATCCCACACACAGCAACAAAGACCTAGCACAGACAAAAATAAATGAGTAAAAGTTTTTTAAAAAGAAAAAAAATCCCATTTAAAATTGTCAAAAATAACAAATAAAACCATGAAAAACAGAGTTGAAATAACCCTAACCAAGGAGGTGAAAGACCTATGTGCTGAGAACTGTAACACACTGATAAAGAAACCGAAGATGATTCAAACAAATGGAAAGCTAGTCCATACTCTTGGTTTGTAAGAATCAGAACTGTTAACATAGCCATACTACCCAAAGCAATCTACAGATTTAATGTGACTGCTACTAAAATTATCCATGACCTTTTTCACAGAACCAGAACAAACCAATCCTAAAATTTATATGGAACTCTGGAAGACTCAGAATTGCCAAAGCAATCCAGAGGAAAAAGAACAAAGCAGGAAGTATAACTTTCCCAGGCTTCAGATAATACTACAAAGCTACAGTAATCAGAACAGCATGGTATTAGCATAAAAACAGACACATGGATCAATGGGACAGAACAGAGAACCCAGAAATAAATGCACACACCTATGGCCAATTAATCTTTGACAAGGGAGGCAAGACTATACAATGGCGAACAGAGTCTCTTCAGCAAACTGGTGTTGGGAAAACTAGAAGGTCTCATGTAAATCAATGAAGTTAGAACACACCCTCATACCACACACAAAATAAACTCAAACCGGCTTAAATATAAGACATGACACAATAAAACTTCCAAAAGAGAACACAGGTAAAACATTCTGACATAAATTGTAGCGATGTCTTCTAGGTCAGTGTCCAAAAGCAAAAATAAACAAATGAGACCTAATCAAAGTTATAAGCTTTTGCACAGCAAAGGAAACCATGAACAAAATGAAAAGACAACCTACAGACTGGCAGAAAATACTGGTGACCAACGTGACTGACAAGGGCTTAATTTCCAAAATATACAAACAGCTCATACAACTCAATAACAAAAAAACAAACAACCCAATCAAAAAATGGGGAGATCTACATAGACATTTCTCCAAAAACATCCAGATAGTCACCAGCGTCAGGGAAAGATGCTCAACATCTCTAATTATTAGAGAAATGTAAATCAAACCTACAATGAGGTATCACTTCACACCAGTGAGAATGGCCAATATCACAAAGTCTACGCAAAGAAAAGATTCTACAAATAATAAATGCTACAGAGAGTGTGGCGAAAAGGGAACCCTCCTACACTGTTAGTGGGAAAGGAAACTGGTACAGCCACTATGGAGAACTACGGATGTTCCTTAAAAAATTAAAGTTATTATTCAACCATAAAAAATAATAAAGTACTGCCATTTGAAGCAACACAGACGGAGCTAGAGATTACCACACTAGGTGAAGTCAGACCGAGAAAGACAAATATCACATATCACTTACTTGACAAATAATATCACTTATTTGTGAAATCTAAAAAATGATACAATTGAACTTATTTACAAAACAAAAAGAGACTCACAGATTTTGAAAACAAGTTTATGGTTACCAAAGGGAAAAGTTGGGGAGAAAGAAAAATGGGGAGTATGTGTGTATATGTGTGTGTGTGTGTGTATGTAAAGTACATAAACAACAAGGGCTCACTGCACAGCTCAGGGAACTATATTCCATATCTTATAATAACCTATAATGAAAAAGAATGTGAAAAAGAGTATGTGTGTATGTGTGTACTGAATTGCTTTGCTGTGCACCTGAAACTAACAATACTATAAACCATCTACAGGTCAACATAAAAAAGAAAATTTCAGGAAAGAGGGTGTGTGTAAAAAGGTAAGCTATTGAAAGAACGTGGTAATAACTTTTTAAAGCTTAAATTGAAACTATGTTAGTGTTTATAAGGTATAAAAATGTTTTGAGCAACTACTATCAATTAAAGAAAAACGAAAACCAGTTAACTTTCCATGTGGTTTGGGCTTTTAGTTATGCAAAGCATAAGGACATACATACTTAAGAATAAGCACTCAACTGCAAAAAGACTAGATACATCTAGTACTTCCACAGGCACTTCTCATATCACTAAACTAGACCAAGAGGCCAAAAAGTAAAGTTATACACTGAAAAGGTAAAGTCTGTACTGTCTTTGGCTATGCTATAAAAAGTATAGCAAAAAATAAAGAAATCAAGTGTTCAGAGGGAAAACCTAAAAGGGGACAAAACTGAGTAGGGGAAGAAAACTGCGCCTGGAATCAGAAGCTGAAAAATGCCATCATAGATCTGCTGCATTTGAGACATTTCTAAGCATCTATTAATATGTATTTTGTTTACCTAACAGGATGGATATGAGACAGAGAAATCATGTGTGTGTGGAGGTGTGTAAAAAAAGTATGAAAACACTGTATTATAAACCACCATGGAAATACAAGGCAGATAATTTATGTAAAAAATAAAATCTGGAAGACTGAAGACTGGTTAGAATCTGAATAACCAACATAAAATTATGGAGGCAGAAATGAGCTTCTGTATTCAAAGCAACTGAAACTATGCGTCTGGCTGTAGCAGAAGCACTGTGCCGCTTACAGGGGAGCAGCGTGGCTGAACAGGCAGGCTCCAGCCAGATTAGACAGGGCGCCTGCTGGCAGCCTGGTGGAGAACAAGGCCTTGCGCTCTGCCAAGAAAGCTGGAGCGGGGAGCCCCCACCTTCCTAATGCAAACGGGCAGGGTGTGGGCACATGACCAAGGCTCAGCTGGATGCCCTCAAGGCAATGAGCAAAGTATTCATGAGCCTTTGGAATTTTTATCTGTGTGAGCTGTAGCAGCATCTAGTACCAGAGGCACCCAGGCATCAGAACCCTAATGAGATTCTTCTGTGGCATTATTTTGGCTTTGGCTCTTGCTCATTTCTAGAACTGTTCTCCTGCCTTTTTATTAGGTCTGTGGGCTCTCCTGCTGCTGCTAAGTCGCTTCAGTCGTGCCCGACTCTGTGCAACCCCATAGACGGCAGCCCACCAGGCTCCCCCATCCTTGAGATTCTCCAGGCAAGAACACCGGAGTGGGCTGCCATTTCCTTCTCCAATGTGGGCTCTCCTACAACACTCTAATAACACATTCTTTTTCTGTTCGTGTTGACCAGAGTTGGTTTCTCTTTTTGGCAACCCCAAATCTTACCTGAATTATGTATTATCTGTAAAACAAATGATATAATGATAATCTATACATACCTGGCACTTTCATACTGTTTCACAGTCATTAATGTATCTTCAATTGTTTTATTCACCAAAGTGTTTACACTGGCAATGAAAAAATTAATGGCTCCTAGAAGAGTCTCTCCATTTTTAGCTAGCAGCTTCTGGGTATCTGCATTATAGCCAAATTCTTCCTAAAACAAAAAAAAAAAGTCACCTTAATTTATCCAGCTGTAAATCAGTAAATGTGACTAAAGAAAATCTCAAACACATCACTATTGGGAAAATATTTGATTTAGAAATCTAGCTATAGAAGTTTTTTCTTTCAATGTTTAAATAAATAGGAATCTAAATCACAACTAGCTATATAATTACAGAAAAAGTCTAGTAAACCAAACTGTCATTAGCTTAGATGTACAGCTAAAATCAAATAATTTAAAAGTTAAACTACTTTGTACTAGAAAGAATATTTTCATTTCCACGTTTTGTTTCTATTCTACTGTAAGCACAGCTGTTAAGAAGAAAAATATAGCAGATTATTAATCAGAGAGGCTTTAACTTTCACAACCAAATTAGGTAACAATTGGCTAAAACTTTCAGACATAAAATAGACTACAATTTTTGTGTTTTGACTGAATCTCCTCAAAGTATAAATATTAACAATACACATTTCTTTGTAAACCTAGTGACCAACTGACTCTCAAGCTCAGGTCTATCTGGACAAACAGCTGAGGAAAGATCACTCAACACCAGCTTTAGTTCATTCTCTCTGAATAAACTGAGTCTTGGCTTAGCAAACATTACACACAACTCCTTTACATATGGACAGCAAGGACCAACTAGATTTTCAGCAGGGAAAGCTTTCCAGTCTAAGTTTGATTAACTAACTGATTATCAGGAACATATCTGAACAAATAAAAACTTTGATCATATCAATTTTAGAACTGAATATATGAGGTATATTATTTGAGAATTCTGACCTTGTTAAAAAATACTTTTAAATTTCAAGTGAAAAAAACAAAAAGACGATGTAAATAGCTTCTCCAGATTTCTTTTTTGGTAATGCAAACAAACAAAAAGTGTTTATCTCATTATTACGTAATTCTTCTAGGCAATGCTGTCATTCTTTCGTCTTATTATCTTACTTATTTTTAACATGGTAGGGAAAAACTGATGAGTAATAATGAAATAATTCCTAAGATGAGGAAACAGCAAAATGTCTTAAGATATAGGAAAATAAGATCCCATACTGTGTATCTGATCTCCAATGGACTCATATGGTAGTTCCAAGATAAAACGTTTACTCTATTTTTAAAAATTAGTATATTTATCATTGGAAGATCTCTAAGAAAGAATAAAAGTCATAAAATATCAATCTTTACAAAGAGAAATGCTCAAACAAGAAACTCAAAAATTAAAACTCAGTCCTCTAACTTTCCTGGTGGAAGGTTAAAGAATCCATCAGCCAGTGCAGGAGACATGGGTTCAATCTCTGGTCCAGGAAGATCCCACATGCTGCAGAGCAGTGAAATTTGTGTGCCACAGTTACTGAACCTGTGCTCTGGAGCCCAGGAGCCACACCTATTGAGCCCACGTGCAGCAACTTCTGAAGCCTGAGGACTCCAGAGCCCGTGCTCTGTAACAAGAGAAGCCACCGAAAGCCTACGCAGCAATGAAGAGCCACCACAGCCAAACATAAAAAAATAAACACAAAAATAAAATTAAGGAAAAAACAGAAAAAAATAAAGTTATTAAAAAATAAAACTGGGTCCAACAGACTTGAATCCTCTTCATGGATCACTGCCTTGTCGCAGAGAAGAGGCTGTGTAACTCAATGAAATTATGAGCCACGCTGTCCATGCAGGGCCACCCAAGACAGACAGGTCATACTGAAGAGTTCTGACAAACTGTGGTCCACTGGAGAAGGGAACGGCAAACCACTCCAGTATTCTTGCCTGGAGAACCCCATGAAAATGCTAAAAGACAGGATGCTGGAAGATGAGCTCCCTAGGTCAGAAGGTGTCCAATATGCTACTGGGGAAGAGCGGAGGACAATTTCTAACAGGGCCAGTAAGAATGACGCGCCGAGGCCAAAGCCAGAATGATGCTCAGATGTGGATGTGTCTGGTGGTGAAAGTAAAGTCTGATGCTGTAAAGAACAATATTGGATAGGAACATGGAATGTTAGGGCCATGAATCAAGGTAAATTGGATGTGGACAAGCAGGGGATGTAAAGTCTGAACATCAACAACTTGGGCATCAGTGAACTAAAATGGATGTGAATAGCAGAATTTAATTCAGATAAACATTATATCTACTAATGCGGACAAGAATTCCTTATAAGAAATGGAGTAGCCGTCAGTCAGCAAAAGAGCCTGAAATACAGTACTGGGGTGCAATCTCAAAAATGACAGTATGATCATGGTTCGTTTCCAAGGAAACCATTCAACATCACAGTAAGGCAAGTCTATGCCCCAGCCACTGATGGTGAAGACTGGTATGACCTAAATCAAATCCCTTATGATTATATACTGGAGTTGACAAATCGATTCAAGGGATTAGATCTGATAGAGTGCCTGAAGAACTATGGACTGAGGTTTATAAAACTGTACAGGAGACAGTGACCAAAACCATCCCAAAGAAAAAGAAATGCAAGAAGGCAAAGTGGTTGTCTGAGGAGAGTTTATAAACAGCTGAGGAAATAAAGAGAATCAAAAGATAAGGGAGAAAGGGAAAGATATACCCAAATGAATGCAGAGTTCCAGAGAACAGCAAGGAGAGATAAAAAGGTCTTCTTAAATGAACAATGCAAAGAAATAAGAGGAAAACAATAAAATGGAAAAGACTAGAAATCTTTTCAAGAAAACTGGAGATATCAAGGGAACATGTCATACAAGGGCAGATTCTTACCATTTTTGTCTTTTATCATGCCTAACAGAAGTAGAAGAAATTAAAAAGAGGTGGCAAGAATACACAGAAGAACTATACAAGAAAGGTCTTAATGACCTAGATAACCATGATTGTGTGGTCACTCACCTAGAGCTGGATATCCTTAAGTGTGAAGTCAAGTGGGCCTTAGGAAACATTACTATGAACAAAGCTAGTGAAGGTGATGGAATTCCAGTTGAGCTATTTCAAATCCTAAGAGATGATGCTGTGAAAGTACTGCACTCAATATACCAGCAAACTTGGAAAACCCAGCAGTGGCCACAGGACTGGAAAAGGTCAGTTTTCATTCCAATCCCAAAGAAAGGCAATGCGAAAGAATGCTCAAACTACCACACAATTGCGCTCATCTCACATGCTAGCTAGTCTATGCTCAAATTACTTCAAGCTAGGCTTCAGCAGTAATATGAACTGAGAAGTTCCAGATGTACAAGCTGGGTTTAGAAAAGGCAGAGGAACCAGAGATCAAATTGCCAACATTCACTGGATTGTGGAGAAAGCAAAGGAGCTCCAGAAAAACATCTACTTCTGCTTCACTGACTACACTTAACCCTCTGACTGTGGGGATCACAACAAACTGGAAAATTGTTAAAGTGATAGGAATACCAGACTACCTTACCTGTCTCCTGAGAAACCTGTATACGGTTCAAAAAGCAATAGTTAGAACTGGACATGGAACAGTGGCCTGGTTCAGAATTGGGAAAGGAGTAAGGCTGTATATTACCTTATTTATTTAACTTTAATGCAGAGTACATCATGCGAAATGCTGGACTGGGTGAATCACAAGTTGGAATCAAGACTGCCAGGAGAAATATCAACAACTTCAGATATGCCTATGATATCACTCAAATGGCACAAAGTGAAGAACTATAGAGACTCTTAATGAGAGTGAAAGAGTAGAGTGAAAAAGTTGGCTGGAAATTCAACATTCAAAAACCTAAGATCATGGCATCCAGTCCTGTCACTTCATGGCAAACAGAAGGAGAAGAAGTGAAAACAGTGATAGACTTGATTTTCTTGGACAACAAAATCACTATGGATGGTGACTGCAGCTAAGAGATTAAAAGACGCTTCTCCTTGGAAGGAAAGCTACAAAAAATCAGACAGTGTATTAAAAAGCGGAGTCATCACACTGCCAACAAAGATCTATATAGTCAAGGCTATGGTTTTTCCAGTAGTCATGTATGGATGTGAGAGATGGACCATAAAGAAAGCTGAAAGCCGAAGAACCGATGCTTTCGAATTGTGGTGCTGGAGAAGACTCTTGAGAGTCCCTTGGACAACAATCCTAATAAGTCCTGAATATTCACTGGAAGGACTATGCTAAAGCTCCAATCCTTTGGTCACCTGATGGGAAGAGCTAACTCACTAGAAAAGACCCTGATGTTGGGAAAGACTGAAGGCAAAAGGAGAAGCAAGTGGCAGAGGATGAGATAGTCAGACAGCATCATTGACTCAATGGACATGAATTAGAGCAAATTCTGGGAGACACTGGAGGACAGAGGAGCCTGGTGTGCTCTAGTCCATGGGGTTGCAAAGAGCTGGACATGACTTAGAAACTGAACAATAACAACAATGGACCTGAATACTCTCAGGTTTCTTTTTTAAAAGGACTTCATATCTGTAAAAGAAAGGTAACAAAAGTACTACTAAGACTGAGCATTAGAGGAGCTAACACACATGTAAGCAACTTAGAGCCGTATCTGATGTATAGTAAGTCCCCAGCTGGCGTTAAGTATTATAATTAATAGACTCTATTCAATGTAGCATCACTGATAACACTGCTGTACTTCCCCAGACCCTATACTCTGATCATCTCTTTCCATACTGTGGGGACTTTTTTCTGGGTCACACCTTCTAAAGCTCTCACTTAAAGAGACAGGCAGAGATCAGGAAGAGACGGAAAGGCCTGAATATAAATTCCACTTCCATCTTTTGTTTTTCATGATTTTATAAAAACTACCTAACCATCCTGGCCTCCATTTCCTCATCTATAAAATCAGGAAAACATTTCTTCCAGTGTTATTAGAGAAATTACATGATATAATGGCTAAAAAGCACTCCGCCCATCACATTGAAATTGTGGATACTCAGTAATAACAGCTGCAATAACTCAGCTTCCTAAATATTAGTTTCATTCTTCTTTTTGTCTAGTGACTCAGTTAGAACTGAATCTCAATATTTATCTCAATATTGTCATCTCTAGCCAAGCTTTCTTTGTCCAAGATTCTAGATTCTTAACAAATAATTTAATGCTCTAAATGATCTAACTTCTCAAGTTATTTGTCTGTAGGGGATTTTCGTAAAAAAGGGATTTCTACATCTTTTGGTTCCAGGTGAGGAAAAAAGACATAAAAGGAGTAATTTAAGATATCATTAGATGGGACTTCCCTGGTGGTCCGGTGATTATGAGTCCACCTTGCAATTCAGAGGACACAGGTTCTATCCCTGGTCCAAGAAGGTCTCACATGTGGCAGAGCAACTAAGCCCGTCTGCCACGACTAGTGAACCCACAGGCTGCAACTACGGAAGCCTATGCACCCAGGGCCCATCCTCCCAGTAAGAGAAGCCACCGCAGTGAGCAGCCAGCACACCACAGCCACAGAGCAGCCCCTGCTTGCTGTCACTGGAGAAAACCCACATGCAGCGACAAAGAGCCAGCCAAAAAAAAGACAGCACAGGAAATTAATAATGCTGTCTGCTGCATACTCATATGGATATACACAGAAAAATAACTTCATTCTAAAATTCATACTTTATACTAATGAAAAAGTGTATCACAAATTAAGTCAACTAAGTATTGTTTCGGAGAAGGCAACGGCACCCCACTCCAGTACTCTTGCCTGGAAAAATCCCATGGACGGAGGAGCCTGGTAGGCTGCAGTCCATGGGGTCGCTAAGAGTCAGACATGACTGAGCGACTTCACCTTTCACTTTTCACTTTCATGCATTGGAGAAGGAAATGGCAACCCACTCCAGTGTTCTTGCTTGGAGAATCCCAGGGACGGGGGAGCCTGGTGGCTGCCGTCTATGGGGTCGCACAGAGTCGGACACGACTGAAGTGACTTAGCAGCAAGTATTGTTTAGCACATTCAGAGACTAGGTAAGAGATTTTCAACATGCTGTGCTAAGTTGCTTCAGTTGTGTCTGACTCTTTGCAAATCAATGGACAACAGCCTGCCATGCTCCTCTGTCCAGATTTCCCAGGCAAGAATACTGAAGACGGTTGCCACTTTCTCCTCCACGGGATATTCCTGACCCAGGGATCACACCTGTGTCTTCTGCAGTGGCAGGCAAGTTCCTTACCACTAACGCCATCTGGGAAGCCCCAAGATTTTGAACAGGTGCCTGAATTTACTTTTTACCCACACCCAGTTATTTACATGATTATATATGACTTTTCCTAGGCTCAAGCAGGCTGAGTACTCTTTTTCCTTTCCTCTAACCAAGTTCCCTTTCCCTGAAATCACCAGCTGGCATTTTCTTTGGATCAGTATTTTGAGAAAAGTCAGCTGAGCCTTCTTGAAAATTATCTGAAATATCTTAAAAGAATACCACAAGATTCCAATCTTATTAAAGAGTTCAACAAATCAGAAATGTAACAAATTGCCTCTTAGAACACTCCTATTGCCATTTTCACCCCTCTCCCCTCCAATAGTTATTTCAAATAATCTTACATGGAGTTCTAGTGATTTTAAACTCAGGTCAGCAAACGCATCTCCAAGTTGCCTTTGGGTGTGCACCATCTGGAAAAGCTGGGTTGACAGGGTCTGAGCCAGTTTCAGAATATTTTCATATTTTTTCTTGTTATCTCTTAATATATCAATCTGAGCTTCAAGTTCAAGGTCCACAGTTCTTGATCCACGGCCCAGCTTCTCAGAGATAATTTGTCGAGTGCACTAAAAGTAGAAAGATGTATTTTGTTTAGGAAAAAAAAAAAAGAAAAAAAGATAAAAGCAGTACTCCAAAGTGCAAACGCTGAAGCAAAGGGTATACAACATTTCTAGCTTCAAACAAGCTAGCCTAACAAACTGCAAACTTTCAGTCCCCTTTAGACGTTCATCAGGACTCAGAAAGTAAATTTACCAATTATGCTTATTAACTATTACTAATCAGAGAGATTTTCAAAACTTACCTAGCTAATTTATATACTGTCAGATGAGTTCTCTCATGTAATCATATTTCAAGCTTTGTGCATTTTGGTAGATGATTTAAAACAACTGACAAACTTAGCATTGATTTAAGAATACTGGACTATTAATATAGGAATAATAATAGAGTGCCTGATGAACTATGGAATGAGGTTCATGGCATTGTACAGGAGACAGGGATTAAGACCATCGCCATGGAAAAGAAATGCAAAAAAGCAAAATGGCTGTCTGGGGAGGCCTTACAAATAGCTATGAAAAGAAGAGAAGCGAAAAGCAAAGGAGAAAAGGAAAGATATAAGCATCTGAACGCAGAGTTCCAAGAATAGCAAGGAGAGATAAGAAAGCCTTCCTCAGTGATCAGTGCGAAGAAATAGAGGAAAACAATAGAATGGGAAAGACTAGAGATCTCTTCAAGAAAATTAGAGATACCAAGGGAACATTTCATGCAAAGATGGGCTCGATAAAGGACAGAAATGGTATGGACCTAACAAAGGCAGAAGATATTAAGAAGAGGTGGCAAGAATACACAGAAGAACTGTACAAAAAGGATCTTCATGACCCGGATAATCACGATGGTGTGATCACTCATCTAGAGCCAGACATCCTAGAATGTGAAGTCAAGTGGACCTTAGAAAGCATCACTACAAACAAAGCTAGTGGAGGTGATGGCATTCCAGTTGAGCTCTTTCAAATCCTGAAAGATGATGCTGTGAAAGTGCTGCACTCAATATGCCAGCAAATTTGGAAAACTCAGCAGTGGCCACAGGACTGGAAAAGGTCAGTTTTCATTCCAATCCCAAAGAAAGGCAATGCCAAAGAATGCTCAAACTACCGCACAGTTGCACTCATCTCACATGCTAGTAAAGTAATGCTCAAAATGCTCCAAGCCAGGCTTCAGCAATATGTGAACCGTGAACTTCCAGATGTTCAAGCTGGTTTTAGAAAAGGCAGAGGAACCAGAGATCAAATTGCCAATATCCGCTGGATCACAGAAAAAGCAAGAGAGTTCCAGAAAAACATCTATTTCTGCTTCATTGACTATGCTAAAGCCTTTGACTGTGGATCACAATAAACTGTGGAAGATTCTGAGAAAGATGGGAATACCAGACCACCTGACCTGCCTCTTGAGAAATCTGTATGCAGGCCAGGAAGCAACAGTTAGAACTGGACATGGAAAAACAGACTGGTTCCAAATAGGAAAAGGAGTACATCAAGGCTGTATATTGTCACCCTGCTTATTTAACTTCTATGCAGAGTACATCATGAGAAACGCTGGACTGGAAGAAGCACAAGCTGGAATCAAGATTGCAGGGAGAAATATCAAGAACCTCAGATATGCAGATGACACCACCCTTATGGCAGAAAGTGAAGAGGAACTAAAAAGCCTCTTGATGAAAGTGAAAGAGGAGAGTGAAAAAGTTGGCTTAAAGCTCAACATTCAGAAAACAAAGATCATGGCATCCGGTCCCATCACTTCATGGGAAATAGATGGGGAAACAGTGGAAACAGTGTCAGACTTTAATTTTTTGGGCTTCAAAATCACTGCAGATGGTGACTGCAGCCATGAAATTAAAAGACGCTTACCCTTGGAAGAAAAGTTATGAGCAACCTAGATAGCATATTCAAAAGCAGAGACATTACTTTGCCAACTAAGGTCCGTCTAGTCAAGGCTATGGTTTTTCCAGTGGTCATGTATGGATGTGAGAGTTGGACTGTGAAGAAGGCTGAGTGCCGAAGAATTGATGCTTTTGAACTGTGGTGTTGGAGAAGACTCTTGAGAGTCCCTTGGACTGCAAGGAGATCCAACCAGTCCATTCTGAAGGAGATCAGCCCTGGGATTTCTTTGGAAGGAATGATGCTGAAGCTGAAACTCCAGTACTTTGGCCACCTCATGCGAAGAGTTGACTCATTGGAAAAGACTTTGATGCTGGGAGGGATTGGGGGCAGGAGGAGAAGGGGACGACAGAGGATGAGATGGCTGGATGGCATCACGGACTCGATGGACGTGAGTCTGAGTGAACTCTGGGAGTTGGTGATGGACAGGGAGGCCTGGCGTGCTGCGATTCATGGGGTCGCAAAGAGTCGGACACGACTGAGCAACTGAACTGAACTGAAGCCAAAGCGGGTGGTACTTTCCATAGCTATCCAGATATAATAGTCTGCTGAACACCAAGAAGCCAGAATTCATTGAAGGAACTTGGCAGAATGGGCAAAATGAAAGAAACGTCTACTTTTGTCTGTGTGGTCATTTTTTTACAAAAATAATGGTGATAAGCACACAGTAAGGTCAAAGGTTTAATGAGGAAATTTTTTTTTGTTGTTTCCAGAAAGCTATGGCAATGGGAAAAGTAAGGCAAGAGTAAGGCATCAAATCTGCACACCTTAAACAAGTTTTGAAACTGAACTTACAGAGCTTATATTCCAATACAGATAACTAACCACTCTCAAGGAAATCTAAGTAATCTGGAGGTGAGAATGCTACAGACAGCCTCTGTGGGGCTTTGTAAAGAAAGCTGCAGTGAGAAAACAAAGCTGCGAGGCATTTCCCCACTCATCAGGGTCCCAGAGCAAGTTTCTCATAGGATCACCAAAGAACAGAATTTTATTTAAGTTGCTTCCTAGTAAATACTGAAATTGAAGTGCAATCGAAGGTATATAATATATACCTTCGGTATATATTATAAAGCAAGTTTAAAACAGAAGACAACTAAAAATTCTCAGTTCTTTACCCTGCTCCAAAGTCCCTGAAAATGCAGATGACTTACCATGATCTGTGGTCCTGTCCAGCTTTCCATATAAGTTAATGATTTATTTTGAGGATAAAAGGACAAATGGGGTAAAGTTAAACAGGCAGGAAAAAGCAAAAGTAAATTATTGCTCTACAGAGATTTCCTACTTGGGAGAGGATAAAATAATGATAAACAGGGTATAAAACACCATGAATCAGCACCACACAGGTCATGAATTTATAAGATAACCACTGGATACTATTAGTATTTAAATAGCACCAAGAGCTTAGAATAAAACAATTAGGTACAAGGAAAAGAAGAAGCCAATGGCAGCAAAAGACAGATACTATATTAAGAAAGTTGTTAAGACTGAAGGATAGGGAAGAAGGGAGCATAACAGTAAATATCAGAACCTGAACAGTGGAAACAGATGAACTAGTAAATAAATAAGACAATACGGTAAGAAAGCCAGGAATGAAAGTTTAAAAGATACTGGCTTTAAGCCAACAAATATTAATTTGCTAAAGGTATGAATACTGGTGGCAAGTTCTTAAAACATTTTTAAAAAGAATTTAATGTTTGGAAGAGACATTAAATAGGTCTGAATGCTAAAACTGAGATTATTATTTAAAAAACAAGACAGAATACAAAAATACAAAATACAAAAATGATAAAGCAGAGTTTATTATTCACACTGATTCCTACAGATGAGAAAAAATGAGAAAATAAATAAATTTTGGATTCAAACTGGAATAAAACAGGTAGATTAAAATAATATTTAAGAAAATAGGTTCAAAGCCTAAACTTAAAATCACTTCTATTACATATTTGGTTTTAATCAACAGACTAATCTTGGAGCCAATATTAGCACTTTGTTTATTAAACACCAATAAAGAAGTGCTAATATTCTCTTTGAGTGAAAACTTTAAAGTGTCTGCCAGAGAACAGAAGAAATTAAAAATCAAAATCATGAAGAAACTAAGTCCATGAAAGAGAATCAAAGTCATAGCCAGAATCAAATTCCTCAGAGTATGATGGATAATAAGCACAAATCAGAATCAACACTTGAAGGATTATCCTAATGACAATGAATATCCTCTGTCGGCTCATAATTTGGACTAAAAAGGTTAAAAAGACAGAACAGAGTTGTATGTCAGTCCAGACACACTGAGCTACAAACTCCATAAAATTACGAAAGCTAGGACTTTCTCTCTTTTGACTTAGATTGAGATACACAAATTATTCTGATGAAAAAATTTTTCAGTTAAAAATAAAATGATCACTCTGAAAGAATGATAACTCCTTCACACAGTACTATGCCATGTGTATACATTATGAAGTCTGGTTATTTTCAATAACAGAAAATCTGAATGTGATATATTTATGTAGAAAAAAAGTAAAAGTGTTAGTTGCTCAGTTGTGTCCGATTCCTTGCGACCCTATGGACTCCTCCCGACCACCAGGCTCCTCTGTCCATGAATTCTCCAGGCAAGAATACTGGAGTGGGTAGCCATTCCCTTCTTCAGGGGATCTTTCCGACCTAGGGACCAAACCTGGGTCTCCTGCACTGCAGAAGGATTCTTCACCATCTGAGCAACCTGGGAAGCCCCATGTCAAGGTAGAGATAACTATAAACTAATAATGATTCAACTCTGATTATTGCAGAAGTAAAAGAAGAAAAGAACAGCTGATAAAAACACACATACAGGAAAAAAAAAAAAAGATAAGCAACAGGAAAACACAACTGACAGAACAGAGGAAGGCCAAAATGACAAAGAATTAAACTTGATCATTTGTCAGATTACGGTTATTAGGATTTGGTTCAAAAATAAGACCTGTAAGCTTTAGGTTCAAGATGTGTGGCTAAATTTCAGGAATAAATGAACAAAGGAATGGCTGAATAAATGAATTTAATAAATAAATAAGTGAGACTCAGGCTGGTATGAAAGATAGACAAGTGAAATGAAAGGGCGTATGAAGGGGAATCTCAGGCAGTGGGCAGATACAGAACAGAGCTGTAGAGGCGTGAGAAAGCACAGCTTGTTTAGGGAATCTCTGGATAAGCTGGTATGGATCACGAGATCTGCGGGTGGAAGAGAGGAGCAGCAGGATGAAAACGGAAAGGTAGATGGGGATTGAGGGAAGGCATTAAGCAAACCGAACCATGTCAGGCAGAGCAGAATCTGTAGGAGGAGACAATTTGTTGAGACGCTACTACAGTAATGTAAGAGAATAATCACATGGCTGTGAAGGCTAAGATGGAGACAAGGATAAAGTCAAATAATATTAAAGAGGCAGAGGCCATTTAATAATTAACTGGGCATGTGGAATCAGTGAGAAGATGAAGTAGACATCTGAATAAGTGGATGAACTGCTGTGATATGAAGGAGTACAAAAGAAAAAACAGTATTCATGGAATGAGAGAATCCACATCGGTGAGAACAAAAGGGGCAGTGGGCAAATAGAATATCCTCAATAAGAACATTTCAGCAGGCATCAAGTTTTGATGGCTACCACTGGCATTTCTCAGTTCTACATTGACATGAGCTAAATGATTTTTGGAAAGTTTCATGCAGCAGTTTCAGGTCACTTTTAGCATCTTAAGAAAACCTGTACTTTTGTGGAAAATTGCAGATCATACTTAAAAAATACTAACTGAAAAGATAAATGCACTTCTGTATTGCTCTTTAGAAGATACATAAGAGACTCCTGTATAAAAATACAGACAATTCCTGATTCACAAACCACTAGGCCCACTACCAATTCAAAAACAGAGCGAGTGTTAACACTGATGCTCTAAATAGAACTGTTAGGGTTTTCATCCACTTAACTATTCTACGAATTCTACTGTCTCATCCCTGTTAAGATTCAAAGGCACTAAGTGAATTTGGGGTTTGAGCTATCTATTTGTAACACATCAAATTTAGCTGCATTGCTTTAGAGTAAATTTTGCTTATTTACTTTAGGAGAATGTAAGAAAACTAATCAATACTTACTCTGAAGCAATACACTGTAAATCTTTGCTATCCAATTCATATACTGTCTGTACAGTTTAGTGCTTAGTTATTACAATAAGATCACAGAATTTCACACTTGGAAACTCATAGACCTCTCTTGACATTCTGCTGCTATAAAGCATCAAGAAGATGGAGGTTGTGACAAACACATCTATGGCGGTTCTACAGCTAAATGTGCTCCCAGACAACATATCTCTTCTTTAATTATGTGTTATCTGTCAGTTAATAAGAACTTCAGTAGCTCTTTTTAGAACTCAACCTATTGACTTTTTAAACTACATTTATGCAAAGATCAGTAAGACAAAATATTTTTAATTGTATATTTATGTTTAAAGAGCATTATTGTCTCCTATACATTTATATAATTGGAAAATAATAACGTGACTAACATTCAAATGAAATTCTTCGAGCTACTTGGGGTGGAAATATTTTAAAAAATGCCACACCTTGTAGGTGTTTAGACTCCATTTTCTGACAAGCTCGAGCTTCTCCATCGCGGGATTCTTAGTCTCGTCTGCTAGAAGAACTGGACCGCTTTTTGCCTGTGTACTCTGGCCACCTGTAATGTCAGAACAAAAGATAAAAATGCAAGCCACACAGACAAGTAGAAAGAAAACAAAATACTGATGTGGTTCAAGTTGAACCACTTATGCATTTAAAGAAATAAGAAGGTTCCCACAAAGTAAAGGACCAGAACTTCTTGGAATCATTTTAAGGATGATTTCCTGATACTGTAATAAAAAAAAAATTTCTAAGGTTTGTCCATCTTCTTAAAAAAAAAAAAAAATGCTGCAATAGGCCTTCTTCTCTAAACTGCTATTTACTTCAAGGAAGATAAAATTTCCACAATTTATCTTATAACCTAATAATTCTTAAAAAAACTGTCATTAAAAATCTGAAAGGCTCACACTCTTCACAGTGATCTCCTTTCATTATACTACACAGAAGAGAGCAACAATACAATGTTACCAAAATTTTGGAGGGTTTAAAAATACTGTAACTTTAGATAGCCATCAAAAATAGCTTACTGTAGTATAAGAGGTTTTGTTAAAACAAGACCTTCATTGTGCCTCATGTTTTTCTCAAGAAACCCAGCACATCCCCCAAAGCCATAATTAATACAGGCAGTATAAAGCCCTGATAATGTATTACTCCAACAATTTAGAAATTATGACATAACAGCAACTCCACAACTATACAGTTCCTCACGGTAAAATATTTTTCACAGAAGAACATATTTAGTAACATTTATGATGCTAATAACTTGGGATAGAAACATCATAATTTTAAAATAAAAATTTTTTAAAAAGACAAGAGAAAATATTTTATAAAATGGTTTTAAAAGGTTAGAGTCAGCAAAAATTTCTTCTCTCACCCCTATAGCCAGGCCAGGCTTTACCACAGTTTTACCATTATCTAAGAAGGAGAACAGTATACAAAGCCAAATGCATTTAAGAATTTACAAAATTCTCACATAAACAAAATATAAGATATTAACATTTTGTGTAAAAAGAAACACAGAGTTTACTTTCTGCCCTGTTTTTATAGTCCAGCAATATTAAAGTGAAAAGCAAATCCAATGCAAAGAAATAGGTTTTTCCCAGTACTTTTCACTCGGCATAACTAGAAAATTACATAGTATTTTGAGGCAATTTGACAACTAGTTGTTAAGTCAAAGTTGAAAAAAGGAAGACACAACCTTTTCCACTTGATTCATTCCAAATAATGAACAACCCAACTGTTGAAAGTCCTCTTTTATTTAACTGAAAACAGATGGCAGAGCTGCAAAGCCAAGAGTTTAGGATCATACAAGTAAAGCAACATTTTCCAGAGCAAAGAAAAGGTAGATTAAAAACGAATCAAACTTTAATGTCTTTTTTTCTTGTAAAGTTAATTAAATTTCATGTTTGGGATTGTGCCTAATAAACTTTGAAAAGCCAGAAAGATAAGCTATGGCTAGAGAGATTACTTTCCTTCTTGTTTTAAAAAAAAAAGGCAGCCACCAAAAAAGCCAGAATGACACACACCAAAGAATATAAAGCAAGCGATATGAAACTGAGTGAGTTAATTTAGCTTCAGCAGGAGCAAGAAGGGTTTTATCCAACCAGGGCAGTGAATACCTGCAGGAACAATTAAATCACTTCCTTGCTGAGTCAGTCGGCTAGCTGCCACCCTGCTAGGAGACATAACAGATGGCAGAGGCGGTGCTGGGGAACCTGAAAAGGGCAGACATTTCACTGTGAAAATGCTTCTCTCCCTCCACACAATATACATTTTGAATATAGTTGTACTGACATTTCCTTCAAAATATTCAAAAAAAGGATTAAAAGCTGGGAACTAATATACTTGCTTTCATGCAGAAATGGATGCTACCAGGATGAGCTCTTATCTAAACTTTTCATAGAACTATTAAAACCAAACAAAACACGTAACTGTAAGAAGAAACTTGGTAAGATCATGTTTAATCAGTACTTTACCTGGACTTTGCTATTTTCAAACCAATTAAAAGTATGTGATTAAAGGACACAGCTTAACGGTTTTAAAGCTTAACTCAACATTTTATAACTTGCTACTCTAACATAGGGAGGAAAGCTCTTCAAGTAGAAATCCAAAGGCATAAACACTTGTATCAAATTTATCATTAACATTCACAGAAATGTGAATGAATCACCCTTCACAGAAATTACAGCCACAAATTTCAAATCATAAATTAAGTATCACCTAGTACAGATCGCTGCTACTCATAGTGTGGATGCAAGGGGTTTCCGCCAATTATGTCATCTCAGAGTTCATCAGAAATACAGACCTACTTAACTAGAATCTGCATTTTCACAAGATCTTCAGGTGATCTGTATGTGTTTTGAAGCCTGAGAAGTGATAATACAGAGTATTATTCTGATTAATCATAAGACTTCTGAAGCTTTTAAAACATACCTGAGACATTCTGCAAGATCTACTGATTATCACTGAAACAGGTTATCTTTAGAGCTTTTCCGGGGGGCCGGGGGGGAGCTTTAGCTTTTTTATTAGATTGACTTTCTGCTTTTATTTATTAGATAAATAAAAATAGCATATATGTAAGGTATAAAAAGTGATTTTTTGATGTATGTATACACTGTGAAATGATTACATCCATCACCTCACACAGTTACCATCTTTGTGTGTGTGGTGAGAAAACCTGAGCTCTATCAGCAAATTTCAAGTATACATTATTATTAATCACAGTCACCATGCTACTCATTAAGCAACAGTAGTTTTTTAAAAGCTACTTATTCTCAAACACAGCTAAGTTTGAGAACCTGAGGAAAGAATACAATTTTGGAATGAAACACACTGAGTTTTAAAATTCTAACTCTGGGTTTGAAATTCTGGCTCTATTTATCAAATAGTACCAGGAACACCCTGGCAAATTACTCAACATCTCTGAGCCCTAATTTTTTTAAAAAGTAAGAAAAACTGAGTACCCAACATTGTTGCTAATGTCCAGCATAAAACTGTACAGCTTCAATTGACTATTTTAAATTCTAAAGGTTGTACATCTTTAGGGAAGTGACCATTGAAAAGAAACTGAAAAAATTATTAACATCCTTCACATTTAGCTGAATATATTTTAATGTTTCTAAGATAATTTTATTACAACTATACTCTTTTCTGGTTTTCACATAACATATCAAATTCATAATTAAAATATTCCAATAAGAATGAATGTCAACTTTCTCATATCCCAGATATACTAAGTTCTGATCAGGAACAGTCACCAGTTTTAATAATATGAAATACTTAATCTGGACTGAATCTAACATTAAAATCCAAAACACGCAATGTATCTAAATAGAATGGCATTACCTTTCAAAATGAGATATCTGTCTTTCATAAAAAAATTCTGTTGAACCACAAAAATTTTAAACTGGAAGGGACAACAGAAATCAACTAGTTTGAGGCTAAACTACAGGAAAAAAGAGGCTCAGAGAGCTTTAAACAGCTTCTTATTAGATTCTCAGATGTTCTGAATCCATACCATAATATCTCTATTATTAAATTCAATACAAAAAACATCAATCCATAAATTACTTGTTAAGCTGGAAGGCATTTAATGGATTATCCAATGCAATCACTATTTTAAACAAAAACTCTATCTCTACTTTTACATAAAGAAGAGTTCAATAGACGATGACTACTATAATTCCATTTCGTGAGAATCCCAGGAACAGAGCTCTGTTGTTCTGGCTATTATTGTTTATTAATCTTGCATAAGAAATAACCCCATGATTTAACATGAGATATGTATAACATATATGTCACAAGTGATACAGAACTTTCCAAACTAAAGTAGCAAAAAGACGTAGTGCTAAGGTAAGTAGATACCTTCAACAATTTGATTTACTTTCAAGGGTTAATTGTTCTCTGTAACTTTAAATCTTTAAGTCAGACTAATTTAGTTACTAAAATCACTCACAAATAATAAGTAAATCATTCCAACAAATTCTTAAAACTCTAGGCTCTTGGTAATTGATGAAATCTGGAGAATTAGCTCAGCTCTCTCTCAACAGGAGAAGTCTAGGAATATGAATAATGTGTATGCAAGGATCAGAACCCCACTGAAACAAAACTCAGACACCAAGAACAACTCACTCTTCAGAGTTCTGATTTATCCACGGTTTCCACTGTTATTGATTCTACCATGCATCTCTTGGGTAGATTTCAATATTTATTGTTACACTGAATTTAAGCACAATTTCTTCTAAATTTGCCCCAGAGATGGAAAAATAAATGGTAATAGAGTCCTTATAAAGTTATCATTCAGTCATTTTCCCAGAAAGCTAACAGAGCCCCAATTCCTAACATTTTTTCATGAGACATATATCCTAAATTCTGTTCACTTAAAAAGGCTTTCTTATCTCTTCTTGCTATTCTCTGAAACTCTGCATTTGGTTTGGTATATATTTCCCTTTCTCTTCTGCCTTTCACTTCTCTTCTTTTCTAAGGTATTCTTCAGGCTTTCTCAGACAACCACTTTTATCTTCTTGAGTTTCGTTTTCTTGGGGATATTCAACTGAATGCAGAGTTCCAGAGAATAGCAAGGAGACATAAGAAAGCCTTCCTCAGTGATCAATGCAAAGAAATAGAGGAAAACAATAGAATGGGAAAGACTAGAGATCTCGTCAAGCAAATCAGATACCAAGGGAATATTTCATGCAAAGATGGGCTCAACAAAGGACAGAAAGGACACAAACAGTATGGATCTAATAGAAGCTGAAGAGACTAAGAAGTGGCAAGAACACACAGAACTATCATATCCAGAACAATCACGATGGTGTGGACACTCACCTAGAACTAGACATCCTGAAGTGTGAGGTCAAGTGGGCCTTAGGAAGCATTAGGCTTTAGGCTTTCTAGGCTTTTTAGTCGCTCAGTCGTGTCCGACTCTGTGCGACCCCATGGACTGTAGCCCACCAGGCTCCTCCGTCCATGGGATTCTCCAGGCAAGAATACTGGAGTGGGTTGCCATTTCCTTCTCCAGGGGATCTTCCCGACCCAGGAATCGAACCCAGGTCTCTCGTATTAGAGGCAGACGCTTTACCCTCTGAGCCACCAGGGAAGCCCTAGGAAGCATTACTAGGAACAAAGTTAGTGGAGGTGATGGAATTCCAGCTGAGCTATTTCAAGTCCTAAAAGATGATGCTGTTAAAGTGCTCCACTCAATATGCACAGATTTGGAAAACTCAGCAGTGGCCACAGGACCAGAAAAGTTCATTCCAATCCCAAAGAAGGGCAATACAAAAGAATGTTCAAACTACCACACAGTTGCACTTATTTCACACTCTAGCAAGGTAATGCTCAAAATCCTTCAAGCTAGACTTTAACAGTATGTGAACTGGAACTTCTGGATGTAAAAGCTGGATTTAGAAAAGGCAGAGGAACCGGAAGCCAAATTACCAACATCCACTGGATCATAGAGAAAGCAAGGGAATTTCAGAAAAACAACTATTTCTCTTTCATTGACTATGCTAGAAGTCTTTGACAGTGTGGATCACAACAAACTGGAAAATTCTTAAACAGATGAGAATACCAGACCACCTTACCTGTTTCCTGAGAAACCTGCATGCAGGACAAGAAGCAACAGTTAGAACCTTACATGGAAAAATGAACTGGTTTAAAATTGGGCGGGAAGTATGACAAGGCTGTATACTGTCACCCTGATTATTTAACTTATATGCAGAGTACATTATGTTAAATGCCAGACTGGAATGAATCACAAGCTGGAATCAAGACTGTGAGGAGAAATATCAACAACCTCAGATATGCAGATGGTACGACTCTAATGACAGACAATGAAGAGGAACTCAAGAGCCTCTTGATGAGGGTAAAAGAAGAGAGTGAAAAACCTGGCTTAAAACTCAAAACTCAAAAAAGCAGACACATCACTTTGCCAACAAAGGTCCATATAGTCAAAGCTATGGTTTTTCCAGTGGTCATGTATAGATGTGTGAGCTGGACATAAAGAAGGCTGAGCGCTGAAGAACTGTTGCTTCCGAATTGTGCTGGAAAAGACTCTTGAGAGTCCCGTGGACAGCAAGGAGACCAAACCAGGTTAATCCTAAAGAAAATCAACCCTGAATATTCACTGGAAGGGCTGATTCTGAAACTGAAGCTCCAATACTTTGGCCACCTGATGTGAACAGCCAACTCAGAGGAAAAGACCCTGATACTGTGAAAGATTGAGGGCAGAAAGAGAAGGGGGCAACAGAGGATGAGACGGTTAGATGGCATCACTGACTCAACGGACATGAGTTTGAGCAAGCTCCAGGAGATAGTGGAGGACAGGGAAGGCTGGCGTGCTGCAGTTTATGGGGGTTGCAAAGAGCTGGACACACCGTGGCAACTGAACAACAATAAGAACATATTCTAAATTTTAAACATGAGAAAATCATGTTCATGCCTCAAAACAAGGACACTTAACTACAACTTTCCAGTAAATGCTTAACAAATCTGAGTATGACAGAATGATTATCTTTTTAACACACTGATTAACTATGTAGCTTGTTTTAAAAAGTGTTTTATAAGGTCAATTCAAAGAGGCATAAATTACTGCCATTATCACAAAACATATTTTTTATTCCAATCTGAGGGACTACAATGGATCTATAAGCAAGTGAAACTGACTGGCATTTTCATGTTCATGTACAACAGGTTACAATGCCAGCTGACTTTGATTATTGTATATACTATTCTGTTTAAGGGGGAAAGGATAAAACCAAATGTCAGCTAAATAATTTCACTGAAAACCTTCAAACATCTTAATTGTAAAAGTCTTTTTTTTTTTAATTCTATGTTGACATTTAAATTTGGAAATTGGTGACTTGTTGGAAAATGCTGTCACACAAAGTGTGCCTTGTGTCTTCAAAGGTTCATAATCTTAGGCAATTGGTCAACCTTCTCCAATTCAAAGTTATTCAAGTTATTCAAAGTTATTCAAAGCCTAGAGAACACCACCACAATGCTATGCAATGACTACTGAGATACTGATGCACGTGTTGCTTTTCAATATCTTTATTTTTGTGAACATAAGAATGAAGGGTGAAAAAAACCATGTCAGTAGAGAGCCCACTCATTTTGTAGAAGATAGTATACTGGGTTATGCTAAATGCCTATTTCTAGGATCCATTTAGCAAGGAATATATTTTAAAATATAAGTTGTTTCTCACTAAGATATCGGCCATTAGTATAATAAAATATAGAATACTGCAAGAGGGCTAAGGAGTACAAAGGCATGGAGATATTTCTCTCAACTTGTGAAATTATTAATACAGTATTAAAAGATGCTTGGAAGAAAGATCCTTGGAAGAAAAGCTATGACACTAGGTCTGTATAGTCAAAGCTCTGGTTTTTCCAGTAGTCGTGTATGGATGTGAGAGTTGGACTATAAAGAAAGCTGAGCGCTGAAGAACTGATGCTTTTGAACTGGAGGAAAAAAAGCACCGGAGAAGACTCTTGAGAGTCCCTTGGACTGCAAGGAGATCCAACCAGTCCACCCTAAGGGAAATCAACCCTGAATATTCATTGGAAGGACTGATGCTGAAGCTCCAATACTTTGGCCACCTGATGCAAAGAACTGACTCATTGGAAAAGACCCTGATGCTGGGAAAGATTGAAGGCAAGAGAAGGGGATGGCAGAGGATGAGCTGGCTGGATGGCATCACCGACTTGACAGACGTGAGTCTGGGCAAGCTCCAGGAGTCAGTGATGAACAGGGAGGCCTGGCGTGCTACAGTCCATGGGGTTGCAGAGTTGGACACAACTGAACAACTGAACTGAACTGAATGCAGTATTAAAATTAAAATACCTCACTGAACACCCAACTATTGCTACTTTAACTAGAGCTCTGTCAAGAAAACAATTATTTTTACATCCACATGATTTTACTTTCTTTCACTTGTGTAAAAATGAAAAAAAAATACCTAAAAAGGGTATTATAGGCAAGAGTATTTAAAAAGGAAGTATTTTTCTTTATATTAAAAAAGAAAAAAAACACATACATGGGATGTATGCAGAAAAGAGCTAACATACGAGGTCTAACTATTTACTGTTGAAAAGACCAGTTTACAAAAGATTGGCCCTCAAATGGCATCTGAGAACTTTAATTTCAGAGTGATTCTTGCCATTCCCGGAATTTTGTAAGACTTGCTCACTATGCCTAAACTGTTTATTCACACAGTGTGGTTTATGCTTTCCTTCTGGGAGCCTGGAGTCCGGCACATGCTAGGCAGAGGGTGCCTATGTGACCAGTCTCCAGTAAGAACCCTAGGCACTCAGTTACCTTCCTTGGGTAGCGACATTTCACATCTGCTGCCACAGGTCTGCTGGGAGAGTTAAGCATGTCCTTTGTGACTGGGCTGGGAAAGGACCCCAGTCTTCACCGCAGGTGCCCTTTGCGTTTGCCGACTGTGCTTGGCACACCTCTGCTACAATCACAGTCTGAATTATGACTATACACTGAGTCCTGTTAGTCCTCTTTGAAAATTACTTTATTGGAGGGTGCTCTTGGGAGACCTCTGACACAGCATATATAGTGAGAAAAATAAAAGTTTCATTTTCTAATTGCTTTGAAATAAGAAATACGTATTTATACAAATCAATATTGACATAAATTTTGTGGTTACCACTAAAATAATTTAAATCTGCATTCTTGATATAATTTTTGAGTTTTTATTTCGGTATTTTAAAACCAATTTTCAAGTAGTACTCAGTGAAATTATTATGCACACTGATCTGTTTATATAAAAACAACTATTAAAACAATTCCTAAATTTAAAAAAAAAGGATTATGTTTATAATCAGTGTTTTATCATGAAATCAAAGTTCTTAACTCTAATAAAGGTAGCATTTGGTGACCTTCTCCCATGTTCTACCCTACTCATCTTTAAAAATAATGGGTTCCTTACCTTGAAATGCTCCTGCTTCAATAACCCCTTCTTTGGTACTGTCAAAGCCATGAGATGTGATTTGCGTTTCTGAGAGACCAAGTCCAGCTGGTAATGAACGCTTCAAATCCTTAGCAACATATGAATAAAAGAGAAAATCTTGTAAAACATCTCCCATCACATAGCAGTCCAGCATAATTATGTCCTGTTAATCACAGGGTGGACTAGTTTTCTCTCTACTATGTAGTATTCCCTTCTGCTGTCATGGCGGTGCCAGATGATGTATACCTGCAGCAAACCAAGCAAGGTTTGCTATAAGAGATACAGTGTATACCAAATACAAAATACTTTCACTAGTTTAGACTTAAGCATCAGACATATTAAAATTCAAAGTCAAATTCTGAATCTTCTGATACATAAGGAAAATCATTTCAAGAATTAAGATGACTAAAAAGTCATGTCTAATATTAAAAAGCTCACTGATGTTTAATATCATCTTGATGAGCCTTTGGTGATGTTTCACATAAATCATTCACTTGCAATATTAAGTTTCCCTTTGATTTGCAGGTTAGCTAGGTACACAGGGCTTCAATCAGTGTGAGGGAAAGAAAATTTCTTGTGATTTAGATTTATTTTAAACTACTGATATTTGCCAACCTAACTGCAATTTAGCTTGTAACTGTAATATATACAATATTTGACATTCAGTCTTACAGTAAAAGAAAAGAGAGAACGCCACGAAACACAGATTTCCAACTAAAAGTTCTTTCTTGCCTCTGGCTTGGATATGAGGAATTACTCAATTTTCATAATCAGTCTATGACGACCCTGTTGGTTCTTCTTCACAAAAAGATGTCTTTGAAATTCTGCCTTAAGGCCCTATTCCACCACATACAATGTACAGCTATAATCTGAAACTCCAGCAACCTTCACACAGGAACTTCTTTTCTGATTATCCATCTTTATTTTTCTCATAGTGATTATCACTAACATATTCAATAAATATTTGTTGGACAAATAAGTAAATGAATTTGTTAAATTAAGAGACAACACATATAGATTTAAGAAGCTGCAGGCTTCTCTGGTGGCTCAACGTAAGGAATCCACCTGCCAACACAGAAGACACAGGCTTGACCGCTGATTTGGGAAGATCCCACTTGCTGCAGAGCAACTAGGCCCATGTGCCACAGCTACTGAGCCTGTGCGCTCAAGCCTGGGAGCCACGACCACTGACGTCTGCAGGCCCCGGAGCCTGTGCTGCACAACGAGAGAAGCCACCGCAGTGACGAGGCCATGCGCCACAACAAGCCAAACGGCTGCGCAGCAGCGAAGACCCAGCACATCCCCAAACCAACCAACAGAGTTGCTACAGCAACAAGCTCACTTCCAAAATTCATCGAGTATCTGCTTATTCTTACTATGTTAGACTTGCTGGGCAAAGAAAAAGATAACATAAGGGAGAGACAAGATATACAAACATTAATATAAAAGTTGAACTTGGTGCCACAGTAAAGACATATCAGAGGAATTTGGAATAGGGGCTAAGTCCAGGAGAACCGAACAGGAAAAGAAAAAGTACTTCTTGAACTCTGAAATATAGAGGATTTATTTATTCATTCAATCAGCATCTACTGAGCACCAAGTTCACGAGAGCCACTGCTCTAGACGCTACACAGGGAGCGCTGCAGGAAACGGACCCCCTCTGTCCAGCAGACGCACCTGAGGCGTGATGGAAGGGGGGGACTGACAGTAGATAAACGTCTCAGGGACAATGCACGACTGGAAAACAAAGGAGACCCTTGAAAAGCACCGGCTTGAAATGTGTCCCCTTATATGCATTTTTTTTTTCAATAAATATGCTTGTACTGCAGTACTACAAGATCCAAGGTGGTTGACTCCTCAGAGGCTGAACTGTGGATACAGAGAACCAAAGGAAAAGTTATACAAAAATTTGACTGTAGGTAGGATGGACACCCAACCCACAGTTCAAGCATAAACTGCAGTAAGTAGTAAGTTTAATTTTTTAAGGCAGGGTAAGAGGGATACATCACTTCATGGGAAACAGATGGGGAAACAGTGGAAATAGTGGCAGACTTTATTTTTTGGGGCTCCAAAATCACTGCAGATGGTGACTGTAGCCATGAAATTAAAAGACGCTTACTCCTTGGAAGAAAAGTTATGACCAACCTAGACAGCATATTCAAAAGCAGAGACATTACTTTGCCAACTAAGGTCCGTCTAGTCAAGGCTATGGTTTTTCCTGTGGTCATGTATGGATGTGAGAGTTGGACTGTGAAGAAAGGTGAGCACCGAAGAACTGATGTTTTTGAACTGTGGTGTTGGAGAAGACTCTTGAGAGTCCCTTGGACTGCAAGGAGATCCAACCAGTCCATTCTGAAGGAGATCAGCCCTGGGATTTCTTGGGAAGGACTGATGCTAAAGCTGAAACTCCAGTACTTTGGCCACCTCATGCGAAGAGTTGACTCACTGGAAAAGACCCTGATGCCAGGAGGGATTGGGGGCAGGAGGAGAAGGGGACGACAGAGGATGAGATGGCTGGATGGCATCACGGACTCGATGGGTGTGAGTCTGAGTGAACTCCGGGAGTTGGTAATGGACAGGGTGGCCTGGCGTGCTGCGATTCATGGGGTCGCAAAGAGTCGGACACGACTGAGTGACTGAACTGAACTGAAGAGGGATACGGAGTGACAAGCAAAGGGTGCTATTTTGGATGGGATATTCAGGGAAGGTCTAGCTGAAGAGGTAAAATGTGTGCAGAATTCTGAACAAAATGAGGGACTGAGCCATATGGCTCATGTGGGGAAAGAGCAGTGATGTAAATGGTCATAATGATGCTGTTTCTTGACTGAATGATAGACACACAGTATCCACCGTACTGTGAATTCACTTCACTGTTATAAAGTTTACCGTTTTAAAGTATGTAATTCTGTGGGGTTTGTATATTTACAGGTTGTGCAGACATCATCACTGTCTAATCATCTTCATCACCCCCAAAAGAAACTGCGCCCATTAGAGGTCACTTCCCACTCCCACCTTTCCCCAGCCCCTCACCAGCACTAACGCGCTTTCAGCATACTGCTTACTCCAGTCATTATTGTTGCTGTTCAGTCATGGCCAACTCCTTGCGACCCCATGGACCGCAGCACACTAGGCTTCCCTGTCCATCACCAACTCCCGGAGCTTACTCAAATTCATGTCCATTGAGTCGGTGATGCCATCCAACCGTCTCATCCTCTGTCGTCCCCTTCTCCTGCCTTCAATCTTTCCCAGCATCAGGGTCTTTACCAATGAGTCAGCTCTTCGCATCAGGTGGCCAAAGTATTAGAGCTTCAGCATCAGTTCTTCCAATGAATATTCAGGGTTGATTTCTTTAGGAATAAGTGGTTTCATATTCTTGCTGTTCAAGGAACTCTCGAGTCTTCTGCAGCACCACGATTTGAAAGCATCAATTCTTCAGTGCTCAGCCTTCTTTACAGTCTATCTCTCACATCCATACATGACTACTGGAAAAACCACAGCTTTGACCATACAGACCTTTGTGGGCAATGTGATGTCTCTGCTTTTTAATAGGCTGTCTAGGTTTGTCATAGCTTTTCTTCCAAGGAGCAAGTGTCTTTTAATTTCACGGCTGCAGTCACCATCTGCAGTGATTTTGGAGCCCAAGAAAATAAAGTCTGTCACTGTTTCCCCATCTATTTGCCAGGAAGTGATGGGACTGGATGCCATGATCTTCGTTTTTTGAATGCTGAAGTTTCAAGCCAGTTTTGGACATCATTCTATGTTCCTGGCTAGGTCAGATAGTAACTCTAAGTTTAACTTTTCAAGGAACTGACAGAACTGTCTTCTGAAAGGGCTGTACCATTTCACATTCCCAAAAGAAATGTACGAAGGTTCTAATTTCTCCACATCTTCATCAGTGCTTGTCATTCTCTGTCTTTTTGGCTACAGCCAACTAGGCAGGTGTGAAGCAGTATCTTACTGAAGTGATGACTTACAGCTCCCTGATGACTAATGATGTTGACTACCTTTACATGTGCTTATCTGTGTTTGAATGTGTTCCCTGGGGAAACGTCTAGTCAAATCTATTGCCCCGTTTTTAATTGGGGCATCTATCATTCCACTGATAAGGATAAAAATCACTTACTAGTCATATGACTTATATTTTATCCCCACTTTCTTGGCTGTTCACTTTCTTCATGGTGTTCTTTGAAGCACAAAGGTTTTAAATTTTGATAAAGTCTGATTTACCTATCCATTCTTTTGTTGCTTATGATTTTGGCATCATATTTAAGAAACTAAAGTGCCTAATCCAAGGTTATAAAGATTCACCACTAAGTTTTTCTTCTAAGAGTTTTATAGTTTTAGCTCTTACATTTGAATCATAGATCCATTTTCAGTTAATTTCTAACTATGGTGAGGGCGATGGTGTGTGGTCTGCATTCAACTTCATTTTTCACATGTGGATATCCAGTTGTCCCGGAACCAACTGTTGAAGACTATTCTTTCCACGGGCTTCCCAGGTGCCGCTAGTGGTAAGGAACCCACCTGCTGATTCAGGACATGTAAGAGATGCAGGTTCAATCCCTGGGTCAGGAAGATGCCCTGGAGGAGGGTACGGCAACCCACTCTACGGCTCCTGCCTGGAGAGTCTCATGGACAGAGGAGCCTGAAGAACCACAGTCCATGGGGTCACAAAGAGTCAGACACAACTGAAGTGACTCAGCATACACGCATTCTTTCCACACTGAAAACTGCCTTGGCACCCCTGCTGAAACTCAACTGACCATACATGTAGGGTCTATTTCTCTACCCTCAATTCTCTTACAGTGATCTGTATGTCATCCTTAAGTCAGTACCGTATTGTTCCAATTACTGTAGCTTTGTGGTAGTAAGTTTTGAAATCACAAGTAATGAGCCCTACAACTCTGCTCTTCAATTCTCTGGGCATTCTGTACCCTTTGTGTTTACATCTGATCAGTTTGTCAATTTCTACAAAAAAAAAAAAAAAAGCCAGTTGTGATTCTGATAGAGATTGTGCTGAATCTGATCAATTTGGGGAGATTCCTATCTGATCCCTGAACGTGAGATGCCCTTCCATTTATTTAGATCCTTTTTAACGTCCCTCCACGATGTTCTGTAGTTTTTAGGAAGATCTCACAGGCCACAGGGCATCTTGGCCTGCCTGCCCAAGAGCCCACGCTTCTCCAGAGCTCGGGAAGAGGCTACCACCGTGACAAGCCCCATGTGCTGCAGCTGGAGAGAGGAGCCCCACTCACTGCAGTGAGAGAAAGCCTATGCCCAGGAACCAAGTCCCAGCAGCAGTCACAAAGATAAAAAGCAAAATTAAAAAAACGTACAATAATTAGGGCAAGATACCCAGTACATATTTTTTGGCACTCAGTTGAAGTTAGCCATCGCACTCCTCTGTTGAATACATGTTTACAACTAATCAGTGCTATCAGTAATAATCACAATAGCAAACGTTTCTCAAGAACTTACTATGTGTCAGGGACTGTTCTAAGCACTTTATATACAGTCAGTCCTCACTCTGCATGACAGGGCAAGATCAAGGTTGTAAAATTAAACAAGCAGGTCGAAACCATGCAAAGTGGTTAATGGGAAAAACCGATCATTCCATGAACTTCAAAAATTCATCTCAAAACTTTAAAGATTCTTTTCTCGCTTATGTTTTTAAGTGAGCTTTCACTAAGTTCCTCTGGCTCAAATCTAGAGCTCCTCCAACAGTACCAACAGACCTATGGGTCAGCTATTTCCTCTACAACTCGTTTAGGTCTAATCTGAATTTCACTCCTTCCACTGTTACTCTTTTTCACTTCTTTGCTGCACTTGTATTTTCGTTCACCTATGTCCTTTTGCTTATCCACTTCTGTAAAATATCACATGGGTTTATGAGCAAGATACAAGGTGATAACACAGCCACATGATTTCCTATCTGTGTGAAATGAATAGCAAATACAGTGACCATCACCAAAAGATTTTGAAAGTGACATGATTACACAGCAATCATGATGTGTGCTGGTATTCACATGGGCATTTTAGTCTGTTTGTACTTTATACTACTGCTGCTGCTGCGGCTAAGGCGCTTCAGTCGTGTCCGACTGTGTGACCCCACAGACGGCAGTCCACCAGGCTCCCCTGTCCCTGGAATTCTCCAGGCAAGAACACTGGAGTGGAGTGCCACTGCCTTTTCCGTGTACTTTACACAATTACACTTAATACAATGTGGTGACAGCAATCTGAGCTGTGGTGTTGGGGACAGGCATTATTTAATTAAACCACAGCAACCAAAATTAGAAGAAGGCAATGGCACCCCACTCCAGTACTCTTGCCTGGAAAATCCCATGGACAGAGGAGCCTGGTGGGCTGCAGTCCATGTGGTCGCTAAGAGTCAGACACAACTGAGCGACGTCACTTTCACTTTTCATTTTCATGCGTTAGAAGGAAATGGCAACCCACTCCAGTGTTCTTGCCTGGAGAATCCCAGGGACGGGGGAGCCTGGTGGGCTGCCGTCTATGGGGTTGGAAAGAGTCGGACACAAATGAAGTGACTTAGCAACAGCAGCAGCAACCAAAATTAATACATTTGGAACTATACAAGGAAGAACTGCCTAAAATAACCTCATTTAGTAGTAGTATCACTACTATTTTACAAATGGGAAAAAGGCCACACAGAAATAGGACTAAGCATCAAAAAACAATAGTAATTAATCTATCATAAATGTAAATAGCTACTAGCAATTTATTTGAGACTCGGAATTTATTTTACCTAGTATGTTTTCTTTAAACAATTTAGTTAAGAAATAGCTTTTAAAACTCAATATTTCAGAATCTGCTCAAGTTTAAACATACTAATGCAAATACATTCTCCACCTGTAATTTCCTACTGGTACAAAACAGACAACATCTGTCATTCTGTTTCACTTATATTCTAGTGCCACTTAACATCTCTTGTTGCAGGACATCTTTTTCATCTGTGCAGTGTTTTGGGGGAGCACTTCGAATTAAAACCACTCTTTACCCTCGCTTTTACTTACTTCCTATTTTAAAACCAAATCTCTGAGTCGGTTCATTTTGCTGAATAAATCATCCTTACCTTCCCAGTTTGTTTTTTAATATACTAATGTACTAAATTAATGGTTTCTAGTTTTAAATATTAGTGATCCTTTTATTTGTATTTACATTAAAACCACATACTAAAAACCAGATAATCATCACTTACAAAATAAATAATATCAAACCACGAAGATATTTCTTAAACTTTGTGAATTTGGTTATTAAGGTTAATTATTTATAGAGTGGTTTCCCTAGATATTGCTTTGCTTCAAGTCTTGACAGCTTTTCAGCTCTCCATAAGTAAAAAAGTGTTGAAGACATCTCTCAAAATATGAGGGATAAAAAACTGTAAACAACATACAAAGGGGAAGAGAGGTCCAAGAGAGTTGTGTTTACTATATTCTTAGAATTTAACTGAAAGAACTCTACTCATTTGAATCATCTGTCCTGTCATAAAATAGTGTGCAAATTCCCAAAAAAGAGATGTAGTAGTTGGGAAGAGAGGAGACAGTAACAGGTTCAATAGTAAGTTTGATGTACACCGCTCACCCCCTAAGTTTTCAAGAAGTTACGGGATGCTTTCATTCTGTCATGCATGGTTTCTGGAAGAAACAACTGCTAGCTTTCTGAGGATATTACATTTCGCTCAAACCCCTCCCAATGGTCTCCCAAGAGTCCTTAACTCAACAAACAAAAAGTTCTTCCAGGAAAAGAGCCTCCTGTCCTTTATGTAAAACAGCTGTAACATCTGAAAGGCACTATGGCTCCTTTGCTTAAATTGTTACTAACAGAAGGAGCCTAACCAAAGTGGTACGAATAGGTCCATTCAGAGTGTGTACAGAAATATCGTTCTGATAGCTGTCTGACTGTTCAAAGTTGCTCCAACACAAAACGATGTGCTCTATGAGAGAGGAATGCATGACTTGTGAGAAAACACTCAGTATTTTACAAGCTTGTTGAATGCTTTCTGTAACACACACATTCTCTAAGTAACATAATTTAGCCCCATAGTTCACAAGAACTTTAAAGTGTGTTTTTACGTAACTCTTAAATTTTTTAAATGTCTCACTGGTAAGGCTGTGACTACCTTAGTGACTTTTAAAGTAGCTGCTGCTGCATTTCCTTCTACAGTTTCCAGAACGTACTTGGGAGACAACGAGCCTATTTGCAACCAACAATGTAAGATCCCTACTTTGCATTTTTATATTGCTCACATTCAACTCAAGGCTGAAGACTTTGCAAAGTCATGCTTAACAACTGTACAATAAAACAGTATAAACCTGAAGTTAACTTCCTATTCAAGCTACTAGGATAATACTGTAATACTGGAGTATTTAATAGTTTTTAAAAATAAATCTTCAAACAATTAAAATATAATGCTTCTGTCAAAAAACGTCTCACGTATAGTTTCTTTTCAAAGGACATAAGTTAATACTTGTAGTTAAGCTTCCATAAAGCTGTGAAGGGGTGGCTCATTTTCAACCAAAATGACTTGTTTCCGTTTGCATATTTTAACAGAGGTGAGAGTAAGTATGAGGTTAAAAATGTAATCTTATAATTTAGCATAGTAATCTACTTTTGAACTAAAGTTAGTGCAAAATTAACAAGAAACCAAATGTTCGGCAAATCTGCTTTAAAATACACATCCTTAACAAGACGCACAGCACTACAGTGAAGCAGAACTAGAGATTTATTAATGAGAACTCCGCTTCTACTCAGAGAGAGGAGGAGAAAGCTTGAGAGGGAGGAACTGCTAGGCATGCACTGCATTGTAAGCACCAACCATCAGTACGGATTCTCCAAGCAGTCTATAAACTACAGACTCTTCCTTCCAGTTTCCTCACGCTGCATCTTCCAGGTTTTCCTCCTATCTGCAGCTTTAAAAATGGCTCGGGGTCCTTTACAGGCTCTAGTTTCTCTGCTGAGAGCAGAGTCCACAGTCTCACTCTCCTTCTTCCCGTGGTGACCCAGCTGAAACTCCCTTGTCTCTTGTCAGCCTTGAAACGGATTCCCTGAACAGGAGGCAGAAACAACTTTCAAAAGTGCAAATGCCACGAGGCCCTTCAAGGTTTTACAACATTCTAGGTAAAGTCTGAAGTCCTCCACTTTTAGGTAGGGTCAGAACCTCCACATGATTCTGAGGTTTTACAGAACCTTATTCCTACTTAGCTCTGCAGGTGCATTTTGCACACCTCTGCCCCCATACTCCCCACTGCAATAATGGTGAATTTTCAATTCTATGGTCTCCTACTGATGGGCCTATTTTTATCCTTCTTCATCTGGTTAGTTCATCCTTTAGATTTGGCTTGGAGAGCAATTCCCTAGCATTCATACCCTTTCTCTCACACCATGCTATACCAGGCTAAGAACATCACCTCTCATACGGCATCAACAGTATTTGTCTGTATTCTTTCTTCCTGAAGACAGCAGCTCCCTAAGACCATCTACCTTACTCCTTTCTGGCACTAATAGCAAGCAACCCTATGGACGGAGGAGCCTGGTGGGCTGCAGTCCACGGGGTCGCTAAGAGTCGGACACGACTGTGCGACTTCACTTTGACTTTTCACTTTCATGCACTGGAGAAGGAAATGGCAATCCACTCCAGTGTTCTTGCCTGGAGAATCCCAGGGACGGGGGGGACTGGTGGGCTGCCGTCCATGGGGTCACACAGAGTCGGACACGACTGATGTGACTTAGCAGCAGCAGCAGATATATAATACTAATACTTAATTTAATTTTCTCAATTTACACATCTCATTCTTCAAAACGGATAAAACCTTCCATAGCATTTATATAATTTCAAAAGAAACAGCTTGAAAATTCTGTGTTAAATATTTTATGAACTCTGGTAATTTAAAATCTCCTTTTGTTGTTTTGACAGTTAGCTACTTACAAGGAATGTCTGCCAGAAGCAACGCTGTGGTTCACCAGACTTCCCCACCCCCAACCCGGCTCTAAGCATACTACAGCATCCTTAGCCTCCTCGTGGTGCCCTCTCTGACAATTACACTGGGTCACAGCGGGCTATTCGCCAACATTCTGCTTATCAAGTGGGCAGAGGGAGGGGCAGCATGTTCTCAGCTCTCCATGGTAAACTACCAGTTCTCAAACTTTAGCTTGGGTAAGAAGCATCTGAGAAAACTACTAAAAACGCAGTTCTTAGCCACCTGCTGTAGTTCTTGCTAAGTTGGAGTGTGGAGCCCAGGAGTCAGAATTTCAAACAAGTAAGCCAGATGACTCTGCTGCAGGGAACCCTCTGTCTGCGTCCTGAGGAGCTCTGCCATAGGGAACCGCTTTCTGTCCTCGTGCAGCTCACTTCCACCCCTCACCGCCCTGTGGATGGCCCAAACTACTCCACTCCGTCACTTACCTTCTCAGCCAGTCCAGGGCGCTGGCACACCCAGGGTTTCTGTTCTATCCACAACTCCTACTATTATCCTGGGTGTTCCCAGCATTTTGCACGCTGCATTGGGCACACTTTCAGGGAATGATTCTATGTTCAATCTGCAATCCTTCCAAAGCGATATATAAGGCATCTAAGCTGAGTTTTCACAGCTCATCAAACATTCTACATGGTACATCCAGCATATAGTATGTTGCGTTTTTTAAAATATAAATTGTGAAATACTTGAAATAAAGTCTACTGCATAAGCCCGTCTACCTACACTCATGTAGAATGATGGGCTGTAGTAATAACAGTCTGTAAAGATGTATAAGTTTTCCCCCCTCAGTGTGTTTGTAGGAAGCGTAAAGTAGGTAGTTTGATCCAGATTTGGTGATATGTGGTTAGACAAGGGGCCAAAAAAGTGTAATGGCAGATAAAAAAATATACTCAACTAATACAATACACCCAACCTACACTTAGGTCTCAGCTACAACGCGCTTCATCTTCCACGCCCAGTTCTACTTACCCAACTGGGACTCCCAGGGCCACTCTTTGAACCTTGTCATTGCTTAGGAAGCAACACTTCTGGAATTTTAAACCTAACAACTTATTTTATGACCACAGTCTCCTCTCATATCTGTTAATTCTCGTGATCCAGACAGCAAATCTCCTGGCTTGCCAGCTTTCCCCATTTTATCAACACACACACAGATATATGCACACACAATCTCAATCTCACTTCTCTCTCCCTGCCCACTTCCCTCTCAGTCACTCAACAAACTTTTAACAAGAATTTAAAGCATCACTATCTTTTGACAGTTGACTGTCTGTTCTCTTGGCCCCACCCCAACCTCTGCGTCCAGACTATAGTCTCGATTAGAAGTAGTACTGAAGTTTGATAAGAAGGAAATCATGTACCAATTTGCAGCAAGAAAATTCCAAATTCATTCAAAAACTATTACTGTGGAAATATGTTTATGTAACTACATTCAAAACAATTTCTCCTAGATAGTGAAAGTTGTCCATGATAGCATTTGTTTATAAAGGCACAATCTAAAAATTATAACTAAGATACACAGGGCTTCAGCCTTTCATTAAAAATTATGTTTATTCACAATTTTCTATTTCCCAAACAGGAATACAAATCCAGAGTTAATTTAATAGATGTATATATAATAAACACATTTTAAAATTTAATTTGTGGTAACAGTACTAAGAATATATTCTATACTTTAAAAAGAAAATATTAAAATGAATCTATATTTGCAAGGATTAAACAATCCTTGAAAAACATTTGCCATTCCTTTAAAAGTGTCCAAGATATACATCTGGTAAAAACTGGCCTTAGGGAAAAGCCCTCATCTAATGTGACTGAGCTACTAAATTTTTCAGGTAACGCAGAAACATTCATCACATGCTATTCAAACTCCAGGGTAGGATGAATGAGGTAGAAAATATGTTAGATTTAAGTCAAACTAAAACTCAACCTTTTATTGAAAAATCACTGTGATCCATAAGCTGTACAGCGTGCATATACTATCTCTGTCCTAAATGTAATTGCAAGCTCTTGGGAAAAGCAGATACATAAATGGACAGTTACATTATTAAGGTGAGGGGAGGAAATATGTTCAAACAGGCTCTTATAATTCCTATTCTTTCTCAAGTCTTTAGACTGCTATCCAAACTGATAAGTACAGGGGAATGGAGAAACAATTTAACAAAACAACAACAAAAAAAGAGTAAAAGAAAAATAACAATAAAAACTTTCAAAACAACAAAATGTCCAGCAGCAGCAATAGCGACCATGATGCATGCTGGGAAATTAAGGACACAGGATGTGTCCAGTCTAAAAGTCTATTTCTTCCTGTTGTTCCACAGAACTCTTGAAACTGTGTTTCTAGTTCTCATTCTAATACTTGTTCATTCGTTCACCAAACATCTAATGAAAGCCCGATTATCAATTACGTGTAGCACTGCTGCCAGGCCCTGGAGATAAGGCAATGAATGAACATGCCTGGAGACACTGTACTTATAGCCAATCACGTAAGCTTTTGGTATAGCTAGTCAATGTAGGCAATTCCATCATAACCTCAGGGCCCCTTTCCTCAGTTGTAAACTAAAGTAGTGAAATCCAGGGATCTTCGAGGTACTTCTATTGAATTAACATTCTGTGATTTAACTCAAAACTTGTAGACCAGGAATATTTAAGACATAGGAACCCAAGGGTCCACAGGCAGAATTCAAGTGATCCTAAACTCCTTGAAATTGAACACAAGATTTGGCAGTTTTGTATATACGTACGTTTTTCTAGAGACAAGGTCCATAGGTGGAAAAAGCTAAATTAGGAATTTTAGTTTTGGGCCTACCAGAGGAAAAGTTTTATTTTAGCTAAGGTAATTTTTCTAAATCTGCCAAATATAACTTAATTCATAAGAAGTTTCAATTTAACTCACAAGGAGCTAGTATTTGCTTCTTTAAACTCATGGTACAAATTGCACATTTCTAACCTAATATTCTGACCAGCACTGTAGGACTGTTGCTGAAATGACAGGACTGTTGCTGAAGCTCCAGTATTTTGGTCAAGTGATACAAATAGCTGACTCACTGGAAAAGTCCCTAATGCTGGGAAAGATGGAGGGCAGAAGGAGAAGAGGGCTTCAGAGGATGAGATGGCTGGATACCATCACTGATGCAATGGACATGAACTTGGGCAAACTTCAGGAGATGGTGAAGGAGAGGGAGGCCTGGTGCGCTGCAGTCCATGGGGGTCACAAAGAGTCAGACATGACTGGGTGACTGAACAATATAACAGAATAAATTATAAATAGCATGTAGCTTATAAGTAAAAGAATCATTTGTATTCTTTAGAGATTAAACTTTACACTACTCTTTAAAAAATACCAATTGCTTTTTATTTAGGAGAAAAAATAGTTTTGCTGTAATGAACTGCAATAATACTAAGATTATTATCCTGTTCTCTCTTCACATAGCTGTTGCCCCTCTAAGACAAGTAACAAACCTCGAAACATTAACAGGTGTTACGCTGCTACCAGGGAGTTTCTAGGGCAAATTCTCCCATTATACCCTCTATTTCAATGTGAATGCTGAGGTACAGTCCACCAGGGCCTCTCATAATAGGAGACTAAGAAGGGAAATCAAGTGAAAAAGCAATCAGTGGCAATAAGACACAGAGAGAACAGAAGCAGCTACTCACTCTCTCACTGCCTGGGCCACAGTGACACCGACTGGCCAGCCAAGTTATGGCAACTTAATAAGCCATCTTAACTTTTGGCTCAGATGGTAAAGAATCTGCCTGCAATTCAGAAGGCCCAGATTCGATCCTTGGGTCGGAAAGAGCCCCTGGAGGAGGGCATGGCTACCCACTCCAGTGTTCTTGCCTGGAGAATTCCACGGACAGAGGAGCCTGGCGGGCTACAGTCCATGGGGTCGTGGAGTCGGACACAACTGAGCAACTAACACGTTCATATCATTCATATATATATATATATATATGTATATATATATATATAAAATTTTGTATAAGACTTTATACTTTTAAAAGTGTAATATGCATTAAATAAAAGCCATTATATGATTTATTCAGTTATCAATTTTTAAAATTGAAGGATAGTTCATTTACCATGTTGTGAGTTATATAATTTTAGACATCAAGTATGTATAAAAGAAGATGTGTATTAGTAAAACACGCTTTTAAAACTAGAAAACTCTAGTTATGAGGTAGTTTTTTATACAATCTCTTTACTAGTCTATATAACGCTAAGCAATATTTAGTACATTACACCCACTTTCTCTATGAACTTTTATCTATTTGAAAACAGAAACATGAATTTAATGTTAAATACTGATAAAATTTCCCTTTTATTGCTCAGGAAAATAAAGGAGTGTGCCAAAATGTTGGTAAATATATGCCTAACAGATCTGGAGTGTAATTTGTTTAAAGGAGTCAAAAGATGCTATTGAAATACTATTTTCACTCAGTAAAAGGGATCATAGAGGTGATTTTTATTCTAAAATATTAAATATGTAAGAAACTCTCATGGTGTATTTTTTCTTTCATAAGAGCAGGTACAAAGAGAAACAAGCTTTATGATGTTGAGCTTCTTTACGGAGGTAAAGTGGGGTGTACTGGTTGACTGAATTGTTGCTTCCAAGGAGTCTCGCCTACTGGTAAGTGAAGCAAAAATGAACTTGTTCAGTCGCGTCCGACTCTTTACGACCTCATGGACTATGCGTGCGGTTCATGGAATTCTCCAGGCCAGAATATTAGAGTGGGTAGCCTTTCCCTTCTCCAGGGGATCTTCCCAACCCAGGGATCAAACCCAGGTCTCCCACATTTCAGGTGGATTCTTTACCAGCTGAGTCACAAGGGAAGCCCAAGAATAATGGAGTGTGCAGCCTATCCCGTCTCCAGCGGATCTTCCTGACCCAGGAATCGAACTGGGGTCTCCTGCACTGTAGGCGGATTCTTTACCAACTGAGCTATGAGGGAAGAACTCTGCCTACCGGTAAAGTTCATACCTATTAAGAGGAGACCTCCAGGACAACATTTCCTTTTTCCCTTCTCTATCCCTCAACAGAAAATGAAACATTATAGGGGAATCTCCAAAAAGAGAAGTAGACATTAAGTAAGAAGTTAACTTATAAAGCAGCAAGTTAACTGGTTTTGACTATGTAAGCAAAGAACTTATACAGATATGAGTTAATTCACTTCACTCTAAAAAGACTCTGAAGTTAAAATTTGAAAGGATTAAAAAAACCTTTTCAATGATACTCAAAGGCAAATTAAGGTACTCAACTAAAGACTCATGAATAGGTTTAAGGTACACAGTAACCCTGAAGAAGAACGAAGCTAGAGGAATTACCAGGTACCAAGGCTGAAGCTACTATTTATTTCAGACTTAATTACTTTGGTAAGTGGGTAAGACAGTGTGGTATTACTGCAAGGATAGACAAAAAGGCCAAGAAATAACACAGTCAGCCAAGTAATACAGCTACACATATATGATCACTTGGTCAACAGCAAAGGCCCCTGTGTGGAGAAAGGATTTTTTTTCAATTAACGATGCATATCACATGATATGCACGTGGGGAAAAAAAGAGCCTTGACTTCTACATCATGCCATCCACAAAATTCAAGATGGATCACAGACCTATGTGCAAGAAGTAAGGCAGAGAAGCTTTTAGAAGATGGAGTATCTTTATGATATGGGGACAGGCAAAGATACAAGGGTCACAAAAATTACTAAAGGGACAGAAACACTAATAAATTGGACTTCATTAAAATTAGCCTTTGGCCATCTAAGGATACCATTAATATAGTACAAAAGCTAGTTACAGACTGGAGATAAACATCTGCAAGACACACATCCATACAAACGACTTATACCCAGAACATGCAAAGAACTGCGACCAGTGACCTAGAAGAAGGCATCCACTTCACAGAAAAACGAGCCAAGGACTCGAAAAGGCACTTCATAAAAGATAACATTCAGATGGTCGGTAAGAACCTGAAAACATGCTCGACGTCATTAGTCATCAAGGAGATGCAAGGTGAAACTAAGAGGCAACTGCTACGATTTCACCAGAATGGCAAAAACTTACAAGTGTGACAACACCAAAAACTGGCAATGATGTGGAGCAACTAGAACACTGATTCACCGCTGGCAGGACTGCCAACTAATCTGATCATCTGGCAAACTAGTTGACAAAATCTACCGAGGGCAAACACCACGTACCCATGATCTGCAATTCCACTGCATGGTAAATACCCCACAGAAGCGGGTGATCGTGCACACCGAAAGACCTGTACCAGAACGGCCACAGCGGAGCAGACTGGAGACAGCCTAGGCCTCGCCTATGGCTGATTCACGCTGACGTTTGACGGAACAAACAGCAAACTGTAAAGCCATTATCCTTCAATTAAAAAGTAAATACATTTTTAAAAAAACTAAAAAACCCCACCAGAAACAAAAATAAATAAAAGAAAAAGAAAAAACAAAATTTAAAAACAAAACAAACAAACAAACCAAATGGATAAACAAATCAGGGCCTATTAACACACACTGCGGTGTATTAACACAATGGAAAACCGTATTACAGTGAAAAAGAACTGGTGGTGGTTCAGCCGTTGCTGCGTCCGACTCTTGCGAACCATGGACTATAGCCCACCAGACTCCTCTGTCCATGGGACTTTCCAGGCAGGGATCCTGGAGTGATCTGCCATTTCCTTCTCCAGGGGAAAAGAAGAATTAGATATTGCCAAAGCAACATCACAGATACAATGCTGGGTGACAGCCAGTCCGAAAACAGTGCGCAGAGTGTAATTCCACTTCCATGCAGTTCAGGACAGTCAAAAGCAATCAGCGGTGGCAGAATGATGACAGGAATGACTCTGGAAGGGCGGGGGATGTACTGCCTAGCAGAGGGCGAGGGGGCTGGGAAAGGCCTGGAGATGGTCTCCAGACTGGTGTGGGCGCTGGTTCCACCGAGCTGCACACTCAACATGTGCGTTTTTTACTATGCAAAAGCTATAGCTCAAAAAAACCACCCCAAGCTAAAGATGGCAGGTGAATCTTCAAAACAATGCCGCATTTTGTACGTGCTGCACTCTTCTTAGATAGAAAGTCTCACCAGACTGTGTGTAAGAACACCGACTCTCTGGTGGCAGGCTTCTCTGTTATTTTGTTGTGGCCCAGGCACTGTCATCCCTAGTGCCCGGTACACAACATACATGCAATAAATATCTGCAGGATAGATTCGCAAAAAGGGGCTGTTACCAAAAATAAGACAAAGCAGTCATTAACCAAAATCCTGGTATAATGAGTTATTTAAATCAACAGAAGTTTATAAAGCTATTGGTAGAACGTCTAAGGATGGTAACTTGAGTTTCCTTAACATGCAAGCATATCTCAGTGTTTTCGAATACCAGAAAGACTAAAATCTGAAGTGAAAATTTCCTCCGAGTGCTCAGGATTTCCACCTGCCAATGCAGGATACACAAAAGACAACGGTTTGATCGCTGGGTCGGGAAGCTCCCCTGGAGGAGGAAATGGCAACCCACTCCAGTGTTCTCGCCTAGGAAATACTAGGGACAGAGAAGCCTGGCAACCACGGCGTTGCCAACAGTCGGACACAGCTGAGTGAGTACACACACAGCTGATTTACAGCGCTGTGTGAGTCCCAGGTGTGCAAATTCTGTCAGTCACTCGGTATTGGCCCGTAGGTTCTTATAAACCAACTTAAAACACCTGCAATTAAAAACACATCCCAAGCTTGAAGACACATCTATTTCTTCTAAATGACTTGAGCCAAAAATAAGTGAAATAGAGTGGAATTTTCCAAAAGTCCACTAAAATGATCTATCTAAAAAGCGGTTCTCAACCAGAGACAAGTTTCTCCCTACCCCTGACATTTGGCAATGTCTGGGTACATTTGTGCTTGTTAACTACTGGAGGGGCTACTGGCATCTACTAGGAAGAGCTCAGGGATGCTGCTAACCACCCTACATGCACGGGCCAACCCTCCACAAAGGAATTTCTCTGGCCCTAAATGTCAATGATGCTGGGAACGAGAAACTGTGATCTAAAATATCACCTTCTGGGGACTTCCCTGATGGGCCAGTGGTTAAGAATCTGCCTTCTGATGCAGGACACATGAGTTCAATTCCTGGTCGGGGAACTAAGATCCATCACGTTGTGGGGCAACTAAGACCTTGCACCCCAACTAGACAGCCTGTGTGCTGCAACTACAGAGCCCCGCGCCACCAGCGCAGAGCCCCACGCCACCGCCACAGACCCCCGTGCCACAAGCACAGGGCCCCGTGCCACCACCACAGAGCCCCGCACCCGCGCCACAGAGCCCCGCGCCCCCGCCACAGAGGCCCGCGCCCCCGCCACAGAGGCCCGCGCCCCCGCCACAGAGCCCCGCGCCCGTGCCACAGAGCCCCGCGCCCCCGCCACAGAGCCCCACGCCCCCGCCACAGAGCCCCGCGCCACCGCCACAGAGCCCCGTGCCCCCGCCACAGAGCCCTGCGCCCACGCCACAGAGAAGCCCATGTGCTGCCGTGGAGACCCAATGCAGCCAAAAATAAATATTTTTAAAAATGATTAAATTTTAAAAAATAAAAGGAAAGTATTATCTTCTGTTAAACTAAAATAAAGAACTTTATTCTCAAACATATGAAGTAAAAGAGTCCAATTTAAGCTGTAAAATAATTCAAGTATCTTTCAACCATTACTTTTTCATGAATATGAAAACTGTATTTTTCAAGTTATTTTATGTTGTACACGTGTCAGTGTTTGACACACACATGTCAAAAAGGAATGTTTAAAGGAAATATCTCCAGAAATAATTAACATCACTCTCATTTCTAGGACCATATTAGGCATATTACTTATTTTAATATCATTTAACATTAACATTACCATAAAAATTAAATTCTCATTTAGAGAGATTAGAATAAGTAAATATCTGCCAAGGTTACATTGCTAGGAAAGGCATAGCTGAAATTTGAACCCACATTATCTCTAAACCCATGGTGTTTCCACTTAAACGCATTAAATTTCAATTTCAAATGAGAGGCAGATCAAAATTAAACAGATCCTGAGTTTCGTTTTCCACTCAGTCAAATATGTCCCTCTAGAAAGTAAACAGCAAAATGAAGAGGCACCTACTTAGGGATTATGTACTAAGAAAAGGGACCAATGTTTTAAAGAATAACCTATAGTTAATATTTTTTATCACAAGTAGAATAAAGTAGTTTTTTAACAAAGTTATATGCCAAAATCATTAGAGACACTCTTGCTCTGATTATACAATAAAATTACAGATAGTAACATCAAAGCCTAAATGCTTTACTGGCCAGAAGCTTATTCTGGACAAATTACTAACATGACCCACCCAGTCATCCCTCCATAATAATATTAGATTCCAGAATACAGTCAATCTAAGAACACGTTCCTATATCATGAATAGACTCTATTACTTTCATCTCAGCACTTAAGGGCTTATCACAAGTCTTTGTGTTGAGAGACAGAAGGGTTCTTACCCTGTTAAAGCCATGTTCACGAGAGTCGTCAACTTCGCCATTACTAGTCACCGGGATTTCTGCTGCTGAACTTTTCGGAGATTCTTGAGCCATGGTAGACTCCTAAAAAAATGAGGAAAGAGACAGTCGTAAGTAACACCAAATCACAAAAGGCAAATATTCAAAAGACTATATTCGTGTTTATAGCACATAAAAGCCACCATTACAGCCTACCTAATCCTTATATAATAAACATGATACCAATATAATAAAAACACATCTGGCTTTTAAAACTGCATTCAACTTAGATTTCTTGATCTTATTGTAGGTACCTTATTGTAGATGCCTGGGGGCAAATGACACAAAAATTTTTTTAATGAAAAGAATGTCATAATATTACTGAAAATGGGCTTCCCTGGAAGCTCAGAGGATAAAGAGTGTGCCTGCAATGCGGGACCCCCGAATTCGATCCCTGGCTCAGGAAGATCTCCTGGAGAAGATCCCTCTATTCTTGCCTAGAGAATTCCATGGAGAGAGGAGCCTGCCAGGCTATAGTCCATGGGGTTGCAAAGTGTCAGACATGACTGAGTGACTATCACACATTACTGAAAATAGTTTTAACCTTGCAGGCTCCCTGAAAGATTCTTGGATCTACAGGCCACACTTTGAAAAACACTGGTATAGAGCAATTTTAAAAGGTGGCACTATCGATCCCTGGGTTGGGAAGATCCCCTGGAGAAGGAAATGGCAACCCACTCCAGTATCCTTGCCTGGAAAATCTCATGGACAGAGGAGCCTGGTGGACTTCGGTCCATGGGGTCGTAAAGAGTCGGGCACGACTGAGCGACTAACACTAACACTGACACTAACGGTAATAGACATGGTTCAATCCCTGGATCGGGAAGATCCCCTAGAGAAGGGGACGGCAACCCACTCCAGTATTCTTCTCTGGAGAATCCCATCAACAGAGGAGCCTGGTGGGCTACCGGCCACAGCGTCACAAGAGTCAGACACAACTGAAGCGACTTGGTACGCTAGCACAAACGAATTTAACCAACACTTAGTGAAACTTGTTATGCGCAAGGCACTCTACTAGATTCCACAGAGTATAAAAAACAAGTAAGGCAGTCACTGCTCTAGGGAAAAGAACCGCTGATTTAGTGTGGGAGATGACTGGACTCTTCAGTAAACACCTAGGACAGTTAAGTATCTGTCCCTTTTTCTTGAGGATCCTCTAAAACTTTTGGAATGCTATAGATTACATAGATCGTAGGGTCTTCCTAGGCCAGATTCCTATTTCTTGGCCACTCTAGAAATGTTCTACTTTCGACAGATCCTCTCTTAATTACACTTCTACTCCTTATACAAACCTCTTTCTTTACCATGACAAATTTTATATTAATACGTAATAATGTTCTAATGTCTGACACAAAGCTGACTAGACTATCTCTGTATCTTTGTATCCCCAGGGCAACAGAACACAGATCTAAGCAAATCAATACATTCCCCCAGGTCAGGCCCCTGAGGGCAGAGACATCAGGGCCATCGATGTTCCATCAGACTGGCCCAGGGTCCGACAAGCAAGAGGTTCTTAACAAAGGCTTGCCGAGTCAAAAGGACGTCGTTACATCAAAAGTCTGCTTCACGGTTACGGAGGTGTTAAGACTGATCATTATACACTCAGGCTCCACACGCACTCCTCTGTCCCACTCAAGGACCTTGGAGCCATATGTTCGTTACTTATGAATATCACTGCGGGAAGACAAACTAACGGGAAGTAACTAAACCAAAAAAAAAAAAAAAAAGTGAATTATCAAGTACCTCAAAATCAGTGTACTTTAATTACTTGGTGACAGTTTCAATAAAAGACTAAAATGTCAAACTGAAGTCCTAATTGTTAAGCCAATGAGAAAAGAACTTTCAAAATAATGTCAAATCCTATTAATATCACTTAAAATATTTCTCAGAAAACTTATTTTCTTGCATTCTTAAAATATCTTATAAAAAATACTGGCTTAAAAAAAAGCCATATTTCAGAGTCTATCATACCACAGGCTTGAAACTAGTGACGGAATTAATAAACTGAACATCTCATGTAAGCCTTGAAAATTGAAAAAAAGAAATTTTAGAGAGAAGATTTCAAAAAGTCAAAGGCAGGAAAACAAAACATTCCTCTGCTTTAGACTGGACTCTGGGGAAGTCTCTGAGCGCATGAGGCTTACTGTAAAGCCCTCCCCGAGCGTGAGTGAGGGCAGGAAGGCCCCCAGAGCTGCAGTGCTGCTATGCCACAAGGCTCGGCCCAGCCTACACAGAGCGCTGAAGCCAAGGCTCTTTAAGCTGTTCCAAATTAAGGCAACGGGACCAGGCCTTTGAGCTCCCACATCCATACCCGATTGTTAGATGCAAGCTATCCGCTAGATAGGGGTATAACTGTGGACAATGCAGCTCTCTTTCGCAGAGGCAATTCCTGGAGAGACTCAGCTATGAGCCCTCAGCAGGCACCAGTCCTGGAAGGAGGGCCCTGGTCCTAAAGCAGGTAACTGAGTCCCTCATCATAGCATCCACTGTATCTTCCTTATGATTATTCTAAAGTAGTATCTACTTTAAAAGGATTTGAAATGTCTTATTTAAATTATATCTGGCTACCTACCTTTATGCATGTATGAAGCCTGGCGTGCTGCAGTCCACGGGGTTGCGAAGAGTCAGACACAATGGACTGAACTGAACTGAACGCATGTATTTACGGACATTCACTGATCTCTAATAAGAGAAACTGCCTCTTTCACAGTCCTCAGTTAAGAGGTGGCCACTGATTGAGCCAAAGAAGAATCCTTGACACAAGGCCTTGCAATTCACAGGCATGACAACAGGGCCTGGTTAGAAAATTACTGCCAATACAGAAAAGAGGAATTTCCAGAGGCAATCAAACTCTTTCTGAAGGTCTGAACTGGGGATATTGAGTGAGTCAACCAGCTAGGGTACTTGTGAAAGTTTGCTGACAAAGTGTTATCTGTGTCTAGATCTTTTTTTTCTAAATTATGACCTTATAATCATAACAAACCTTGCTTTTATATTTTTTTATTGTGGTAAAAAACACATATCATAAAAATTTACCCTTTTAACCATTTCTAAATGTATAGTTCAGCAGGGTTACATATATTTACACTGCTGTGTAATCAATCTCCAGAATTTTTCCATGTTGCAGAACTGAAACTTTATACCTATTAAACAATGACTCCATTTCCATCGTCCTCCAGCTCCCCTACAGCCCTTGGTGAGCATCATTCTACTTTCTATGAGCTTGATTGCTCTAAACACCTCACATCAAGGCAGTCATATAGTATTTGACTTTTTGTGACTGGCTTCCTTCTTTACATGATGTCCTCAAGATTCATCCGTATTGGACATGTGTCAGTCTCCCTTCTTTTTAAGGCTGAATAATAATCGGCTGCATATACTGTTGTTAAGTTGCTAAGTCGTGTTTGTCTCTTTGCAAGCCCATGACTGAAGCACGCCAGGCTTCCCTGTCCTCCACTATTTATCTCCCAGAGTTTGCTCAAGTTGATGTCCACTGCATGTATATACCATATTTATTCAGTTCACCGACGGACATTTAGGGTGCTTCCATTTCTTGGCTATTATGAATAGTGCTGCTATTGCTGTATGAACATGGGTGTGGATGTATCTCTTCAAGATCTTGCTTTCAATTCTTTTGGAAACATACCCCAAAGTGGGACTGCTAGACCACACGGTAATTCAGAAACACAGCAAGACCCTATGGTCCTTGCCCCTCTGTCCCATGTCCTTTGCCTGCCTTTTGTCTGTGGAAAACTTTAGTTGAAGAATAAGCTTAATCAGAGAAACGAGAAATGCAGAAACAAAGGAAAACAGTCAAAGGAGAAAAATAAAAATAATGTGATCATTAAGCATAGTCAAGGACTCTTCGTTCCTTCTCAAGGACTACAGATGATATCCTGAGCCATACTGTGTGAGCTGTCTTATAGATACTGAAATCCCAGGTGAAAGAAGCTAGCTATATGATGACCAGACTGTACGCATGACATAAGCTGCCACAATTCTGAGAACTGGCCTCAAAGAAATGAGAACAAATGGACCTCGGAACTGAAGATTAACTGTGCCTAAAACAATCAAGATGACACTGGTCAGACTGCTGATGGCCAATCTGAAGCTGAGTGCCAGAGGTGACTGCGCTTTTTCTGCATGTAGTCCCCCTCCCCTCACTTCTGTCTACAAAAGCTCTTGCCCCACTGATTGCCAGTAGGGGGAGTCAGCCTTTGGACAGATGTCCATCCTCCCAGCCAGTTGCCAGCATCTGAATTAAAGCAAACTTTCCTTTTCACCAACCTAGGCTGTTTATTGGCTTTTCAGTGGCAAGCAGCCAGACCCCAAACTCTTCTGGTAACAAGTTTATTTTTAATGTTTTTAGGAAACACTACACTATTTTCCATTAACGGCTTCACCATTTTATATTCCTACCAATAGTGCATAAAGGCTCTAGTTTCTTCATATCCTCACCAATAACTGTTATTTACAATTTTAAAATAGTAACCATCCTAACAATGAGATATCTCCTCACAGGAGGGGAGATATCTCCTTACAGGAGATATCTCACTGTGGTTCTGATTTGCAGTTCCCTAATGATTAGTGGACATGAACAACAGACTGGTTCCAAATAGGAAAAGGAGTACATCAAGGCAGTATATTGTCACCCTGCTTATTTAACTTCTATGCAGAGTACATCATGAGAAACGCTAGGCTGGAGGAAGCAAAGCTGGAATCAAGATTGCCAGGAGAAATAATAACCTCAGATATGCAGATGATACCACCCTTATGGCAGAAAGTGAAGAACTTAAAGAACCTCTTGATGAAAGTGAAAGAGGAGAGTGAAAAAGTTGGCTTAAAGCTCAACATTCAGAAACCTAAGATCATGGCATCCGGTCGCATCACTTCATGGCGAATAGATGGGGAGACGGTGGAAGCAGTGTCAGACTTCATTTTTCTGGGCTTCAAAATCACTGCAGATGGTGACTGCAGCCATGAAATTAAAAGACGCTTACTCCTTGGAAGGAAAGTTATGACCAACCTAGACAGCATATTAAAAAGCAGAGACATTACTTTGCCAACAAAGGTCCATCTAGTCAAGGCTATGGTTTTTCCAGTGGTCATGCATGGATGTGAGAGTTGACTATAAAGAAAGCTGAAGACTGAAGAACTGATGCTCTTGAACTGTGGTATTAGAGAAGACTCTTGAGAGTCCCTTGGACGGCAAGGAGATCCAATCAGTCCATCCTAAAGATCAGCCCTGGGTGTTCATTGGTAGGACTGATTTTGAAGCTGCAACTCCAACACTTTGGCCACCTCATGCAAAGAGTTGACTCACTGGAAAAGACCCTGATGCTGGGAAAGACTGAGGGCAGGAGGAGAAGGGGACGACAGAGGATGAGATGGTTGGATGGCATCACCAACTCAATGGACGTGGGTTTGGGTAGACTCTGGGAGTTGGTGATGGACAGGGAGGCCTGGCGTGCTGCGGTTCATGGGGTCGCAAAGAGTCAGAAATGACTGAGCGACGGAACTGAATGATTAGTGTTGTTGAACACTTTTTCATATGTTTGTTGGCGATTTATGTATCATCTTTGAAGAAATGTCTATTCAAGTCTTTAGTCCATATTTTAATTGGGTTCTTTGTGTTTTACTTCTTGACTTCTAGGACTTTTCTACATATTCTGGATATTAATCTCAAAAGATGTATAATTTGTAAATATTTTCTCTCAATTCTGTAGGCTACCTTTTTACTCTGTTGGTTGCGATAAACATTTTGATGTATGATAACTATTTGATGTATAAGAAGGTTTTAGTTTAGATGTAGTTCAATTTGTCCATTTTTGCTTTTGTTGCTAGTGCTCGATGTCACGTTCAGGAAATCTCTGCCAAAACTACTATCAAAAGCACTTCCTCTCAGTTTTACAGTTACAAGCCTTACACTTAGGTCTCTCATACATTTTGGGGCTGATTTTGTGTATGGTATAAGATAGGGTCCAGCCTGCATGTTGATATACAGTTTTCCCGGCACCATTTGTTAAAGAGGCTTTCCCTTTTCCACGGAGGGGTCTCATCATCTTGGATACTTTTGAGAGCCCTATTTTCTTCACTGCCACTGCATCCTTACAATATATCCAGATTATCTGAGGCTACTGGAGTTAAGTTTCTACTTCTTGCAAATAAGAGATACACAGATACTAACCTCATAGCTCAGTTGGTAAAGAATCTGCCTGCAATGCAGGAGACCTAGGTTTGATCCCTGGGTGGGGAAGATCCCCTGGAGAAGGAAATGGCAACCCACTCCAGTATTCTTGTCTGGAGAATCCCATGGAGGAGCCTGGCAGGCTATATAGTCCGTGGGGTTTTAAGAGTCGGACACGACTGAGTGACTAAACCACCACAGATACTAACTAGATGCTTGATCTCTAATCCAGCCAGAAAGACTAAGGTTTGTTATCTACATAATTATCACTCTTCCAAAAATCATAAGATATGCTCTTGCTTTCTCCCTCCTAACATCAGCTAGATTCAACAGGCACTTGCTATCTTCTATGCAACATGCACGGGATAAAACAGAAACAGAAATCAGATCTTGGCTTCTAAGAACTAGAAGTGCTGGCAAAAAGCAGTTACAATACAGTGTTGTGAGCACCTGAGGGAGGCACTTAATACGGTAAGCACTCAGAAGGAAACCTTAATCAGGGGTGGATACTTTAGCTGAACCTTGTAGGATGACAGATGGGACACAGTAAAGGAGAGATTCTAAATAGAAAAAATAACAGGAGCAGGATAGAATCTAGTATATTCCAGAAACCCAAGTAAAGCAATTTAGCTAGAATGGCGATTGTTCATTCACACATTCATGGATTCAACTGATTTATTGAGCTCTCTGATGTGCTGGGCAGGATGTCAGATACTCCAGACAGAGTGGTGAACCAAACAGAGAAAACTTCCTACCCTCAAAGAGCTTATATCCTAGTTGGGGAAAACAAACAAATAAATACACACAGTATACAGTCCTAAATGCTAATGGGCATGTATATAAACACATTTGTTCATGAATGCGCTGTTTTAAACAAGGTGGTCAGGGAAAAACTTAAAAGAGGCATCATATTAGTAAAGTGAGGGAGTACAGAGCCCCAGGCAGAGGAAAGAGTAAACACAAAGACGGGAGGTGGGAACAGGCCCAGCTTCTCCAGGAGCAGGAGGCAGTTTGCGGCCAGGGAGAACAGAGAGAAACGTCAGCGAGGCAGCAGGACCACCACGTGAGAGGCAACAGGGACACGTGAGAGGCAGCAGGAACACGTGAGAGGCAGCAGGAACACGTGAGAGGCAGCAGGACCATGTGAGAGGCAGCAGGGACGTGTGACCGGCAGCAAGGACACGTGAGAGGCAGCAGGGACACGTGAGAGGCAGCAGGGACACGTGAGAGGCAGCAGGAATACGTGAGAGGCAGCAGGAACACGTGAGAGGCGGCAGGAATACAGGAGAGGCAGCAGGAACACAGGAGAGGCAGCAGGAACACGTGAGAGGCAGCAGGGACACGTGAGAGGCAGCAGGAATACGTGAGAGGCAGCAGGGACACGTGAGAGGCAGCAGGACCATGTGAGAGGCGGCAGGGACACGTGAGAGGCAGCAGGACCATGTGAGAGGCGGCAGGGACGTGTGACCGGCAGCAAGGACACGTGAGAGGCAGCAGGGACACGTGAGAGGCAGCAGGGACACGTGAGAGGCAGCAAAGACATGTGAGAGGCAGCAGGGACACGTGAGAGGCGGCAGGGACACGTGAGAGGCAGCAGGGACACGTGAGAGGCAGCAGGAACACGTGAGAGGCGGCAGGAATACAGGAGAGGCAGCAGGAACACGTGAGAGGCAGCAGGACCACGTGAGAGGCGGCAGGGACGTGTGACCGGCAGCAAGGACACGTGAGAGGCAGCAGGGACACGTGAGAGGCGGCAGGGACACGTGAGAGGCAGCAAGGACACGTGAGAGGCAGCAGGAACATGTGAGAGGCAGCAGGACCACGTGAGGTGCTAAAGACACTGGCGAGACTTCCAGATTTATTCCTAGTGAAATGAGAAACCACCGGAGGGTTCTGAACTTTAGAGTGAAATGATCTGACTTACATTTAAGGACCACTCTTTTCCTGCTGCGGTGCACTAAACTCTAAGTGAGCACAAGGAGAAGCAGGGAGAGTAATTTTATGGGATAATCTAGGCAAGAGATCATGGTAGCTTGGAGTGGGGTGACAGTGGCTGAGGAGGTAAGAGGTGGTTAGACTCTAGACATATCCTGAAGGTAGAACAAACTGGAATTCCTTACAGACAGATGTGAGAGATGGGAAAAAGAGAGGTCAAGGACAACTACAAAGGTTTCTGGCCTGAGCAGCTGTTAAAGTGGAACTGCTGTTAATAGAACTAGGCAAGACTCAGGGTGGAGCACAAGGTAGAAAAAACAGCTAGAGTTTAGATCAGGATATATTAAGGTTTGTACAGGTAAGGGTACTAGGCTTTTGGGTATATGAGCTTGAAGTCCAGAAGAAAGCTTGAAGCTGGGGATAAGAAATTTATAAGTCACTGGTGTTGTAGACGGCATTTAAATTCCTGGACTACATAAGATTACCTAGATCAGGGGTCAGCGAGCATTTTCTATAAAGGGGCAAATGGCAAACACTATAGGCTTTTGTGAGCCTACACAACTACTCAACTTTGCTGTCAACTCTGATGCTGTAGACCAAAGCAGCCAAAGAAAATACGTAAATAACTAGCCATGGATTCGGGACTGGCTCAGTGGTAAAGAATCACGCAGGAGCCACAGGAGACATGGGTTTGATCCCTGGGTTGGGAAGATCCCTTGAAGGAGGAACGGCAACCCGCTCCAGCGTTCTTGCCTGGAGAATCCCACGGACAGAGGAAGCTGGCGGGCTGCAGTCCAAATGGTCACAGAGAGTCAGACACAGCTGAGTGAGTGAGCACACGCATGGATCTGGCTTGGCTTTTGACCTAGAAAGTCAATGCAGATAGGAGAGCTGTGCAGATGGAGCTCTAGGACATGTCAATATCTGGACATGGGAGGAACCAGCCAAGGAAACTCAGAAGGGACGGCAAGCAGGGTAGGAGGGAAAACCACAACAGGCGGCTTCCAAGAACAGGTAAAAAAGAAGGCAGGTTTTTGTTTCTAGAACTATACTAAACCCTTCCCCAACCCTGCACAGAAAACAACTGCAAAAGCTGAACACAATTTAAAAGCAATTATTTGAAGGCACTGGAGAGCAAAGAGAAGCTAGTGGAGAGCACATGCTTGCTTGGAGAAGGGGAGACAGGGAGCTATGCGAGAAGTTTCCATCTCTTTGGCTTGTAGATAAAAACTAAATCCTGTCCATGCTGTGCACCCAGTAGCTGTCAGGGCATCCAGTGGAAAACTAGTCTTTTCAGTTGGGGAAAAGTTAAGCTGACAAAAGTAAAAGGAAGGGGGTAATACTGAAAAAGAAAGGTCCAGAAAGGGGATCTCTAACCCCTCAATGTACCTGCACAGACAAGAAACTAAGTTTGTAATGCAAGCCCAGCCAAGAAAATTAGCAACCAAAACAAAGTAATACTCACTGGAAAAGAGTAAGACCATCTCCGATCTCCACATCTCAATGTTCAAAATGTTCAGGATCCAACCCCAAATTCCCAGATATATAACGAACCAAGAAAGTGACACAGGATTCCCAGGAGAAAAGAAAAATAATTTAGTCTGGCTCTGATATGAAGCAGAGACTGGAACGGATACAGATTCAAACAAAGCTACAGTACCTGCAAATAAGTGAAACATTTTCAATGGATCAAAAATCTCAGTGGAAAAAAATAGGAATTCTCTCAGCACAGTAAAAATGAAGCAAATGGATTCTATTACAGAATTGAAAACCACAATTTTTCAAAGAAAAAATCACTAGATGGACCTAGCCAAATGAAGATGACATACAAAACAGTAAGTAAAACTAAATAAATATTAATTATCCAAGGTAGAGAGTAGAGCAAAAACAAAGACTAAACGAAAAGCTTCATGGAACCATAAGACACTATTAAATATTCCAACTTATGTGTAAGTAAAATGCTAGAAGAAAAGGATACAGAAAAAGTATTTGGAGAACTAATGGCCCAATTTTTTCCAAATCTGATGAAAGACAAAAATTTATAGATGCAAGATATTTAATGAACAACATGCAGAATAAACACAAAGTACATCACAGTCAAACTATTTAAAGATAAAGAGGTAAGCTCAAAAGCAGCAAGAGAAAAAAAATATTACTATCAGAAACAAAATTCCAACAAACGGCTGATTTCTCATCAAAAACTGTAAATGCCAGAAGAGAGGAGAACACTGGTAAAAAGAACGCTGTCCACCTAGAACTCTATATCCAGGGAAAATATTAGGAATTACAGAGGGTACTAAGGGTATTTTCAAGTAAAACTAAGAGAATTCATCCCCAGCAGACCGGAACTATACAAAATGCTAAACGAAATTCTCCTGCTGAAGGGAAATAAAACCAGACAGAAAAAAATGAATGTTCAGAAAAGAATGAGAAAGAAATGAAATGGTAATTACCTGGGTAAACACAAAAACCATTTTGTTTTTACCAATTCATCTCAATTTCTTTATAAACCATATAACTGCTTAAAGCAAATGTTAATAACATCATTTCTGTGGTTTACAATGTACCCAGATGTAACATATACAAAACAAGTCTATCAAAGAACAAGAAGGGAGGCCAGGGAAATACTGCCTCACTGGAAAAGACCCTGATGCTGGGGACGACTGAAGGCAGAAGAAGAGGGTGACAGAGGATGAGACGGTTGGATGGCATCACCGATTCAATGGAAATGAACTTGGGCAAACTTTGGGAGACGGTGAGGGACAGGGAAGCCTGGCGTGCTGCAGTCCATGGGGTCACATGACTTAAGGATTGACCAACAAAAGGGAAATATAGACCTAAAAGGTTACGAAATTTCTGTTTTAAGAGAAAAGCAGTACACTATTAATTGTAAGTGAAATATGACAAGTTTAATATGTACACTATGATCACTATCACAAGCCCTGTCACGTGGCTTGCAGGATCTTAGTTCCCTGACTGAGACTGAACCCAGACCGCTGGCAGTGAAAGCACAGTGGTCTAATCGCTGGACCATCAGTGAAGCCCCTGAATATATGTGTGTGTATACATATATTTAATGACCCTACAAGAGATGCACTTTAAAGACAAAGGTATAAATACTACTGATTGAAAATAAATAGATGAACAAAGATATACCATACAAAGAGTAGGCGTAAGAAAGTTGGCACAGTTTTATTATTAACAATATCTGATAAAATAGTTTTTTTAAGTATTACCAGAGATAAAGAGGGTAGTATCACTCTTGATATTTCATAATGATAAAATGATCAATTCATTAGGAATACACAACAATCAAAATGTGTTATGTTGGTTGCAATAACAGAGCTTCAAAATAAATGAAACATTGACAGAATTAAAAGGAGAAACAGAATTCCACACAGTTGGAGACTTTACCATCACTCTTATAGCAACTGACAGAACTAGACAAAGAAAACCAGCATAAACACAGAAGATCTGAACACCATCAACCACTCACAGAATAGGAAACAATAATGGCAGAACATATATTATTTTCATGTGAACATGCTGTGTTCAGCAAAACAGACCATCTTTTAGGCCATAAAACATAACTCAATAAATTTTAAAAGACTGAAACCATATAAAGAACGTTCTATGACCACAGAGAAATTTAATTACAATCAACTCACACAAGATATGCAGGGACCTCCCCCAAATTTGGAAACTAAACAACATATCTAAAACATTAATATGAAAACAAAGAAATCACAAGAGAAAGAAAATATTTTTTAACTAAATGAAAATGAAAATGCAGGGGAGGGGGAGGAAAAAAAAAAGAAAGAAAATGAAAATGCACCACAGCAGTATTTGCGGGATGCACCTAAGGAAGCATCGCTGAAAGCAATCTATAGCTTTAAATGCTTACATCTGAATAGATCTTAAACCAACAATCTAAGATTGCACCTTAAGAAAACAGAAAATGAGCAAATTAAACTAAAAGTAAGATGCAGGAAGGAAATAATAAAGACCAAAAATCATGGAAACAGATGGTAGATAGTAGAACACCTGGCTCCTATACTTGATAAAGCTTAAGTTCACGAAAAAGTAGATGAACTGTTGCAGATAAAAGCAGACAAGACAAAAGACAGCTAAATACAACATGTATTATAGACTGGATCACAAAGCAGGAGAGAATAGCTGTGAAGGATATTACTGGAACAACTGTGGATTAAATAATAGTACTGTATCAATTTCCTTAATAGTTTTCTTAATTTTGATTAAAGTACTAAGATTATATAAGAGAAAGTCCTTGTTCTTAGGAACAAATGTACATAACGTCTGCAAAACTCTCTCAAATGAGAACTGGTTTCTTCTGTTCTCTTCAAAAGAGAAGAAACTCTGTATTTAAAGAGAAAATGTTAAAGTAAATAGGACAAAACAATGGTGAATCTGAACAAAGAGTTTAATTTTTCTGTATGAAATTTTATCAAAATTAGGTTTTAAAAATAAAAATGACAAGGAGGCTAGCAAAGTATGTAGGAGGCTATCATGGTGGACTTTATAAACGCTGGACCAAGAACTGTGAACTTCTAAAAGAGATATGAAGAGGGAAGTAGAAAAATCTGATCAACTTATTTAGTGAACAGCCTGATAGGCAGTTAGGCTGAAGGGAAAGAAGGAATGGCTAGAAGTAGAAAAACCATTTAGGAAGCATTTTACAGCGTGAGTAAGAAATAATAACGATCTAAATGAAGGCTGTGGGAATAGAAAAAGGTGAATTCTTTTCTGAGAATTCCTCAGGAGGTAAAGTAAGAGCCTTACAGAGTGACTAGATCGTGGGGGACCAAGAGTAGGGGAGAAATGTAGGGTAATCCAGGCCTTCTCCCTGCTCCCTACCCAACTGTTGGCTTGGGCAATGAGAAAGCCAAACATGTCACTCACCAAAGGGCACAGCAGAGTCCCCAGAGGCACAGAACGCTTCCTTCAAAATGCAGTGAGAACCACTGCTACAAGCATGCACTAGACTCTTCCAGCACACATACAGTCTCAGTGTTAGGAAAGAGCCACAAGTCACTTGTGTCCGACTCTTTGGGACCCCGTGGACTATAGCCCACCAGGCCCCTCTGTCCATGGAATTCTCCATGCAAGAATACTGGAGTGGGTAGCAATTCCTTTCTCCAGGGAGTCTTTCTGAACCAGGAAAAGAACCCGGGTCAGGCAGATTCTCTAACCATCTGAGTCACCGGGACAGCCCTGTCATTCAGTTTAATTTGTCATGCAGATTAAGACCACAGATCAGAATACTACTAACACCCATTAGAATGGCCAAATTTAGAAAGACTGACAAAATTAAGTGTTAGCAAGTATGTCGGTTCTCATACATTGCTGGTGCAAGTAAAATTTGGTAAAATCACTTTGAAAACTTTCTGGCAATACTATTAAACATGTGCCTATTCTACAACCCAGAAATTCTCCTCCTAGGAAACACACCCGTGAAATATGGTGCATCTGTCCATCATAAAACAAGTACAAGACTTTTCACAGCAGCTTTACCCATAAGACAGCTGAAAACCAAAGACAACTCAATGTCCATCAACAGCAGAACAGAGAAAGAAACTGCAGTGTAATCAAACAATGGAACACTACAGCAGTGTAGTAATAAAATAGAACAGCAATAAAACAGAACTACTGCTATCAAAAACAGAAAATTCTTACAGACCATGTTGAGCCAATGAAGCCAGACCCAACGAATATCTACTATACGATTCAATTCAAGAAGAAAACCAGAAAGGTATGATGACGGTAGGCAGAACAGCAGTTATCTTGGGGTGGGGACTTCTGCTTTCGTTTCTGCACGTTAAGGAGCTTGGAAATCACCATCTCATTCTAACAAGCACACTGAACACACTAAAAACTCAACAAGTCTTCTTGGATTCATAAAAGAGGGGAGGACACAGGGCACACTGTTACTCCTAAAACTGGACAGAGGCAAATGCAAAGAGTCATGACTTACTAGAACAAAAACCAGTGGGAACCACCTCAGTAACCAATGTTGTGGCAGGAAAATCTGAACTGTAATCAATGAGTTGCTGGAGGCTCAGCGTGGATAACTCTTGAGAGTTAAAGACTCCAGAGGAACCCAGTCAAAAGCAAGGACCCACAATGCTTTCAAGAACGGGACCAGGTTACCCCAGTAAATATCACAGAAAAACTCCCTCATCCTTCCAGCAAGTGGTGAGAACTGGAACCACTGTGGAACACACTCAGCAGTCCATCCTTGGCTCCTCTCTTCTGGAGCATAGGCTCCAGGGCATGTGGGCTTCAGCAGTGTGGCTCACAGGCTGAGCTGCTCCACACAGCATGTGGAATCTTCTCAGACCAGGGATTGAACCCGAGTCCCATGCTTTGGCAGGAGAATTCTTATCCACTGCCCCACCAGGGAGGTCCCTAAGTACTCTATTCTTAACAAGGCTTACCCTCAGGAGAAACGAGAACCTAGCCTGCTTGGGCATAACCAGCAGCTAACAGGGCTGAGCAGGGAAACAGCCACACCCAGCACATTCCAGCTATCCTGTGCCACCTAAAGAGAGGAGAGAAAAAATGAGAAACACTCGAGAAAGTCACAATCCAGAGGCACAGGCTCACTAGAAGACTGACACCTAATCATAGGATATATAACGCTCCCCTCCTCCTACACTTGACGCCCACATTTACAGCAGGTCCTTTCACCTGATACATCATGTCCGATTAACAAGCAAAAATTACAAGGTCTACAAAAGGCAAAAAACACAATTTGAAGTCACAAAGCAAACATCACAATCAGAAATGGCACAGATGTTGGAATTACCAGACTAGGAACTTAAAACAACTATGAGTAATATGGGCTTCCCTGGTGGCTCAGAAGGCTGTAATGGATAAAGCAGACAGCATGCATGAACACCTGGACAACATGAACAGAGATGTATAAATACTAAGAAAGAACCAAAAAGAAATGCGAGAGATAAAAATCACTTATAACAGAAATGAAGAATGCCTTTGATGGGTTTATTAGTAGACTTCACAATGACTTTGGAGTAGGCAAATATTTTCTTAGGAAATGGAAAACATAAACAATAAGAGAAACACTGATAATTTGGACTTCATCAAAATTAAAAATGTCTTTTCAAAATGACACCATTTAAAAGATGAAAAGACAAGCTACAGATTGGGAGAAAATAGATGTAACGTAAGTATCTGACAAACAACTGGTGTTCAAAATAAACTGTTGCTTAGTCGCTCAGTCATGCCGGATTCTTCTGCGACCCCATGGACTGCGCCCACCAGGTTCCTCTGTTCACGGGATTTCCCAGGAAAGAATACTGGAGAGGGTTGCCATTTCCTTCTCCAATACACTGCTGGAGGAAATGTAAAAAACCACTTCACTTAGCAATTTCTTATGAAATTAAACATACACTTGATCATGACTCATACACCTAAGCATTTACCAGAAAACTAAAAACAAACGTCCCACAGTTCAGTTCAGTTCAGTGGCTCAGTCGTGTCTGACTCTTTGTGACCCCATGAATCGCAGCACGCCAGGCCTCCCTGTCCATCACCAACTCCCAGAGTTCACTCAGACTCACGTCCATCGAGTCAGTGACGCCATCCAGCCATCTCATCCTCAGTCGTCCCCTTCTCCTCCTGCCCCCAATCCCTCCCAGCATCAGAGTCTTTTCCAATGAGTCAACTCTTCACATGAGGTGGCCAAAGTACTGGAGTTTCAGCTTTAGCATCATTCCTTCCAAAGAAATCCCAGGGCTGATCTCCTTCAGAATGGACTGGTTGGATCTCCTTGCAGTCCAAGGGATTCTCAAGAGTCTTCTCCAACACCACAGTTCAAAAGCATCAATTCTTCTGTGCTCAGCCTTCTTCACAGTCCAACTCTCACATCCATACATGACCAAAGGAAAAACCATAGCCTTGACTAGACGGACCTTAGTCGGCAAAGTAATGTCTCTGCTTCTGAATATACTATCTAGGTTGCTCATAACTTTTCTTCCAAGGAGTAAGCATCTTTTAATTTCATGGCTGCAATCACCATCTGCAGTGATTTTGGAGCCCAAAAAAACAAAGTCTGACACTGTTTCCACTGTTTCCCCGTCTGTCATGATCTTCGTTTTCTGAATGTTGAGCTTTAAGCCAACTTTTTCACTTTCCTCTTTCACTTTCATCAAGAGGCTTTTGAGTTCCTCTTCACTCTCTTCCATAACGGTGGTGTCATCTGCATATCTGAGGTTATTGATACTTCTCCCAGCAATCTTGATTCCAGCTTGTGTTTCTTCCAGTCCAGCGTTTCTCATGATGTACTCTGCATATAAGTTAAATAAGCAGGGTGACAAGATAGAGCCTTGATGTACTCCTTTTCCTATTTGGAACCAGTCTGTTTTTCCATGTCCAGTTCTAACTGCTGCTTCCTGGCCTGCATACAGATTTCTCAAGAGGCAGATCAGGTGGTCTGGTATTCCCATCTCTTTCAGAATTTTCCACAGTTTATTGTGATCCACACAGTCAAAGGCTTTGGCATAGTCAATAAAGCAGAAATAGATGTTTTTCTGGAACTCTCTTGCTTTTTCCATGATCTAACGGATGTTGGCAATTTGATCTCTGGTTCCTCTGCCTTTTCTAAAACCAGCTTGAACATCAGGAAGTTCACGGTTCACGTATTGCTGAAGCCTGGCTTGGATAATTTTGAGCATTACTTTACTAGCGTGTGAGATGAGTGCAATTGTGCGGTAGTTTGAGCAGGCTTACTTATAAGAGCCCAAAATAAGAAGAAAAAAATGTCCATCAACAGGTTAATGGATAAACAAGGTATAGTTTATACTTATAATGGAATATTCCTCAGCAATAAAAAGGAGTGAATTACTGATGTATACAATAACTGTTGTTTAATCTCAATATTCTGAGCCAAAAATCCAGACACAAAAAGCATACATGCCAGAACTGCAGAACACAAAATTCTCACTTTTGTAGATGAAGAAGGGCCTCCCAGGTGGCCCAGTGGTAAAGAATCCACTGCCAGCGTAGGAGATACAAGAGATGGCGGTTCAATCTTGGGGCTGGGAAAATCCCCTGGAGAAGGAAAAGGCAACCCACTCCAGTATTTCTGCCTGGAAAATCCCATGGATAGCGGAGCCTGGAGAGCTACAGTCCACAGAGTCACAGAGTCGGACATGACTGAACAGCTGAGCACACACAGAGCACACAAAACTAAGGTATCATGACAGCCCAGCTCTTGCCCAAGGAGGAGGGTGGATACAGGAGGGCTGCCTGCAACAGTGCACAAGAAGCTTTGTCTGCGTCTGCACTGAGGTTATGGTTTCCCAAATGTATATACTTGTCACAACTCATCCAACTGTACATTTTAAATGAACATGTTTTATCATATGCAAAATGTACCTCAATAAAGTCAGCTTTTCACAGGGTGAAATTCCATTCTACCACCTCTAATGGGAGAGGATCTGCTTTTCTTGAAAGCCCCAAATCCACCCCTAGGGAGACCACACCAGTCTTGTGGTGGCAGGTGTATGGTCCTGAATATAGTGCCCACCTACCAGCAAGGACTGACTTGCAGCTCTAAGACCCAGCAGCAAATAAAGTTTACCAATTTTCCAAAACTGGTCTTCATGACAAAAATAAACTAGGCCAATGCCCTCTCACTATAAAAACGTCACACAATCCTAAGTGTTATTTATAGAAACATATTCCCTATTTGACCCAGAGTCTGAAATCTCACAAGTATTCTCCTCTAAGTGAATAAAAAATGGCAGAGCATAAAAAAAAAAAAAAATCCCTCTGATCCTCAGATTCAGTGTCCCTCATCCTGGAGCTTTTAAAACAGCAACAGAGGCAATGACTGGTTTGCCAAGTCAGGCTTTAGCCAAGTACTGAGTCTATATCTCATTCTTCTGGCTGCCCAGTCACAGTCCCCTTCTAATATCAGGGAAAGCCTCCACGTAAGGCTGGGGAAAGGCAGAACCTGCTTCTTCTTATATAAAAGCTCAAAATACCTGGGAATCAAGCGAATACCTGCAGCCAGATGACTTGAGTTCAATCCCTAGCTCTTCCACATATTATGTAAACTTCCTAAAAGTCCCAAAGGTCCTGAACTTCTCTTTCCTCATCAGTAAAATGGTATTAGTACCTACCTCAGTTGTTGTAACAATAAAATGAAATTAGAAGTATTTAGAAAAGTGTCAGGCTAAGCTCTACTAAGTCACATTATTATTGTTTGTTCCCAGGCTTTGGGGAACTGGCCATGCAACCTAGGTTCTGTGAAGGCACGTGCCCCAGGCCTGCGATCAGAAACTAGTGACAAGAGGAGTGATGAGAACTCACTGAGGGGCGGCAGTAACTGCGGTGAGACCAAGCTGCCACTACAGGGGGCAGCACCAGTTACCACAGCCAGTACCCAGAGTCCTGGCAGTGCCAGCTGCCCAGCCCCAGCAGCACAGTGCCCGCGCTGAAACCGTGCTGAACTGGGATCTGGGGCATACTCCCCGATAGGGAACCTGGATTCTGGCTTCCAACTTCCTTGTAAGTTACCTCAGATCCTCTTAGTAAATGTCTTTTCTATGTAAGTGACCTGGAATTGGTTTCATCTGCTTGCAACATAAGATACTGAAAGCTGAACTACAAGAATTGGATAAATGGGAAGAAGTCTTACAATATCTTTGTAAGTACTTTTGAGTATCAATGATAACTATGAAACGCTCCAGAAACCTTTCAGAATGCTAGTAAATGAATTACCTATGAAACCTGTTTGATAGCTGCATGGTTCCCTAATTTGCCAGTAAGAACTAAATGCTGACCTTTCTTAACTGCCTTCTATCAATATATGCCAGGTGCCATGCTAACAAGCTTATTACCTGAAGTATTTCCTTTAACGTTTACAACTGCCCTGTGAGGAGTTAATGTTAGTAGTTCAGTCGTGACCGACTCTTTGTGACCCCGTGGACTGCAGTCCTCTAGGCCTCTGTCCATGGGGTTCTACAGGCAAGAACACTGGAGTCAGGAGCCATTTCCTTCTCCAGGAGGTGTTCCTGACCCAGGGATTGAACCCAGGTCTCCTGTACTGCAGGCGGATTCTTTACCATCTGAGCCACAAGGGAAGCCCGTGAGGGAGATAAAATTTTCCCAATTTAACAGATAAGAAAACTGAGGACTAGGTCGGTTAAAGGATTAAAATAATTTAAATAATGTACCCTCTTGCAAATGGAGCCCTACAATGAAAACAATGAGTACTGACTATGTGTCAGGTACTGTTGTATCTGTTTTTCACATATTAACTGATTTAATTCTAATTGCTCAATATGCACTGTCTCCTTCAAAACCCACAAAACTCTCAAACTTAGGTACCATTATTCTATCTGTTTTACAGGTAAGAAGACAGATTAAGAAATCTCTCAATGACAGGCAGCTACCAAGTGATGAAATGGGATTTAATCTGGCACACTGGCTTCAAGAGGCCGTATTTTTAACCTCAACATTACACAGTCTCTCAAAGGTGAGTGAAACACATGGGTCATGGCAGCCAATATACTTGCTTTCAGACATTTATGAGTCAAACGCACTGTTTCCTTGTTGCTGACCACTTGTACTGCTGTTTTCTCTATTTCCGTATCATTCTACACAGTTAGAGCAGCATTTGTCTTAATCTGACCCTTCACTTTCAACAATTCAAGACTGAAGCATCAGCTTCCAATTATGTCATTAGTGCTGCCTTTTGCTAATACCAGAACCCCAGAGACAGCTGCATCTAGGACTTCCTACTCCTAGTTGTGGGAGACTGCATAATTCAACTAGGATGTCTGGGAATCAGGAGCTTCAAGACACGGACTAAGCCTGTTATTGCAAATAGCATCAGCTGCCAGAAAATACGGATGTTACCTGATAACTTCATAGTTATTAACTGGGGTCAATTTTAGTACCCATCTCCCCCCACACTCTAAAGACATTTCTGTATGTTATAGCTGAGGATGGCATGCTACTGGCATCTTGAAGATGCAGGGCAGGAATGTTGCCAGAGGTCCTACAATGCACAGGATAATGTCCCACAATAAAAAACCTTATAGCAAAATATGTCATATTGTTAAGGCTGAAAAACCCTGTAAATAGCCTGATGCTACATCAGTTCAGTTCAGTCGCTCAGTCGTGTCCGACTCTTTGCGACCCCATGAATCGCAGCATGCCAGGCCTCCCTGTCCATCACCAACTCCCAGAGTTCACTCAGACTCACATCCATCGAGTCACTGATGCCATCCAGCATCTCATCCTCTGTCGTCCCCTTCTCCCCCTGCCCCTAATCCCTCCCAGACTCATACTGCTTCTTATAATAGCAGAACTTATTGGTCTAATACATACTCACTTTATCAAATTACCTATGACATCTTTCAGAGAAGTAGAACAAATAATCCTAAAATTATATTGAACCAGAATTTCCAGAGCAATCCTAAGGAAAAAAACAAAGCTGGAGGCATAACCTTTCCAGACTTCAGACAATACCACAAAGTCACAATAATCAAAACAGTGTGGTATTGGAGGAAAAAAAAAACCCAAATATATGGATCAATGGAACAGAACAAAGAGCCCAGAAACAAACCCATACACCTACAGTCAATTAATATTTAACAAAGGAAGCAAAAATACACAACGGGGAAAAGACAGTCTCTTCAGCAAATGGTACTGGGAAAGCTGGACGGCCTCATGTAAATCAATGAAGTTAAAACACACCCTCACACCATATACAAAAATAAACTCAAAATGGCTTAAAGCATTGGTCCCCAACCTTTTTGGAACCAGGGACTTATTTCATGGAAGACAATTTCTCCATTGCCCAGGCGTGAGAGGGATGGTTTGGGGATGATTCAAGCACATTACATTTATTGTGCACTTTATTTCTAATCTAAGGACACTGATCTGACAAGAGGTACTGGTCTTCAGTCTGGAAGCTGGGACCCCTGGCTTAAAGACTTAAAATATAAAGCATGACACCATGAAACTCCTAGAAGAAAACACAGGAAAAACATTTCCTGCCATAAATTGTACAGACGATTTTTTAGGTCAGTCTCCCAAGGCAAAAGAAACCAAAGCAAAAAGAAACAAATGGGACCTAATCAAAAGAAGCTTTCACACAGCAAAAGAAACTATAAACAGAAAGAAAAGACAACCTATGAACTGGGAGAAAATATTGGCAAATGATGTGACTGATAAGGGCTTAATCTCCAAACTATACAAATAGCTCATACAACTCAATAACCAAGCAAACAACCCAATCAAAAAATGGGGAGACACTTAAGTAGACATATTTCCAAAGAAGACACACAGATGGCTAACAGGCACATGAGAAGATGCTAAACACTGCTAGTTACTAGAGAAATGCAAATCAAAACTACACCTCACACCAGTCAGAATGGCCACCACCAAAAAGTGTACAAACAAGTGCTGGAGAGGAAATAAAGAAAAGAGAAGCCTCTTACACTGCTGGGGGGACTGTACGTTGGTGCAGCCACTATGGAAAACAGTCTGAGTGTGTGCATGCTAAGTTGCTTCAGTCATGTCTGACTCTGCGACCCTATGGATTGTAACCTGTCAGGCTCCTCTGTCCATGGGATTCTGCAGGCAAGAATACTGGAGTGGATCCTCCTCCAGGGGATATTCCTAACCCAAGGATCAAACCTGTGTCTCTTATGTCTCCTGCACTGGCAGGCAGGTTCTTTATCACTAGCACCAGATTACTTCAAAAACTAGAAACAGAATTGCCATATGATCCAGCAACCCCACTCCTGGGCACATATCTGGAGAAAACTATAATTCATATCTGGAGAAAACTATAATTCAAAAAGATACATGCATCCCAAATGTTCACGGCAGCACTACTTACAATAGCCAACACATGGAAGCAGCCTAAATGCCCATCAACAGATGAATGGGTAAAGACGACGTGTGTGTGTGTGTGTCTGTGTCTGTGTGTGTCTGTGTGTGTCTGTGTGTGTCTGTCTGTGTGTGTGTGTCTGTGTGTGTCTGTGTGTCTGTGTGTGTGTCTGTGTCTGTGTGTGGCTGTGTCTGTGTGTGTCTGTGTCTCTGTGTGTCTGTGTGTGTGTCTGTGTGTTTGTGTCTGTGTGTCTGTGTGTCTGTGTGTTTGTGTGTGTGTACACAAGGGGATACTATTCAGCCAGAAAAAAAGAATGAAATAATGCCATTTGCAGCAACATGGATGGACCTAGAGATTGTCATACTGAGTGAAGTAAATCAGAGAAAAAAAAAGTACTATAAGATATCACTTATATGTAGAATCTAAAATATGACACAAATGAATATATTTACAAAAAAATAAATTCAGACACAGAAAACAAACTTATGGTTCTTGAAGGGGAAAGGGGCTGGGAGAGGGATAAATCAGGAGTTTGTAATTAGCAGATACAAACTACTATCTATAAAATAAATAACAAAGTCCTCCTGTATCAGACAGGGAACTGTATTTAGTATCATGTAATAAAGGCAACCCACTCCAGTATTCTCGCCTGGACAATCCCAGGGACGGAGGAGCCTGGCAGGCTACAGTCCATGGGATCGCAAGAGTCAGATACGACTTAGCAACTAAACCACTACCACCAATAAACCATTTTGGAAAAAAGTATGAAAAAGAATGAGTGTGTGTGTGTATACATATAACTGAATCACTCTGCCGCACACCAGAAACTAACAGAGCATTGTGAATCAACTACACTTTAACAAAATACAACTTCAATGTCATAAATGTAATGCATTTCATAGCATACGACTAACCACACCGGGGGAGGATAACTCCCCCATGGCCTTCTTTGGTGAAGCCCTTAAGACTACTCATCACTCTAGCGAACTTTCTCAACACTACACTAGTTATGCCGCCGCTGCTGCTGCTGCTCAGTTGCGTCAGTCATGTCCAACTCTGTGTGACCCCACAGACGGCAGCCCACCAGGCTCCCCCGTCCCTGGGATTCTCCAGGCAAGAACACTGGAGTGGGTTGCCATCTTCTTCCCCAATGCATGAAAGTGAAAAGTGAGACGGAAGTCGCTCGGTTGTGTCCAACTCTGTGCGACCCCATGGACTGTGGCCCACCAGGCTCCTCCATCCATGGGATTTTCCAGGCAAGAGTACTAGAGCGGGTTGCCATTGCCTTCTCCAATGTTATAATATGGCTCAAAAAACTGCTGATGGGGCTCCCCCAGTGCTTGGTTAAGGGTCTGCCTGCCAATGCAGGAGCCCTGGGTTCCGTCCCTGATCTGGGAAGACCCCACATGCCGTGAAACAACTACGCCTGTGCACCCCAACTCCTGAGGCCAAGTTCCAGAGCCCGCGAGCCACAATCACCGAGCCCGCCGGCCTCAACGATCGACGCCCGTGCTCCGCAATGAAAGAAGGCACCGCAGCGAGGAGTTCGTGCGCTACAGCTAGAGCAGCCCCCGCTCCCCACGGCCAGAGAAGGCCCTCACGGCAGCCAAGATCCAGCACAGCCAGAAATCAGTACAACAAAGAACAAAAACAAAACGCTGCCGGCCGTCTGGCCCCTACCCGCTCGCAGTCGCCGCTCAGACGCCACTCGCCCGCGGCAGCCTCCGCCCGGCCCGGAGCGCCTGCCTGCTCACTGCCTCTGCACCCCTGCGGCTGGCGCGGTAGCTCCTCCCCCGTGAATTCAGCCCCCAGGCTGCAGTCTTTCCTGTAGCCTGTGAAGACCAAAGCTAAAAGAAGAAGCTCCAGAAAGTTTTCCTCACACTGTTTATGTTTTCTATCCTGAAAAAACGCCTTGAGATGAACACTATAAAAGGCTTCACATTTTGACAGTCCGCATTGATGACTACTGATGAGGAGGTGAGTTTTTTCCCTCTGACAGGCAGGGCTGTGTGCGGTGATATGCTCTGGGGTGTCTGTGGGCAGCCTGCCTGCTGACGACTGGGTTTACGTCCTTGTCTTGCTTGTTGCTCGCGTGAGGCATCCAGCGCTGGGTGCTGCGGGCAGCTGGGTGGTGCTGCGTCTTGGATTCAGGTGGAGGTCTTCGTGGGAGTGCTCACTGATGAACAGTCCCTGGGGTCAGGAGTTCTCGGGGGGTCTAGTGTCCTGGACTCATTACTCCCACTCCAGCAACTCAGGCCCAACTTCTGGTCAGGGAACCAAGATTCCACAAGCCGTTTGTTATGGCAATAAAGGGGATTGAAACAAACAAGCCAACACACACACACACACACACAAGCTCCCCAGAAACAACAAAAAACCTCCAAAAATACCACACCCACAACCAAGAAACAAAAAATGAAACGCAGACAAATGTTAAAAGCAAAATCAAATAGAAAACAAAAACAAAAGAACACACACACACACGAACGAAACCAAAACGGCCCAAAGAAAACGAAGGACGAGAGAGTGACTGGTGAGCAAAGAAAACCAAAAATGGTACCCACCAATCAGAAACAAAACTAAACCACAAAACAAGACCAAAGTAGAGCGCCACAAGGAACAAAGCAAAGCAAACAAAATAACCAAACAAACACGATGAAAAAAAAACAGGAATGCAAAAACTATAGAAAAGGGCTCCCAGGCTGCTCAGTGGTCAAGAATCTGCCTGACAAGCAGGACACGTGGGTTTGATCCCTATGTCGCGAAGTTCCTGGGAGAAGGAAATGGCACCCCACTACAGTATTCTTGCCTAGGAAGTCCCATGGACAGAGGAGCTTCGGGGAGCTACAGTTCAAAGAGTTGAGAAGAGTTGGACACAACTTAGCAACTAAATCAGCAACAATTTATGATGATGGAAGCACTTCACAGAAAATCAAAGAATGCAACAATAACAAAAATTCACCCAAAGACTAGAAGTCTACCTTAATAGTGTAACAGAAGGCATACTGGAAGTAAGTTTCTTGATGTTATCAATGCATTACATTAAGAACAGTAAAACCTAACTTCTAAAATGTTTATTAGGAACAAGATAGAAACTTTCCAGAAAGGATGTAAAAGAACTTGTCTTAGCCTTAGTTAGACTTCTGGAACAATACAAGACATTACTTCTTCTAAAACACACACGTTTAACATTGCTGTTTAATTTGCCACTGAGCAGGTAAAAATAAAGTACAATAATAAGCTTCAAGTTTTCCAACTGTTTCTTATATCTACCATTTTTAAATGTTATTTGAAAATTCATTATAAAAGCACTGTGAAATATCTAATGATCAGTAGGTATTTTGTTCTGCTATCAAGTAGTTATATTTTCTTCTAATTTAAAAGATTTAACTTCTTAATCTCAGTCAAACCTAAACAAAACAGCAATGAATAAAGCAAGCAGTGTGGAAAATAAGAAAAAGAAGTCACAAATATTCAACTCTAATTGCTCTAGTTATGGCTTCAGACAACGAAGGTCGAAGTGCTTAGTGAACTAATTATGCATGTCAACAGAGACCATATTCTGTTCTAAAATCAAAAAGCACAAATGCCTTCTGTGTCAGATGAAATTATGTTCTTTTTTGGCCTACAAAAAGAGAAAGCAATTCTATTAAAATCATAATTCTTTGAAAATTCCATCTGAAATTCTTTGAAATTTCCATCTGAATCAGTAAAAATATGGCCTTTAAAACATGGTTAGTGTATTTATGGCAAAGTTAATTTAACATGGTTCAAGAGCATTAGGTGAATAAGCCCATCCATGATATCTCAAGAGAACTAATCAACTTATCAGGAGACACAGATTTAAGGACTGGCTCTGCCCCTTTTTATAACTGTACAGAAGTCACTTGTCCTTCCCTAGGTCTCAATTTCCTCTTTTATAAAACAAGATTCTTAACTTCACCTATACCTCATATAGCTATTAAAAGAATCAAATGTGAAATATCTCAGGAAATTAAAAACATTATATAAAGATGCTGTAATTCTAGCACACTGATTTTACCTAAGGACCAACAGGACAAATACTGGAGTTCCAGCACAGTTACTCCTAACTTTGTCAGGAAACGGCAGCCCACTCCAGTGTTCTTGCCTGGAGAATCCCAGGGACAGGGGAGCCTGGTGGGCTGCCGTCTGTGGGGTCGCACAGAGTCGGACACGACTGAAGCGACTTAGCAGCAGCAGTACCCTAACTACATTTCTCTAAAACAGACCAGTATCAAGACAGAGTTGAGATAAGGTTACAAATGTTACTGTCTTGGCCAAGCTCTTTCTGTCTGTCTGTATTCCATCTTGTCATTGTCAATTTCGTGGTTTTTAAAAGGGAGATGATCCTACCTAAGAATGGGTAAAGCAAATGTGGTCAAGTCGAAACAATGATAATCTGGATGATAAGTCTACGGGAGTTCATTTACTACTCCACTTTTATTTCATATGTTGCACATTTTTCTTAACAAATGTTTTAATCTACTACTATCAACACCTATTTGTCTTATATTTTCCAACCACTTGCTACCTGAATCCTGCATTTCAGATCCCCCAAGTTTCTAATCATGTCAGTCATTCTCATTTCTGAGCCAAGCAAATCTTAGCAGCTAGCTACTGCATCTCCTTCCACTCTTTTCTCACTGACCCTCAGTTCCAGCCAGAGTCCTCACCACTATTCTTCAAACGTACCAATCTTATTTTTGCTCTTGCTGTTTCCTCTTTCTGGAAAGTTCTTACTCCCATATTTTCACATGCCCCTCCCTCAACTCACTGAGGTATTTGCTCACCTAGAAAGGGCCTTTCCTGACCAACCCATGCAAATTAGCACTCATCACTCTTTAGCCTCTTATCCTGCTTTATAGCAGTAAACATGATTTCAGTTCAGCCCAGTTGCTCAGTCATGTCCAACTCTTTGAGACCCTGTGGACTGCAGCACGCCAGGATTCCCTGTCCTTCACCAACTCCTGGAGCTTGCTCGAACTCATGCCCATTGAGTCAGTGATGTCATCCAACCATCTCATCCTCTGTCATCCCCTTCTACTTCTGCCTTCAGTCTTTCCCAGCATCAGGGTCTTTTCAAATGAGTCACTTCTTTGCATCAGGTGGCCAAAGTTTCAGCTTCAGTATCAGTCCTTCCAATGAATATTCAGGACTGATCTCCTTTAGGATGGACTGGTTGGATATTCTTGTAGTCCAAGGGACTCTCAAGAGTCTTCTCCAATACCACAGTTCAAAAGCATCAATTCTTCAGCACTTAGCTTTCTTTATGGTCCAACTTTCACATCCATACATGACTACTGGAAAAAACACAGCTTTAACTAGATGGACCTTTGTTGTCTATAATTTATGTATATGTTATATATTTTTTTAACATGTCTGTCTTCCTTCCCAATATATTTACAACATAAAAGCCAACTCCACCTGACACAATCTTTCCATGACCTGAACTATCTCAACACCAATTATACTTCTTCAGATACCCTATTAAATCAAACTTACTCATGCTTCCCCATACACACAACTGTTTCCTTTCTCTATGACTCTGCCCAGGTAGTGACCATCACCAGTCACATGCTCAAATGCTACCCCACACTGTAAGACAGTTTAAAGACCACCTTCACGGATATTCCTGGCTGACACTTCCTGAACTGCTATAATTCTTCATGTGAACCACTCCAAAAGCATTATTATTCTACACTCTAGTTTACTTATTTTAAAATTTCCCCTAATAACATGCAGCTTGTTTGCAGGATCTGAACAAATTCACTTTTAGACCTCTGAGTTACTTATGTAAAGAGGGAATAAAAATATTTGTATATCTGTTTTTTGGGTATTAGAATTAAGTATATGCATTACTGTTACTATATCAAAGGGCAGACAGAAAAGTAATGCAAAAACCCTAAAACACACTAATAAATACCCGATGCAACTACTCTGCTTTCCCTTTTAGTTGTTGTTGGCAAAAATACACCTGTTTTCCCAATTTCCTTGCTTCTGTCTTTATATAATTTTTCCCTATTAAGTTTCTTAAATTTATTCATTTGTCTTTAATGCTCAAATCACAGCTCTTTCCTCATTATCGATGTTAAGACTTCCAGGTCTCTGCCGCCACAGTTTGCTTTCCACAGTTTGTTGTGACCCACACAGTACTGTCATATAGAATCTACATGAACCTCAAGTCTCTTCTTTGCAGGGTTGATGTTTTTGGCTCAGTTCAAAATGTTGAGAGTTTTGGCTGTCTTGTTTTGCTTTTAAAGAAATGAAAACTATAATTCAGGTCATCATATTCTATCTCTAAGAAACCAGTATCCATATATCATTTACTAGTAGAGTGAGAATTCATTCATTCGTCAAACTGACCATCAGTTTATGTGCCAAGCTCTGCTATGATTATCCTGAAGTACTGGAAAGTTTGATGTATAGAACATTTAAGAGTTAATGGCTAAAATACAAATAGAGTTATAGTACATAAAAGAAGAATTCGTATAAGCAAATTTGAGCCCTAAAATGTTTTTATCACGGATACTGAAAAAAAGAATATTTAAGTTAGTAGAATTCTAATAAATGAGCAATTTCAAAGTCACAAAATATTCCTAAATCCAACTTTGGTTAACTGTAATAAACTCATACAAACCTTTTAAATTGGGGTATAAATTCAGATTATATTCACACACCTGGTTTTTCTTCTTCTTCTTTCAAGTACAATATCCCTGGGTATGGCTAAAAATACAGAGAATGCCTGATATGAATTTACACACAAATTCTGAACAATTACTTAGCAGCGGATTCCTTCAGATCACTGCCATCCAGGTTTAACTCTCTACTGAGCAGGAAATTTCTAGTTTAGTATCTATCCGGGTGACATTCAAGTAGCTGAAACTCACAGTGGTAAACCACAAAAAGAATAATTTTATTTACAATTATAAGCCCCATCATTGGCTGGGCTGCCAATCCTCCCTACAGTTCACAGGTGTCAAACTTCTGATCATCTCTCAACAGTAGAAATTCAGAGGTCTGATCGTAAAAAATAAAAAACACGAGTTAAGACAAATATGGTATATATAATTCCCTAGGTTCTCAGAACTAAATATAACTACAACACTTCTTTGACAAATGGTAAACAGCCAAACTATTTTAAATCACAAAGAATTCCGAATCCCTCACAGACAATATATACTCTGCCAACCAGAGCTCATCTTTGACTTTCGAGTGAAAAGCAAATTATCTAGCTCTCAATTCTACACTGAAGCTTGTCATACAGACTCAGTGTCTTGGGACGGTGATGAAACATCATGCCTAGCACTGCCACCTACACAGACAGCAAGCTGACTTTTTAACACTGCCACTGGAGTCGGAAGAACCCATGTTATGCTCCAGACCTCCCCGGTGCCCAAAGTCAGCTACTACCTCTCTAAAAGTTAAAATATGTTCAACAAATAAATGAGGGAAATAACAGCTGTTCTTCTTACCTAATTGGATTATATCAAATCAGTCTGAGGGGCAAGGTAGAAAAATATGAAACTGCTACTCTGTAAATCTTTAACCACTATAAATTTGAGAGCTGTTACTAGGATTAGATGTTCAAAGAAATATCTGATTACCTGAATTCAATGTAAGATTAATTTCTTAATATTTCTGTATTCTAATGAGCTACAACAGTGGTTTTGAGGTGATACAGAATCACCTATAGAATTTAAAACAACAACAACAACAAGAAAAACATACACACAGCCCAGTATCTAGCACCACACACTCAGATTTAGTGAGTCTGAGGTAAAGTCCAGAACTCTGTATTTTTTTTAAACATTACACTTAGATTCTGATGTATAATTAACTAGAGACAATACAGGATCAGATGAGCACAAATGTAAACCAATTACTACTATTACTTCAACAGAAACTTCGCTGCATATTTAAATTTAAAACTATAGTTTGCCTCAACTTTTATTTCATTTTTATGGGACAGGTATACTGTAGAATTTCATATGCCCAAAGGCAAATGAAAACTGACTTACAATTATGAAGAAATGGCTCTCTTTCTTCCCACACCTTTCCTGTGTCTATGTGTGCAGAAGAGTTTATTTAGAACGGCACATGGTTAGACAAACTAACTCAATTTGGACAGTCTAAACTTGACTGATATAGGTTGACTTTAAAAAAACAATATAAATATCAGCCAATCACCTCAGAACTAGACGTGACTTCTTCTGTGGCTGGTTTAGATGTACCAAGAGTTGAAGTATCATTGCTGCAGTCAGACATACCTAAAAGTAAAATGTGTTAAGCACACATTAAATAATTTAGTTAAGAGAGCTGTATCACTTCACTGATATTCTTACAAACATTCCACAACATAAATTATTTATTTGCAGTCAGAATTTGTTTTGCAAAACTATCTACAATCATATGAGTATCTATGGATTGTAACAGGTGATTCTAAAAACAAACGCAAATTTAGGAAAAGTTTTTATGCAAAATGCAAAAATACATACTTTAATGACTAAAAAATAATTTCATTTAATCCTTTTGGATATGAAACAAGTCAAAAGATCAAAGTGTCCACTTGATTTGACAGATGAAAAAACTGATATCCAAAGATGTGAAGATATCAAAAGATGAAGCCAAAATATTATTTACTTATGGCCTACATAAAATCAAAGTTTCAGATTAGAACTTAGACATGTTCCAGTTCCCTGGCTAGTGCTCTTTAATACTGTAACAAATGTAACTGCTCATTGTCAAAATCAAACACTAAAATCAGATTTCATTCAATACAACTTTAAGAGGCTATTTCTGTTTCTAACTTGTTCAACAACATTAGAGAATGCCAACTACAAATAAAGAATTAAAATTCAGCAGTGGCCACAGGACTAGAAAAAAAATCACTTTTAATTCCAATCTCAAAGAAAGGCAATGCCAAAGAATGTTCAAACTACAATATGATCACACTCATTTCATATGCTAGCAAGATTATGCTCAAAATCCTTCAAGCCAGACTTCAGCAGTACGTGATCCGAGAACTTCCAGATGTACAAGGTGGATTTAGGAAAGGCAGAGGAACCAGAGATCAATTGCCAACATCCGTTAGTGAGGGAAAGCAAGAGAATTCCGGAAAAAAACATCTACTTCTGCTTCACTGACTACGCTAAAGCCTTTGACTGTATGGATCACAACAAACTGGAAAATTCTTAAAGAGATGGGAATACCAGACCACCTCACCTGTCTCCTGAGAAACCTGTCTGCAGGTCAAGAAGTAACAGTTAGAACTGGACATGGAACAATGGACTAGTTCAAAATTGGGAAAGGAGTACAACAAGGCTATATATGGTCACCCTGCTTACTAACTTATATGCAGAGTACATCCTGTGAAATACTGGGCTGGATGAAGCACAAGCTGGAATCAAGATTGCCGGGAGAAATACCAACAACCTCAGATATGGAGAGGACCCCACGCATGGCAGAAAGTAAGTTCAGTTCAGTCGCTCAGTCATGTCTGACTCTTTGCGACACCGTGAATTGCAGCACGCCAGGCCTCCCTGTCCATCACCATCTCCCGGAGTTCACTCAGACTCACGTCCATCGAGTTGGTGATGCCATCCAGCCATCTCATCCTCTGTCGTCCCCTTCTCCTCCTGCCCCTAATCCCTCCCAGCATCAGAGTCTTTTCCAATGAGTCAACTCTTCACACGAGGTGTCCAAAGTACTGGGGCTTCAGCTTTAGCATCATTCCTTCCAAAGAAATCCCAGGGTTGATCTCCTTCAGAATGGACTGATTGGATCTCCTTGCAGTCCAAGGGACTCTCAAGAGTCTTCTCCAACACCACAGTTCAAAAGCATCAATTCTTCGGCGCTCAGCCTTCTTCACAGTCCAACTCTCACATCCATACATGACCACAGGAAAAACCACAGCCTTGACTAGACGGACCTTAGTCGGCAAAGTAATGTCTCTGCTTTTGAATATACTATCTAGGTTGCTCATAACTTTCCTTCCAAGGAGTAAGCGTCTTTTAATTTCATGGCTGTAGTCACCATCTGCAGTGATTTTAGAGCCCAAAAAAATAAAGTCTGACACTGTTTCCCCATCTATTTGCCATGAAGTGATGGGACCCGATGCCATGATCTTCGTTTTCTGAATGTTGAGCTTTAAGCCAACTTTTTCGCTCTCCTCTTTCACTTTCATCAAGAGGCTTTTTAGCTACTCTTCACTTTCTGCCATAAGTCTATGCCCCAAACAGTAACGCTGAAGAAACTGAAGTTGAACGGTTTTATGAAGACCTACAAGACCTTTTAGAACTAACACCCAAAAAAGATGTCCTTTTCATTATAGGGGACTGGAATGCAAAAGTAGGAAGTCAAGAAACACCTGGGGTAACAGGCAAATTTGGCCTTGGAATACAGAATGAAGCAGGGCAAAGACTAATAGAGTTTTGCCAAGAAAATGCACCCTCTTCCAACAACACAAGAGAAGACTCTACACATGGACATCACCAGATGGTCAACACCGAAATCAGATTGATTATATTCTTTGCAGCCAAAGATGGAGAAGCTCTACACAGTCAGCAAAAACAAGACCAGGAGCTGACTGTGGCTCAGATCATGAACTCCTTATTACTAAATTCAGACTTAAATTGAAGAAAGTAGGGAAAACCACTAGACCATTCAGGTATGACTTAAATCAAATCCCTTATGATTATACAGTGGAAGTGAGAAACAGATTTAAGGGCCTAGATCTGATAGATGGACAGCCTGATGAACTATGGAATGAGGTTTGTGACACTGTACAGGAGACAGGGATCCAGACCATCCCCATGGAAAAGAAATGCAAAAAAGCAAAATGGCTCTCTGGGGAGGCCTTACAAATAGCTGTGAAAAGAAGAGAGGCAAAAAGCAAAGGAGAAAAGGAAAGATATAAGCATCTGAATGCAGAGTTCCAAAGAATAGCAAGAAGAGATAAGAAAGCCTTCTTTAGCGATCAATGCAAAGAAATAGAGGAAAACAACAGAATGGGAAAGACTAGAGATCTCTTCAAGAAAATTAGAGATACCAAGGGAACATTTCATGCAAAGATGGGCTCAATAAAGGACAGAAATGGTATGGACCTAACAGAAGCAGAAGATATTAAGAAGAGGTGGCAAAAAAAAAAAAAAAGAAGAGGTGGCAAGAATACACAGAAGAACTGTACAAAAAAGATCTTCACAACCCAGATAGTCATGATGATGTGATCACTAATCTAGAGCCAGACATCTTGGAATGTGAAGTCAAGTGGGCAGAAAGTAAAGAGGAACTAAAAAACCTCTTGATGAAGGTGAACAAGGAGAGTGAAAAAGCTAGCTTAAAACTCAACTAAAGATCATGGCATCCGGTCCCATCACTTCATGGCAAACAGATGGGGAAACAATGGAAACAGTGATAGACTTTATTTTCTTGGGCTCCAAAATCACTGCAGATGGTAACTGCAGTCATGAAATTAAAAAATGCTTGCTCCTTGGAAGAAAAGCCATGACAAAGTTAGATAGCATATTAAAAAGCAGAGACACCACTTTGCTGACAAAAGTCCACATAGTCAAGGCTATGGTTTTTCCAGTAATCATGTATGAATATAACAGTGGGACCATAAAGAAGGCTGAGCACCAAAGAATTAATGATTTCAAACTGTAGTGCTGGAGTCCCCTGGACAGCAAGGAGATCAAACCAGTCAATCCTAAAGGAAATCAACTTTGAATGTTCATTGGAAGGACTTTGGCCACCTGACGTGAAGGGCTGACTCACTGGCAAAGACCCTGATGCTGGGAAAGATGGAGGGCAGGCGGGGAAGGGGGCGACAGAGGACAAGATGGATGGACGACATCACTGACTCAATGGACACAAGTTTGGGTGAACTTCAGGAGACAGTGAAGGACAGAGAAGCCTGGTGTGCTACAGGTCATCGGGTCTCAGCAGTGGGACACGACCTAATTACCGAACAAGAGCAATAAGGAGATAGAAAAGTAAAATCTAATTCAAGCTGAAAGAGTAGTCAGTCCTCCATATCTGCAGGTTCAAACAAAGATTGAAAATATTTTTTAAAAAGGAAAAGAAAACAACCCTTCGGAAAGTTTCAAAAAGCAAAACTTGAATTTGCCATACACCAGCAAGTATTTACATAGCAGTTACATCTGCATTACGTTATATACTACAAACGTGTACATATTATATACATATGTACAGATTAAATACATATTAGAAGCCTGGCATGTTCATGGGGTCAGAGAGTCAGGTCAGAAACGACTTAGCGACTAAACAATAACATTATAAGTAATTTAGAGATTATTTAAAGTATATGGGAGTATGTGCATAAGTTAGATGCAAATACTGTACCATTTTATACAAAGGCCTTCTTATCTGAGACTGTAAAAGAACCAATGCCCCACAGATACCAAGGGTGACCGTACTTTGAGTCTAATCAAGGAGACAGATAAATAAGCACAAAACACCACATCAGGTACTACAATGCAGAGAAACAAAAAAACTCATGAAACACAATGGAAGAACAATTTTTGTGCAAGCTCAGTCAGTCAGTCATATCTGACTCTTTGTAACCCCATGGACTATAGCCCTTCAGTCTCCCCTGTCTATGGGATTTCCCAGGCAAGAATACCGGAGTGGGCTGCCATTTCCTTCTTAAAACAATGTGACTGCCTGCCAGCTGAGTCCAGTACCACATTAAGAAAATAATATAACATGAACAAGTGGGGTTTATCCCAGGAATGCAAGACTGTTCAGTTAAGAAAACCTTTTAATATATAATATAGTCATTAATCTAAGCTGAAAAACATGGTTTTCTACACAGATGAGAAATCTACTGACAGAATTCAACACCCATTTGCAATTCAATAATCAAGGAAGAAGGAATTAAGGGAGACATCTTCAACACGATACAGACTTTAATCCTACAACCATTATCTTATTCAATAAATAACAGAGGCATTTCCATTAAGACTAAGAACAATGTTACTGTTGGTAGCAATGGTACTGATGGTGTTGATGCCCACCATCTCTGCTACTGTTCAACACTGAACTAGAGGTATTAGCCAATCCAAGCAGATAAGAAAAATCAGTTATAAGATAGGTAAAGAAGTAAACATTCTTTCTGCAGATCATATAACAGTACACCTGAAAAACTCCAAAAAATCAATGCTAAGACTAAGTAAGAAATAGAATAATTTAGTGAAAAAGTAGGATATAAAATTAACTTACAAAAGGAGTTTTGGGTTAACATATACACACTACTGTACATAAAACAGATAATTTTTGAAATAATATTGAAAAGTAATAATCAGAGGACTTAATGGCAGAGAAAAATCCTATTTACAATAACAACAACAAAGAAGATTAAATAACTTAGGAATAAATTGAACACTGCATAAAGTCTATATGAAAAAAATGTTAACACGTAACTGATAAGACTGAGCAACATAAAGGTGCATCGCATTCTTAGCCATGACGTCATATGTGCATGCGTGCTCCGTCACTTCAGTTGTGTCCAAGTTCCTGTGACCCCATGAACTGCAGCCCTCCAGGCTCCTCTGTCCATGGGGTTTCCCCAGCAAGAATACTGGAGTGGGCTGCTATGGCCTTCTCCAGGGAATCTTGCTAACCCAGGGACTGAACGCATATCTCTTGCATTGCAGGCAAATTCTTTACCACTGAGTAACCAGGGAAGCCCATGATGATATTAAAAGAAGTAATTTCTTCCTTACTTAATTTACAAATTCAATGCGAGAAAAATATGTAACAAGTTAAATTATACAGTTAGACAAGTTACACTACAGTTGATATGGAAAAATCAAACATGCAATAACAGCCAGGAAAACAATGAAAAAGGAACATCACAAGAGGACTAAATTTGTCAGACATGAAAACATACCATAAAGCATCTATAATTAAAGCAGCATGGCAGGAGCACAAGAATAAACAAAGAGACCAGAATAAAAAGCCAAGTTAGACCATACACACACACAAATTTAATACATAACAAAGGTGACACCTAAATCACTTAATTACAAACGGACTTACCAATAAATAATACCAGGAAAATTAGGTAGCCATTTGGAAAAATACAAAATTAGATCCATATCTCACACCACACACAAGAATAAACTCCAAATGAATTAGGAATCTAGATATAAAGAATGAAAACTCAAATAAATGGCTAAAAGAAAACATACATGAGTTGTACTTTTAATTTTCTAATTCTAAGAATCTAGAGACAATTTTAAAATCTGTTTAATTTGACTAAATAATTTTAAAACTGAATAACATGTTAAAAAGACAAAAGACAACTGAAAAACTAGGGAAATACTTATAACATATGCTACATCATGGCAGCTGGTCCCATCACTTCATGGGAAATAGATGGGGAAACAGTGGAAACAGTGGCAGATTTTATTTTTGGGGGCTCCAAAATCACTGCAGATGGTGACTGCAGCCATGAAATTAAAAGACACTTACTCTTTGGAAGAAATGTTATGACCAACCTAGATAGTATATTCAAAAGCAGAGACATTACTTTGCCGACTAAGGTCCGTCTAGTCAAGGCTATGGTTTTTCCAGTGGTCATGTACAGATGTGAGAGTTGGACTGTGAAGAAGGCTGAGCGCTGAAGAATTGATGCTTTTGAACTGTGGTGTTGGAGAAGACTCTTGAGAGTCCCTTGGACTGCAAGGAGATCCAATCAGTCCATTCTGAAGGAGATCAGCCCTGGGATTTCTTTGGAAGGAATGATGCTAAAGCTGAAACTCCAGTACTTTGGCCACCTCATGGGAAGAGTTGACTCATTGGAAAAGACTGATGCTGGGAGGGATTAGGGGCAGGAGGAGAAGGGGACGACCAAGGATGAGATGGCTGGATGGCAACACGGACTTGATGGACGTGAGTCTGAGTGAACTTCGGGAAATGGGATGGACAGGGAGGCCTGGAGTGCTGCGATTCAGGGGGTCGCAAAGAGTCGGACACGACTGAGCAACTGAACTGAATTGAACAATAGGTTAATAGTCCTAACATACAGAACTCTTAAAAACAAAGGGAAGAAAACAAAAAAAAACAGAAAGCAGGAAAAAGACATGAACAGACAATTCACACAAAAAAGATTAAAATAGCCTTTAAAATATAAAAAATGATCAAATTCACTCGTGTTAGAGAAATTCAGGTTAAAACAACACTGAGACACCATTTCTCATCTATTAGATAAGGAAAATTTTTTAAATAACAAACCTTTCTGTTCCTGAGGATGTGAGCAAACAGGCACTCAGTACACTGCTGACGGGAATACAAACCTGCACATTCATTCTGGAAGGAGCTTCAGCAATGCCTGGCAAAATCACACACGCACTTACTTCTGAACCCAGCAGTCGATGGCAGCCCACTCCAGTTCTCTTGCCTGGAAAATCCCACGGACAGAGGAGCCTGATAGGCCGTGGTCCATGGGGTCGCGAAGAGTTGGACACGACTGAGCGACTTCCCTTTCACTTTTCACTTTCATGCACTGGAGAAGGAAATGGCGACCCACTCTAGTGTTCTTGCCTGAAGAATCCCAGGGACAGGGGAACCTGGTGGGCTGCCGTCTATGGGGTCGCACAGAGTCGGACACGACTGAAGCGACTTAGCAGCAGTCCAATTCTAGGAATAAATCCTGGGAATACATTACCAGCAATATAAAACTACATACACACTGCCACATTCTTCACAAATGTAAAGTACTGGGGGAAAGGTAGCTAAATGTCTACATATAGGAAGGTGACTGACTGATCAACCTATGGCACATCCAGACAATGGAGCACTGTACACCTGTAGAAAAAATGAAGATCTCTATGATATGCAACACTTTCCAAGACACAGTGATGAGTCAAGAAAACCAGAGTTCAAAAGTACCTACAGATATGCTGTCTCAATGTAAGAACAGAAACGATACATGAAAATACATGCTTCTGTTCACTGGAACAAAAATAGAATAAACCAAAAACTACAGAGGTAGGTTACCTACAGGGAACAGGTGAGAAAGGAGTGCAAAAGACTAGGAAATGGGAGCAGGGGAGCAGGAATAAGGAACAAGTGACACTCCTTTGAATATTTAGTTTTAAATAATTCTGACTCTTAGAACCACAGTAACTTTGAGAGAAATTCAAATGGCATAAAATCATAATAAATGAAACTAACTGTATTAAACAAGAATAACCCAGGAAACAGAAGGGGGAAACGAGGATGGGCAAAGGGAGAAGGAGGAGAAGAAAGCGGAGAAAGGGGAGGCGAAGAATGGGGGGCCGGAGACAAAGGAAAGGCAGGACAGAAGAATATCCTGCCTGGACACTATGAGGCTAAAGATAGAGAATTAGATACAAAGCGTATTAATACAGTATTTCTCACAGGGGTACAGGTTAATAATTCTCAAACTACTTTATGTGTGTAACAGAACAGAACAAATATGTGAATAGAATGTAGGTACTAAAAACTTAAGTTTCTCACTGTGGGAGGAAAAATTACAAAGAAAGGAGAAATGCTAAATAAGCACTGTTGTACTGGACTGGAAACAGCTATCAGTACTGTTTCTAATATATGTGTGTGTGTGTGTATATATATGCTATACACACATACACATGTACATACTGGCCTCCTAGCTTTGCCCCCTGGGTAGTAAGTGTTGCAGACGGATATTAAAATAAAAGGGCAAAAGTTGGAGGAGAAACAGAATTCACATAATCTGCAATTATCTCCTACAACTACTCAACTGAAAAAAGAACAACTGTAAATGTAGAACTCACAGTTCACAGTAAAGAAACTCAGCAGATCTCTCTCAAAGCGATAAAGTAATCACCAGTAGTAAGACATACCAAGAGCATAATCCCTAAGATGCTGAGCTGAGGACAACATCATTTTTGCAGTATTCGTCCCCTAAATGCACAAGTTCAGTCTGATGATGAGAAAACACTGGACAAACCCAAACTGAGGAACATTCTAGAAGATACTTGACCAGTACTTTTCAAAAGTGACATGGTCATGAAAGACTAGGACAGTGTGAGAAATGTACATATTGAAAGAGACTTTGGAGAAATGACTAATTTCAATGCAGGTTCCTAGACAGGATCCTGAAACAGAAAACGGACAGTCAGTTGAATATTTGGTGAAATTCTAATAACGGTTGTAGTTTAGTTAATAATATTATACCAATGTTAGTTTCCTATTCTTGATAATTATGTTACGGTTATGTGAGCATCAGGGGAAGAAGGTAAGAAGTATAAGGAAACTACTATTTTTGCAAGTCTAAAATCAGATCAAAATAAAATTTTTTTAAGAACAGTAAAGAAGCCTGAGCAAAGTTAGAGGAATTACCCTCAGACAGAAGGAGGAAACCTGTTCCAGAGAGGAAAGAATCAAAGTCGGAAGGAACCCACAGAGATAGTGACGCATGGAGTGGAAAACAGAAGAGAGCTAGGGGAGCTCTTTTTTGCTGTCTGCTCCCGTGTATGAACCAGCAGCACCAAATGGGAAAACATATCATTATTACACAGCTCAGAAGACCAAATGATAGCTTTAGAATGGGGGCTGCTTACCGGAATGACCACGCCATGGTTAGAAGTTTGGAACTTTCAGAGGCAAGAGGAGATCGAGACTGAGTTGACAGCTGAAAATGGCTTGCTGAGGAAGTCTCCACAAAACCCCCTGAACTACGCAGTCTGGAGAAACTCTGTGGTGAACACATCCATGTCCTGGAATCATGGTACACCCTAACTCACAGTGACAGAAGCGCCTGTTCTCAGAATCATTCCAGATCTTGTCCAATATATCTCTTCATCTGGCTATCTATCTGTGTCCTTTACCATACCCTTTATTATTAATATATAATAAACTGCTAAGTATTAAAAAAAAAAAACTCCTGGCAGATAGGGAAAGGGGGAATCAAATTTCTGAGAATTATGGAGACAGGTACTATGTCTGTGTTTCATTCATATTATTTAAATGTTCCAATCTTCACATTTTTTAGAAATTCATTTGTTCATAACTTTAATAACTGGCAACACTGGGAATGACAAGATTTAAAAATAATGACATTCACTAAACTTACTGTGACAATCACTTCATGATGCATGTAAATCAAATCATTATGCTGTACAACTTAAGCTTAGGCAGTGCTTTATGTCAATTATACCTCAAAAAAGCTGGAGGGAAAAATAAAACTTATAACTCTGGGAGGGAAAAGTGACTTGCAATATGTGCTGTTTAAGATAAATGTTTTCTGATCTTTACACGAATTTAAAGTTATATTTAACAGTGATCCTCAAAATGATAAATCATTATTTCAAAACTACCATCAACACTGAAGCTTCATAGCCTGGTTTATACTAGATGCCAAAAATATCTTGTCATCTCTGGGGTTCTACTTCTATAAATTGACCAGAGTGTTCATTAACTAATGAGTGTAAGAACCAGTGACCTATAAAGTGAATTACTAATTAGCATTCGTAAAAATGTATAATTAATATTACATAAAGTTTATACTTCATCCCACTGTTTGGAGTTGCTTTTAATTTATTATCACAATCACATTTTGTTTTCTACAAACTGAATGGACCAGTTCTGTATCTGGGCTTTTCTGATGGCTCAGTGGTAAAGGACCTGTCCCAATGCAGAAGAGTTTAATGAGGGAGAATTCAATATCCTACAACTGTTAAATGCATTCAGGATTTTTCTCAGGACCCAAGAAAGAGAGGACAGGAAGGCAGAGATCTGCCAGGACCCTGGAAGATAAAAAGAAACACAAGACTCCATGGATACCAGAAAAGAAAAAACTGCATTCACAACTGCCATGATGCTGAGGAGCTAAAGATTTAGAAGTACAATACTAAAGAAAGGAAGGTGAACAGAAATTATCACGTGAACATTTCAAATTAAGGTACTCACATATCACAGGGCATCTGAAAAGGTACGCTCAAGGCACGGGAAAGCAAATAAAAGCACGGCAGACAGAAACAGGATACACAAGCACAGCACAGTAGAATGAGAATTTACATTTTTGGAATGAAAATAGGTATGCTATTACGAAATCTAAAACAAAATTCACTTGAATAAAATACATACAAGCTGTCCAAGAAACTTCTTGAATTTTTATGATGAAATACGAGTCTCCAAAGAACTACCTGAAGAGTTATTCTTTGTAGATTACGTTAGTGAAAAAGTTGGAGAAGTACTATAAATAATTATGAAGGAGTTCTGCTGGAACTCATTGACAATGCTAGTGAGGCAGGTAACAGGAAACTGAGGGCAATCAGTAGCAAAACCTGGGCTTGCTTTGTCTGAACTTGCTTTAACTTCTCTAGACAGAGTATGTCACTGATTTCAGACACTGGTTACTGATTAAAAGAAAGTGGCTCTATTTCTTTTGCTCTAGATTGAATCTATTGAAATATATCTATCTTTTCTTGTTCGTGGATAAATAAAAGAGAATGGTTAAGATTTGTTTTTATTTCATAATTCAATATTAATCTTTAAGTTGCACTGACTTGTTTACAATAAAAAATTATAAAGCTAAAAACTTAGTTTTCTTAGTCAAAACAATCTAAAATAGTGCGTAATTTTTTTTTATGACGAGAGCTTCCTTAATCTACAAGAAAAATCCTTTTCCCTACAGTCAATGCAAATGATGTTGAACTCAAAGCGGTTTACCATACAATATGTTCAAAGTATATTACACTTTCTTTCATAAGTAGAATAATCAAATAAGATTCAAAAAATCATATATATATGTATTATACTGCTGTCTTTATCTCAATAACTATCTGGTATCTGTAAAAGCTATGTTGTTAGACACTCATTAGTCCTTTTAGGTAGTAATAAATTCAGTTCATGTTGCTCATTAAGATAAACACACAGTCTAGACAATTCAAAAGTAGAAAACTCTGACAAAATATAGTTAATTCTCAATTATATATAGTAATGAGAAACAATTTAAAAATCAACGTAACAGAGATTCAACTATTTTCATCCTCATCATTATCACCAACTTCTAACCAAGTGACAAAATTAACAGTTTGAAGAAGTCTTTTTATTTGCCCCATTCAGACTGTGTTACAGCAAAACTAATGAGAAGTCAAATGATAAGACTCTCAAAGCTAAATTACTCCCTGAAAAGAAACCTAGCTGTAAATAAACTCTAAATTATTCAATATACTGTGGCCTCATTCTTCACAGATGGCTAGCTAAGGTCCAGAACACTAGCAGTGAAGTGAAGCAAGAGAATTGGAGAGTTCCTTTAGTTCTGTTATTAATTTCCAAAACCGTATAAAATAGACCACTCAATATTCACAGGTCATTTTTTCAATGGGAAAAAGCTCAGAGTAAATAATCTAAGAAGCAGTTCAGTTCAGTTGCTCAGTTGTGTCCGACTCTTTGCGACCCCATGAACCTCAGCACGCCAGGCCTCCTTGTCCATCCCCAGCTCCCAAAGTCCACCCAAACCCATGTCCATCGAGTCGGTGATGCCATCCAACCGTCTCATCCTCTGTCGCCCCCTTCTCCTCCTGCCCTCCATCTTTCCCAGCATCAGGGAACAGCTTACTAGTATGCATACAGATGGCTATATAGAAATAGATACAGGATGCTTGGGGCTGGTACACTGGGATGACCCAGAGGGATGGTACGGAGAGGGAGGCAGGAGGGGGTTCAGGATAGGGAACACATGTACACCCATAGCAGATTCATGTTGATATATGGCAAAACCAATACAATATTATAATTAGCCTCCAATTAAAATAAATAAATTTAAATTAAAAAAAAGAAATAGATATGTATAGATATGTGTGTTTACATGAATCAGTGCATATTTCTTAGAAGCAACCCTAGCAACAGTGAGCACACACAGTGCCCAGATCTTGGTTTCTAATACCATTCTCCAATAAAGGGCACTGGAGCTTCTTGGAGAAACGGCTGATTCTAGGACTGGGGCAGGATATATACAAGATGAGCCTGGAGCATCTCGTACTGCCGGAAAGAAGAATGTGCTTTTTAAAAAAACCCCACCAGAACAGAACAACAAAAAAAGTCTCAAAAGAATATAAGAGCCAACTGAAAAAGCTTCTAAAGGCCAAAGCTAGAACAATCTGAGCAACAAAATTAATAAATAATGGATTATATACTATATTACCGTATAAAGTAAGACTGAATTTTATGCAAAGTATAAAATACCCAAGAGTCAATCAATACTGATGTAAATAAATGACTGAATAAATAAATATGAGAAAAGAGGCAAATCTCCTTCGCAGAAAAATCCCCCAAATTTATGTACATAGCACGGTTAAGGAGGTAGAAGATAATACCCCGTGCGTTAAGAGTGTGTTTCATATAATGACTTTTTTCTAAAAAAGTACAATATAAAAAGCAGGGGGTAACTTTACAATGTACAGAGCTGACGCTGTCAACAGCCAGGTGATCAAAGTTAACATCAACAACGGTAGGCAGACTGACAGTATCTACTCTTGATCCAAGAACTGCACTTCACCTCAGTGGTCTTTCTCCCCAAGCACGTTACCCGGTTGAATAATGAGAAAAGAATCACACAAACCCCAACCGAGGCACAATCTACACTCACCCGCTCCTGTGCCCTTGCCTGGAGAATCCCATGGACAGTGGAGCCTGGCAGGCCATGGTCCACGGGGTCGCAGAGAGTCGGACACGACTGAGGCAACCGAGCACGCACACAGCACTGTAATCGCCTGACCTGATATCCCCAAAACTATCACCTGTCATCAAAAACGAGGTGTCCTCGCGAGAGACTGCTAAGAGGACACATGACAACTAAGTTCTGGATTTGTTCCAGGGTGGAATCCTGCAATAGAAAAAGCATGTTCAGAGAAAACCAAGGCATCTCCACACACATTAGGTAATGATGTATAAATACTGGTTCACGAATTGCCACAAATGTGCAATATAACGTAATATGTTGATAATGTGGGAAACTGGGAATAGTGTACACAGGAATCTGTACACTATTTCTACAATAATTGTTAGTCTAAAACTATTCTAAAATAAGTTTACTACAAAATAATCAAAGAATATTGTGCTATAGTATTATATAATATGTATTGTTTTGTTAATATTAATACAAACTTATGCTATTAAAATATTTTCATGCACTTGGAAAACACAATATAACTGGCAATTTAACTGCTGTATTTATAAATATTTATATTTAAAATCCTATATTACAAAACTCCATGAACTGAACTCTTTCATACTATCAACTTGGAAATTCAATCAATATTTAGGTGTCAGGAACTGAGACAGGTCCGTGGGAGTCAATGAGCCAAAGAAAATAAGATGTGGTTCCTGTGTGCATGGAAATGGAGAGAGTGGAAGAGAAAGACAAGCACACAATCACACATGTAAATGTAAACTGCAACTGTGGTAAATGTACGATGTTACTCTCATCGGGGAGGTTAGATTATGTGCTAAAGAAGCAAAACTTCAGGCGAGGCGTGAAGGACAGAAGCCAACAAGTGAAACAAAGTAAAGAAAGAGTGGTCTAGACAGGGAGAAAAGCGTGTGCCACAGCCGTGTAACGCAAGAGCAAGACGAGTGCAAAGGACTGGTGACGGCCAGCGTGGGTGAAACGGAGAGTTGCGGCTGGAGGGCTAAGCGCTGTTATGGAGCTTTGTTTTTACCCAAAAAGCAATGAGAAGCCGTAAAAAGACTGGGAGGGAGGAGGGAAGAGTTGACAATCAGACGTGTTTCAAAATAAATCACTGTGCCTTTAGGATGGATAATGAATTAGAGATGATCTGAAGGAGAAGTGGGTAAGGAAGAAAGAAGGCTACTGTAGAAATTTCAAGCAAGATACAGTAACAAAGGAAAGTGGTGGTGGTGGAAGTGGGAAACACTCGACAGATTTAAGAGATATTTGGAAAGTGAGACTAATAAAAACTTGTTGACAGACTGGACATATCAGGGAGAGGGAGTGAAGGGTCACTCCTACTTTCCAGGAGTTTCGAACTGGAAAGATAATGGAGTCATTCACTAAAATAAAAAACAAAGAAAGAGGAAAAAACATAGTGGGGCGGGGGTTGAGAATGAGGGAGACGTCAGTTTAGTTTCAGACCTTGTATATGAGATATCTTTAATATATTCCAGAGACGTGCCAACTTAAAGATATACAGACCTAGAGCTCAGAGGAGATAGAAAACACTTACATCCTTAGAAAAGCTGACATCTTTATCCTAGAAAAGCAGCTAACCATAATCCCCAAACATCCAAGGAAAATATTAGACTCTGACCATCTGGATTTAGTTAAAACAAAAAGCTGAGAAAAAACATGGCAGTAATATTTCATCAGCTAAAACAAAAACTACACAGCACGCGAAACAGATATTTTTAAAAATCTTATTTCAATAGTATATTTATTATGTCACCAACCATACAGTATTTTAAAGTTTCAGCAGGGCTGGCCAATGTCTTTGGAAATATTCAACACCTGCGCTGGGCAATTAAGTGGAGACTACCCCCCCTATTTTATCATAACTAATTTAAACAGCCACATGTGGCACGTGGCTACTATGTCAGACAGCAGCAGTTTAGGGCTTTCTCATGAACTTCATCCAATCCCCAACATCTACTTTGTGAATTAACTGACAGCAGGTGTGAGGGATAGAGGGATTAAAGAAGTAGACTCTTCCATTCCATTTGCTCATTATCTGAATTTTTATTTCAAGAATATATCTTAGTTGTAATGCTGAAAATATGCTTAATTTTAAAAGTAAATAATACACTATACAGAAAAATGAGGAAATACAGAAATAACAAAAATAATCTATAAACGCACCTTTAAGAAACAATCTACAATTTACATTCAGTCAAACGTGAAGAGGATCTACATTTTTAGCCCTTTTGTTAGAAGGAGCACCAACGGCTCCGGTTGCTCTCTCTTGAGTTTGATCACAGCTCTCTTCTCCCCCGTCCCCATCCCCAACACTTCAGAAATCCTATGAGAAAGCCATCAGCTCTAGAACTCCACTTCAAGGCTGCCAAAGACAAACAATAGTCCTCTTGCTTACCTCCCTTTCACCACCATCACCCTCTGCCACCAATGTCTCACACTTTAACCAGAAACCACACAAACTCACTTAGTCACTACAGTGAAAGAGAGTACATGCTTTGGAGTCAAGCAACTTTGTGAGTCTCCTTTAATTAGTCCAATTCGTTGGACTAATTACTTCTACTGGTTTCTACACCTATTTCCTTATTTAACAGAAAATAAGACTACCTAAAACACATAAAGCATCTATAAAGCGTAATGCCTAGCCTGTTATGGACTTCTACATCCTGGTGCTATCGTAGATGCTTAATGTAGAGCTCTGAAACAAAACACAGAGCCATCCTAGAGGTTATATTCCCCTGGCTTAAGCCCAAGGACTCTTTCTACCTGGGATGTGAATTCCTGATCCATCCCTTATTAGGTACTTTACAAAGTACTTTACCAGAATACCATATTCCTCTTCTCTTGGACAAAGCTTTTCCAACCAACGTGCCAAGAATGAATTATGGATGCGCTAAAATACTGACTGCCCCCCCACTCCCTGGCCCCTCAGCTTTCAGGGAGCCAGGGAGTCTGCCATACAAATAATCATTTTATGTGTGCCACAATGCAATAAAGTTTGGAAACCTCGCTCTAACACACTGTCTCACGTTGGCAGAACGTCGGAGCTGGCAGCTTCCTTCCTCTAGACGATCTAGGTCTCACCACCAACTCTGTCATTCTCACGATTCTGCTTCAGACAGTGGCGTCCCAGTTCTCCCAAAGGATCTCAAAGGATCAAGCCTGAACATCAAGGAGCTGCGAGTCCAACGCCACACAGATACACAAAAAGGGAAACAAAAACTCTCAGGTGACAGGATGGCAGAGATGCTACCAAATTTTCACAAAGCATTTGAGCAATTTCCAGCAGTATCTGCCTATAACTATTTTAAGGCAGAAGTTTAGAAGTAATGGAGGAAAGATGAAAGAGAAAGTCACAAAGGAAAGAGAAAACGAAAATGTGTACTTTTGTAGAGAACAGCTGAGGATTTGTAAGAGCTGTTCAGTGGCTTCCACGACTGGCTAAAGTAGGAGACACTAAAGAGAACAAGATTATTTTCAAGTTCCTTTGTTTTAGTCTTTTTTTTTTCATACTTCCTGGAACTAATGCTGGTGAATACCTGACTTTTAGACCGTTATAGTCCCTAAGTCATCATCATCCATATTTCGTGGAACTACTCTTTCCAATCTGTACATATATCATTAGTTTTTCATCCATAACCATATTCTCTTAAACTCTCTATTAAATTTACTTACTCCATCCTCAATTTACTCCTTATCCCATCCCAAATCCATCATTCTGGAATGTATTTACACCTCCAGACTCTTACAATGCTAAGTCTATTACTTAAAAGCCTTATTTTCACATTTCCCACTCCTCATATGTCATCTCACACACACACACACGGACTTATATCTACCCCACAGGAAAACTATCAAATAACACTCCATAGGCCTCCTCCAAGTTCATTTCTTTTCGTCATACTTTTTGATATGAAATCAGGTGTTCAATTGTTGCAAATTAATAAAGGAAGAGACCTTCTTAATGTCTGAAAGAAAATCAGGTGCGATACCTCCAACTTGTACCAGAAGGGATGTAAAGAAAACAGGCTAGCAGCATTCTGGAGCAGGAGTTGTCTGGATTCGGTAGCTCAGTGTGGATTCAGATAACCCAGGTTCAACCCGGGCTCCACCAGTGTAATCCTGAGCAGATGAGCTTCAGTTAACCATTTAGTTCCAATTTCTTTATCTGTGTGCGTGCTCACTCAGTCGTGCCCGACTCTTTGCAACCCTATGGACCGTAGCCCACCAGGCTCCTCTATCCATGGAATTCTCCAGGCAGAAATACTGGTGTGGGTTGCCATGCCCTCTTCCAGGGGATCTTCCCAACCTTGGGATTGTGTCTATTGTGTCTCCTGCACTGGCAGGCGGATTACTGACCACTGCACCACCTGAGAAGCCCCTTAATCTACAGAAATGAAAAGCTTAGCTGAGTTACACGGCTGCTGCGAGGGTGGGATGAGGTGGGTGGTCACACAAAGCACCCAGCACGATGCCCGGCCCACAGCAAGCAGACAGACGGACAGCGCCGGGTATCAGTCTTCTGGCTTCCTCATTACCTTAGAAGGAAACCAATTTAGCATGGTTCATTTTTTTATAAAGGTACGTTTTCTGTTGCCACCCCCCCCAAAGTAAGGATACTAGATAGAGGGAAAATAAAATTTTGAGCAGAAGACACTGGTCACTCTGTATGGACTATGATGAGCTGTATAGTTCTCTTCAAGTTTAAACATCCTATAAAATAGGCGTCAAACATTTTAGAAGGTCAACCCTTGATCAACAAACACTTCATCAAATCAGCAAATTTCAATATGCACTCTGAACTGACATTAAGCTTGGAAGGATACTAATTTATTCACAAAAGAGAATTATCATTAAATTCTTAATCTAGAGGTAATATGGAGAGAAAGGAGATGTCAAGATGAGCAGCAAGAAGACTTAGGGATCACACCAGTGAAACATGCTTTGCCCTTTCTAAATAAGCTGAAGGCCGAAGCAGATACCTTAAGTGAAAAATAAGAAAATGAAAATAAAGTACAGTAGAAGTTTAAACTTTTACTGAGCTGTACCCAGTGGGTTCGTGATATTTAATATGTATTCAATAATCATAAACCTATCAATTTATAAATCCACTGGATCTCTACAATATTGGCCACAAAGAGCTATCCCTAAAAAGAAACCTCAAAACCACAAATCAGGAATTAAGTAAGTAGGCAGCCTTACTTCCTTCTCTAGGTCTACGAAGGAATTTAGAAACACTGAAATTCTGAGGTACCTAGAGATTTCATCACTATAAAGCTAGAATCTCTGCATTCTACTCTCCATGGTGCCCAAACTAGCTATGTAGAGTTTGAAAAGAAAAAAAAAAGCTCCACACACACACGCACACACAAAAGGTTTTCATTAACTTCAAGAAGACATTGCCGAAGGAGTGGTTTTTAATCTACTAGAGGTTATATATCTCATTTAAGAATTTTCTTCAGAGGGGAGAAAATGCACTGAAACAAAACTCTGCCCATAATTTCGGGGGTGGGGATGAGGAAGTCCCCTGAAACTCACAGACCATGGACTCCCTAAGGCATGACCCAGGATTTAGGCAAACGAATTTATCAATTTGAAAAAGAAGGAAAGTAACTGAGGCAGAGATTTTAATCCAAAAAATAAAATAAAATTAGAAATATTTGCTGTTTTCTCAGTTAAGAAGCGTTAGACCTGGTGGCTGGGAGGGAGGGTTGAGCAAGGAAAAACAAAAGTGGGATTAAAACAGTACTGACATGTAATCTGTTGTCTTCAAATCGAAAGAGCAGCAATAAAAGGGCCACCTCCTACAGCCTTAACACAGGAAGGATTTAACCAATTTTTGTGCACATTCCCACACCAGTGAGGTTAATTAAACAGCAAATGGGAACACACACACACCTGCCACTTTTGCAGGTGAAAGCACAAGTTTAACAAAAGCCCTTCAAATCTTCCATCTTTTTCTTCCTTAAGAACCGACTCAGAGAAATTACATGTTTTAATCTAGGCGAAAAGGAAGGGAGGGGGACAGAAATCCTAAAAGGGGGATGGTTAAAAGGATGTGCAGGAAGTGGAAAGTACAAACTTTTTGAGATCAAAGAGCTCAACAGGGCGGATAAGAACACAAAGGAAGTAATAATAAAATAAAGTAAAAGGGAAAAGGGTCTAGAAACTGTTCTTAAAAAAACAAAAACAGCAACAAAAACCTCTTTCCTTTTTCCTAGACACGTAAACAGTAGTAACTTGGCAAAGAGGAACGGACGAGACGACAGCACAACTTCCTTCCCAAACTCCAGCATTCCTTGGACGTCCTCACCAGCACAGTCAGGCTTGGGACATTTCCTAGGCAAGGCTCCTCCCTGCACCACAGCCTGAGGAAACCTCTGAGCAGGGACTATCGCTGCGGGAGAGAGGAAGTGGCGGATGCAGGGAAAGAAGATCAGCAATACAGGCTGGACACCAAACCTGAGGGTGGCCCACTCGCAGACTCAGTCGAAAAGACTCGGATCCTGCAGTCCCTTTCCCCACTCAATGCATTCACAACCGGGAGGGTGCCGCCCTGGGAGGGCCGGTCCTACCTCTTCACCCGGCTGTTTCGGGGGCACACTCAGGGTGACAAGAGGGACGAGGGGGTAGAAATCCAAGGCCGAGTACCTGGGTAGAGAGAGATGGCACACACAGTCTAAGGGCAGGAGTGCCCTGTGAGAGTACGGAACAGCGAATCCCAGAGGCAACGTGTCCGGCCGGGCAACCAGCTCCAAGCAGCCTTACCCCGCCTCCTTCCCAGCCGGGCAGCTCCGCCCTCACCTGTCTGCAGGGACGCCGGCAGCACTCACGTCGAGGATTATCCTCGCCTCTGCTCCCAGAAGTCGCCTCAGCCCTGGCCAAAAGTGAGCGGAAACGCGACCTGGGCCTTTTCCTTCTTCCCCTCCCGCCACGCACCTCGGCTCCTCCGGGGCGGGGAGCAACTGCAACTGTCACAGCCTCACACTGTCCAACCTCCGAGGCTACTCGGACCGGCAGCCTCTCCACCGGCGGCGGCCTACAGCTCCTGCACCCGGAGTAGCGGAGCCGGAAGTGAGGGGACCGGAAGTAGCGTTGTCCGTGGCCCTGGACGGCCTCTCTCTCCCTCAATCTGGCCAGCCCAGCCACGTCTCGATGGTGCCAGCGCACCTTCCGCGAGGTCCCCTCTCCAGGGGGGCGGGCCCCGTCCCGCCCACTGCGGCCCTAGCAACCACATCCGGGACTCAGCCGGCGCCGTTGCCCGGGTAATTTTCTGGCTGCGGCCAGGTCCTAGAGGGGTGTGAGCCCGGGTACAGATACACCTGCCCGAGCTTGCCCCAGGGCGGTCCAGGAGCCCTTAGCATAACTTTCTCACTCACACACCTCAGTCTCACGCGTTAGGCTTTCCCCCAAGCAGATGGTGAGCCGGTGGCGGGAGGGCGCCTCGCAATCCCAGGAGAGCCAAAGCTTCTTTCTCAACTGCCGGAGAGCACGCAGAAGGTTATTCCAACTCCGCGGGCGTTGAGAGGGTGGAGGGAATGCGGGGTTTAGGGAGCAGACGGGATGCGGGTGCCTCACTCTCCTTCCCCAGTGCCCCCCCCACCGCTGTCCACTCACGCCCACCCTCTTCTGGACGACCAGACTAGACTCCCTTGTTCAGCATCCCTGAGTTATGATTTGCTGTCTTTGTGATCACTTTCTGCTCTGCTTGCTCGCAGAGAGTGGATCCGTGATACTTTTCTCTCGTGATCCTCTTTACTCAGATGACCGATTTCTGCTTTCTTTGCTTGCCCCATTGCTTAATAGATCACTGCCCTGTCTACAGAGTCCTCCGAACAGTCCTCTCGGATCCCGTGGTAGTCTAAGTGAAGGCCCCAACCTGCACTTTGGCTATTCTGCCTGTCCCCTCACAGTACGGCTCGGCAGTGGTGCTAGACACTTGAAGCTTATTTGCATACAGTACGTACCGGTATTACAGCCGCGCTAGTATCCCTTCCAGGTTCTAGACTGCTTTTGACAGCCCTGTCGCCTGCAGAAATGCCAAAGGTAACAGCGCACTCCGTGGAATCTACCTCTCGAGACCAGACTTCTCACCTGCCTTGTCAAATTAGCTGACAAGACATTTTTATTGGCCAAGTGCCCGAAGGCAGAATTCTGCCTCTCTGAATTTGTAGGGAGTTTCAGCATAGTGAACCATACATCCCTGTACAAATGCCTATCCCATATCTGTGAAGAGTAAATGCCCTACAAATATTTCCAAAGTAAATACCAATATTTATTGTCTGACATTTCCAGGACTCCTTCTCTGACAAAAACCGTAATGAAATCCCCAAACATAAATCTGTGGTTGCATGTTGAATCACTTCAGTCGCGTCCAACCCTTTACTCTCCCATGGGCTGTAGCCCGCCAGGTTCCTCCTCGCTGGGGATTCTCCATTCAAGAATACTGGAGTGGGTTGTCGTGCCCTCCTCCAGGGGGAATGGATGAATATATATGTCCGTTCATTTAGCTCTAGTTCTACAGTTTACTGTGGATTTTCTGGTTTGAAGCATTCCTGTTAGTCTTCTCAATTATAAGAGAAGGATCCCCATCCAGAATAATTACTGCTTTTCTTATATAGGAACAGAATGGGACTTAGCAGCAAGTACAAGGACTAGAGTTTCCAAAGGATGACTGGGAAGAGGTGGGTGACAGTGCTCAGTGGTGCTAGAAAGATGTGTACTTAACTGTCTGGGCTGGCTGGGGCTATAAAGACTCCTGCCAACTGTCTCTTGAGTTTGGGGACATTTAACTAAAGTTATCTATTAGACCGTTAAGCTCAGAAGTATTTCTGATATTAAAAAGGTAGACACTTGGTTTAGTTATTCATCCTTCGATGGATCGTTTTCTTGCCAGCTGCTGGTTTTGATAGAAATTCAGATGTGGTTGGAACTAATGCTAACTTCTACTTGGTGAGGGTGCTGTGAATCATTTTAGGTACTCTCTGGTCCAGTGTGATTCTGGTAGTGTGCACAGTGAGTCCTTGTATTAATATATAGTGTCATGCTGTGCAAGGCTGTACACAGGATTAATCCCCCTATGATTTTTGCTACCCCCAGGGAAATTGGAAAGTAGGAAGCCCTGAAGGATACACTGGAAATTGTTTCAGCTGGTGATGGAAAACAGTGAAAGTCTATGCACTTTCTTTGGGGAAAAAGGAAGTAGTAGCTATTATTCTTGGGCTTGGGGAAATTTTTTCATGCTGACTCAAAAGACTATTTTAAACCGAATCCTGCTTAGATGGAGATTCTCTGTCACTCTTTGCTTTCCTCCCTCCTCCTCCCTCCCTGTTTCCCTACAGCTTGGGGAATTCTTCCTGCCCATTCTCCTTGGGAAGAATAGAAGATTACTATTTTTCTTTTAATTGGCATTGTGTTTGGAGAAGTATAACAAGAAGGGAATAGCTGCCTGCCATATATGCTTATGACAGGGGGCTTATCTAATCACTTACCGTTGCACTGCTATTGGCTATTATTCAGCTTTAGAAAAATCAGGCAACATTTATTTGCTTGGCTTATAGGGGAACTATAGCAGCCTATTTTTTATTCATTGACCAGGAAGAAAAGCAGGCAGTGGGTTAAAGGATATTATTTTCCCTTTACAAGTGAATTCAATGGGCATAATCTTTTCTCTTTGCTTTGAGGATTATGATGTTGAGTACTATATTCTGCTCATCAATGTTGTTTCCTCAAAAGAGAGAAGAAGGTGTGACCCTCGGGTCTTTTCTAGAGGAATTCTGGTAGTGTCGCAGTAATTTCACCACTCTTTATCGACAGCTTCCTTTTCATGAAGACGTATTTAGTTACTGATTGCACAGTGCAATTCCCTGAAAGTAAACCCTTTATTAAAGGGTACTGATTAATGCAATATTTAAATAACCCCATGAAAAGTAGAATGGGTAGAACATAAAGTAGAAATTGTTCTAACTACAAAGGAGAAAACATAATTCCATTGTCTACAGTTAACATCAACATTTTGGTCAATATCTTATGCAAATTTTTTTCTTCATTTATTTAACAAATTGTTATTGGGAACCTACAGTTAGCTGGGCGCTAAGCACTGTAGGAATACCCATGAGCCTCTGCCTTCAAGGAACTTTCAGTACAGGTTGTATTTGTTGGCATGCAATTTTGTATTTTGCTTTTCCCACAATATTGATATATTATGAAATTTCCCTCATATCATTAAACATTCTCCTTCAGTGGCTCAATACTATTTTAACATATAGATATTCCTTATTTATCTAATCTTTTTTGTTACAGATTTGGATTACTTTAAGTTTTCTCTATAATTATAAAACAACCATGTAGGAAATAGTCTTGTGTGGTATAATTCTAAGATGAATTCCAATGACTTTCACCTTGTATAATTCCTTCCTCTGCGAACAGGATAGGATATCATTCTATGATTATATTATATGCAAAAGGAATTTTGCAGATGTAACTGAAGTAACTACTCATTGACTTTGAGTTACTCAAAACGAAGTTAATCTGGCTAGTCCTAAACTGACTACATGAATCTTATATTTTATGTATTTTATTGAAGTATCATTGATTTGCAATATTAGTTTCAAATGTACAAAATAGTGATTCAATATTTCTATAGATTAGACTCCATTTAAAGTTATTACAAAATAATAGCTACATTTTCCTGTGCTATGCAATATATCCTTGTTGCTTATTTATTTTACGCATAGCAGTTTGTATCCCTTAATCCCATACACGTGCCTTGCCCTCCTTTCCCTCTCCTCACTGGTAATCACTAGCATGTTCTCTGGATCTGGGAGTCTGTCCCTGTTTTGTTATATGCATTCCTTTGTTTTAGATTCTACATGAACGTGTTAAGAGAGTGTTCGTCTTTCCCTGACTTATTTCACAAAGCGTAATACCCCCTAGGTCCATCCACATTTTTGCAAATGGCAAAATTTCATTCTTTTTTGTGGCTGAGCAATATTCTATTATGTATTTATATATAATATACATCTTTATCCATTCACCTGTTGATAGACTCTTAGGTTGTTTCCATATCCTGGCTATTGTAAGTGATGCTGTTATTAACAGTGGGGTGTGTGTATCTTTTCAAATTAAATGTTTTTGTTTTCTCCACATATATATATATATATATACACACACACACACACACACAGAGCACTGAATTGCAGGATCATATGGTAGTTTATTTCTAGTTTTTTGAAGAACCTCCACACTATTTTCCATATTGTTGCACCAATTTACATTTCTGCCAACAGTGTACAAAGGTTTCCTTTTCTCCTCATTGTTGCCAACGTTTGTTATTGTTTTTGATGAAAGCCTTTCTGACAGGTATGAGGTGATATCCTATTGTGGTTTTGATTTGCATTTTCCTGAGGATTATGACGTTGAGCATCATTTCATGTGCCTATTGGCCATCTGTATATCTTCTTTGGAAAAATGTCTAATCAGATCTTCTGCCTATTTTTAATTGGGTTGTTTGGTTTTTGATATTGAGTTGTATGGGCTATTTATATAGTTTGGATATTATCCCCTTCTTGGTCACATCATTCTTCAAGTAAGCTGTCTTTTCATTTTGTCGATGGTTTCCTTTGCAGTCCAAAAGCCTTCAAGTTTAACTGGGTTACATGAACCTTTTAAAAGCATAGCATTTTCTCTAGCTGATGGCAGCAGAGGAAATTAGAGAGATTTAAAGCTTGAGAGAGATTTGACATGAGAAAGGTTCTCTGTTGCTAAAATAAAGAGGACCTCAGGCCAGTACCTGAGAGAGGCCTCCAAGAGCTAAGGGTAATCTCTGCTCACAGTCAACAGAAAACCAGGGACCTCAGTCCTACAACCACAGAAGTCTAAATTCTTTACCAGCTGAGCCATAGGGAAGCCCAAGAATACTGGAGTGGGTAGCCTATCCCTTCTCCAGCGGATCTTCCTGACCCAGGAATCAAACCAGGGTCTCCTGCATTGCAGGTGGATTCTTTATCAACTGAGCTATCAGGGAACCCCACAGATAACCTGAATGAACTTGGAAGCAAATTCTCCCCCAGCTTCTAGATAGAGCCCAGCCTGACTGGGATCTTGATTTCAGCCCTCTAAGATACTAAGCAGAGGACTCAGTTAAGCCCACCTGGGCTTCTGGCTAGTTCTGTGAGATAATAAATGGATATTGTTTTAAGCTACTGCTGCTGCTGCTGCTGCTGCTGCTGCTGCTGCTGCTGCTGCTGCTGCTAAGTCACTTCAGTCGTGTCCAACTCTGTGCAACCCCATAGATGGCAGCCCACCTAAATGTCTGTTAATTTGTTACACAGCAATAGAAAATGAATATATTTGTAAGACAGATTATTTTTGCATCTATAATTTTGAGGGAGAAGGAATAAAATGGTAGGTATGGCCTTGCTGGATAAAAAGTTATGCGCACTTTTAAAGTTTTCATGTTATATTGCTAATTTGCCCTCAGCAAGCTTTATACCAATTTATGTGCCTCCCAGCAATGTATGTTACTGAATCCTGGCACACCCTAGATACTGCTGTTTTGGTAAGCAAAAACAAAAGGGTAGCTCCTGTTTTGAAGGAAGATTGACGTTTCTCTTACTACCAGTAGAACAGACAATTGTTTTCTTTATTTGGAGTTGGGTTGGTAAGTCTATTTTAGTGAGTTGCCTAGTCTTAGTCTTTAGTTAGCTTTGCCGTTGGTGCAGAGAAAATAGTTCCTAACTGCTAGTGAGTAGTACAGCATTTCTCTGCTGTAATATCTTCAAGGGGTTGTTGTTTTTGTTCAGTCACTAAGTAGTGTCTGACACTTTGCGACCCCATGGGCTATCAGGCAGTCAGTTCAGTCGCTCAGTCGTGTCCGACTCTGCGACAGGACACCAAATTCCTCTTTCCTCTGCTGTCTCTCGGAGTTTGCTCAAATTCATGCCCATCTTCAAGGAGCAGCATGATTGAGAGAATTATTACTTCTAAGAAGTATTAGCTGCTGCCATCATTCCCTGCAAGAAAAAAAAACCAGCCACTGGACTGTGGGAGAATGGAAAATTCCCATTCTCAATGAATTCAGCTTCATTGATTAGACAGTATTGCCCAACTTTGCTAGGGAAAAAGCCTAGCTTGTCAGATTTGGCGTTGGAAATTTGGTTGTTTCAGGAATGAAGATGTATTGCATCTTACCATGGAAAACTGTAACTTTGACAACTGTTTTAGAAGGAAATATATACTGTTAACTGAGAGTCCCTTGGACTGCAAGGAGATCCAACCAGTCCATTCTGAAGGAGATCAGCCCTGGGATTTCTTTGGAAGGAATGATCCTAAAGCTGAAACTCCAATACTTTGGCCACCTCATGCGAAGAGTTCACTCACTGGAAAAGATTCTGATGCTGGGAGGGATTGGGGGCAGGAGGGGAAGGGGACGACGGAGGATGAGATGGCTGGATGGCATCACTGACTTGATTGACGTCTTAGTGAACTCTGGGTGATGGACAGGGAGGCCTGGTGTGCTGCGATTCATGGGGTTGCAGAGAGTCGGACACGACTGAGAGACTGAACTGAACTGAACTCTCAGGAAAAACATCCTACTATCATCCTAAAAAAAGTATCACTATTTTCAATTTGATCAAGATAATCATCTCTGATTGTATATATTATATTGCTTTATTTGCAATAGGATATGGGAGAAAATTCAAGTCACTTTTTCTATAATCCTTATTATTTGAGATGATAGGGTTTATACATGACAAATGAAATAAAATGGAAGGAAAGAAGAGGAAGAAAAAAAAAAAAACAAAAATAACCAAACAGAAAGAAGGAAGAGATTCCCTTTTACTCTTGGAGAGTAGTTTTCCTTGGTTTTGACTTTTCTTAAAAAAATTGGTTCTTGCTCCCTGAGTTTCTGGAGGTTGGTATCCTTCCTAATAAGAGGAAGATATTTTTAATTTGTTATTCTGAAATAATGGTATATTTTTAGGATATAGTAGAAAAATATGCAGGCAGTTTCCATATATAAGAATTTTTTTTAGTTGAATGGTCAAATCTTATTTACTTACAAAGTAAGCTCACCCTAAAATTGGATATGGGGTATGGTTTCTGTTTATGTCCCCAGAATTCATAATGGCTGTTCTCCTGTGGAAACATTATACTGCTTTTTGGGGCATATGTGGAAGGGGATAGGTTTGGAAAGGCATTGGAAACTCTATCTTTAGCTTGGTGCTGGAGGCATAGAATGTGTAACTGTTAGAGGAGCCATGCCATGTGTAAAAAGAATGGTGGACTTGACCTTGGAAAGCCTGGATTCTGGACTGCATTCAACCATGTTATAACCATATGAGCTTTGAAATCCAGTTTTACCTTCCTCCGGAGTTGTTTGGAATACAGGAAGTAAAGCAGTTTGGAAGTTAACACCCTAGGCTCTCATAATTATTATTAAGATCTTTTTTTGCAATAATAGCAACAACAAAAGTTTCCTTTACTGGTTTTATTTCCTATAATAAAATTACTTCTTTGTTTTGGACAACAAAGGCAGAGGAATTTTGATAAAGTTTTGTGCAAAAAAAAAAAAAAAAAAGAATGCATGTGTTATCTTGAAACCTCCAAGGACAGAGAGGAAAACTGGAGGAATGGAGTGTCTACTCTCTCACAGGGAAGGAAGTAACCCTCCCGCCCAAACCCTCCCCACCCCCGTTCATCAGATTAGCTTGTTTCCTTGGCCTGTAGGAGGCCCAAAGCCTGTGGATTCTAGTGGGGGAGATGCTACCTGGGAAGGCTGGGACCAGCCCATGTAGGGTGACCATTCTCACTGCACTATTTGGCTTAAGAAGAGTTCTGCATTCAGTGTATATTTAAGGTGGGGTTCTTGCTATCATTTGAAGTAGGATTTCATGAAATCTCAGAATTTAATAGATTGGCACAGCGGTCACAGTGAAAGGGAAAGTCGGTCAGTCATGTCCGACTCTTTGCAACCCCATGGGTTATACAGTCCATGGAATTCTCCAGGCCAGAATATTGGGGTGGGTAGCCTATTCCTTCTCTAGCGGATCTTCCCAACCCAGGGATCGAACGCAGGTCTCCAGCGCTGCAGGCGGGTTCTTTACCGGCTGAGCCACAAAATGATGATGAGGTCATCAAGTATTTATTGAATACTTTGTAAGGTGCTAAACACTGTGCTAAGTGCTTAACACGCTCTCACTGAATCTCACTGAATGTGCCATTACTCCACATGCTGTAGGTACCTTTATTTTACAGAAAAGGGGGCCAAGACTTCAAAGGCTTAAGCGAACTACCCAGGGTCACCTTAAGTGCTGACTGGGAGTCACTTGTCAGTTCAGGTGTGTCTGGCACCAAGGCCCAGCTTCTCCCACTGTGATAAGCCCTTTATTTTACTGATAAAGAAGTAGAGGTCCTGAGAGGTTGAGACCATGATCTCTCTCCTTCTTTTGTTTTTTTCTACATTATATCTTCTCAGTAATTTGTTTATTCCCATGCATTTTGTCAAGTATTTTCTGGCCTCTGTGCATCCGGCCAATGTGTCAAAGTGATAAAAAGTTACTAGATTTTTAAGCAACTAGAATAAGATTTCAGTTTTTAAAATTTGTAATGGAATCACTTGATGGGATTTTTAGTGAAGCATTTTCTACCAGACTCCTACAAGGGAGACACTGTCTCCCATGTGCTATTAAAAGTTGGACCTTGTGACCACCGTCTGACTATGTTTTTCTTTTGGAGAAGCCAGAGGGGCAGCCTGTGACTTCATGGGGAAAACAGCCACCAAAGATCTACCCAGCATCATTTTTAGTTCTTTAATTTTGGTAAGCTCACATTTTTAAAAGAGACTAAATTTGTCTGATTTATTCCAGAAGTATATATTACAAAGCATTCAAAGGCAAGTGAAAACTCAAGGGGTCAGAGCAGAGCTCGAGAGCTTTTCACAGAGACACCATTTGGGAGGTAAGCATTTCTTCTGGAAGCTTCAGTTACTGTATTTTTAGAAACATGTTCCCATTCTTTTCATGATTATTAAAAGCATAACTAATTAGTATAAATATTTTTTTGATATTAAATTGACATATCATCGCTAAAATTCCTCTTTATTTTTTTTAAACGTTTCAAGTGACGGAGGATATTGTCAAGTCTTGGAAGGATTCTACCATTTTCTTCTCCACCCTAAAGAGACTTGGAAATTAGCGGCTGACGTTTTGCATGAAATTTCTGACTGCTTTTCTTCTTATCTCTGAGGGCTTCTGTGGAGAATTAAGAGGAGGTTGAATGCGCGCATGGATAAAATGGATCATCTTAAAGGATTGAAGTTCCAAAAATACATCAGCAGGACTGGACAGGTTTGACATAATGAGATTTCTATTTTAGCTTGACTTCTGGAACTCCAAATAAACTGAACTGCACAAGGTCCTGGGGAGGAGGTTTCTCTTCTAAAATATTCTAGCTGCAGATAATATTTTTCTTAGTCAGATCCTTTGAAGAAATGTATTTATTCATCCATTTGCACAGAAATAAGACTATTAGACACTGACCAACTTTTAATATATGCAGTGGCTTCAAAAGCAATTTGTATCATACTGGAAAATAAATTTTCCTAAAGAAACAGACCCAGAGAGAGACGACATCTCTACATAAGCTCAGGGTGAGATGGCCGAAGCTCCTGTGGATGCCTCAACTCTGCCTGTAACTGTGAAGAAAAAGAAAAGTCTATCCATTGAAGAAAAGATCGACATCATAAATGCAGTAGAAAGCGGTAAGAAAAAAGCAGAGATTGCAGCTGAATATGGAATAAAGAAAAATTCGTTGTCTTCTATTATGAAGAATAAAGACAAGGTTCTGGAAGCCTTTGAATCACTGAGATTTGATCCAAAGAGAAAAAGACTGAGAACTGCTTTTTACACAGACCTGGAAGAGGCGCTAATGAGGTGGTACCGAATCGCTCAGTGTCTGAATGTGCCAGTAAATGGCCCAATGTTGCGGCTAAAAGCTAACGACTTTGCCCAGAAACTGGGACATAATGATTTTAAGTGCAGCAATGGTTGGCTGGATCGGTTTAAATCCAGGTATGGTCTAGTATTTAGAGCTCAGCCTGTAGAAGCCACAGGTGTATCAGCAGACCCTTCAGCTGTCTGGCACCAAAACATACTTCCTTATTATTTAAATGATTATCATCCTAAAAATGTTTTTAATGTAAAAGAGACTGGGCTGCTTTATCGAATGTTGCCTACAAATACCTTTGCATTTAAAGGAGAAACCTGTTCAATTGGCAAGTTATGCAAAGACAGAATAACTCTGGTGGTTGGGACCAACATGGACGGCTCAGAGAAACTTCCTCTGCTTCTCATTGGAAAAAACAGAAATCCTCATTGCTTCAAAGGCATAAAATCATTGCCTGTGTATTATGAAGCTAACAAAATGGCATGGATGACTGCAGATGTGTTTGAACAGTGGATGCAGAAGCTGGATGAGAGATTTCAAGCTCAGCAAAGAAGAGTGGTGATTTTTGTTGAATCTTCTCCTGCACACCCAGAGGTAAAAAACCTGAAGTCCATTGAATTAGCGTTCTTTCCATCATGTTTATCTTCCAAATTTATAGCTATGAAACAAGGTGTTATTAGAAGCCTTAAAATCAAATATCGACATTGTCTTATTAAGAAATTTCTGAGCTCTGTTGAAGGCAGCAAAGAATTTACTTTTTCCCTTCTAGATGCAGTTGACACATTGCATCTCTGTTGGAGGGCTGTCACCCCAGAGACCATTGTTAAGAGCTATGAAGAGGCAGGATTCAAATCTCAAAGGGGAGAAAGTGAGGAGGCAAACGCAGAGGCAGACACTGGCCTTGATTTGGTTGCCGACGCCCAGGCGGCAGGAGTGGAATTTCCCGAAGGCTTATCTATAGAAGAGTATGCTGCCCTGGATGATGACTTGGAGACTTGTGAGGCTGCCTCCCAAGTCTCTCCAAGCAGCGATGCTGTGTGCCGCAAAGAAAGTGAATCAGAGGAAGCTGGATTTTATACTTCTGACGAGGAGGATGACGGTGGATCTCTGGAGAGCGAACTCCCCTTACCATCAAAAAATGAGGCAATAACTGCTTTAGATACTCTGAAAAGTTTTCTTAGAAGTCAAGATATAAATGATGAGCTTCATAATTCTTTAGCAGACCTTGAAATTTTTATTAACTCCTTATCATCTAAGTAATTATTTATTGTACAACATCTGAAGATAATAGAGCTTTTTATAATGTATTTTATTATTAATATTTAAGGTATGTAAAGGGAAAATGCCTCCTAAACCTAAAAAATGCCTAACTTATAATTTTTGGTTTAATTGCAGATGTCTTTGGTCTGTCTGCAGAGTAAAGTTCCCTAGGTAGATTAAACGATGAGGAAGTAAATGAAAAACATGAATTTCAATTTAGTAAGATTTGGGGGAGCAGAAAATAAATTTCACAGGCCTTATATTTGAAATATATGGCATATATGTCAAAAACAAAAAGAACTCTCCAACTATTTGATTCACACAGGTTGAACTGGTGATTGCTATTTTCTATTTTTTTCAAGTTCAGATCGTGTTGTAAGATATTTTAATTTTTCTACCTCATCTAAGAACCAAAACATCTATCTATCGGTTAGATATTTATTTTTATAAACATATACTAACTAGACTCAAGTATCAAGTGCTAATTTTAAATTATTTTCTCATGACTAGCTAATCATCCTAATAAAAATTATGAAAAATTACTGGAAACAAATTTGACCCAATTATAAACCCAGATGATTAAAAATATGCATCTACTTTAAAATTATTTCTATATAAGGTCAAATGAAAGACTATGACCTTATCAGGTTTTCTTAAATCATCTATAACCAGAAGATGATATGGATTCTTCCTAAATATTTGTATGTATACGTGTGTGTGTTTAACAGAAAAGTATATTATTAAAATATGTATTAAATTCTTTTTATATTTTAATAAGATTACTCTTTAAAAATGTGAAGAAACATATGCAGTTACTAAAAAGGAAAATATGTAATTCTTAGTTTTCTGATTTTAAGAGCTGAAACAATCATTGGATTTCTTTTTATTTTACTGAATTTTGTTTTCAGGACAAACTGTTCTTTCAGCGTATTTTGATTTTTTTTTTTTTCAAATTCAGTGGGTAGCATTTTGGATTAACTTTCTGTATGAGGGAGTTTTGTATTCAGAATGTTTTAAAATATTGTATGAAATTATTTATATTCTATAAAATAGTCTTTAACCAGTAGAAAAATATAACAATGTGTCTGACTTTTTTGTTGTCAAATTTTAAATACATTTAAGTTATTACATCTAATTTAGTGTCCCCTTTGAAAAGTATTTTGAAAGAGTATAAAACATTATACCAATGATTTTTATTCTGAGTTATTAGTCTGCCAACACAAGACACATTTGGAAGTGACTATTTATAGAAAGTATTTTTATTTTCCACTGTTGACTTACTTTGCATTGAGATTTAGTAGTTGTTAAGCCTGAAAAATGTATTAATATTAAAGTTCCTTTTAGAGTAAAATATAGATTGTTTATATTTAATTAAAAGCATTTTTATTAATGACTTGATTTAAAATTTTAATGTGATGGAATCATGGACCTTGATCTCTCTTAAGAGCCCCGCTTGAAACTAAAGTACCCGGTAAATACTGAGCCCTCAATAACTTTTTTCTCTTTCTCCACTTCATACCATTTGGATATCAAATATTTTGTTTAATGATTCCAGATGACATAAGAATTATTATCTCCATTTTTACAGATGAGGGAATTAAAACCTGAAACGGTGATTTGGTTAAAATCTCAGGATGAAAACTAAAACGCAGTAGTTCCCCATCACCTAGTTCTGTGTTCTGCTAACTATATACCACAATACTTCTTTTCTGTACTCTATAAAAGAAAATTCTATGGGTTTTTTTTCCCCTTGAACTTAGGGTTCTGAGGTCAAAAGTATTTCAGAGACTAACCTGAGTCTTTGCTGATAGCTGTATTCAGACCTCTCTCATAAGGACACTGTTGCTAATGAAATACCAGGGCTTTCTGATTTGGTATTCTGTACCATTTTAGCACAGAAGTTCGGTGGAGTTCTATGAAAATATTTAAAAACAACTTTAATCTTCCCAAAGTGTTGAAAGAACCTAGTCATTTCCTCTATATGACATCATCCATTTTTTACTTCTGGGCATAATAAATCTCAAGGTGATAAAATTAAACAAGGCTCCTATGAAGACTAAGAAAAAGGTGCCCAAGATTTAAATCAAAGATAAACTTTAAATTGTTGACGGTGTACACAATTCCATGTAGTATACAAGATATATAGATTTAGATCATTTTCAGAACAAAACAAAAAAGTCACTTTCCCCTGAGACAGTCACTACTGTCTGCCTCACTCCTGATCTATCTTCTCTATACACAGTCGCAAAGAGCTGGACACGACTGAGCCACTAACACACACACACACACACACACACACACACACACACACACGGTCAGTACAGAGTTGGGACTAAATGTCACTTGTCTTTTCAAAGAAGAACTTGATTTACAATTCATTAGTTTTTAAATTAAATATGACTTTATTCTTCCTTACAAATTCCTGTTGTTTCAACAATGTTTTTGCCTGTTTCTACTTCATCAAGCGATATGTTTTATGTTGAATTTGGGATACTGTTTCACTCCATCAGTGAGGGGTTTGGTTCAGGATAAAAGAGGACAACGAGCAAATCAAGGCCTGTTGGGTTTTATGGTACCTGCCTGGCTTCTTATTTGGACCTAAGATCAAATGTTAAACCTCCCTTTTAACTCATACAAAGCAGAAAAAGTGGAAGGGGAAGTAAAGTAGGAGAGGAAGAGTCAGAGGAGAGCTTGCAACACGAATGCCTCAGATTTTAAAAGAAGCCTTTTCAGTCCCTCTTCCAGCAGGGGCTCCGTAGAAACTGGCAGACAGAAGTTTGCCCTCAGGGAAGATAGCTCCACAGGTCTGCTCAGAGAGTCAGAGTCCAGTGGTGGGTTGCATCTTTGTCAGCACTAAAGGTTTTCCAGGCTAAGTGCAGGCAGCTACCCTAGTTGCTGGGAGGAGATCTCTTGAGAGAAAGGGGCCACAGTATGCATACAATTAAGTTCTCAGAAAACATTTCAGTCACCGGATATATTAAATCTAGTCAGAGTCCTATGCTGTCTTGCAAAAGACGTTTCATTTCTCTGAATCTCAGTTTCCTTCATTCATAAAATGAGACTGACACTTCATTTGAATTTATTTTGCAGATGAAAGAAAAATTTGCATGTGAATGCTTTCAGCAAACTCAGAAGTGTTCCACAACTATAGCGAATGACTGAAAGGTGCTTCCAGGTTACTACTCCCAGATATGCCCAAGTATTAGTGTTGTGCTCACTAAACACCAATGAGAATTTTCTCATTGAAATTTCTTCTGTGCAGTAAAATAGGACAGTCAACATTTCTAGAAATATGCCATTTATCTGTAGAAATAAAAAATTATTTCTGTTTTGAATGAGGGAATAAGGGGACTTAGCTTCATTGATCCTCATGGAAAGCAATTCAATAAAATAAGTACTCATTGCGAAGTAGCTTTCTAAGTAGCCTGTCGTTAGCTAATTGAATTGTCCTGTTTCCTTGGGCTGTGTGTCTGACGGTAACTCAGAGTCCGGGGAAAGACTAATAAATACACTACTATTGTAATCTTCTTGGGCTGCCATAACCAAATACCACCGACTGGGTGGCTTAAACAACAGAAATTTATTTTCTCACAGTTCTAGAGGCCAGAAGTCTTGAAATCAGGCTGCCAGCTGGTCAGTTTATGGTGAGGAATTTTGCCTTGGGCTGCAGACAGTTATCATCTTCCAGATGCTCATGTGACCTCTGCTTTGTCAGTACAGGGAGAGAGAAAGTGCTAGCCCTCTGATGTCTCTTGTAAGAGCACTGTCCCATTGTGAGGGGCCCATCTTCATGACCTCATCTAACCCCAATTATGTTCTCAAAGCCCCATCTCCAAGTACCATCACACTGGAGAGTTAGGGCTTTAACATATGAATTCTGAGTCATCCAACTACCCCATACCGATGAAAGTACAGTTGATCCTTGAAAAACACAGGTTTGAATGGCAGGGGTCCACACTTTTGCTAAACATGTACTACAGTACTACACTCGTCCTCCATTGGTCGAATGCATGTATACAGAGGGCACACTGTAGAGTTATACACATGTTCTCAACATCCTGGAGGGTCAGTGCCCCTAACCCCCACATTGTTCAAGGGTTAACTTTCCACATATTAATCAGCTTCGTTTTCAATTTGCTATAAACTAAAAGGGCATGCATTTTTCAGAACTAATTAATTAGCAGTAGCTATTAGCAAAGACTTTAAAGCTTATGGAAACTTTAAGAAGAAATGGGGACATATTTCATGTCCTTGAACAAATGGGAAGACTCAATATTGAAATGTGCTTATTTCCTCCAAGTTAATTTCAAACAAAATCCCATTGCAGGTTTGTTGAAAATTTTGCAAAACATTGTTTGAAATTTTTGAAAAAATAATTCTGATTTGTATCTGGAAAAATAAAAATGTATCAATATCTAAGAAATTCTTGAAAAATAAAAATAAGTAATACTTGACCCATACCAAACGTTTAAGCAATATGATGTTGGCAAGAGAATTAATAGGTCAATCAAAAGAATGACATACGATGTCTAGAAAAAAACAATTTGCATATGATAAAAATGGTTTTTATTCAGTGGTAAAAAAGACGGATTATTCAGTAACTGATATTGAGGCAATTGGCTAAGAGAAAAGGAATTTTTAAAGTTGTATTCGAAATGAATCCTAGAAGGATTAAAGACTTAGAAGGAAAGAAAGCAAAAAAGGAAGAAAGGAAGGATGAGAGGAAAGGAAAAAGAAAGGACACAGAAAAAAGTGAAGACAGAAAGGAAAGAAACTTGTAAACACTAGGGGCAAAAAAGGTAAATCTTTTATGGAGAAGATCTTATAAAAAATATGACACTCAAGAAAACGCTCGAGTATGAAAATATTTTCAACAACACTGGAAGTCGAAGAAATATAAGCAAAATGGAATAGCTTTGTGGGGAAGGCTTAGCGCATTAGAAAGATTACGAAGAATGATAATACTAAATAGAGGCAGGATGGAAAAATGGATGCACTGCTGTCGGAAATAAAAATTGGTACACTGTTACTATAATTATAGCTGGCATGTGTTAAATGCTTACTAATTACCAAACTATTCTAAGTGTTTCACATGCTACCTCACTCAGTCCTCAGAATAATTCCAATTATTATCATTCCCATTTTACCAATGAGGAAACTTAAGTATAGATATAGTTACAGGAAATCCCATGGACTAAGGAGCCTGGTAGGCTACCGTCCATGGGGTTGCAAAAGAGTCATACACGACTTAGTGAGTCAACAACAACAGCTAATAAATAACAAAATGAAGATTTAAACATTAAAAACCTGACTGAGAAATATGTTGTACATGACAAAAATTTATCCTAATGAAACAGAATATAACAAGAATATTTGTTGTAGTGTGTATACAGGGCCATGGGATTCCCAGGGGGCTCAACGGTAAAGAATTCCCCTGCCATCGCAGGAGATGCACGAGACTTAGTCAGTCCTTGGGTCAGGAAGATCCCCTGCAGAAGGGAATGGCAACCCGCTCCAGTATTCTTACCTGGAAAACGCCAAGGAAGCAGAGCTTCGTGGGCTGCTGTCCATGGGTTCACATAGAGCTGGACACAGCTGACTGACTGGGCACACGTGCAATGCGGGGCCATAGTCCCATATCCAAAACCTCGGAGGCATGTATGTTTCAGAATTTCCCAGGTTTGAATAAGAGAGTATATGCATAGACTTCATATTATATAGCACCCCTGGGAATACTACGATAGCATCCCACAACCAAACATTAATAATTTTTTAATGAAACATGTTCACTTGAAGTCAGATATGTAAAGATTATAAATAGCTTAGTAGCTTCATAGTTTTTATTGCCCAATAAGTTCATGTCAGTCAGCTTTTACCACCGCAAGGTTACAAAAAGGTTTTCAGAGCTTTTCATGTTTCAGAATGCAGATAGCAGATTGTAGTCCTATAATAAAATAAAAGGCTGAAAACTATCTGAATGTTTTTAAGAGAATTGATTAAATATATGTTTACATTGATGAAATATCAACATCTAAACTTTAAGAAATTTTTTTTACTGTGTGTATTTGCGAATTTGCTTGCATGAACTGAATATTTTCTAAATTCAAATTTTTCTAAATTTCAAATTCTGGAACTAAAATCTTCTGATTCTCCTTGTTGAACACCTTACTGTCACCACAAGGCTAGGAAATTTCTTGCCAAGTAAAACAGAAACTATACATAGTATTGAATTGGTGAAAAACTAGACTTACTGGTTTAACGTACTATAAATTATAATATATGTTCATCTTTGGGCATAAGCCCAATATAAGTCCAAAGAAATCAGATTCCTTGATCGGAGAACTCTTGGCCAATGTATCAGGAAGAAAAATCAAAAGAATAAGAGCCCTATTTCATTCCACTTTTACTTATTTTTTTCTGAGTCATCAAATCCCAACAAGATCATGTTTTGCTTTTTAAAGGGCTGCTGTTTAATCCCATTATATCTTTCCAAGAGTACCTATTAAATATAAGCAGGTTGTTGATATGATTAATATTTGCTCAATTGGGGAACTCAGTGATATTACATATAGTCTTGTTTCCTGTAATAGGCATAAAGACCAGGTTTTGTTTTGTTTTCCTCTAACTTCCTCTTTAAATGCCACTAAACTCCCCTGTTGTTAATGCAAAGTCACACCAGTGTTGCTGGCTGATGCCACACCTTATTTTCCATATTGCAAACTAGATAACTCAGCCTGGAGATAAGAGTCATCTACATGTTACTACCTGCCCCACTGAGCAACCACTTCCAAAAAAAGATTCAGAATTACTTCTCTCAACACTTGGAGTGGTTTGCAGAGAGATATTTGCCCCACCCCTACACTCTGAATATCCAGGAGACTCTCATACTGTTTTTGCAATGAACAGTCAACTACCAAGTTAAATTAAGCGAATTAGTTACCAAAAATTAAGAAAGCAAAATAAAGCAAATAGTAACAAAAAAGACTCAGACCTATACACTGCAACTACTTCAGTTGTTATAAAGTCAGCCAACAATAAGCGTGGTAAAAGAAGACTCATATGCAATATCACAAGAGAGTAATCACTAATCTGATATACTCTAATTTTTAATTTAAAAGTATAGGGAAGTATATATAAATATCTACCAATTTACATAACATGATGTTGGCTTCAGATGACCATATATGTCCTTTATTTTCTTAATTTATTCCTAAATATTTTATAGTTTGATGGCCACTATGAACGTAATAGTTTCCTTTTTAATTTTCTGATTACTGCTATTGTGTTGCTGTTGTTTAGTCACTAAGTCCTCTCCAACTCTCTGCAATCCCATGGACTGTAGTCCACCAGGCTCCTCTGTCCATGGGATTTCCCAGGCAAGAGTACTGGAGTGTGTTGCCATTTCCTTCTCCAGGGGGTCTTCCTGACCCAGAAATTGAACCCACTTATTTTGCACTGGTAGCCAGATTCTTTACCACTTAGCCACCAGGGAAGCTCTACTGCTAATATAGAGACTAGTGAGTGATTTTTTACTACCTCTAGTCATATCATCAAGATTTCTTATTAATTCAAGTATGTTTTCTAGTCAGATCATTTTATTACTAAAATTGAAATCACAATCTCGTGCTTTTTAAAATTTATACTAAGTGTTTTATTTTTCTCATCCCTACTTGAAGGCCATGAAATAGTCCTCTGGATTTTCTTCTAGTAGCTTACAAGCTTTGTTTTCATATTTGGATTTATCCTGTGTGTCATAGAGGCAAGGATCTAATCTAACTTTCTTAAAAGGAAAGTTATCACCCTCTGCTGACTAGTTTACTCTTTTGTAATGCCTTTTCTATTTATAATAAGTTTCTGCACCCTCTTTGAGAGGTTGTGCTGAACAGTTTAAACCCTACAGTGTCTGAGTAATTCTAAAATTAAATTAAATTTTAAACCAGAAGAAAGTTAATATTTAAGGGAAAAGATTGTTGTTTTTCTGCTACTTAATGGGAATGAGGAGTTGTGGACAAGTAAAGTTTAATTTTGCTTTTTTTTTTTTAAATGTATGTTTTTGCATTCCTGAATTGTAGTTGTACAGTTTAAGTCTATTACAAGGCTAATAACCTTTCACAACAGCCACTGAGACTTAGACTTTGTCATTTTTCCCCCCTGCATTTGATCATTATCTGCCATATTCAATTATTCTGTTAGAGAAATCATGCAAAATCCTAGGAAGTCCTGATTGATATTGCCTAATTTGTTTTGTTTCTCAGAGAATTTTCCAAATAGACTCAATTCAAGCCTAGTGACTCCCAAAAGGAAAAAAAAGCTGTTTATTCCACAAGAATCTGTCACATTCTTTATGTAAGGCACTGAGGATGTAACGGTGAGAGTGAAAATATCCTTGCCATTATGAAACTGTCAGGCTAGTGGGGGGCAGGGGGCGGGGACAGACTATACTCAATAATGACACACAAAATATAAAATTACAACCGTGCTAAACACTCTACAGGAGTAGTATCTGCTTCTGTAAAATCATATAATATGGGAAACTGGCCTAATCTCAAGGTCAAGAAGGAAGTGTCAGCTGAGACCTGAAGTTTGTCTAATAAATAAGTGTCAGTGAGGTAAAGGAGATGAAAGGAGACGTTCTGGGCAAGGGCTCTGGGAGGGAAGGGACCTGAGTAGGTTAAAGAACTGGAAGACAGCCTCTCAGGCGAGGAAAAGTGAGGGCAAGCCTGCCAGGCAGGCCTGGGTAAGCATTCACTCTCTAGTGAAAAAACAGAGTGAAAGGAGAAGTTGTCTCATCTTTGTTTTCCAAAGGCTGAACCACGTAAGAGAAGAGAGTGTGAGGAAAGTGAAGGGTCCTCTCAAGATGGAAAAAGATTTCTTCCAGGTGTGGGGAGAAAACAAAGGCCCCGCGAGCCACACAGGAATGAGGAAGATTATAGCCCAGGCCACTGAGAGGGACATTGTTTGAGGGTCAAGGAGCCAGGGGAGCTGAGTTGGCTCTGAGAAGGCCCAGCGCCCCTGGGGTGGGCAGTGTCTACTGCCCCAGCCAGGGAGCGGCATCATCAGCACCCCTCCCTCCTCGTGGCCTCCTGGGGCGTCTTCTTTTGACAGCAGCCAGTACTTTTCTGGTGACCACGGAGAAATGGAATATTCCCTGCCATATCAGTAAACAAGGATGTCACAGTCATTACCAACTGCAGCCCTCTTATGTGAGCCAGTGAGCCCTCAGGAAACTCAGGAGGGAGAAGAATCCCTGCCAGCTAGCAGCCGTCAGACTGCAGCCACTCTCCATGGTGAGCTCGGAGGAAAGAAAGCCCAGGGTGTGAAGCCACAGAGCGCCGGCCCCAGCTAGCTGAGGTGCGTATGAAAGGAATGATTTCAATGGACCCAGACTCTTGCATCTTCCCAGACATAGAAAAGCACTAAATTCCTTAAATTGGGTTATCTGGTTTTCTTTAACAATAATCTTTTGAGGTTCAGACTCCCTGCTATTAGTTGCAAAATTTCTAAATGAACTGGCTTCTCCCCTCACCTCTTTGGAACTGTTCTCTCAGGTTCACTTGAGATGCTGTCTCCTGGGCTTGACATGCTAAACATTCCCACTGAATAAAACATAACTCTCAACTTTTAGATTGTGAATATTTTTTAAGTCAACAATTACAGCAACCACAAAGGGACAAGAGCATATTCCTCTCTTCTGCCTGAACTCTACGAGGATGCAGGGCCTTGATACCCATAGAGGTGTCAAGGTATACTTTTGTGTCTATCTGCCTCCTCAGGGAGTCCAGATGAATTTGAATGAGTGTCTTCTGGTTCAAGGATCTCCCAGATTGGTTGAGGATCTGAAGTTTTATTCACTGGGGAAAAATTATCCTTGAAACTTGCTTTCAAGAAGAAGTAACTGGATTATCCTCAGTTGAAGGACTGGGAAAATTTTGCTCAGTATAGGTGGCTGAGAAGGTTAAGCTCAGTGAAAGGCACTGGGAAGATTTTGCTGCAGCAGATTGTCCTCAGTGAAAAAGGCACTGGGAAGACTCAGTTTGGATATTGAGGGTTATCCTCAGTTTACAGTCTGGGAAGACTTTGCTCAAACAGAGTAAGGTGAGAGGGAGTTATTAGGGGGAAGATTGGCAGTCATTTTTCCTAGAATTAGTTACCTTAATAGAAACTGAAATCTTATGAGAGGCTCTGAGCTCTGCACAAGGGATTCTCTCCTCCTGGCTGGCAATGGCTTTCTCAGGAAAACACGCAGTAATGGAAGAGGAAAGACCTCATGGTTCGCAGTTATCCCTGTAAGGAAACTCATACACTTAATTAACTGGCTCAGCCAGGGACTCACCTAATAATTGGCCATTCTGCGACATAAGCATCTGTGGAAGTCTTAACTGCATTGGAATCACCTGAGACATGTAAGAGGGGGCTGACACAACTCTGGGGCAAAACCAGAAAAGCTAAACTCTCAAGCACCACACTGGGCCCATCACACACAATCATCACTAGCAATTTTATTTTGACAAACTGACTTCACAGTGGGAAATAAAGGTTCGAAAATAAAAGAAAAAAGAACAACAGATTGCCGGCCTCCAGCTAACACCAGGGCTTCCCTGGTGGTTCAGATGGTAAAGAATCCGTTTGCAATGTGGGAGACCTGTGTTTGATCCCTGGGTTGGGAAGATCCCCTGGATGAGGGCATGGCAACCCACTCCATGGACAGAAGAGTCTGGGCAGGCTACAGCCCATGGGGTCGCACAGAGTCGGGCATGACTGAGTGACTAAGCACAGCACAGCTAATATCCCAACTGGGTAAATATATGTACAAAAATTACAAGTATTTGCTTAATCGGGAGTTAAAGGAAATCAAGCCCTAAAAATGAGGGGCTCTTCTATTGTGTACACAATTAAATTAAGGTTAAAAAAAGCTGGCTTGGTGAAACTTTAAACAAAGGCCTTCTAGAGGGAAACTTGCATTTTTCTGTGCCTCCAAGTCAGTAAAAGACTCCGAAATGTTTGATGCAATCTCAAAAATGACAGCATGATCTCTGTTTCCAAGGCAAACCATTCAATATCACAGTAATCCAAGCTTATGCCCCAACCAGTAATGCTGAAGAAGCTGAACGGTTCTATGATGACCTACAAGACCTTCTAGAACTAACACCCCAAAAAGATGTCCTTTTCATCATAGGGGCCTAGAATGCAAAAGTAGGAAGTCAAGAGATACTTGGAATAACAGGCAAATTTGGCCTTGGAGTACAAAATGAAGCAGGGCAAAGGCTAACAGAGTTTTGCCAAGAGAACACACTGGTCATACCAAACACCCTCTTCCAACAACCCAAGAGAAGATTTGACACATGGACGTCACCAGATGGTCAACACTGAAATCAGATTGATTATATTCTTTGCAGCCGAAGATGGAGAAAGAAGCTCTATACAGTTAGCAAAAACAAGACCAAGAGCTGACTGTGACTCAGATCATGAACTCCTTATTGCCGAATCCAGACTTAAATTGAAGAAAGTAGGGAAAACCACTAGACCATTCAGGTATGACCTAAATCAAATCCTTCACAATTTACAGTAGAAGTGACAAAGAGATTCAAACGATTAGATCTGATAGAGTGCATGAAGAACTATGGACAGAGGTTAGTGACATTGTACAGGAGGCAGTGATCAAGACCATCCCCAAGAAAAAGAAATGGAAAAAGGCAAAATGGTTGTCTGAGGAGGCCTTATAAATAGCTTAAAAAAGAAGAGAAGTGAAGGCAAAGGAAAAAAGGAAAGATATACCCATTTGAATTCAGAGTTCCAAAGAATAGCAAGGAGAGATGAGAAAGCCTTCCTCGGTGATCAATGCAAAGAAATAGAGGAAAACAATATAATAGGAAAGACTAGAGATCTCTTCAAGAAAATTAAAGATACCAAGGGAACATTTCATGCAAAGACGGGCACAATAAAGGACAGAAGTGTTATGGATCTAACAGAAGCAGAAGATATTAAGAGGTGGCAAGAATACACAAAAGAACTATACAAAAAGGATCTTCATGACCCAGATAATCATGATGGTGTGATCACTCACCTAGAGCCAGACACATGGAAGGTGAAGTCAAGTGGGCCTTAGGAACCATCACTACGAACACAACTAGTACAGGTGATGGAATTCCAGTTGAGCTATTTCAAATCCTGAAAGATGATGCTGTGGAAGTGCTGCACTCAATATGCCAGCAAATTTGGGAAACTCAGCAGTGGCCACAGGACTGCAAAAGGTCAGTTTTCATTCCAATCCCAAAGAAAGGCAATGCCAAAGAATGCTCAAACTACCACACAATTGCACTCATCTCACATGCTAGCAAAGTAATACTCAAAATTCTCCAAGCAAGGCTTCAACGGTACATGAACCATGAACTTCCAGATGTTCACGCTAGATTTAGAAAAGGCAGAGGAACCAGAGATCAAATTGTCAACATCCATTGGGTCATAGAAAAAGCAAGAGAATTCCAGAAAAGTATCTATTTCTGCTTTATTGACTATGCCAAAGTCTTTGACTGGGTAGATCATAAGAAACTGTGGAAAATTCTTCAAGAGATGGGAATACCAGCCCACTTTATCTGCCTCCTGAGAAATCTGTATACAGGTCAAGAAGCAATAGTTAGAACTGGACATGGAACAACAAATTGGTTCTAAAATGGGAAAGGAGTATGTCAAGGTTGTATATTGTCACTCTGCTTATTTAACTTATATGCAGAGTACATCATGAGAAACTCCAGGCTGGAGGAAGCACAAGCTGGAATCAAGATTGCAGGGAGAAATAACAATAGCCTCAGATTCGTAGATGATACCACCCTTATGGCAGAAAGTGAGAAGAGCCTCTTGATGAAAGTGAAGGAGGAGAGTGAAAAAGTTGGCTTAAAGCTCAACATTCAAAAAACGAAGATCATGGCATCCGGTCCCATCCCTTCATGGCAAATAGATGGGGAAACAATGGAAATAGTACCAGACTTTATTTTGGGGGGCTCCAAAATCACTGCAGATGGTGACTGCAGCCATGAAAGTAAAAGATGCTTGCTCCTTGGAAGAAAAGCTATGACCAACTTAGACAGCATATTAAAAAGCAGAAATGATACTTTGCCAACAGAGGTCTGTCTAGTCAAGGCTATGGTTTTTCCAGTAGTCATGTATGGATGTGGAGTTGGACTATAAAGAAAGCTGAGCGCCAAAGAATTGATGCTTTTGAACTGTGGTGTTGGAGAAGACTCTTGAGAGTCCCGTGGACTGCAAAGAGATCCAACCAGTCCATCCTAAAGGAGATCAGTCCTGAGTGTTCATTGCAAGGACTGATGCTGAAGCTGAAACTCCAATACTTTGGCCACCTGATGGGAAGAACTGACTCGTTGGAAAAGACCCTGATGCTGGGAAAGATTGAGGACAGGAGGAGAAGGGGACGACAGAGGATGAGATGGTTGGATGGCATCACTGACTCAATGGGCATGGCTTTGGGTGAACTCTGGGAGTTGGTGATGGACAGGAAGGCCTGGTGTGCTGCTGTCATGGGATCTCAAAGAGTCAGTCACAACTGAGTGACTGAACTGAAATAGCAGGGAGGGAACTCAGCTCCACCCATCAACAGAAAATTGGATTAAAGATTTACTGAGCATGGCCCCACCCATCAGAACAAGACCCAATTTCCCCCTCAGTCAGTCTCTCCCATCAAGAAGCTTCCATAAGCATCTTATCCTTCTCCATCAGAGAGCAGACAGACTGAAAAGCACAATCACATAATTAAATTTAGTTTGAAGTTAACTAAATAAATTTTGTTTAGTAAGCTAATAATGCAAGACAGAAAGTTGATTTCTCTCTCTGTTAAAAGTGCCTCTTTCTGATAACAGAGGGTGTGAGTTTCTGTGTCCCCAAGTGATCTCTGTTTGTTTTCTTTTAATTGTTTTGTCACTTTGGCTAAATGAAAAGGTATCGTTTCAGTGACTTATGATCCTGTTGCATTATAAAACTTTTTGATTTTTTTAAACAAACTTACCAAATGACAAAATCTAAGTAAAGCTCTTTTAGCCTCCAGCTGACTCTGGATGCTTCAAAGAAACATCTCTGAGACATCTCAGAGAGGAATGCTAACCTACATTTATTTCGGATTTTAAATTCAGAAATATTATCAAATGATTGAAGGTGAACTTTAGGTTGCAATGCATAGATAAATGTCATCAATATAAATATTCCAAAATGTAAATGGAATCTCTAACATCTGATATGTCCTGATGTAATGTTATTAGTCATAATTCTAGTTATTATCCTGAAATGTTGTATGTTGAAGAAATATACAAGTTTCTTGCTAATTACATTAGCCATGCTAATTAAATTCTGTCCTTTATAGACAGTCATAATTTTACATTGCTTTTACAAAATGTAGATTTTCAATAAAACTCATAAAAAGAACTTTTGAAACAAGTATAAGTTTCTGATAGCCTGTAGATAATACCACTGAACTGGGTAACAAATGACAAAATTAATTTTAAAAAAGCTGATTACTTCATGCAGACATGGGAATCAATTACATGAGACTGAATAAACTGATGAATATAATTTATAACTTTATGACTTTGGAAAATAAACTAGATTGAACCTTTGTTTTCCAATAAAACTTTTATACTCTGAGCACAAGTTGATAAAGTATACCTTGGTAAGCCAAGATAAAGCATTTATCTTTTTCTCTCTACCTGATCCTGCCAGAATTTGGCTTCTCTAACCGGCTCTACTGTGGATTTGATGGTTTATTGCAATTGGATTACAACTAGTTGTACTAATCATTATTTTAATTTGTTTTTTGTTTCCAAATTGTTTATGCTGATGTTTCTGCTACACTATGACTTTGTCAATGTTACTAGCTATGTGACTCACATCTTGTCTATTTTATAAGATTATTTAGGCCTCCAACAACAATAATGGTGACTAGGTGACTTGAAAGTGAAAGAGGAGAGTGAAAAAGTTGGCTTAAAGCTCAATATTCAGAAAACGAAGATCATGGCATCCGGTCCCATCACTCCATGGGAAATGGATGGAGAAACAGTGGAAACAGTGTCAGACTTTATTTTTTTTGGGCTCCAAAATCACTGCAGATGGTGACTGCAGCCATGAAATTAAAAGACGCTTACTCCTTGGAAGAAAAGTTATGACCAACCTAGATAGCATATTCAAAAGCAGAGACGTTACTTTGCCAACTAAGGTCCATCTAGTCAAGGCTATGGTTTTTCCTGTGGTCATGTATGGATGTGAGAGTTGGGCTGTGAAGAAGGCTGAGTGCCGAAGAATTGATGCTTTTGAACTGTGGTGTTGGAGAAGACTCTTGAGAGTCCCTTGGACTGCAAGGAGATCCAACCAGTCCATTCTGAAGGAGATCAATCCTGGGATTTCTTTGGAAGGAATGATGCTAAAGCTGAAGCTCCTGTACTTTGGCCACCTCATGCGAAGAGTTGACTCATTGGAAAAGACTCTGATGCTGGGAGGGATTGGGGGCAGGAGGAGAAGGGGACAACCGAGGATGAGATGGCTGGATGGCATCACTGACTCGATGGACGTGAGTCTGAATGAACTCCAGGAGATGGTGATGGACAGGGAGGCTTGGCGTGCTGCGATTCATGGGGTCTCAAAGAGTCGGACACGACTGAGTGACTGAACTGAACTGAGGCGACTAGAAGCAGTTGATCAGATATACAGTTCTGTATGCAATCAGTGATTGTAATAGTGCAACTCTAGATATGGGAAGACACAAGAAGCGAAAACATTTTTTGACTAGTAAGACAGGATCCATGGAATCTTTTGTTAACTATCGTCGGGCCTAGTCCAAAAATTAGCACCTGGAATGGCACATCAATACGAAATTTTGCTTGCTCTGAGATGAACCTCCCAGCACTGTGGGACAAAAATTGGTCATGATATGTCTCCTAAATATGGGCTGAATTTTGGGCCAAGAGAGGAAACTGATAAATGGAATATTCCCTGCCATATCAGTAAACAAGGATGTCACAGTCATTACCGATTGCAACCCTCTTATGAGAGCCAGTGAGCCCTCAGGGAACTCAGGAGGGAGAAGAATCCCTGCCGTCTAGCAGCCATCAGACTGCAGCCACTCCCTACGGTGAACCCCGAGGAGAGGAAGCTCAGGATGTCAAAACACAAGATACTGTCTTGATAGCTGAGGTGCATAAGAAAGGAATGATTTCAGTGAACCCAGACTCTTGCACCTTCCCATACATAGAAAAGTGCCAAATTCCTTAACTTGGGTTATCTGGTTTTCTTTAATTAGCAATACTATTGTTATTTTGTTCAGATGTTCAGACTCCCTGCCCTTTGTTGCAAAATTTCTATACAACCTGGCTCCTCCCCTCGCCTCCTTGGAGCAGTTCTCTCAGGGTCACTTGAGATGCTGTCTCTTGGGCTTAAAGTATCTAAAATTTCCACTGAATAAAACATTATTCTCAACTTTTAGGTTGTGAATATTTTTTCAGTTGACACCACCTTGCAAAAATGATCCAGTCTCAGCCCCAAGAACTTGGCAGATGTTACCCACTTTCCCACAGAAGCAGCCTAGCCTTCAACTGCCCAAGAGAAGGGTGCATGAACCTTGGACACTTCTGAGATGGCAGCGGGTGAGTAGAGAGCTCTTCCCTTTCCTGAAATAGGACTGAAACAGAGCTCATCTAAGGTCTCTGTAAACTGTCCCCTCTCCTCTCAATGCACGCTCCCAAAGTGGTGCAACCATTTCCTTTATGCTAAGACAAACCTAGAAGAAAAAAGCATGTCTATAGCGAATAGATAGATCATGCCGCAAGACATCCATCTTTACAAAGCAAAGTAGGTTTTAGCAGTCTCCTATCAACATTCTCGATTCCCCTCCTGCCACCTCTCTGTAAATATTATGGCTACTGTGTGTAATTAGAAAGCACAGGTAGAATAATAACCAGGGTTCTCCTAATTTTCTGTTTCAAGGTGTGGTTTTCAGGGACAGCTTGAATTATGTTAGGCCAATGCTGTTATTGGGAATAAACATTCTCCTTGGAATAAAACATCCTCAATACTATTGGAAAAGAAGTAAATAATCCATTTGAAAGCCATGTTTTTAAAGTTTAAGCCTCAAAAGGAGGATTTGAAAACACTTGAGGAAGTGAAAAACAATGACAAAAGGCGAAATAAATGTTTAAAAACAAATGATTGTCTAACGATTTCTCTTTCTCTCTCTCTTTTTTTTCTTATCTAGTATAACTTCCCTGGTGGCTCAGATGGGAAAGAGTCTGCCTGCAATGCAGGAGACCCAGATTCAATCCCTGGGTGAGGAACATCCCCTGGAGAAGGAAATGGCAAGCCACTCTGGTATTCTTGCCTGAGAAACCCTACAGGCAGGGGAGCCTGGTGGGCTTTATACCCCATGGGGTCACAGAGAATTGGACATGACTGAGCAACTGACAGACATACACATAGTAACAAGATGTGTTGGTTATTACAGACTGGGGCTCAAGAAGGTGCAGAATAAAAGTATATTTTAGGACATGGAAAACACAACAGGTAGGATTCATTCTCTAATTTCTTGTCTTGAGTCTTTGCTGTCTTAATCATATTCTGCAGATATCCTTAACATAAACGATAGAATATATATTTTTAGAATTATTTGCCATTCTTGCCAACAAATTCTGTTGTCACTTGTGTGTCCACAGTTCCCAGCTGGAGTGTCACTCACTGCTTTGTGACGAGCACATTGACAGGAGCAGGCATCTTTAAAATCATTCACTGGAAATAAGTTTTTCTTCTCATAGTGCTCCACCTTATTTCATTATCCAGAAGCCAGATTTCTTAAAAACTATCTCACATAACGCCTCTGGTTAGAAGGTGGCTTTTTTGATTTTTATCTTTAAGGATCTTTTTCACAAGTTCAGGCAACCTTTTTTTTTTTTCTTACTTTCAATAATGTGTGAAAAAGACACACTTTGCTGATCAGCTCTAAAACATCTGTGCTGTGTTGTGCTTATTCGCACAGTTGTGTCCGACTCTTTGCAGCCCCGTGGACTGTAGCCCACCAGGCTCCTCTGTCCATGGGGATTCTCTAGGCAAGAATACTGGAGTGGGTTGCCATGCCTCCTCCCGGGGATCTTCGCAATCCAGGGGATCTTCCCAATCCAGGGGATCTTCCCAATCCAGGGGATCTTCTCAGTCCAGGGGATCTTCTCAATCCAGGGGATCTTCCCAATCCAGGGATCAAACCCAGGTGTCCTGCATTGCAGGCTTCTCTGGTGGCTCAGCTGGTACAGAATTCACCTGCAATGTGGGAGACCAGATTTGATCCCTGGATTGGGAAGATCTGGAGAAGGGAAAGGCTTCCCAATCCAGTATTCTGGCCTGGAGAATTCCATGGACTGTGTAGTCCATGGGGTCACAAAAAGTCGGACACGACTGAGCGACTTTCACTCACTTTTTTCCAAAGCACCTGAGTCTAGGAAAGGCCCAGCTCCTAATTAACTGCCGAGAGAATGGTTTCACTGCGTGGGAAATCTGTTAAGTACTTCTAGTGGGTTTTGTAGGACCTGAGGGAGATGATACTACATTTTTAATCAGGCAAACTAAAAAGCTGACACTTTTTAAAGACTAAGTGGCCCACTGCTATGAGAAATGCAGATGTTCAAAGCTCTGGAGAGCAACTCTGAAATCCTAGTCAAGTTCCATAGGCCCAGGGGAATCTTATAAAAGCTTAGACTTTGGATAAATACTACCTGTGGAGGGTTTCTTTTTTTTTTTCTTTTTAATTTTAAGATTGTAAATGTATAGAATTTTTTTTGTGGTTTTTTTTTTTTTGGTTTACTTTAAAAGAAGTAAAAAATGCATTGACATTTGAGATGTACTTGGAATAAAGGTAATTTGGAAGTATCTACACCTCTCCTATTAAACTCAGAGTAATATGTAGGAAGGTTACCTGTAGTTTTTAAATCTCTTCTAATTAATAGTGTCTTCTAAGAATCCAAATAAAGCTTTGGATTTTCAGGACGTGCACACAAAATTTGCTTCAAATTTCAGTACCATATATAAAGTTTTTGTTATTCGAAGCTACACAGCATGTTAGAAAAACAAAAAACAAACCCTCGGTCTCTGAGGAGACTGAGCCAACATCCCAGCTCTGACTTTTCTTTGCCAAACACTTCAATGTTATCGATAAATACTTAAAGAAATTTTAGTAGAATTGTTTCGCTAAACTTGTATTTGAGCTAAGCAATTTGGTCTTTTGCACATTATTTTTAATTTTCTTCTTTGAATGTTATTTTTAATAGCTTGCTTGTATATTTTAACAAGGAATTAGCTCCCCTTGCCAAATCCAACTAATAAATAGGACTGTCTGAGGCCGTGGCTCTCTAGCAGCTGAACACAGAGTCCAGAATTAGTCTCTGGCTGAGTCTCTGTCTCCAGCAAATGCTCATTTTGACACATGGTGATATTATTATCTGGTGAAGCATCCAAAACATAAGGTTTAAAAACTGAACCTACAGACCCCAAGCTAATGTCTTCAGAATGACATATTTTCTTTTTTCGGAGCAAAGAAAATAACGATTCAACCATAGAATGATTATAAGTTGAGTTATTTCTGAACTGGAAGGAGGACTGTCACGTTGGAGGAAGATATTTTGAGAGCCTACTCTGCCAATGCATTGTGCTAGGTAGTGAGAGGTGATAAAGAGGCGTTGAAGATCTCATCCCTGCCTTGGATTTTGCCATCTGGTTGGGGAGACAGAATAAACACACTGGATAATAAAGCCATTGTATGTTAAGTTTCAAGTCAGCACAGCACAAGAATTCCGAAAGTACAGAGAGGAGCTTGGTGTGAGCTGCTTCAGGCAGGAAGCTTTCCTGCAGAGGGTCCTAGGCCTAGACAGGTGAAATACAGGGCAATAAAGCCAAGCTGGAAGATTGCAGAGATTTTTAATTTGCTGTTTTCTGTGCTGTGTATAGGGCTTCCCAGGTGGCATTAGTGATAAAGAACCCGCCTGCCAGTGTAGGAGACATAAGAGACGTGAGTTTGATCCCTGTTGGGAAGATCCCTTCGAGGAGGGCATGGCAACCCACTTCAGTCTTTCCTGGAGAATCCCATGGACAGAGGAGCCTGCTGGCTACAGTCCATAGGGTCGCACAGAGCTGGACATGACTGAAGTGAGTTAGCTCCCATGCATGCGCTGTATATAAGAAGGAAAGGGTGTACATTTACATTATTTCCAAATGTAGACTGTAGAAGACAGCTCTGTGAAGCCCTGGGACTTTGTAAAGGTTGTGGATAAATCTACAAGAAGCCACCCTTGGGTGCAATTAAGCTCCAAGGAGAGAATGCCCTCCATTCCAAAGGTGCATGGAATCTTCTCAAGGAAGCCAAACAATGATCAAAACGCCAATTCCTGCCCTAGATAGAAACGAAAAAGAGGGGACCTAAGCTTATGCTTCTGTAATAAATCTGAGGGTAGGGCTGGCTGAAAGATCAAGTAAGGAAAACCCGCGTCCAGAAGAATGCTGAGGTCAGGGAAATTATTTTGGGAGCTTGAAGTTCATATCAAGTATGTTAAGGAGTGGCTGGAAAGGCATCTGGCTCGTGTTACTCCTTCCTGCCCCAGCAGCAAGGTGACTTACAGGGAGCCTGAGGCTGCCTGCTTGCAAGGGTGGGATGAGAGCAACCCCCGCCTCCCCCGCCGCTCCCTGCCCCGCTACAGTTACTGTTGGGTTTACTGGCTAGTGATTCCGTTTCTCAGTAACTTTAACCTTAACCAAGTTAAGAACGAAAGTTATTCTAAACAGTCTAGTCAAAATCAGGTCCCACTCGCCACCCCTCAATTCCAAACCATTAAAATGTAAGGCTCTACTTAAACCAGGTTTGTGCTAATAATAGGTCTTATGTAGGTGAAAACAATCACTAAGTTAATGATAGGATCTAGGGAGCCAGGGCTAGATCAGTTCCTAGATGGAAGTGGTGAGTTTCCTCATGGTCTCACAAACTTTTTTTTTTTTTTAATTTATTTTTTATTTTTAAATTTATTTTAATTGGAGGCTAATTACTTCACAATATTGTGGTGGTTTCTGCCATACACTGACATGAATCAGCCATGGGTATACCTGTGTCCCCATCCTGAACCCCCCTCCTTCCTCCCTCCCCATCCTACCCCCTGGGTCATCCCAGTGCACCAGCCCTGAGCACCCTGTCTCATACATCGAACCTGGACTGGCGACCTGTTTCACATATGGTAATATACAGGTTTCAATGCTACTCTCTCAGATCTCTCACAAACTTGTATTTCTGCCCAGCAGTAGTAACACAAGCTACCTATGTTGGAGGCTTCCAATGTGCTGACACTGTGCTCAGAATTTTATGTTCCTTATCCCATATAACACCCGAACAGCAATAAACCTGTGAGGCAGATAGTGTCCTGCTATTACGCAGGGAAAAACTAGTAAGTGGTCAGGCGGGGAGGCAGGCATTTTAAAAGGTGGCTAACTCTGTCCCCCACATCCTGCCTCCTCATGGAGGCCCTTCCCACTCCACTCTGCCCACCCATCCTGAGTGAAGGCCCAGCTTACCTCCTATGTCCTCTGGTAAGTGCTCCCACTGCCTACCTTGACCCCATCTCAAAACAGCATGTTGGTAAGACATGGAGTAGTGATTTCATAACCTAATCGGAGTTAAAACATATTGAGGACTTACTGCATACGAGGAATTGTTATAAGAACTGTGTATGGATTAACTGACCTTGCTCTCACGGCAAGCAAGGCTATGAGGTCATATGAGGTCAGTGCTTTTACTATTTCCGCTTTAGAGTTGGAAAAACCAAGGCAGAGGGAGGTTAAGTAACTGCCCTAAGAGCGCAGCATTATTTAGTATGTGTGGACAGGTAAGGGCTTCCCAGGTGGCACTAGTGGTAAAGAATCTGCCTCCCAATGTAAGAGATGCAAGAGATGCAGGTTTGATCCCTGGGTCAGGAAGATCCCCTGGAGAAGGGCACGGGAGTCCCATGGACAGAGGAACCTGGCAGGCCACAGCCTACAGGGTTGCACAGAGTTGGACACGACTGAAGCGACTTAGCGTGCAGGCACACGAGCATGCAGAATGGTATCTGGTGTATGAGCCTGTAATTGTTACCTATTATTATTATCTCATTCTGCTTCCTCTCCAAAAATATTCTCTGTCTCCATTCAGTTGATTCTTTTTTCCAGGAAAAAAGTAACGCACGGTCAAAGAGTCAAATGCTGGTTATATAGAAAGTTTCATAGTTGCCGATCATTCATTTAACCACTGTTCATTGAACACCCACCATGTGCCAGGTACTGTTCTGGGCATCAGGATACAAAAGTGAAGCAAACAGAGGGCATCCTCATGAAAGTCCTAGAAAGGGAATGTGTTGGTGCCATTATTACAAATGATTAAACTGAGGCTTACCCTAGCCAGTTGAAGGTTCAGGGTTTAAATTTAAATCTCTCAAAAGTTCTGGTTTCCACCCCACTATGCCCAGGAAATAATGCTACTTCGACCTACTATTACCTTAATATAAACTCTTCTCCCCCATGGGACACAGTATTTGGAAATTAGGAAGCTATTGTTTCTCTTCCTCACATTTAGGTTACAGCTTCCCAATAACGTCATCATCACCCCAAAACAGTACTTAAAAATATATGCACCCTAATGTTCATTGACCCACTCCAGTGTTCTTGCCTGGAGAATCCCAGGGACGAGGGAGCCTGGTGGGCTGCCATCTATGGGATAGCACAGAGTCAGACACAACTGAAGCGACTTAGCAGCAGCAGCAGCAGCAATGTTCATTGAAGCAGTATTTGAAAGGGTCAAGACATGGAAGCAACCTAAATGTCCATTGACAGGTGAATGGATAAAGATGTGGTATACACACAATAGAGTCAGTTCAGTTCAGTCGCTCAGTTGTGTCCAACTCTTTGCAACCCCATGAATCGCAGCACGCCAGACCTCCCTGTCCATCACCAACTCCCAGAGTTCACTCAGACTCACGTCCGTCGAGTCCGTAATGCCATCCAGCCATCTCATCCTCGGTCATCCCCTTCTCCTCCTGCCCCCAATCCCTCCCAGCATCAGAGTCTTTTCCAATGAGTCAGCTCTTCGCATGAGGTGGTCAAAGTACTGGAGTTTCAGCTTTAGCATCATTCCTTCCAAAGAAATCCCAGGGCTGATCTCCTTCAGAATGGACTGGTTGGATCTCCTTGCAGTCCAAAGGACCCTCAAGAGTCTTCTCCAACACCACAGTTCAAACGCATCAATTCTTCGGCGCTCAGCCTTCTTCACAGTCCAACTCTCACATCCATACATGACTACAGGAAAAACCATAGCCTTGACTAGACGGACCTTAGTCGGCAAAGTAATGTCTCTGCTTTTGAATATGCTATCTAGGTTGGTCGTAACTTTTCTCCCAAGGAGTAAGCGTCTTTTAATTTCTCCAGTGATTTTGGAGCCCCCAAAAATAAAGTCTGTCACTGTTTCCACTGTTTCCCCATCTATTTCCCATGAAGTGATGGGACCAGATGCCATGATCTTCGTTTTCTGAATGTTGAGCTTTAAGCCAACTTTTTCACTCTCCTCTTTCACTTTCATCAAGACATACTTCAGTTTAAAAAGACTATATGCATTCTGGGTCACTGGTGAAGCGGCTCCCCTGCATGCCCCTGCTCCCCAGGAAAGTCTTCAAGCAGATGAACTGTTGGGGCGGGGTAAGCAGAGTCCTTCTGGTTGGTGTATGTGTGGGGGATAGGGTGGCCTTGAGCCCCAGTAACTCAGCCTTGTCCTTGAATCCCTAAGGTGACCTCCAATAAACCCTCAAGGAGCTCTACTGCTCCACAGGACACAAGAGAGACCATTGTGATTGAGGGGAAAGCTCTGTTTGGGAAATCATAAAGCCTGTTTTATAAGCATTTGGGGTTATTTATTTAATCAACACCCATGTATCATTTACTATGAGCCAGACACTGTTCAAAGCCTCTTAGATCTTGATATGAGCCCTAATTTGTTCCTTACAAGTTGTGTGGTTGTGGTCTAATCATTTAACTTCTTTGAGCCTCAGTTTCTTCATCTGTTAAATGGGAATAATAAAAGCTGTCAAACTGCAAGAATTGAATGAAATGTCACATGCTAGTGCTTTGGAAACTAACACATGTGAGTTATTGTTGACTTTTGAGTCACTGTCATTTTGGTACTTGTTGCTGTACAAAAGAGTTAGATGCTGCTCCTCCCAGGAGCTCCTGATCTGTGATGCCAGGAGAGGACTTAGTCAAGCCCACGCTGTAGAGATTAGGCAGTAAAACCAGAAACTGCACCTCGCATTTCAGACAAGCATGACATAGTAAGATTTCAGTTAGAGTCAATCTAGAATGGTGCGTGTATGTGTGTGAGTGATTACTACAATAAACCTGGTCAATGTTTAATCCACAGGAGATTGGTCCCCTCATCATCCCCTTATCTTATTTCCACTCACCTTTCAGGTTTCAGCTTAAAATTGCTTCCTCTTGGAAGCCCTCCTGACTCCCAAGACCTGTGGAAGGGATTCTTTTGTGTGCTCCCACAGCGTTCTACACTTGCCAGCTTCTTTTCTTTGTGGTTTTCTTGTCTAGATCCTCAGCCAGACCATAAGCTCAATGAGGAACTAAGCCATACCCATCTTTTCCAGCCTTGTACAATATCTAATCCTGGCACTTTGTAGGACCTCAGTAAATAGTTGTGTGAAAAGGTGGTTGCGTATCGGGACTGAAGAGGTGGGAGGAACTTAGGTTCCCGGTATATTTCTAGGAGACTTCCAGAAATTTGCTTTTTAAGAATACAGATCTTTTCTCATTATCATAAAACACATGGGGATCACGTGTTCCTAAGATGACTCTGAGACCAGGCCAGCACCCAAGGTCACACTGGAAGTGCTCAGAAAGTATCTTTATCTCTGATTCCTAGGTGACCTTTGCCAACTATTAAAGACTTTCCCGTGACAGATTATTCTTGATGGTGTGTGTCTATCATGAAGGCTTAAGTCCAGTTTGGCAATTTGAGCAAGATGGGAGAGGTTCCCCTTTTTAAGAACTCAGCCTCCAAAGTGTAGGCAAGCTTGGGAGAGACTGGAAGGAAATTCAAACTGTTTTATTACTGGACTTGTCGGGGGCGTATGAGTATCCTTGTCGGCTTCAGAAGGGTCAGCGCGTATGCTGTTCACTGAAAAATTTCATCCATTGCAAAGAGATGAAGTGGTATTGAGAATGCAATGAAATGTCATCCCCAGTGAAATGAAATGTCTGGAGGAAAGAAAAGGCGGCTGACAAGGATGACAGAGTTGACAGTCGTGGGCAGACAGCCGTTTAGCATAAGTTAATTTACTGGCCAGCTCAGTCCAAAAGGGTGCTCATATCTGGCTCACACTATGATATATTAGACTATGACACGATGGTAGGAGGAGAGAGAAAAGGGCCATTTCCAAGGACATAATATATTTTATGTATGATTTGCAGAAGCATAAAAAAGACCAAAATGAAACCGCTTTTCATCTTTTTTAGACTCCTTATCTCCTGTGTCTACACCAGCTCCTTCTCTGGAATGCAGGATTCAAGCAATCTGATGCATCAAGTTAAACTATGTATCTCCATGGAGGCGAATAAGAGAGTTCACTGTAATCAGCCAGAGAGACGCATATATCGTATACTGGCAAAGGTAAGCATGTTGTATACCGGCAAAGGTAAGTATGTGGTTAGTTTTCCACGAGTTAGAATCAGAAAGCAAGTCAGCCACAAAACAGACATACCTGTTTGCACTAGAGACTGGTAAATAAAGCCTCTGGTTGTAATTCAGAAACAGTTAAAGTGAACTGACCATGGCTTCTAAAAACCTGAAATTATTCAGAAAGACTAGATGACAGCCTGATGTAGCGCTTTTCTAATTGTCAGTAGCTGACAAAAGCAGTTAGTTCCTAGTAAAGCACCTGAAAGCTTTGACTTTTCTCCCTAAGCTTACAGGGAGAGAAGCACAGACGCAATTACACAGATGGAACATCCACGAGGAAATGACAATAAGACAGGGTTAGACCGTAAGCCACTCCCCTTGGGGCACCTCGGACAGAGTAGGTGCTCAGGTTCCTTTATACAAGGAGGTGCGGGTGTCCTTCTGAAGGAGGACTGGGGTCTTCTGACGTCTGGAACTGATTGGGAGAATGATCCAGGGACCTGTCATCGCGGTGAGCTGTCACGTGCGGGTCAGTTCCAGTAGAGGGCCAGGAAAAAGGAAACCCAATGCCCTGGGCACGGTGACTGTGCCCACCTCTCCAGCCTTCACACTGCCTGGTCCCAGGGTGCCTGGGGAGCACTCAGGTGAGCGGGACAGGTGAAGTTTTTGCTGTTATTCAGTCGATAAGGCATATCTGACTCTTTGTGCAATCACGGATGCAGCATACCAGGCTCCTCTGTCCCCTGTCTCCTGGAGTTTGCGGTGCACGGACTGCAGCATACCAGGCTCCTCTGTCCTCCACTATCTCCTGGAGTTTGCGGAAATTCATGTCCATTGAGTCGTTGATGCTGTCTAACCATCTGATACTCTGCTGCCCCCTTCTCTTTTCGCCTTCAATCTTCTTCAACATCAGGGTCTTTTTCACTGAGATGGCTCTTTGCATCAGGTGGCCAAAGTATTGGAGCTTTAGCATCAGTCCTGCTAATGAATATTCAGGGTTGATTTCCTTTAGGATTGACTGGTTTGATCTTGTTGTTCAAGGGACTCTCAAGAGTCTTCTCCAACAACCACAGTTCAAAAGCATCAATTCTTTGGCGCTTATTCAACTCTCACATCTGACTACTGGAAAAAATATAGCTTTGACTAGATGGGTAGGGGCTACAGATAAAATATCTTGCCTACCAATGGCTGTCATTTGATTTGCAAAGAGTCCATGCTCTTGAAGTTTTGGATTGAAATGTAAAATGGGATCATGTTATAAATGCACTTTAGGAGTTGATTGTGTAAAGGACATCCAAAGGGCCTTCCCTCAAGTGCAAACTGTAACGCAAAACATTTCAGATAGTAGTATTTTAACCAATATTGCCTTTAAATGTGACTTTAAACGGTATGTTTCATTGTGGTGAAAAACCTTTATATTCTGAAATCTATTTATGTAATTATTTTGTGTTGCAAAGCAATAGATTAATAAGTCATTAAATGTAAAATATATTCAGTATTTTTTTAAGGTACAGAACAGCAAAAAGTTGCCCTCTCTAAATTCTGTGAGGTAGAAATATATTTTTGCTATTATTTCATTAAGGAAATACTAATTTGACATATAAAAAGTAAAAAGGACATGGCATAAAGGTCAGTTGGTACAGCCTAACAGCAAATACAGGTGAAATATAATTTTACAAATGTATACCTAGTGTTTGACTTTAGGAGAATTGCAACGTGAAATTTTATTTTACGGTGTTACATTTATGTAATTGTGAGTGTGATGCACATTTGTCAGCTTGTGGGTATATGTTCAATGGGATACCATGAAGCAGAGCAGAAATTTTCAGTTTATCCTTATACTTTGCCTTTATCATTCACTATGAAACTGTGTTTCTCAAAGATTTGTTAACAAAAAATGGAAGTAACACTCTTCATGGCATTTCCCGCAATTTGGACTGTTTCATGTAAACTGAAGCAAGTTCACTGAGAGCTCTGATGCCATACTTATTCCTCACTGGACCCTGAAGAATCCGGGAGTGGTAGGACCCAGGGGCCTATGCGTGCGTGCCTGCTAAGTCATTTTAGTTGTGTCTGACTCTTTGCGACCCTATGGACTATAGCCCACCTCGGTCCATGGGATTCTCCAGGCAAGAATAATGGAGTGGTTGTGATGCCCTCCCCCAGAGGACCTTCCCCACGCAGGGACTGAAGCCCTGTCGCTTACATCTCCGGCCTTAGCAGGGAGGTTCTTTACCACCAGTGTCACCTGGGAAGCCCCCAGGTGCCTATGCTGCTGCTGCTGAGTCACTTCAGTCGTGTCCAACTCTGTGCGACCCCATAGACGGCAGCCCACCAGGCTCCGCCGTCCCGGGGATTCTCCAGGCAAGAACACTGGAGTGGGCTGCCATTCCCTTCTCCAATGCATGAAAGTTACCCCTATTCAGTGATTCCCCTTAGCTGAGGCTGGGCAGCTGGAGGCCCCAGGGTTTCAACTCAGGGCTTGCTGGGTTTGTGGGCAAAGATGCTTTGGCCTGTGAAAATTGCCCAGGATCAGTGCTGCTCTATCGCTGAGCATTTGGGAACCTCCGTTCTACAGGATATAGATAAAGGTCAAGTTTACCCTTAACTGTCAATGAGTATGAGATAGTTGGCTGTAGTAAGAATGCCAGGCTAATCACAAAGAGGAAGTTAATTTCCTATCTTATAAATGCATGTGTGTGTGTATGTGTCTGTGAGTGTGTGTGTGTGTGTGTGTGTGTGTGTGTGTGTGTGTGTGTGTTGCTCAGTCGTGTCCGACTCTTTGCAACCCCATGGACTGTAGCCTGCCAGGCTTCTCAGTCCATGGGATTCTCCAGGCAGGAGTGCTGGAGTTGGTTGCCATTCCCTTCTCCATTATAAATGCAGAGTTTCCTCTTTTGTCCATTTTCTGCAATAGGTCCCACATGGTAGTGAGTTGCACAATGTGCCCCGCCCATATTTATATCCACTCAGAATTTCAGAGTGTGGACTTATTTAGAAGGAGAGTCTTTGCAGATGTAATTAAGGATCCTGAAATGAAATCATCCTGGATTTAGAGCAGGCCCTAAATTCAATGACCAGTGTTCTTCTAAGGAGAGGAAAAGTTGTGCCTGGGACTGACAGTAGGTTCATCGTACCTCAACAAACAAACACACTCACAGAAAAAGATCAGATTTGTGTTTACTAGAGGTGGAGAGTGGTGGTTGAGGGGGTGGGTAAGTGGAATTGGAGGAAGGCAATCAGAAAGTATGAGCTTCCAGATATGAGACAAATCAATGCTGGGGGTGAAAGGCACACCGTGATGAACATCATCAACACTGCTGTATTCCCTGCTGGCTCAGAGGATAAAGCGTCTGCCTGCAATGCAGGAGACCCGGGTTCAGTCCCTGGGTTGGGAAGATCCCCTGGAGAAGGAAATGGCAACCCACTCCAGTATTCTTGCCTGGAGAATCCCATGGACAAAGGAACCTTGTGGGCTACAGTCCACGGGGTCGCAAAGAGTCGGACCCGACTGAGCGACTTCACTTTCACTTTCATGCTATATGTGAAAGTTGTTAAGAGAGTAAATCTAAAGAATTTTCATCACAAAGAGAAAAGTTGTTTTTTTTTCTTAATTCTGTATACGAGGTGAGGGATATTCACAATTTATTATGGTTATCATTTCATGATGTATGTAAGTCAGATCATGACCCTGTAACTGATACAGTGCTGTATGTCAATTATATCTCAATAGAACTGGAAGAAAAAAGCTCACACACACAGAGAAAATAAAAGGAGGGAAGGAAACCAACAGACATGCAAAGGAGCAGGCTCTGTGAAGACAGAGGCAGACAGCAGCGATGCTGCCAGCGGCCACAGGACGCCAGGTGCCTCCAGAGGCTGGAAGACACAGGAAAGCCTCGTCCCCTGGAGCCTTCAGAGGCAGCCCCGCCCTACCAACACCTTCAGTTTGGACTCTGGGCTCTGGAACTGTAAGAGAATAAATTTTTGTTGTTGTCTCTCAAGTTAGCAGTCCTAGCAGAGTAATACAATCATCTTCTGCCTCTTGTGACTCAGTTCTCTTTCTGCTCTACCCTTGGCCGGAAGGAGGTTATTAAGCTCAGCAAGCGAATCTTTGAGGACTGTCTTTGTTGACTAAGGAACGCTTCCTCACAAACCCTTGCTGGTTTCTAGGCTCCACTCGTCGGTCATCTGTCACCGTCTGGACTCCTCGCCCGGTGATATCTGCTTCTGTTCTTGTTTCTGTTTCCCTGTGCCCTGAGAGCGTATTTGTACTGATGGGTGGATGAGGATAACGGCTGAGGAGACGGAGAACGAACTGAGAGGGTTGACTTAGAAGAATCAGTTACTCTCAGGTCTTGCCTAAGACATCCTTGCTCTTACTATTCATCTTCTGACATCAGCAAACAGGCATGCCACTGATATTTATAATGACTGGCCCATTTCAGAGACTTTTTATTTTACCCAAACAGCATCTCCTTATTTGGTAACCCCCTCCGGACTGCTGCCTGCCGGCTCTGGACCTATAGCAATTCCCTACTAAATTCAAAGCTGAAATCTGACCCACAGCTCTTTTTAAAACAACTCACATCCTAACTCAGCCAAGAAAGAAACACATACATTTACGGAGGCCTGGGTAAGGGCCTGACCTGGTACTGCTGCTGCTAAGTCGCTTCAGTCGTGTCTGACTCTGTGCGACCCCATGGACTGCAGCCCACCAGGCTCCGCCGTCCTTGGGATTCTCCAGGCAAGAACACTGGAGTGGGTTGCCATTTCCTTCTCCAATGCATGAGAGTGAAAAGTCAAAGTGAAGTCGCTCAGTCGTGTCCGACTCTTAGCGACCCCATGGACTGCAGCCCACCAGGCTCCTCCATCCATGGGATTTTCCAGGCAAGAGTGCTGGAGTGGGATGCCATTGTCTTCTCCGTGACCTGCTACAGGAGGGCTTTATGTGCGTGTAACATCATGGATGATCCCCAGGCGGCGCTAGTGACAAAGAATCCACCTGCCGATGCAGGAGATGCAAGAGACACAGGTTCGATCCCTGGGTCAGGAAGATCCCCTGGAGGAGGAAATGGCAGCCCTCTCCAGCATTCATGCCTGAAAAATTCCATGGAGAGAGGAGCCTGGCGGGCTGCAGTCCGTGGATTACAGAGTTGCACACGACTGAGCGCACACACAGACACGTTATCATGGATCCAACTAACAGGAAGAAGAGGGATCACTTAGTCTTCATTTCCAGCCCTCTGGCTGTTTCCAAATGCTGGTCCTCTCCCCTCTAAGGCCTCCAGGGCACAGACAGGGTTGCCTCCGTGCACAGACTCTGAGAGTTCTCCAGGTAATGTGAAACAAAGGAGAAATACTTCCTCTGCTGTTGCCGAGAACTATTTTGTCTTTTAGGTAATAATGCAGAGGGGAAATGAAACCACCCAGGCAGCAGGCAACCCTCAAATTCTTCTGTCCCTGGCTGCTGACCCTTCTCTGGTCCCCTCCCCTTCCGGCGTGTCCCGTCTTGTCTCCCTGATGCCAGTTCCTAAAGGGAGCCTGCCAGAGCCAGGCAAAACCACCCCTGGAACAGGGGCCGGGGAGTCACTGGACTGTAGCGCAATCTGAAGGGCTTGCAGGGAAGAAGCCTGGGCAGCAGGGGTGCTGGGGATTCTAGGGGAGTTTGAGGCAACAGCACTGCCCACCAGCATGTGAAAGTTGTGTCCAACTCTTTGCGACCCCACAGACTGTAGTCCATGGAATTCTCCAGGCCAGAATAGTGGAGTGGGTAGCCTATCCCTTCTCCAGTGGCTCTTCCCAACGCAGGAATCGAACCAGGGTCTCCAGCATTGCAGGCGGATTCTTTCCCAGCTGAGCCACCAGGGAGGCCTGGTCCACTGACATCGTCCACCTGCATGTTTGACAACTGGTCTGACCACGGGAGGGCGCCACTGGGTACCAGCCCTGCCTCACTGAGTGAATGTGAAAGTGTGTTAGTTGCTCAGTGTGTCTGACTCTTTGAGACCCCAGGGACTGCAGCCTACTAGGCTCCTCTGTCCATGGAACTCTCCAGGTAAATGTACTTGAGTGGGTAACCATTCCCTTCCCCAGGGGATCTGCCCAACCCAGGGACTGAACATGGGTCTCCTGCATTGACAGGTGGATTCTTTACCCTCTGAGCCGCTAGAGAAGCCTGCTTCACTGTGTGACCGACACTAAGCAATTTAACCCTACTGAGATCCAAATTCCTCCAGCATCAGAGGAAGCGTATTTGTCCTGTCTGCACAGCTTCGTATCAGATCACAGTCTGTGATGGATGCTTACTGCTTATAGCAGAATTTAGACAGATTTTACTCTACTTTTGTGGCTCAGCTGGTAAAGAATCTGCTTGCAATGCGGGAGACCTGGGTTCGATCCCTGGGTTGGGAAGATTGCCTAGAGAAGGGAAACACTACCCACTCCAGTATTCTGGCCTGGAAAACTATGGATTGTGTAGTCCATGGGGTCGCAAAGAGTCGGACATGACTGAGTGACTTTCATTTTCACTTTCACTCACAGGGTTGTGGTGAAGATCACATGAATTGTTACAGGGAGGGTGGTTGAAAGAGTGCCTGAACCATAATAATAATTAGGTGGCACTGAGTTGGCAGCTACCTAAATCCCATAAGTTGAATGAGAGGCTCTGAGCTCCAGTTATATAAATGAAAACCCCCCAGGTTGACCAGAAAGGTAGGCTGTACTTTTGCTTGCAAAAGAAATAGATATTTCTATTATCAGATGCTGATAGCTATCAAAACAAACAGAAAAGACAAAAAGGGTTATTTTCCAACCCTTACATGCCTTCTAAAAAAACTTCCTGATTTTGTTTTTCGGGGGGGTGGGGGGGCTGGTCATCAAATACCATGCAACCTCTTTTCTTGTCAACTTTGTGGGACTTTCGGCAAATCACTTCACTTCCCAGAGCCCTACTTTCTCTTCTGTTAAATGGGGACAAACACTTGGGAATCAAGCAAGATAAAGTATACGGAAGTCCTTTGAAAATAAGAAACACTGCATAAATATTAGGAAGGAAGAAATATTTATGATTTACTAAGTATGTAAGCACAAACTTCTTTTTTAGGATTAAAAATACTCCCATAAGATGCCTTAAAGCCTCAGGGTAGACAAAGACCTGTGGAGATACTGGAATGCATGGGGGACCGTGTATCATGAAGGTGAGTTGACCAGACGGCTTAAGAGCGACACCAATGGTATTCACATACAGAAAAGGTTAGAGAGGTTTCTGTCCGCATGTTTTCCACCTTCACTGAGGACAGACAGGAGTAATTTCTCTGCTAACGAGGATTTTAGAAAATTGAAATGCACGGCTCAGTCTGCATGGGGTTTCTTCTCTGAGGGTCTGTAGATCTGGGGTTTGCTAGGACTGAGCTGGGTGAGAAATGGAAGGGAACCACCCATGCCTGGAACAGCCCAGTCATTCCCAAACAGCCATGTCCACACTCACATTTTTCCTGAACAAATTCGTACTTTTGTCTTTTGTTGATTCATCGATTCACGGGCATCCTGTATCTAAATTAGCATTCCTGTTTATTTCAGGGTTGCTGTGCCTGCAGGTTAGGAGCACAGACTCGGGAGTCAGGGAGCCAGGTTCCAATCCTGATTTTGCCACCCTTTCAGCTGTGTCATTTTGGTTCATTACAATAGCAATCAATTTGCTATACCTTGGTTCCCTTATCTGTAAAATGGAGATAATAAAGGCTCTTACCTCAAAGGTGGTTGTGAGCATACCTGAAACGGAGCAAATGCTCAGAAGTGGTAGCCGGTGTTACCCTAAAGCCCTCTCTTCATGGTTTCAAAGAGATCTCACACTTGAACATTTGTTCTATTAGCTCAGTGTTTCACACATGACAACTTTCTAGTCTGTGTGTATTCTTTTTCGTCTTACAAAAAATCTGTTCTCAGAGGAAAGTACATTTTTCTCCTTGTTTACTCTGGTAGCCATTCTCTGAACTTTCTCAAGCTCCATTACATCTGCCTTGAAGGGAAGCGACCTGGAATTGTTCAAGTGATGTCCTCCCTAAAGGCAGAGAGATGAACTGAATAATTTATGAAGGTACCTTCCGGCAATACGAATCTTCACGGTGACTCTTAGGTTAAGGGAATTTTCCTGTTCAGACTGCCTCATCGGCTAGTAGAGATCTCTTTATAACACTAGAGGTCACTGTTACAGCAATATTTCAAAAGCGGCAGTATTTCAAAAGCATCAGCCTTACATCAGCAATAAAATTGAGAAAAAATCCTTCAGAGTATGCCAGGTGAGAAGGTATTATATGGGTATTTTGAGAGCAACAGCTGAAATTTTATCACGTTTCAAAACTGAAATCCATTTCTAGTCTCCTGTTTCTCATCCCTGGAAAACAAATCTGTTTTCTTGTGGTAGTGAGACCGCTACTGGGGAAGATCTGGGGTGGGAAGGTATGCCCTGGCTCAGACTGATGACTTCTAAGTCAGTCTCTCCTGCTCTGATGCATCAGCCAAGCCCGCTTCTAGATGGCCCATTGTCTTCAACTCATTTCCATTTGTTAATCCCCTTTGCCTACAGCTTCAACTCAAAGCCTGCTAAACAGGAATCAACTTCCCAGTCAGTTCTCTCCACTCTCACACCCAAATAGCCTCTCTTCTCAACTCCCTTACTGATGATTAAGACCAGACACGCCCTGCGATTTGAGGCCTTTATTCACCAAGTCCTGCTGCTTTTCCATCCTCCTTGCATTCTGAACGTATCTTCGTTTGTAAAATCGGAATAATGAAGGGACTCACATCACAGTGTTTGGATTAAATAGAGCCCTAGAGAGGGCCCAGCTCAGGGTAAGACCAGCCCTGTGCAGGACTCCACACCCTTCCCAGCAGCCATCAGGTGAGCCCCAGAACCTGTCCAGCTCCTATCAAGACCCCGAGATTCAGAAATTCCCTGGAAGTTCAGCGGTTAAGGCTTCACTTTCCACTGCAGGGAATGCGGGTTCGATCACTGGTCAGGCAGCTAAGATCTCACAAGCCTTCAGGCCAAAAAACCCAAAAATGTTAAAAAAAAAAAAAAAAAAGCAGTAATGTAACAAGTTTAATAAAGATTTTTTAAAAATGGTCCATATCAAACAATCTTTTTGAAAAAAGACCACCAAGATCCCTTGCTATTTGCTGGTGACCACCAGGACTAACCCTGTCATGCACCTTATCCCGCTGATATCCATCCCCACAAGACCCAGGAGTCACAGGCCATCTTTCAAACCTGGTGGTCTAACCCCCATCCCTTTTCTGACCTCATCTGGCCCCCCTCTGCCTCTCCTGAGACACTTTCACCTGTCCTCTGGAACCTGGGTCAACCAGTCAGTCAGTTCAGTCGCTCAGTCGTGTCCGACTCTTTGCGACCCCATGGACTGCAGCACAACAGGCCTCCCTGTCCATCTCCAACTCCTGGAGTTTACTCAAACTCATGTCTATTGAGTTGGTGATGCCATCCAACCATCTCATCCTCTGTCATCCCCTTCTCCTCCTGCCTGCAATCTTTCCCAGCATCAGGGTCTTTTCCAATGAGTCAGTTCTTCACATCAGGTGGCCAAAGTATTGGAGTTTCAGCTTCAACATCAGTACTTCCAGTGAATATTCAGGACTGATCTCCTTTAGGATGGACTGGTTGGAGCTCCTTGTAGTCCAAGGGACTCTCAAGAATCTTCTCCAACACCACAGTTCAAAAGCATCAATTCTTTGGTGCTCAACTTTCTTTATAGTCCAACTCTCACATCTATACATGACTACTGGAAAAACCACAACTTTGACTAGATGGACTTTGTTGGCAAAGTAATGTCTCTGCTTTTTAATATACTGTCTAGGTTGGTCATAGCTTGTCTTCCAAGGAGCAAGGGTCTTTTAATTTCATGGCTGCAGTCACCATCTGCAGTGATTTTGGAGCCCAAAAAGATAGTCTGTTACTGTTTCCATTGATTCCCCATCTATTTGCCATGAAGTGGGATTTCCCAGGCAAGAATTTTGCAGTGGGCTGCCTTTTCCTTCTGCATATAGGCAGCATCCTAGATGTTGGGCTGAGGGTCTGGAGAGGGAATCACGGGAGCAGCAACAACCAGTGGGAAAGGGCTGCCCCGTCACCATCCTTAGTCTCCAGAACCTTCAGCATGACCTCAGAGCCTTTACCCCCACCCCTACTCACTCCCAATTTCACTGTCTTAGCTAAAGTGCTGCACCAGACCACCTGACCTTGCCTCCTGAGAAACCTGTATGCAGGTCAGGAAGCAACAGTTAGAACTGGACATGGAACAACAAACCAGTTCCAAATCGGGAAAGGAGTACATCAAGGCTGTATATTGTCACCCTGCTTATTTAACTTATATGCAGAGTACATCATGAGAAACACTGGGCAGGATGAGGCACAAGCTGGAATCAAGACTGCCGGGAGAAATATCAATAACCTCAAATATGCAGATGACATCACCCTTATGGCAGAAAGTGAAGAAGAACTAAAGAGCCTCTTGATGAAAGTGAAAGAGGAGAGTGAAAAAGTTGGCTTAAAGCTCAACATTCAGAAAATGAAGATCATGGGCAACTGGTCCCATCACTTGTTGGCAAATAGATGGGGAAACAGTGGAAACAGTGACAGACTTTATTGTCTTGGAACCTGGGTCAATCATCAGCAAAATCCTTCATCCCGCACCCCTCCTGAGCAGTCCCTGCCCTCCCTCGCTGAACCGTGCCTCAGTCCTTTGGGGATACTGCTTCCCCTGTGCCCTCTGTGGGGGCTGGAGGTGGGGCAGGCCTCCTCCTTCTGCTTCACCCATGATCTTGTCCTCAGATGGAATACTGAGTCTCCAGGCATTCTTGGGGTTTTTTATTATTTTGATAGTCTCAGCTTCCGTGTCTCCACTGTTACCCCTGTCTGAAGTCCCAGCAGTTTCAAGTCACACACAGGTAATCTTTCTGACACCTTCCTCCTTGAAACATTTTCTTCACTTGGCTTCCGGGACGACACACATGCTTATTCTCCTTCCCGCTTTCTGGCTGCTCCGTCTTCGTCTGCTATAAGAGTTTCTTTTTCTTCCTCAACTCCTCAGCCTCTAATTGTCAGAAGGCTTAGTCCTTGAACCTTTTTATTTTTCCCTATTTATTCACTCCCTAGTTGATATCATGGAGCTTTAAACATCCCCTATGTGCTGATCATTCTTAAATTTTTATCTCCAGCCCAGACCACGCCCCTGACGTCCAGGCCCACACATCCAGATGCTAACTTGACTTTGCTAATTTATCAGGTCCCAAACAGAAGTGCTGATCCACCTCCCTGCCACTCTCCCCCTAAAGGTCATTCCATTTTTTCCCAGCTGCTCAGCCAAAATCCTTAGACATCCTTTGTTCCTGTCTTCTCTCTCTTCTCTGTCTCTTTCTCTCTTACACAGAGTCTCTGATCCATCAGCAAAGTTTACTGAGTCAACCTTCAAATTCTAATCAGAAACAGGTCACTTTTCACCATCCCTGAGCTGCCATCGTCTCTCTCTTGGATGGCAGCACCACCTTGGTTTCTCTGAGTCTGCCCTGATCCCTGCAATCTAGCCTCAAAAGCCAGCCTGAGTGACGCTTCTAAAGTTGAAGTCCCCACCATGTCACCCTCCTGCTCCAGGTGTCCCAGCTCCCAGCTCACTCAGAGTAAAAGCCGAAGTCCTTATCGTGACTTTCAAAGTCTCAGCAAAACTGGGATTCCATCACTGCATTCAGCATCCTCCAGCTCACGCAGAGTACAAGCCGAAGTCCTTATCGTGACTTTCAAAGTCTCAGCAAAATTAGGATTCCATCACTGCATTCAGCATTCTCCAGCTCTTCTTCTTGCTGACTAAGACCAACCGGCCTTCCTGCTATTTCTGGAACCGACCATGCACGCTCCTGCCTCTGTCTCACACGTTCTGTCCGCTCTGCATACTGTGCCCTCCCCCAGACATCTCTGTGCCTGGTTTCCTCATTTCTTCAAGTCTATCCAAATCTCCTCTTTTATTGAGGCCTTGCCCCGCTCTGCTCTCTAAAATCTTTATACCCTCACAATACTTTATTTCCCTTTCCTTCATTAGATGTTTCTCGTTAGTTCTTAGCATTCTCTAAAAAGTTACTAAATTTATTGTCTTGCTGATCACCCTGTTTCCCTTGGTAGAAGGTAAGCTCTGTAAAGATGAGGATTTTTTATTGATTTTTTCATTTTTATTGATTTTTTCATCACTGTGTCCTATTGCCTGGCTCTGAATCTGGCAGATAGTAGGTGTTCAATAAATATTTATGGAGTGAATTCATGAAATGAAATAATTCAGCGAATGGCCTTAGAACAGTGCCTGGACCATAGTAATAGTTTTATTCATCTTATCCAGTATTTTTACTGCTGTGATTATCGTCATCTTCCTCATCACTGCTGGATTTACCCCTCCTCTCCATCCTCACCATCTCAGGCTCTTACTAGCTCTTGCCTAGACTATCTCACTACTCTCAAAAGCTGTCTTCCAGTCCCTGGCTTGGCCTGCTTTGGACCCGCCCTATGCTTCCATAGTTATGTCTCTTGAAAACAAATTTGATCATTTCATTCCTGTTATAAAGCTTTTCGGTGACTCCCCACTGCTTTCAGATTAAGTCTCAGCGTTTATTTGACAGACAAAGAGACCACTGTCTGGTCCCTGGTCTCCTCTCCATTTTTCCCCTCACGCTTAAAATACCCTGAGACCCCACGCTGGGTCACTAGGGCAGTCTTCCTCACCTGCAAGGCCCTCCCTCCTTGTCTGTCTGGATAGCTTCTTCAAAACCAAGGCCAAGAGCTCCTTCCCTGCAGAATCTTTCTGCCTCCTTCATGCCATCTCTCTTGCTTATAGAGATTTCTATCAGGAATTGCATCATTCACAAGTCTTTCTAGGTAATTCTGCCCACATTCTAATTTTCTCCTCTCCCTGGCTGCCACTGCTGCTTGGTGTAAACTTGTTTTTCTATTTAATGGTTGGTGTTTATTGAACTGAGATCAACTCCATGGTCGGCCTCATCCATATTTCTCCAGTTGTATTTATTCACAGCCCTCTAGGATTCATGCTCCTTAGACCAGAGCCTGACCTAGGCCATCACTCCATGTGGGAAGGAGCCTCACTGGTTATTATGCATGTCTGTTTGCTTAGGCAGGCCTTAATCAATGTTTGATGAAGGAATGCTTGAAACTGTGAGTATCCCCCGGGACAGTAAAGGCTAGGTTAGGTGTGGATGTGTGAAGACACATGGATAAAACGTATTTCCCTGTAAACATTCATTTTACTTGGAGATTTGGGAGGAAAACATTAAAAAGTTTAACTAGTATAGTTAAATTTAGGTAAATCATATTATATATTAAAACCAACCTATTAGGAACAAGAAGGTTAAATTCATAGCAACTTTAAAGACCGAACAGGACACTTAAAAGAAGTTCTGAGTTTGTGGCAGAGTCTCAACAAAAGTCTCAACAAAATTAGGATTGCTCTGGTCGGTCAGAGGCAAGACTTCGTTCTCCTTCACCTACTGGTGAAGTTGAGTTCCCTCCACAGACACCTCCTTTCATTCTCCTTGCTCTTACAGGCACCCATGGAAGATTCCGTTGCACCTCCGACCCTGTGCCCATTCAATATTTGAGGCTTTCCTTCTGTTACCCCTCACCATCAAACCCCTAAAATCTATTCTATTTCCCCCCAAACACAACACCCACCTTAGCAGATATTTGCTAACTGAGGAGCTACCCCACTTCCTTGTCCCCTTCCTCCTTGAGGGACCCCCTCCTGGGTAAGTCATGGTGGGAGGCGGGACCGTCACCCCACGATTAGGGCTGCAATTTCAGTGACCCAGCTGCCCTTGGCTTCTCGAGCCAGGTGTCCTCCCTTCTGTCAATCCTTGAAGGGACCTTGTAGCAAAATTAGGTGCTGCTTAGGTTAGCTTGACTTCTGTTGCTTTCAAACAGGAATCCCTGTTGGCATGGTGCACGCACACGCAGGTGCACATAGACACACACACCCTGTCTTTTTTTATTTTTTTAGCTAACAGTCAGTGAGCACTTACCATGGGGCCAGCACAATGCTAAGCCTTTACCTGCATTATCTTACTTAATTCTCTTAGCAATCTAAATGTAGTATTTGGATTCTACACAAGAAAAAACAAACACCAAAAGTTTCAGTGCTTTGCCCAAGGTCAGACCACTTGTTAAGTGATAGAAGAAGGACTTACACGTAGGGCATCTGGTGCCAAAGCACCTCATACTCATCACAATAACGAGTTGCCTGTGTGTATATGTTAGTCACTCAGTCGTGTCTGACTCTGCGACGCCATGGACTGTAGCCTGCCAGGCTCCTCTGTCCATGGGATTGTCCAGGCAGGAACACTGGAGTGGGTTGCCATCCCCTTCTCCAGGGGATCTTCCCGACCCAGGAATCTGACCCAAGCCTCGTGCATCTCCTGCTTTGCAGGCAGGTTCTTGAGCGTCTGAGCCACCAGGGAAGTTACCTTCCTCTCCCGAATTTAACTCTGTCTTCAAAGTCTGTGCTCTCTGGAAGCGTTCCTTCATCAAACCATCCTGTCTATACCCATGCACGCGGGAGGTGCCCCTTCTCAGCTCCCATCACACACACAGCTGATGCTAAATAACTCAACTCTTGCCACACACTGTGCTATTATTTCAGTTCAATACATTGTGCTATAATATGTGGTGCTACTTAGCAACATGAAGTGCTATTTAGTAGCTTCATATGGGTTCATTTTTTTCCTCCTCAGTTCATTTCTGCCCCACTCAGACAATCTAATGCTTCTTTGGTAAGCTGCTTTAGCAACAGAAGTTTAGGCTAGATGGGATGGGGTCTCGTATGAGATCCTAGGTCTCTGTCCCTAACATGATAAGGGTTTAATAAAGACTGGGGACCTCGGTTTTTGAGATTTCATCCTGTTACACTGAATTTTCAATACTTAGATCACAAATAATAGAGAACTCCTAGGCTTTGGGGCCAGCCTGGCCCGAGTTCATTCTACACCTGTCACGTTACAGCCCCAACAAGTGGCTTGTTCAGAGCCTATTTCTTCATCTGATACATGATTGCTGTCAGCATGGCAGGTGTTTGTAAGTGAAGCCTAAAGTGCTTAGTATGACTTTCTGCTCTCCTTCCTTGCCCACTGCCTCACCCCCAAGGTGGCTCCCAAGAGACACCTGAGACTAATTTGCTTTAGGACAAAATCCGATAAAGTAGGGTTTCTCAATTGTAACATTACGGACACTGTGAGTTAGTCAGTCCTAAAGGAAATCAACCCTGATTATTCATTAGAAAAACTGACGCTGAAGCTGAAGCACCAATACTTTGGGATTGTTTGGAAAAGACCCTGATGCTGGGAAAGATTGAGGGCAGGAAGAAAAGAGGACCACAGAGGATGAGATGATTGGGTAGCATCACTGACTCAAGGGACATGCGTTTGAGCAAACTCTGGGAGACAAAGAAGGACAGGGAAGCCTGGCGTGCTACAGTTCATGAGGTTGGAAAGAGTCGGATGTGACTTAGCGACTGAACAAGAACAGCTGGAGCAGGATGACCTCTTCTTGGGGGTAATGGGCTGTCCTGCGCATTGCAGCACGGTGTAGCAGCGTTCTTGGCCCCCATTCACCACCAAATGTCAGTACTTCCCCCGCCCCAAGTCCCAGTGATCAAAGACACTTGTGGCCAGCGTCCCCTGGGGGACAAAAGCAGGACGACTGAGATAAGGAACATGAAGACATTCTGCAGGACAGACCTCTGCACAAGGGACACCCTATTTAGCAGTTCATATAAAAGTCATTTACAACTGAAAATGACCTTCAGTAATTGGAGAAAACCTTGGGGACCGGGTAAGAGAAGTAGAACTGATAGAGTGGACTTTGCTTCTTCTGGAGGAAATTCCTTTTGACCTTTGCCCAGATTGGCCTGCTTTTTGCAGTGGGACCAGTTGAGCCCGACAAGGGGAGGGCCAGCTCCCATAGCAGTGGCATCAGAGTGAATGAGCAGATAAACTGCCTTAAAGATTTGAATTACTATCCTCTTCTTGTTTGAAGTCAAGATTTTAAAAAAGGGAAAGGAGATTTTTTTCCCATTTTTTTTTTCCTACATGCAAAATGATATAAAAGTCCTTAGCCTGCTACAGTATCTTGATAAATGCTAAAAAGAAATCTGGCTTGATTAGTTCTAATTGATAATTAAAATCATTCATAGAGCACCTGACAAGATTCCCAAGGTGAGCACTTTGAAAAGGGCAGCTTATAATGTGATTGTTCTTTCTTGGGACTTGAAGAACATTTTAAATATTTCTGAATCCAGCTTAAAATTTTTATTAGGAAAAAATACTTTATAGTGAAGATTTCCATATTCTTTCATTTGATAAAACAGCTAACTTTTTTCTCTTGCTCCCTTTTCCATTTCAGAGAATTCTAGAGTTTCCAAACTGACAACTACTTTGGAGATTTTTAAGGAGTTTTTAGTCTTTTTCTGTCATGGATCCCTTTGGCATTCTTGTGAAGCCCACTGGCCCCTTTCAGGACAATATTTTTAAATGCATAAAATAAAATGCATAAGATTCCAGAAATGTCAACCACATTGAAATATAGTTATCAATATAGTATTATTCTTTATATTGAGATAGAATACACATAAGATTCATCATATTAACCATTTTATTAATAGAATGTTCTATTCAGTGACATTAAGTGCATTCACACTGGTGCGCAAACATCACCACCATCCATCTCTAGAATTCTTTTCATCTTCAAAACTGAAACTCTGCACCGATGAAACAAACACTCTGGTCTCCATCCAACCCAACCCTGCCCCAGGCAACAGTCACCCTTCTGCTTCCTGTTTCTATATATTTGACTGCTTTTCAGTTCAGTTCAGTCGCTCAGTCGTGTCTGACTCTTTGCGACCCCATGAATCGCAGCACGCCAGGCCTCCCTGTCCATCACCAACTCCCGGAGTTCACTCAGACTCGAGTCGATCGAGTTAGTGATGCCATCCAGCCATCTCATCCTCTGTCGTCCCCTTCTCCTCCTGCCCCCAATCCCTCCCAGCATCAGAGTCTTTTTCAATGAGTCGACTGCTCTTAGGTACCTCAAAAAATGGGAATCGAAAGTATTGCCTTCTTGTGACTGGCTTCCATCATTTAGTATCATGTCTTCAATGTTCATCCGTGTTGTAGCATGTGTCAGAATTTCCTTCCTTTTTATAGCCAAATAATATTCTGTGGTAAGTATAGTCCATACTTTATTTATTCATTCATCCATTGATGGACATTTGAGTTCCATTTCTTGGCTATTGTGAATCATGCTTCTATGAATATGGGTTTACAAATAACTGTTTGAGCTCTTTCTTTCTTTTGGCTATCTACTCAAAAAAAGTGAAATTGCTGGATCATATGGTAATTCTAAGTTTAATTTTTTGAGGCCCTAAAATACTGCTTTTCACAGTGTCTGCACCTTGTTAATGTTACATTTGCACCAACAGTGCATATGTGTTCCACTTTCTCTATAGTCTTACCAACAATTGTTATTTTCTTTTTCTAAAGAATTGTAACCATCCTAATGGATATAAGGTGGAGTTTTCTACATATTTTAAAAATGAAATTGTAATATAGTAATAGATATATAAGCTTTTTATTAAGATGATAGTTAAAAAGCCTCTAGCATAATTTCAAAGTAATAATGGGCCTAAGCAATTTTTCAAGATATCTGCAACAATTGCCAAATGAAGATATCTATGGTTTCTACTGGTGACAAAGCACAACTGATCTATAGCTAACACTACCTTCTTGTTACCTGCATTCACAATGGGAGGAAATGTTCATTTTCAGTTAGTGGAAATATAATGCATTTTCCCCCCTGCACAAGTTTAATAACCCTGAATATTATCCTCGGACACCTGGGGGGTGGGGTGGGCCATAGACCCCAGGTTTGGAAATACTGATCTAGTTTCTTCCTCTTATTACAGATAAAGAAAATGAAACCTCCAGAGGTTGATTTGCCAAGAGTCAGGTAGTGGGTGGAAGACCCAGGACTAGAATCCAATCCTTTAATTAACTCTGTGTTCCTTGTCCCATACACCTCGAGCAAAATGATCTACATCTGAGCCATCTCTGTGTGCACCAAAGCCTTTACTGCATTTCTATGCACATAGTGAGTCTCAGAAAATTGAGGATGAGTGTTGTATTTCATTATAGGCAAGAGAGACCAAAGCTGCACATGTGATCATATAATCAGCCCTCTTTGCTGAGAATCTTAGTATATAATCGTTTTCCTCTCTAGCAGCAATCATAAGATAGAAACAAGGACTTCATTTATATGAATAAAGAAACTGAGATTTAAAAATTAAAGATGTTGTTTTGGTAAACATATATAACAAGCTTCCCTGGTGGCTCAGATGGTTAAGAATCTGCCTGCAATGCAGGAGACCTGGATTTGATCCCTGGGTCAGAAAGATCCCCTGGAGGAGGGAATCCCCACTCTAGTATTCTCGACTGGAGAATTCCACCAACAGAGGAGCCTAGTGGGCTGCAGTCCATAGGGTTGCAAAGAGAATGATTAAGTGACTAACACATTCGTATGTAACGACATTTTTCCCCAAATGAATTCATGAAATGTTGGTCTTTTAAAAAGTTCGCTAATATTTAGACATAGGTTGCAGAAATAGTTTCAGATTTCAAACTATTTTTAAAAACACTTATTATTTAAACAATGCGTTTTGGAGAATATCTCAATAGCATGTTTCCCTGTATCAGTTCTTACTGGTTCAGTTTGTAAGACATTAGCTGGATGCTGTTAAGAAAGGACTTGTCTCAGTATGAAAGCAAAAGAAGCAGAAGTAAAGACCCAAAGGAAAGTAAGACAATGAGCTTGGCCTTCCCTTACGTTTATTTCCTAGGTTATCTTTAAACCCTTGCTTACCATCTGGAGGGATTTGCTTGACCTTGCTTGTGGTTTTTAAGTTTGTTCTTAAAACTTATGATGACCTACGATGAAGATTTAGATGACAATTCTTCTTAAGCGAATCTCTAATTATTGTTAGATGATTGATTGGTTAGATTAGTTATTTGTATGATACAAGCTCTGCGGCAATACAATACTTAATTCCAATTTTTCTAGTCCATAATGGGCTGGTTCATTTCACCAGCATTCTATTCTTTGACTGTGAGAGAAGCTACAGACACTTTCAAGCCACTTTTATCTGTCTGCCAACAAGACACTTACCTATTCATTTGCCAAATGGCTGAACTAATTTCTGGAAGGGAATCACTTTTATTTCTGATATGGACTTGGCGTGTCTAGCTTTTATTTGAGGCAAAGGGCCAAGTCTCTTAAGAAGTTTGACCTGTGTCAAGGCTAAGGGCCTGCTGCTCTTTTGTCTAAACAGATGGACTGTTCCCTAAAAAGATTTTAAACTCACCAACAGAAACACACACTGGAATCATCTGGCATAATTTTTATTTTGCTTGCTTGGCTTTGGGAAATGATGGGGAAAAAGACTTCAGATTTTCAAACTTCTAGCTCTTCAGATGCTTTTTCTATTTACTCTCTGATGTACAAGTCATATTTGGTTCATAAATCCTGTCTGACATGACAAGTCCTATTTTTACTTTTTAATATTTGACAAGCTCAGGGTGTTTTAGAATGAATAAGTGCACACATTTTCACAAGGCAGGGAAGCAACCTCACAGGTTGCTCAATACTGCATGTGGGGGTGTCTTTAAGAAACCCGCTGTTGTTAAAACACGTTCAACAAGAGTGCTGAGCTCTATGGTGTGTACCCAATTCTGCTTCTCAAGGTCCGGAATTATCATTTTATTTGATCTCCCAGACAGTTGTTTTCTTTTTCTTGGCACCAGACTAGACCTGTCTGCTAAAAATTATTTTGAAAATGTGGCCCTGAATTCCATTGTAACTCTGCCAGATCATTCTAAGCAGGTCAATATAAATCTCCCTTTAAATCAACCTGCTTCTGTGTCTTTCCAGATTGAAAAACTCTAGTAGTCACCTCTGTCTGTGGTTTATGCCTAATCAGGAGATTAATTCAAACAGGTTGTGAAGCGCCCTGGGGAGCCTGGTGAGGGGGCGACACGGTATTTTATTCCTGGGGCCTTTGAATTCCTGTTTCTGATATGAGAGGGCTGCTGAGCAAAGATGAAATACAGCGTGGTGACTCCTCCACCCCCCCACATTTTAGGAGGGTCCACAAAAGGAAAGGAAGGGAGGGACTCAAACTCTGTTCATGTGGAATGATTTGGGCAGCAGGAAAGCTCCCCATTCACCCGCCTCTTCCGCCCATCCCAACTGGCTCTGCCACAGATGTTGGCCATTCTAGCAAAAACACTTTCTTTCCTCTCCTTAGCTTTCTTTGAAGTGTCTCATACTCCAGAGACGCTGCAGCAGCCCTGACGGGTCGACGTGATTGACATCACTGATTCCCTTCTCCCCAGCAGTGCTGGGAGGGCAAGAGAAACGGGCATGCGGACGTTCTTGAGTTAGATGCTCATTTTGGCCGCTTATTCATCCACTGTCGCCCAGCTGACAAACCCTGAGTCCTCCAGGTGCAACCCCGTTTCAGGGTGCTGGGACCAGGTGGGACAGGAAGTGTAAGGAACACAAGCTTCCTTTGCCAGTAGCCTCCCCTTCTAGCTGAATGGGGGAGGGGGGAACAGACAGACGATGGAGCAGGATGAGCTCCTACAGGGACAAAGGCTGTGACGGAATACAGTGGGATCTCGGGGGGATTAGTTCGGTTTTGAAACCCTCAATTTAAGCTTTTAGCTCTGCCACGCTGGTTGCCTGGCTACCACACCCTGGCTCAAGGCTTGCTCCTGTGGTTCTCTGTTCTGGAACGTTCTTTCCCCAGATTTCCAATTGACATACTCTTAGAGAGGCCTTCCCTTACTACTACGTGTATGTTATGTATGTGGCATATATATTTGGGTTTTTCCATATTATGGAAAACCCAGGTGAACTTTTTGGCTAATCTGATATATCCTGAATCCCCTGAAAATTAGTTGCAAGCATTTTAATGCTTCACCCCGAAATACTTCAGCATTTATCTCAAGAATAAGAGACATTTCCCACATAATCACAACACTAAAGCTAGGGCTCTTGGAATCTGAACTCCCTGGTGCCAAGAAGTGTAACTGTTACTGAAACTAAGTTCCTCTGCTCACCACACAACAGGCCAATAAATTGGGAGACAAGGAATAATGACTTTATTTGGAAAGCCAGCAGACAGAGAAGATTACGAACTAGGGTCCCCCAAAGCCATCTTATTGGTCTGGATGCCAGTTTCTTCTATAGGACAGAGAGGGAGAGGAGGTGAGGAAGTAAAGTGAAAAGGCCATTAGTTTTGTCTGGCTTGGCCAGCATCGGGGAGGGCTTGTGTTAATTTCTTCTTTACCGCAGGCTTTCACACGAGGGCAGGGTTCCCCAAGGGAGGCCATGATGTATGATTATAATAACAAAAGTAATGAAAACCAAAGGTTAAAGTCAAAGAGATAGATCTAACACGGAGTCCTGTTTTGCTCTTGCCTGCTAGATAACCTGCCCCAAAACTCTTCCATCCTGCCTGGATGCAGAGCCAAGCCTTTTGCTGATGGTGTCCCTGAGTCAGATCACGAGGGTTTTGCCCTGGAGGGCGGTATGTCTTGGTGTCCTGGGTGTGCCACAAAGAACTCGGAGGGCTCTGGCTGGAAGTGGCCTGTCTGCAGAGCTGCCTTTCCTTCAGCCTGTATAAGGGATCGAGATGCTAAGAGTACCCATCTCCCCATCTACTTCCTAAGGATTATCTCAGGCAGGAAGGGCTTCTTGGATCCTGGAGTCACACAGGGTCCTACATTCAGAAGGGCCCAGCACTTGGTTTAAAGCTATGCTGTTGCCATCTTGAAATTCTTATTACTTTTGAACAAGAGATCCCAACCTCTTCAAAACCTAGACTTCACACCTATTAAGTAGATCTTTCTGATCACAGGGCACAGGAATTTAAATAGTTAATTTGAATATTACTCAGCCATAAAAAGGAGCGCATTTGAGGCCATTTTAATGAGGTGGATGAAACTAGAGCCTATTATACAGAATGAAGTAAGTCAGAAAGAGAAAAATAAATATCGTATACTAACGCATATGTATGGAATCTAGAAAGATGGTGCCGAAGAATTTATTTGTAGGGCAGCTATGGTGAAACAGACATAGAGAACAGACTTACAAACACAAGGAGAAGGGAGGAGAGGGTGGGAGGTATGGAGAGAGTGACATGGAGACTTACACTACCATATGTAAAATAGATGGCCAACGGGACTTTCCTGTATGTCTCAGGAAACTCAAACAGGGGCTCTGTATCAACCCAGAGGGGTGCATGGGGAGGGAGATGGGAGGGAGGTTCAAGAGTGAGGGGACATACGTATACCTATGGCTGATTCATGTTGAGATTTGACAGAAAACAACAAAATTCTGTAAAGCAATTATCCTTCAATTAAAAAATAAGTAAATTTAAAAAAGAAACAGCGTATCAGCTGCTGCCTATAAAGAACCTCAGAAACGTTTAAAAATTAATAGAAACAGGAGGTTGAGGTCTGTGCAGACCACTTTGAACCTGAATTCCAGGGGGATTCTGTCACAGTTCATGCCAAGGTAGCATGCCACCATTTCCACAGCCAGCCAGCAGGCATCCTGCAGGGGGCTTCAGGCGAGGATGGGGATCTGAAGGCTCGTGGCACACGTCCGCCTGAAGGCAACGCTGGTTCAAGGCTCAGAGGTGACCCTGCCCGGACCAGCTTCCCTGTGCTTGCTCTCACTGACAAGGACAGACAACTTCTGTCTCATTATGCACTGAAGATTGATGAAGCTTTGAAAACCAGCAGTGGCTTTACATCAGCTACCAATTTAAAGGAACTACAGAGACTGGAGGAATCGCTAACTACACCTGAGTAATATCAGCAGCCTAACCAGTGTGGGAAACTCTCAGGATGTACAATTGTTCCCTCAATCAAATAAATTGCAAAACTTAAAAAAAGAGAGATAAAAAGGGAATTTATAGATTTCTTAAGACTTAATGGGCACACATTAATCAGAATGTGTAGATCTGATTCAGATCTTGATTTACAAGAAAAACTATAAAATTTACAATTATGAAACAATGTAACATTTGAATTTTGACTATTCGCTTTTCAGGATTTCTTAATTGTTTTAGCTGTGCTCATTGTATTATAGTTATTTATTAAAAAATCCTTGTCTTTTAGGGATAGTTAAAGAAATACTTAAGGATATTTGGGGGGTAGAATTGCCATTGTTTAATGGGTATTGGGGCTGGGTGACTGGTATGTGAGGGCTCATTTTACTATTTTTTAAAAAAATTTTGTATACATATTCAAAATATTTTGTAATATAAAGTAAAAAAAAAAACTGTTGGTTAAAGTCCTATTGAAGTATAACCTAAAGTTATACTATAATTATAATGTATGTAACTTAGAACTTAAATGTATTATAATATGATAATATTATCAATAGTGATAAAAATAAATAAATGTGGAAGAGAAGAACTCCAAATCATTAATGTGGACAACCTCTCCTCAAGAAGGCAGGGCACAGCTCCCCAATCCTTAAGTGTGGCCTCAGCATAATAGCTTTCTTCCTTTTTTTTTTTTTGGCCACACTACAATTTTAGTTCCCTGACCAGGGATCGAACACATGCCCCCTACATTGGAAACACAGAGTCTTTACCATCAGACCCCCAGGGAAGTCGATGGAAAGGGCAAGAAAAAGAGCAATTGCGCAGTGGAGAAGCCTGCCTCATACCATGTCAAGCCAGATGATCAAGGGTAATGCCAACAGTGGGCAAGGTTGATGGTATGTGCTCCTGACAGGGTGTGACGAGCATGAGCCCTTGCCTCTGTCATCGTCCTCCTAAAAACGGAGTGGCTCAGTCTAATCTTGAGAGTAGCATCAGACAAACCCAAACTGAAGGCCATTTTACAAAACACCTGACCAGTTATCATAACTGTCAAGGCGCTCAAAACAAGTCAAGTCTGAGAAACCCACAGCCAAGAGGAGTCCAAAAAGACATGGCACATACATGCAATGTGGGGGGGAGAAGTCCTGGATAGGAACCTGGAACAGAAAAAAGATATTAAACAAAAACCAAGGAACCTCAATAATATATGGCTTTAATAATAATGTATCTATACTTGGTTCTTTAACTGTAAGAAACGTGCCATACGAACTTCAGATGTTAAGAATAGGAGAAACTGGGTATACAGGAACTCTCTCTTCACAATAATTCTGTAAATCTGAAAGTAAACGCTAAAAAGGAAAGTGTATTTAGACAAAGCAAGCTGTTGATGGTTGGGTTTAGTGTGGTAGTGTGCTGTGCTGAGAGTCTTAGGATTTTTCATCTCTGTTGCAGCCTGCTTTTGCCCCAGCGGTCCTGCACTTCTCGACTGTTTAAGTCTGTTTCTGAGAGAAGAAAGGGTACATGCCTGAAAGCTGGTATTTCACAGGCATTTATTTCTCTCCTAAGTTTGAAGCTCTTCTGTTTCCGAAGAAGGAGCAGGATGCTGCCAGCTTCAGACCCACTGCTAGTGTCCACGGCAGGGACTGCAGACACCCTGTCCTCCTGCACCTTCCTGGGGTGCATGCGGGAGGGCAGGGAGAAAACCTGGATTAGCTCAATGAGGCTGTTTCCTAAGAATCCGGTCGGGTTGAACAGAGTCCCTCCATCCCTGTCTCAGCCGAGGTGCCTCTCCTTCCTTACCTTTGTCCTTGTAGCTCTCTGGGATGACTCTTGAGAGACCCTGGCAGTAATTGTAACAGAGGGTGAAAAGATGGCGAAGTCAGGGCATGAAGATAAATTATGCGGGGAAAATATCTTTCTTTAGTCATTGTAATACAAGAGAAAAAACACAATGGCGGTAATTGTAATAATTGTAATACAAGGGGGAAAAGATGGTGAAATGAGGGCATGAAGATAAATTATGCAGCGAAAATATTTTTCTTCATTTGTGTTCACAATAAGGAGGGAGAAATATTACAAGGTTCGGGAATTCCCTGGCTCTTCACTCACAAGTGGTCCTTTCGCTTGACTGTCTTGTTGAGCGTCAGTTTCTTGCTTAGGCATTGCCCCACCGGGCAAAGTTCGTCTAGAGGGACGCTCTGTGCCGCAGCGCGTGATGATCCTGCGCTTAGATGCTCTTTTCCCACTTCCGGTGGCCGCTGAGATGGTGCTGCTGAATACCCGAGTCTTCGGCCACTCCACAAGAACGCCCACAAGAGCCTGGAAAACAAGCTTACCGAGTGAGGATCGGAGCCAGATAGAGGCGGTCCCCTGGGTGGGCTGTGCTGCAGGAAGATTTAGTGAGGATCTGCAAACGTGATGATCTTCTTTTTTAAGAAAGGAAATGCTGGAGTCCTTGGACCAGTTTTCAGTGTCTTTGGGAGCCCTAGGTGTTTATTTTTCCTAAACATATTCTTTGGAGGAGACTGGAGGGGAAGATGAGTGGTCCAAGCGCACACAGATGGTAAACCCATGGCTTCCATCAACAGCAGCAAAGAAATCAGCTTGACGCAAGCGGGTAACCTCTGAGATGGGAAATGAAGACTCAGGGGATGCGGGAAAATTTCCGGAGTCAGAATGCTAGGCAGTTCCCAGGAGGCTCACAAAGTGCCATGGAATCCTGTCCTTTCCCAAGAGAGACATCTTTTAAATGACAGCAAAGTAGATATTGAGCTGGGTACTCAGCCAAGTCATTGGAGAGTTGTTCTGATTCTCTTGTTTTTCTCACTGGATAATAAAGCCATTAAATATTATTGTTCAGAAAGAACTGCAAGAAAATATAAGTGAACATTAATCTCTTGAGGTACAGAAATGGTTTCTGAACATGATGTTAAAGACAGAACATAAGGGGAAAAATCAGTGAATTGGACACAGTAAAAACTAAACATGTCTATATATTTTTAAAACCACTGTAAACGACATTAAAAGTCAAATGACAACCTTGAATGATATTTCCAACACAGCGGATCTAAGGTTTAAAATCTTAATATACAAGAAACTCTTCTAATCAAAATAGAATAACAGAAAAAAATCTGTTAACAATCAAAATGGGTATTTATAAGAAAAAATCAACTAGCTAAAATTTTGTGAAAAAAATGTCTATAAAACTTGTAAACAAGGAAATTGAGTGTTAGTCACTCAGTCTTGTCTGACTCTGTGACCCCATGGACTATAGCTTACCAGGCTCCTCTGTCCATGGGATTCTCCAGGCAAGAATACTGGAGTGGGTTGCCATTTCCTTCTCCAGGGGATCTTCCCGACTCAGAGGTCGAATGCTGGTCTCCTGCACTGGAGGCGGATTCTTTACCATCTGAGCCACCAGGAAATGCACATTAAAACAATCATGAAGAAACACTTCCTTAGTAAATTGCTAAGAAAAAATACCCGGCATTGGTAAGCATCCTTTAAAAAGTCATACCTTCATATATGTAGAATATAAGTTGTTATCAAAAGTAAGTTTTTCCTTTGACTTCTTGCCTGGAAAATCCCATGGGCGGGGGAGCCTGGTGGGCTGCAGTCTATGGGGTCACGGGGAGTCGGACACAACTGAGCAACCTGACTTTCCCTTTTCACTTTCAGGCATTGGAGAAGGAAATGGCGACCCACTCCAGTGTTCTTGCCTGGAGAATCCCAGGGATGGCGGAGCCTGGTGGGCTGCCGTCTCTGGGGTCGCACAGAGTCGGACCCGACTGCAGCAACTTAGCAGCAGCAGCAGCAGCAGCAGGAATTGTTGAAAAGAAATAATTAAGCATGTGTACAAAACTGTGGATTCAAGGACGTTCAATTCACTTTTTCTTAGCAGTTTACGAAGGAAATGGTTCTTCATGGTTGTTTTATTGGGACCCTGATGTGGGGGCCCCTGCTGCTCTCTTAACTGCTAAATAGTAGAAGGTTGAGACGCCGCTGGGGATGGGGCTTCTGCTGGAGCCGGGCCAGGTGTTTGAGCTGAGTTTCAAACATTCAAAATACTCATCATGCTCCTTATTTACAAAACAGAAACAGACTCTGGACTTAGAGAACGAACTTGGTTACTGGGGTATAGGAGAGAGGGAAGGAGTAGCTAAGGAGTTTGGGGTGAACGTGTACACATTGGTATATTTAAAATGGACACCCAAAAAGGACCTACTGTGCAGCACAGGGAAGTCTGCTCATTGTCATGTGGCAGCCTGGATGGGAGGGGAGTTTGTGGGAGAATGGATACATGTATCTGAGTGGCTGAGTCTCTGCCATTCACCTGAAACTCTCACAATATTGTTATTGGCTATACCCCAATACAAAATAAAATTTTTTTACATGCTTATGTTCCTGTTGCTATGATGAACAGCAAGAATGATCAGGCAGGCTGCATTCATTCACCCTCACCTTCAGGCTTGCAGTGTTTAAGTGCCTGGCATCCTGTGCTGGCTGTTGTGCCCAGCAATGCCCAGGGACGGCTTTGCTTCCTCCACCTCCTATGGGAGGACTAGGGTCGGGGGCGGGGGGTGAGAGAGGCCTGAGGTCTTATTGGTTAAGGGAAGCCCCAGTGCTGAGATTGCAGATAAAACAGGTTTTCCCCTTTCTCTTTGGCTGAAAGCAGGGAGATTCAGGCGTGTCTAGGTCTCTGAGTCACTGATGGGCCAGTTTCAGTCTTTCCTGAGGCTTTCTCGGTGTTTTTTTCTCTTGTTTCTGGAGCCTGGCATGTTGCGGGTGTTTCCCTAACGTTTTCTGGCAAACAGGGAAGTGGATGCTACAGAGGCTGAATTAAAGGACAGATAGGCTGATGGCTGATTGGGGAGCTTGGGGAGCTCAGGCTGGCCTGCTGGAATTCCTTGAACTCTCCTCCCCTCCTTTAAACTTCCTGAAGGGAGGGGTGTGCCAGCCCTCACCCCACCCCCACCCACGCCCTGGAGCAGTTTTTCCTGGTCTCAACCCCGAAGGGCTGCCCAAGCTGGAGAAAGCCAAACACTGGCTATTTGGGGCAAATAAAGCAAGCTATTCAATAGTTACAGGTTAAAAGGGTGTTTTTCCAGGTGAGGTCTCAGGAGAAGGACAACTAGCAAAATTTCCAAACCAAGTCCCAAATCCTGGATGTTCATGTTCACAAAGCTGGAGTTCATAGAGATCGAGGTGGACGAGTGGTCAGCACTTAAAGAGGTGTCACTGGATATCAGGGGATTCTGGTGTTCAGGACTAGAAAAACCTGTTTCTTGAGATCTTGGGTCTGAGCAGAAGTTTATTTGCAGGTGAGAACATGCAGGATTAATACCGGTAGGAAACTGGGCTTCAGGCCAATGATTCACTGCCAGGGAAATAGAGCAGAAAGAGAAACCACAGACACCCGCAGGGCGGCTCCAGAACGGACTCGGGCGGGGTCCAACCAGAGGGATGCTGGCTGGGGCCCCACTACCCCACTGAGGGCTGTGGGCAGGGCAGGGCCGCCAGAGGCCTGCGGTCCGGCAGAGTTTTCAGTTCTTGAATCTAGTATGTTAATTACCTCCTTCATCTTTGAACATTCGCATCCCATGGGTTCTTTCTTCCTCTGAATACCAAACTGCCCCAGGCTCTCTTATTGTAAAAGAAAGAGGAATCCTACATTGCTCTCACTTGACTACCAGCGCTCATTGTCTCTTTTATTACCAAAATTTTTCAAAAAGACATCTACACGCAATGTCCCTCCTCCACCTTCCTTAATTCCTTAGAATGTGACTTTCTTGGAAGCTTAACTGGTATTGCTACCAAAGGTCACCATGACCTCTAAATCCCCAATTGGGACTGGCCTCTGCTCAGCTCTCCTTATTGACTTTTTAAAGAAGTCTTTTCCTATATACATATATATGTATAGAAATACATATGTACACACACATATATATAATTTTTAAAAATACTGACATTTTGGTTTTTTAATTTTATTATTGGAGCATAATCGCTTTACAATGTTGCGTTAGTTTCTGCTCTGCAGCAAAGTGAGCCAGCTCTATGTGTACATACATCGCCTCCCTTTCGAGCCTCCCACCCGGCTGCCGCCCTCTGGGTTGTCGCAGACGCTGAGCTGCGCCCCCTGAGCCACACAGCTGTTTCTCAGCAGCTATCTATTTCGCACATCTCCGTCAGTTCTGCGCTCTCAATTCATCCCACCCTCTCCTTTCCCTACTGTGACCACAAGTCCTTTTTCTACATCTGTGTCTCTATTCCTGCCCTGCAAATAGGTTCATCTGTACCACTTTTCCAGATTCCACGTGTGCGGTGCTTCGTCACTCAGTCGCATCTGACTCTTGCGACCCCCTAGACTGTAGCCCGCCAGGCTCCTCAGCCCATGGGATCCTCCGGGCAAGAATACTGCAGTGGGTTGCCATTTCCTCCTCCAGTCCAACTCTTTAGGACCCCATAGACTGTAGCCCTCCAGGCTGCTCTGTCCATGGAATTTCCTAGGCAAGAATACTGGAGTGGGTTGCCATTCCCTTCTCCAAGATTCCACATACATGCATTAATATGTGGGTTGTTGCACAGCCGTGTCCAACTCTTTGCAACCCCATGGACTGTAGCCCATCAGGCTCCTTTGTATATGGGTTTTCCAGGCTAGAATACTGGAGGGGGTTGCCATTTCCTCCTCCAGATATGTGTTAATATACAGTATTTGTTTTTGTCTTTCTGAAATTGCTACCAAAGTTCACGGTGGCCTTTAAGTCCCCAGTTTGGTCACCTCTGCTCAGTTCTTCTCCTTCCTGACTTTTTGGTAGCATTTGACAATGGTAAGCACGGCTGTCACTTGGAATCGTTTTGTTTTTGACTACAGGGGCATCTCAGCTTCTTGAATTCCTGCCCCTGGGACTGTTTGCTTCTGTTTCCTTCTTGGAGTGGTTCGTCTGCTCTGCATACAGAAGGCAGACAGAACCTACTGGGGTGAGTCTGCACTTAGCTGAGCTTCAGCCAGTGCCTGGCGTTGTCAGCACCAGGGAAATGTAGGCCTGAGAGAAAAGCGCCTGCCCTCCCCCTGCGGCAAGCTGTGCTCCCGCACCTCTGCATGCACCTCCACTGCGGGCCGTGCTCAGCCCCAGATCTGTTACTGCAGAGGGGCCTGTTCCCTCCACAAACACGAGCATTCCACGAGCTTTCTGACCCACTCTGAGCCCCAGTGAGCGGCACTGGTGGGCTACTGGAGGTTCTCCTGTTGTTTGCTTGCTTGTAGAAGGACCTCGGCCTGAGCAACCCAAGTGTGTGTTTCTAGGAGGCTGTGGCTCACAAAGCTGCAGGTTTGTGTTTCTAACTGCCTACTGGGCACAGTCACATAAATGTCTCAATGTCCCTAAGACCAAACTCACGGTTCAAAATGGTCATTCTCCCAGAAAGACTCAAATTTGCAGCTGCTCTCCATTACATCTGACATGCAGCAGCCCGATCCGGGGGCATCTTGCTTCCCTACCACTCATCCAAACCATTGTTCTGTTCTCAGAACCTCTTCCCGGCTGAGGCCCTTCCACCTGGACTGACACGCAGGCCTCCTAACTGCTCTCCTCACCTCCCGACTCTCCATTCTCTGATCCAAGCACGTTGGGGCCAACAACCTTGAACCGTTTGGGGTCTGTCATTTCCGTATCCTCAGTTAGTCATCAAATATAGTTTAGGTAGCAAGAAAATGTGCCTGCAAAGCAGGAGATGCAGGACATACGGGTTTGATCCTGGGTCGGGAAGATCCTCTGGAGGAAACGACAACCCACTCCAGCATCCTTACCTGGGGAATCCCATGGACTGAGGAGCCTGGCGGGATACAGTGAATAGGGTCCCAAATAGCCACATAGGACTGAAGTGACTGAGGGTGCAGGTAGGCCTCAGGCCTCAGGCCGCATCTCCCTGCCTCGTTCCTCTCCTTTCTCCACAGACAGCAGGCCTCTCGCCTGGGTAACTTAGTCTTGGAAAACCCTCTCCCTAGCTTTCACCAGCTAAGTGCCATCTGCCCGAGGCCGCCTTCCCTGTAACCATGGTTCGAAGTGGTCTTCTCTTCTCTGGTCTCCTAAGAAGCTTGTTCGTGCCTCCCCACACGAAGGAGCGGAGATACCGCAGTCTGTGTCATGTCTTCTCTCGAGGGCAGCGCTGTGTCCACAGTGCCCGGCACATTAGGGGAGATGGGCGTTCATTTGCATGATTGAGTGAATCACTTTATGGAAACTTTTCTCCCGGAGAGCTGAGATTTTTCCACAGTTACCATTATCAGCACATTTCCACCTGAGATAGGTCTGTGATGGCTGGTCCCTATGGAAAAAAAGATTCCATTAGGATTAGGCTCTGTGTGCCAAGTATATATAATCCAAAGAATGAGCCAAAGGGATGCTCAGACATGGGGGTTATTGAGGGCCAGTGAGAGGAAGGGGAGGGGCAGTGGGGGGACAGTGTGTCCACATGGGGACAGTGGAGCAGTTAAGACCTGTTTGGAAAGTTTTCTTGAGGACTGAGGTTTTAAACTCACAGCACATCTGATTCCCTGTTCGGTTCTTGGTCTGACACTGGATCAGCCTGGGAACATACTTCAGAGTTCCTCCTGGCTTTCTTCTAAATATCCTTGTTTCCTTTCCCCGCTTTCCTGTCTCTCAGCCTGTCCTATAACCCATTTCTACAGAATCTCAGTTCCTGAACTTGATATTTCCAAGAAACTATTGTACAAGCAGAGGAGACGAGAAGCAGCAGATATTTTGCCAACAGGGGATGCTGTTCTTAACCCTCTACAATTTGACATCATCCAGTCCTTCTGCCTCCTGGCTTCAGGGGAGCACAGGAGGTATTTAGTAGGAAGCCCAGGCTGGATAAGAAGAGCCGTGGGGCTCTGCAGGAGAGAGGAAGACGGCAACCAGCCTGTATTCAGTGGAGTTTTACAGGCAATGCTTAAACTCTTGTTAAAAAGCAATTACTGAATGACTACACACCTGTGGCTGACCCCTTCCCAAGAGTGTGGTGTGAGGCTCACCTTATCAAGTCATCTAGGATCTTGCTAGAAATCTAGAATCTGAGTCCTGTTTCCCAGGCCTGAGGCAGAATCTGTATTTTAGCACGATCCTATAATGATTTCCATTCACATCAAAGTTTAAGAAGCACTGCCATGGACATTCTATGCTGGGCTCTTAAAAATGTGTTCTGAGAGCCGGTACAGAAACGCAGCGACCAGCCACGCTGCAGACGCAGAGAGGAGGAGTCACTACTGAACCGCCCCATTTCCCCCAGCCCTCACTGGGTCGCCTCTCTTTCTGGCTCAAATCAAGGGGCAGTTGCAATTTGAGAGGCCACTGGAACGGGGGGCAATGGGGAGGAGGAGGGAGCAGAGGGGCCCTAAAGAGATGCCCGTGCTCCCCGCTGCCGTTCTCACATTCTGTGGAGTAGTTTTCTGCAGGTGAAGGTCCTTATCTGCTTTGAAGAAAGAGTTCATTAAAGTGACCGAGATTGCAGAGCAGACAAGGAGTCCATGAGAAGTACAGTGCATGTGGGATGGTGGCCTGGGAAACCTGCAGAGTGAGACACCCCCACAGGGGAAGCTTAGGTTATTGACATGGAGTTAGTCTTCCAGGACTTAGGTGAGGGTGACTCCCTTTTTCCCTCCCCTGTGGTCGCCTTATCTATAATTCCTTATTTGGGCTTCCACCAGGCGCCATCTTGAACCTTTCCAGAAACAAAACCCACAAGGGTGCCTGTGTCAAAATCACAACACTAATGATATTGTAATGATATTACGAAGGAACAGACCCCTTCTGTGCACCTGTCAGTCTGGGAAATCCTCTCGACCACAAAATTGAGGCCGCTATGGAGGGCTGTTTTGTCTTTCACCCAATCAGGGTGCGTCATTCCCGCTGATCCTTGTCTTAAAGGGTCAGCGTGAAACTGGCTGCAGCAGGTTAACCTGGGTCCTATCTATCTGCTACTCCAGAACGACTCCTGCCGTTTCTGTGGGGCAGGCTAGGAGGAGGTCAAGGCAAGTAGCCAGAGTGAGGAGCTCTGGGTGTTCCCTAAAGGACCGCCAGCCTGACGGGTTCAAGAGAAAGGCCGCTCCAAACCTTGAAACAATTGAAATGTCCATCAAGAGATGGTAACTAGATTGTGGTGTCGGAGAAGGAAATGGCAGCCCACTCCAGTATTCTTGCCTGCAGAATCCCAGGGAGAGAGGAGCCTGGTGGGCTGCCATCCATGGGGTCGCACAGAGTCGGACACGACTGTAGCGACTTAGCAGCAGGAGCAGATTGTGGTGTAGCCATATGGTGGAAGCCTTTGTTTCTGTTTAGTCACTCAGTTGTGTCCAACTCTTTGCATCACGCTAGGCTTCCTGGTCCTTCACTGTCTCCCAGAACTTGCTCAAACTCATGCCCATTGAGTCAGTGATGCCATCCAACCATCTCATTGCTGAGATGGAATGAATTTTTGATGCATGTGGGGACATGCATAAATCTTAAAATAATTTTTCTGAAAGTAGCCAGACCCTCCCCCCCAAAAGAGCAATTTTGTATGATTGCATTTATGTAAAACTGTAAAAATGCAACTAACCTATAGTGACAGCAGGTTAGTGGCTCTTGAGACCGAGGGGCCAGCAAGGGCGGGAGGAGGGACTACCGAGGGGGGCACCAGGAAAGCTTTGGGGGCGACAGCTTCTCTATCTCGATTCCTGTGAGGGCTTCCTGATGGGGTTGTAGTTTAGTCGCTCTGTTGTGTCTGGTTCTTGAGACCCCGTGGACCGTAGCCCACCAGGCCCTCTGTTCGTGGAATTTCCTGCACAGGAATACTGGAGCAGGACACGACTAGGCATACACTCAAGATGCCGCCGACAGGCTGACATCTCTCACCCGCTGTGGGGAGAAAAGCAGTGGCGTGGCCCTTCAGGAGAGGCTGACTGCGAATGCGCCATCGTGGGTGTTTATGCAGCCGGCTTAGAGACAGAGTCCATCTCTGGCTTCGAATTTTAAAAGTTAGGGCACAATTCATCCTCACTGTAAATTCTGGTGGACTTTGAGGAATGTGTACAGTAGTGGAACCACCACCCTAAGCGGGATCTAAGTAGGGTCTAGAACCCTCCACCACTCCCAGAATCTCCCCACGCCACTTTGTAGCCAGCCCCTCTCCTCACCCTCAGTCCCTGGCAACTCCAGGTCTGTTTTCTGCCCCTATCGTTTTGCCTTTGCAAGACTCCCATGAAAATATCATAATAAAGGAAAAGCAGGCAGCATGTGGACTTTTGAGTCTGACTTCTTTCACTTAGTGTAGTGGGTTGTTTTTTTTTTTCCCTATTTGTTTCCTAAGAATAATACTTTAACAATCTGAAAATCTGCTGTTTTGGCTTTAAGTCTTGCAAAATGAGTGGAAAATCCAAGACTCATGCACTATCTCTGTGTGGACAAAGGTCTATGTCTACAGATAGTTTTGCCTTTTATAGTCATTGTAGCCCCACTTAATTGGTACATAAAGTCTTATTATTTTCACAATGCTAAAACCTAAATTATATGTTCTAAATCTAACACTCTCTTCTTCCAAACCTGCCTCTGTCTGCTTCTCAGCCTCCATTAATGGTAGACCTTTGGAGACCACCAACGTTCATAGTTTGAGAAACCGGAGATGAATGCTGAATCTTAAGTCCCTGTGACCTTTATTAGTATAAAGTTTTTGAGGGTCATTCCTGTTGTAGAATGTATTATTAAAAATGTTCCTTACTTTTCGTTGCTGAGTAACAGTTCATTGCATGGGTACGGCATCGTTTATCCATTCCCAGTGAAAGGACCCTTAAGGCTGTTTCCAGCTTTGGGCAATTTTGAATAAGCCTACCGTAAACATTCATATCAAATTTGTTATATGTCCGTAGGTTTTTATTTCTAAGACTGGGATTGTTGGGTCATATGGTATGTGTTTAACCTTATAAGGAACTGGCAGACTGATTTCTGAAATGGTTGTACCACTTTATATTCCCACCAGCAGTGTGAACATTCTAGTTGTTTCACACCCTCAGTTGGAGGATGGTTTCATCCTCAGTTGCAAAACCAACTGTTTCACACCAGCAGTTGGTATTGTTGGTGTAGTTTAGTTTTAGCTATTCTAATAGGTGGTGGTATCTCAGTGTGGCTTTAATTTGCTTTTCTCTAAGGACAAGTGGTCGGAGAAGGCAATGGCACCCCACTCCAGTACTCTTGCCTGGAAAGTCCCATGGACGGAGGAGCCTGGTAGGCTACAGTTCATGGGATCGCTAAGAGTCGGATACGACTGAGCAACTTCACTTTCACTTTTCACTTTCATGCATTGGAGAAGGAAATGGCAACCCACTCCTGTGTTCTTGCCTGGAGAATCCCAGGGACGGGGGAGCCTGGTGGGCTGCCATCTATGGGGTCGCACAGAGTCGGACATGACTGAAGCGACTTAGCAGCAGCAGCAGCAGCAAGGACAAGTGGTACTGAGCATCTTGTCATGTGGTTGTTTGCCATCCATCTAGCTTTTAAGGGACCCACTCAAATGGTTTGCTCTAGTTTCATTCTTAGCAGTTGAGATTGAGGCTCTATGCACCAGGGCTCTCGTAGTTGTCGATACAAGCGGTTTTAGAAACACAGACTATAGCAGTGCACCCTGAGAAACAGGTGGGGAGGGGGAGAGTGCATCAGAATGATCAGTGTCATGGCGTTTAGATAAACTGCAGAAAGGCAGAGGGAATGAGTTCTCAGTGGCTCTCCTGCATGGAGGAGGTCAGGTAGAGAAGAGGGGTCCCGGTTCTGTAGAGGGGGAAATGTACAATCAGCCTGGGGATGGCAAGAAACTCTGCTACTCTGGAAGTCAGCTCAGTGAGACTCCACGTCCTTGGACCTTTCTGGAGAAGTGGGAGGCAGAGTGATACAGCGAGTGGTTAGGAATTACAAACACAAAATGCGGAACTGCAAAAAATGTGGCTAGAAAACGACATGGTATTCAGCCTTATGGTAGTTAGCTTCTTGTCAAGGTCCCTAAAGACTGTTTCTGAGAGCTCTCTCCTCCTTGGTGGATTCGAGGTGATGGTTTGCTTCTCTGCTGAAGCGGAGACGTTCCCGTGATTGCTGTGCATTTACGTCCTAGCTTAGATTGCTCAAGAACCATCTCAGTGCTGTTTCGGTTGAGGGCTCACGGTGTGAGGGGGCCACCAGGTGGCTTATTTCCCTGCTGTTCTGCCCAGCCCGCCTTCCTGGGGCCTCAGTCTGCGCAGACCCTCCGAGTCCCGGGACAGGAAGAAGGAACAAGCCACGGACAGCCCGGGGCATTGCTAAAGTGGGGCTGGAAGTGTGGATTTAATTCACAGCAGGCAGGCAGACTGGGCCAGGAGCGGATGCCTTCCACGCACATCTGTTCCCAAAGATCACCGCAGAGAGCAAGCGAGTCTGGGGTACATTCATCCACAACAGGGCCAAGAGAGGAGGGAGAGGGAATCCGTTCAAGCGGGATCTGCCTCGTGGAAGTGCAGCAGCAGGGCACCTTGCTCCGGGCACCAGACACCCTCCTGCAGCTAGTTGTGCTGGCCCCAGCCTGCAGGGCAGGGCCTGTGGTCATCCTTTTTGTATACCTGTGCCTACAGCACCTGTTTAATGGCAACAGGACAGATAAGGCAGGTGGAGTGCTGGGAATCCAGAGCCTGGCTCTCCCAGGAAGAAAACTTGAGAAGCTTGTATGACTTTTTAGAAGACAATCAGCGTTAAGCAACCAGCCCCCAGGCCAGGCCCCACAGGCCTAGTGGGTCACTCACTGTCTTTATTTTGCTCAGAAAATCTGTCCCCATGAAGCACTTACAGGTTGGGCCCTGGGCCAGAGATTACTTTCACTCTCATAATCCTGTTCTGAAGGTTTATAGATTTTTTATTTGCAGGCTTAGAGACAACCTAGTCTCAAACATTTCTCTTTGCACAGTGAATAATTCCCTGCCCCCTCACTCCCCACTTCCTGACGCTGTCCTTCCTATAAACTCACATGAAAGAAGGCACATTCTTTCCCTTTTCTGGCTCTGACCACCTTAGTGATCAAAGGTGATTCTGTTCCTGATGATCTACTTCCTTTAACTGGGTGGGTGGATTAACCCAGAGGATCAGGTGTGACTGGGTTCCCTGACCCAGGGCATCAGCTGGTCATTCCCGTTTCACCAGAAAAAGATCATTATTAGAAAAGGCCTGGGGACTTCCCTGGTGGTCCAGTGGTTAAGAATCTACCCTGCAAGGCAGTGGATGTGGGTTCAAACCCTGATTAGGGAACTAAGATCCCACATGGCGAGGAGCAACTTACCCACGTGCAGCAACTAGAGAGTCCGTGAGCCACAACAGGAAATGCACGTGACGTAGTGAAGACCTCGCCTACCACAACTAAAGTCCAGGGCAACCAAATAATAAATTAATACTAAAAAAAGAAGAGGCCTGGACCTGGGGCTTATTCCTCAAGGGGCCCTGGCTTCACACTGCAAAACCTTCCTTCTCCAAACCTACACAGCTTTGGCCCCTACTGTACTGGAGTCTCCAGCAGGGTCACTTGGGCCGAGAGTTGCTAGAGAATTTATTCTATAGAGGCTTCAAATACCAGCTCTTAATTGTTTAGGCATTGCTGCCACATATAAGTTTACTTCATTGATTCCTGTAACTATTTATTATGGTGTATCTGCTGTTGTCATTAATCATTGAGATTTACAAGTAAGTCTAAATGATTAATAAATTCTTACGCATAGCTTGCCCAGCCCTGGAACCTGGAGAAATCATTATTACACATGCTCTCCCCTTAGATGCCCTTGAGCAGCCCTCTCACTGCATGTACAAAATGGGAGTCCAAGGGCGGCTGCTTTGCTTTCTCTTTTTTTAAATTAATTTTTATTGGAGTTCAGTTGCTTTACAATGCTGTGTTAGTTTCTGCTGTACAGCAAAGTGAATCAGCTATATGTGTGCATATATCCCTTCCTTTTTGGATCTCCTTCCCATTCAGCTCACCCCAAAGCACTGAGTAGAGCTCCCTGTGCCGTACAGGTTCTCATTAGGTGGCTACTTTATACAGAGCATCAGTAGCATATGCGCATATTGGTCCCTGTCTCCCACCCCACCCCACCCCCCTTTCCCCTTGCCATCCATGTGTTTGCTCTCCACGTCTACGTCTCTGTTTCTGCTTTGTAAATAAGACTGTCTGTACTAACTAGACACAGGTGGGAGGATGGTTTTTTTTTTCTTTCTGCTCCCAAAACAACTCATTTTCTGGTATAGAGAATAACAGAGCTAAATATTTCATTAGGAGAACAAACACCAGGAACGCATAAAGAACTTAGTGTGGAGAGAGAAGAGGGAAATTTTAAGGATTGGCAAGGAGGACCTTCTTACAAAAAATAATACACACCCATGGAAGAGAAATTATAAAATTCAGAGAAGTAAATTGGATAAAATTTAAAAGTCACCCATTATCCCCTGATTCTGAGTTAATTAACATTTTGACGTTTGCTCTAAGTGCATATATTGGAATGTGAGTATTTGCCCTTGCATACCGACTGAGCGACTTCACTTTCACCTTTCATTTTCATGCATTGGAGAAGGAGATGGCAACCCACTCCAGTGTTCTTGCCTGGAGAATCCCAGGGACGGGGGAGCCTGGTGGGCTGCCGTCTATGGGGTTGCACAGAGTTGGACACGACTGAAGTGACTTAACAGCAACAGCAGCCCTTGCATATGCATATGTGTGTTTACATACAATTTTTCTTTTACAAAACAGCTTTTTATGCATGTTTCATAACTTGCTTTTAAAAAATCAAATCTATGACAATCTTGTCCTGTCAATATGTACTAAATAAGACATCACAGTATGGCTGTACCACAATTTCCTAATTAATTTCCTCCTAGGTATATCTTTTGCATCAAACTAATCAGCTAGCTTGGAGAAGGCAATGGCACCTCATTCCAGGACTCTTGCCTGGAAAATTTCTTGGATGGAGGAGCCTGGTAGGCTGAAGTCCATGGAGTCGCTAGGAGTCCGACACAACTGAGAGACTTCACTTTCACTTTTCACTTTCATGCATTGGAAAAGGAAATGGCAACCCACTCCAGTGTTCTTGCCTGGAGAATCCCAGGGATGGGGGAGCCTGGTGAGCTGCCATCTATGCGGTTGCACAGAATCGGACACGACTGAAGCAACTTAGCATCAATCAGCCAGCTAACAAGTTCTAGATGATTCTGGCTACAAAGTCCAGGAAAGAATGTTGTAGCCACGCGTATCGGGAAACAAACTCGCTCAGAAGGACAATGCAGACAGTGGAGTGCAATTTATTACACCGGCGGGCCCAAGGCAGAGTCTTCTCTTAGCCAAGGACCCCGACCAGCATTTGTGAAAATCTTTTATACCCCATGTGTATGTGTCTGAACCCACCACTCCAAATTCCTTGAGACTTACATAAAGCAAGGAAAATACAATCCCAATAACCCCATGATTCACGTGTTATGTGCTCATGTGCTCAAACAGTCAAACAATTAGCCAATAATCAATAAACCTGAGGTTACACTCCGATAGATACAGAAAAATTTATGACCTGTCTGGAGGAAGGGGTGATTAGCGTATGTTTTCTCTTAGGCGATGAGTAACCTAGATACAATCTTCAAGGTTCCCCTGTCTGGAGGGGGCCTTATCCTTCTGTTGTTTTCATAGGCACTAAACACAGAGTTCAGAGTCCATTGGAAAGGTGGCCGAGGATGTTCAGCATGAACAGGCCTAAGATGGAGTCCAGGCCCTGTGAATTCCTTCTTCAAGAGCTTTAGGAACTAGAATGAAATTAAGTACAATGCCATAGGCTGGGGAAAATAACTAACCATGTGGAAAAGGGGAAGGAACCATAACAGGGGAAAGGACCTAACAAAAATTAGGCTGAGAATAATAGAAGTCACGTAATGGATCTAAAATAAATCTATGATGCCAAAGGAAAGTAGTTTTGAACCTGGAAGTTCTAATTCTTTTCTTAGGCAAGTTGTATAGCTTTTTTTGAACCTCAGTCTCTTAAATCTGTACAATGGTAATAATTGTGTCTATATCAAAGAGTAACTGCAAATGTAAAATAATTATAAAAGACCTGAAGAGTGCCTGTCATAGAATAAGTATAAATAAAAATAATTTTAAAAATTAAAAAATAAATTTAAAATAATTTTTAGAGAAGGATAGGATAGATGCTGAAAATGTCTGTTTCCTGCATCACTTCCGGCCCTCGGGCTGTACTGCTCTGCGGCACTGTTGGGGCAGGAGGGTGGCCCCCTGCGCTGCGAGCAGACGCCTGAGCTGCTGTGCTCTGATCACCCAGGGGCCTGTTGTAAAGGCAGTCAGAAGCTGATGATTCCCGTGGAGATGATGTTTCAAGTTAAATACCACTTCTATGGATCTAAGGCCATTGTGAAATTTTTTCTGTTGCTAGTCTAGTTGGCTGGACAGTGTGAGTGTGGTTCCCACACAGCGGCATCAGCTATGCCTGGGAACTTGTTAGAAATGCAAACTCTGACTCGTGAATCAGAAACTGTGGCGGTGGGCCCAGTGACCTGGGTTTCAGCAAGCCCTCCTGGGGATTCTGATGTGCGCTCAAAGCTGAGAACTGCTAGTGCAGCAGGAGGCCTGGGAACCAAGGACCACTATGTCTAGCATATACTCCACCTCCCGGGTCACTTGGGGACCTGGGGCAAGTCGCTTCCGTTCCTTAAACCTTCATTTTCCTCATCTGGAAAATGGGAAAATAACATCTCTTTGTGACCTCAGATGATTCTTTCATAGACTGAATGAACTTAGGCAGGTGAAAGATATACAAAAATGTATCATATACTGGGTTGGCCAAAAAGTTCATTCAGGTTTTGCCAGAAAACCCCAAACAAATTTTTTGGCCAACCCAGTATAAATGGAAGGTATTCTGATTAGGCAGGGTGGTGTATAAAGCACCCCTATTTGATGAAAAATGGTTTTATTTTTATTGACCTTTCAAAGAAGAGTCTGCGACCTCCATGGGAAATCTCACAGGATGCTTTTATAACCCTCAACAGCATTTTCTCCTGTGTAACCTAAATCCCTGTGTGAGCTCCTTCAGCGTCTCAGAGATGTTCTGAGGACTCTATCAAGAAACAAAAGTCATTGAGCAAGGTGAAAAGCCCCTACACGGGAGAGGTACCCTTATTTGTTTTCGTTTCTTGGTCCTTAGTGACGCTGGAGAACGGCAGGCCATCCTGTGGGGCAAACCCTTCATCTCCGTGAAGGTTGCTATTAAGCTGCTCCTCACTTCTCCTCTTTCCAGGCTGAAGAGTTCTGCTTTTTAGCCTCTGTTAAAAGGCTTCGTTGTGCTCCCTTGGGTCATCTCTGCTTCTCTTCTCTAAGCCTTGGCCCTATGCTATATATGGCAACAGCCTCTCAGGAAAGTGCGATCCAGTCCTCTGAGTTCTAGAACCCGGGACGTACACAGAACCCTGGTCCCCATTGGAGGGGATGCGGGGAGCATGACCTCACGCTTCTAGTCACCTCCCTCCACGGACAAAGCACCACCCCAGTGCTTCTAAGGCAGGCTGCAGCTCCGGCAAGGCTCAGATGCACGCCACTCTAACTTACCTAGTCATTCGTGTTTTCATTTTTATATTTCCTTGGCGTACCACCTTTTATTTGCACCTGACGGTCTTTTCTATTCTCCTAGTATCTTTAATTTCTATAATAGAAAAATTAATTTAATATTTATATATGCCTAGAAATTTAGAATATATATGCACAAAGAGAAGGGGAGGAGGAGTGCTAGAATCTTAATAAGCAGCTAACGCTAGGGAACGAGATTACACATGATTTCATTTGCTTTCTTTTGCTTCTCTGGATATTTAAATTTTTCTATGACTGACACATTAATTGCTTACTTTTTTGACAAACAAAAAGACAAAATTGGAAAATTAACTCCTGCATGGGTACCGAGCAAAAAGAAGGCAGAATGTGCTTGTGTTTAGGAAGGCTCACTGCCCCACAGGAGTTTCCATTCCAGAAGGGTACAAAGCTGTAGCATGGCCTACTGACCTGGCTTGTCCTAGACTGTCCCAGTAACAGCACTGAGACAAGCAAGCCGGGACAGCCGGTCACCTGCCTCCAGCCCTCTTCTCTGTGAACCACTGTGGCTGCCTGCTGGTGCCCACCAGGCATTTCTCTTACGAGTCTCACTTTGCCAGCACCGGGAGGTTCTGCAAAGCTGGCCTCAGAGACAAGAAGCCTCAGGATCCTCAGCCGTGTGTTGGGTTCCAGGGAGACTTGGCAGTAGGGGCAGGTGTAAAGGGTTCCCTACTGAGGCTGGGGAGTGTGAGCAAAACCTTCGGGCCATGATGGGAGATGAAGGTTCAGTGGGGGCGTCCGCGTGGCTGTGGAGGCTGCTGACAGTGTCTCTGTGAGGCTTCTGCAGAGGGTGAGGGCAGAGCAGGCCACTGGCCACAACTTCTTCCCCTGGACATGAATCACGTGGGGACTTTGGTTAGCTGTGTTCCTCCCTTTGCTTTAAAGGTGTTATATTTATCTTATCTAAAAACCTGAGTTTACAAAGGCTTCATTCTAAATCAATGGTTCTCAATCCTGGCTGCATAGGAAGATCACCTGAGAAACTTCTAGAATGCTCAGATCTCACCCTAGACTGCTTAAATCAGAATCTCTAAAAAGGGAACTTAGGGAATTTATACATATATAATATAAAATAATTTATATATGCTATATAAAATAACAAGCATAATAGCTAAAGGATTTTTTATATATTACCTTCAGTATAAGTGAATTTATATAAAGAATTTATATACACATAATATATAATCATATGTAATTAATATCTCATTTATTATATTATAATACTATATAAATTTCCTTTAGATATATATCATTATAATATTTATATTGTATCATTATAATATTAGGAAATCATGTCATCATAATATTATAGTGGCATAATATCTAAAGGAATTTATATATAATTACATATGATATGTAATTATATATAATTAATATATCATATTGTATTAATTATAAGAACCTTATAAGCATTATATATAATTTCTTAGAAACTCATGTATATGTATGATTATATAATATATAAATGAATTTTATATAACATCATAAACAATATAATACTAAATTATATGATAGATAATATTTAATTATATTATACATATGAATTCTTTAATATAAACTTACCTATTACATGTCATGATGTGCATAAATTCCTTTATACATACATTATATACATATTATATAAATTCTTTAATATATTATAGATAATTATAATATGTATAAAATAAATTCCTTACTATTCCTTAGGCTCCTCCCTTAGACCCTTCTTGGTTTCCCCTCTGCACTCACCATCACTACCACAAAGCAGTATCCATACGTATGTATACGCGTAATCTTCTCAGGGGAGTCCAGCCATGATCAAGAGTCACTGATTCAGACATTTAGGATGCGTGATAAGGGGATCCTGCAGGTCAAGTTCGCTGACGGAAGGACACGTGGGGGAAATGAGTCAGCAGATCCCAGGGCAGAGTGGATAAGGCAGACAGGCAGGAAGGGGTGCAGGGAGAAGAAATCTGTCTTGAAGTTCGGGGAAATGACTCAGGAAAGGACCAGAGATGTTCAGGACTCCAGAAATCTTTCTCCAGGTGAACAGGAAGTGTCTTACCTTGTAGGCACTGCTGATCAATGAGAGGTCAGTGGTGTGGGCCGAGGACCCTGGCGTCAGAGCTTAGGCTACAGGATCAGGTGAGAGGGGATGAGAATGAGCCGGGAAGGATAACTGGCTACTACACCTGCCCAGGACTGTGATGAAAGGGGTGCCGCGTTCTTGGAGGAAGACTGAAGCTCCAGCTCAGCCTGCTCAGGGCACTCTTCGGGGGAGCGCTTGCATGAATTGCCCACCACTGGGGTTTGCTTTTATTTGCCACGCCCAGCCTCCGTCCAAAGCAGCTGCCCTGTTCTGATGCTGCCTTGCTGGAGGGCGCTGTGTTCCCGGCAGGTGTTTAGGAAGCACAGAGGACAGCAAGGACTTCAGCTTTGGCCTGTGCTTTCCACACAGAGCAACCCGGGATTCAGATGGGGTTATTTGAGGGTCAGATGAGTGTTAGTAGGGCAGGACGTGTAGACCTGCTAAAGAAATGAGCTGCACATGTGCTGGCTTGCTCTTTTCCTAAACGTTCTTAGCCAGGCTGTTGGGATACGAGCTGCAAAGGTGAGGCCGTGGGAGCCACGGAGAGAAGGGCGCCACGGAGAGAAGGACGCCTCTCTGACCCTCAGCTGTCAGCTCAGAGGCTCTAAGCCAGTGGGTCAAAGCAATGGCACCAAGAGCATCACCTAAGGATTTCTTAAAAATGCAGATGCCAGGGCCCCACCTCTAGGGTCCCAACTTAGTTGGTTTGAGGTGGGATCCAAAGTATAAACTTTATTTAAATATTCTCCAGGTGATTCTAAAACATAGTCAGGGTGAAAGCCACTGATTTTAGCTTTGGCTGGGCAACTGAATAGGTGATCAATCAGGAAGGGATGTAAAGGGAGGGTTGCTAAAGAGGCTCCGAGGGCCGTTACCCCGGGACTGGGCCCAGCGCTGGTTTTTACTGTGCTCTTTTTGCCTGTTGATCTTTTCAGTTTTATAATGTTTTTGGCTGTGCTGGGTCTTTGTTGTGGTGTGTGGGCTTTCTCCAGTTATGGTGCTCGGGCTTAGCTGCGTGGCATGTCGCTTCCCTGGTGGCTCAGTGGTAAAGAATCTGCCTGCCGATGCAAGAGACATGGGTTCGATCCCTGGGTCGGGAAGATCCCCTGGAGAAGGAAATGGCAACCCACTCCAGTATCTTGCCTGGAGAATCCCATGGAGGGAGGAGCCTGGTAGGGGTCACAAAAGAGTTAGACTTACTGACTTAGGACAACTTAGTGACTAAGCAACAATATGCTTCATGAGCTCCTCTGAAGTCTCTTTTCAGCTTTATTGAGGTATAATTGACCAGTAAAATTGTGAGATACCTAAAGCCTACATAGTGATGACTTGATATACGTATACACTGTGAAAGGGTTCCCATCTAGTTAATTAACCATCTGTCATCTTCTAAATTTATCTTGTGTGTGTGAGAGACAGACAGACGGGGAACATTTCATTTGGCAAATTTCAATTATATAATACAGTGTAATCAGGTGTGACTCCTGATTAGGCTAAACCAATAAAGGTAATTGCATTTCCCTTGCAAGTGACTGATATAAAAATGGCAATACATGTGAAAGGAAGTCAGCTGGGTGGTCTCTGGGAAAGTTTCCCAGAACTCAGAACATTCTCTGTACCAGTCTTCAGACTCTCATGTGAGGTTTGATCCTGGGAGGAGATCTATGAGGGAACAAGTCTCAGGACCAACATCAGTGCCTTGAAGGTGGCAGAGCCCAGAGATAGGAGGAACTCGGTCCCGAGACTTGTTGAGACTGACTGAACTAACGAGGCCTGGACCTGCCTTATCTCCAGATCCTGAGGATGTGAGATTCTCTGTTTAAGCCGTTTAAGCTAGGTCTTCTGCTTGTTGAAGTCAAAGCATCCTAACAGATACATGTTATTTTAGCCATCTTAAAATTACTGTATTTTTATTTGTCTGCAGATATTTCTGTGTACATTTCATACATTCCTTGAGACAGAATCATGCTTTTTTTTGTATTTTTTGAAACAGTTTCAGGTCCACAGCAAAATTAAGAAGGCACAAAGATTTCCTATATACTCCTGCCCTGACACATGTATAGTCCCCACCCCCTACCCGCCACCTCCATTAAAAGATCTCCCATCAGAGTGGCACATCTGTTACAGGTGGAACAATGCACCAACTGTACAACGGCAAATAAGGAATCGACACTGACCCATCATCATCCCCCAAAGACCACAGCTCACCTTAGGCTCACTCTCGGTGCTGTGCGTTTTATGGGGGTGTGTGTGTATGTAATTCGCTCACTCATATCCGACTTTGCAACCCCATGACCTGCAGCCTGCCAGGCTCCTCTGTCCGCTGGATTCTCCAAGCAAAAATACTGAATTGGGTTGCCTTTCCCTTCTCCAGGGACATTTCATGGGTTTAGACAAATGTAAATGACGTAAGTCCACCATGATATTTAATAGTATCGTACAAAGTAGTTTCACTGATTTAAACATTTTTCTGTGCTCTGTGTATTCATCCCTCCCCCACGCAAACCTTGGCAACTACCAATCTTTTTACTGTCTCCATAGTTTCATTTTTTCCCAGAATGGCACAGAGTGGGAATCAAAGAGTATGTATGGCCTTTCCAGATTGGCCTCCTTTATTTAGTGATATGCATTTAAGGTTCCTCCATGTCTCTTCATGGCTTGAGAGCTCATTTCCTTTAGCACTCAATAATATTTCATTGTCTGGATATATCAGAGTTTATTCATCCATTCACCAGCTGAAGGACGTCCTGATTGCTTCCAAGTTTGGGCAATTATGAATGAAGTTGCTAGAAACATCCTTGTGCAGGTTGCTCTGTGCACTTAAATTTTTTAACTCTTCCAGGTAAACACCAAGAAGCATGATTGCTGAATCATGTGCTAAGAAGGGTTCGTTTCATTTTCTAAGAAACTGTCTTCCAGAGTAGCTGTGCCGTTCTGCTTTCCCACCAGCAATGCAGGGGCATTCCTGTTGCTCCATATCCTTGCCAGCACATGGTGCTGTCAGTGTTCCAGATTTTGGTCATTCTAATAGGTGTGTAGTGGATTCTCATTGTTATTTTCATTATTTTCATTTCTCCAGTGACATATGTCAAGGCTGTATATTGTCACCCTGCTTATTTAACTTATATGCAGAGTACATCATGAGAAAAGCTGGGCTGGAAGAAGCATAAGCTGGAATCAAGATTGCCAGCAGAAATATCAATAACCTCAGATATGCAGATGACACCACCCTTATGGCAGAAAGTGAAGAGGAACTAAAAAGCCTCTTGATGAAAGTGAAAGAGGAGAGTGAAAAAGTTGGCTTAAAGCTCAACATTCAGAAAACGAAGATCATGGCATCTGGTCCCATCACTTCATGGGAAATAGATGGGGAAACAGTGGAAACAGTGTCAGACATTATTTTGGGGGGCTCCAAAATCACTGCAGATGGTGACTGCAGCCATGAAATTAAAAGACGCTTACTCCTTGGAAGAAAAGTTATGACCAACCTAGATAGCATATTTAAATTCAGAGACATTACTTTGCTGACTAAGGTCTGTCTAGTCAACGCTGTGGTTTTCTCCAGTGGTCATGTATGGATGTGAGAGTTGGACTGTGAAGAAGGCTGAGTGCCGCAGAATTGATGCATTTGAAGTGTGGTGTTGGAGAAGACTCTTGAGAGTCCCTTGGACTGGAAGGAGATCCAACCAGTCTATTCTGAAGGAGATCAGGTCTGGGATTTCCTTGGAGGGAATGATGCTAAAGCTGAAACTCCAGTACTTTGGCCACCTCATGCCAAGAGTTGACTCATTGGAAAAGACTCTGATGCTGGGAGGGATTGGGGGCAGGAGGAGAAGGGGATGACAGAGGATGAGATGGCTGGATGGCATCACTGACTCGATGGACGTGAGTCTGAGTGAACTCCAGGAGTTGGTGATGGACAGGGAGGCCTGGCATGCTACGATTCATGGGGTCTCAAAGAGTCGGACACGACTGAGCGACTGAACTGCACTGAACTGAATGACATATGTAGAGCCTCCTTCCATGCACTTATTTACCATCTGTGTATCTTTGGTGAAGTGTTGAAGTCTTCGCCCCCTTTTTAAATCGAGCTGTTTCTTTTCTTATTGTTGAGTTTCATGAGTTCTTTATATATTTTGGATGACAGTCTAGCAGATCCTTTATCTTTTGTAAGCATTTTCTCTCAGTCTGGGTCTTGTCTGCTAATTCTCTTGAGATTGTCTCCAGAGTCATGACATTTTATGTGGAATTTTTCCAGAGTCTTGAATGCAATGTTGTTTGAGAAAACAAATGAATTATTTATTTCCAGAAACATTAAGACTTACTTTGTGTCGAGCTTATGCTAATCACTGTGAACACTAGAATGAAAATAAGCTTGGAGCATTTTTGATTGTTCAAAACAAAAACAGGGCATTTCATCCTCTTAAAAAGAAAGCTGGTGTCCTATAAGGATGCGAGCGGATGGACCACTCACGGTTCAGTTTCTCTTCTCCTTGCCTCCAGCTTATCTGACCCATGTGGTCTTCTGTTTGTGCCTCTGTTTCTCTGCTTGTGAATTCTCCTTCTTTCACTGCCCACTGACCAAGAGATCACACATCATCTAGTCCAGATTTCAGAAGGGAAAGTCTGATTAGCTTATGATCACCTTTACAGGGTCAAAGCCTTCAAGCCCACTACTTCTGGGTCACGGGACAGCATTAGATCGCGTGTCCATTTGAGTGACAATGACATCTCTAGACAATAAAATATTCTGATGTGTTTTCCTTGAAACTATAAGAGGAATTTAGGAGTGAAAGGCCCTGTGACCTGGATCTCTAAAAGGATGACTTAGAAATAACTCCAGGGACTTCTCTGATGGGCCAGCTGAGAAAACTTCACCTTCCTATGTGGGGTTATGGGTTCCACCACTGGTCGGGAAGGTAAAATCCCACATGCCTCACGGCCAAAACACCAAAATATAAAAAACAGAAACAATACTGTCACAAGGTCAATAAAAACTTTTTAAAAAGAAAGAAGGAAGATAACTGTAAAGTTAGGCTCTCTGTCAGCGGTCTGATACCTTCCAGCACCCTCTGTGTCTCCACGTCCTGCAGAGCTGTGGCTGAGTGAGGCGCACGACTGCCCACCACAGGTTTACAGCACGAAGTAAAATGGAATCAAAGTCTCTCTTTTAGTAGAAGCAGCAATGATTCTTAACCTGTTTTGGGGAAAAGAAATAGAAACTGAATTATCAAAGCTGGAACAAAAATGTGTTCCATAGGAACAAATCATCCACAGTGTCATCGTTTCTGAAGGACTAAAAATACTTGGAAATGTTAAATTAACCAGTTAAGAGAAAAGCAATGTATGAGGCAATGTTGTAGTTTTTTTACGGTCAGATACTCCTGGACATGTGGTTATATTTCCAGAGAGGTGATCACATTGGCATGAACTTAACCAGGAAGAAGCAGAGGTAACCTGATAGATTCAGTGTATATAATCACTTCAATGGAAGATTTTAATTTTTAAGCAGGAAAACACATGTAATTTCAGAATCATTAGGAGAAAATTCTTGGAAGAAAAAGATAACTTATCCGTGTTAATTTGAAAACAACTCTAGAAAGAAACAGGGAGCGACCCTTTCTGCCTCTTACTTATCCGCATTTTCCATTCTTTCTACGGTCAGAATGTATCACCTGAGAAAAATTTAAGTGTGGTATTTTGTATACGAATTGTAAGCAACTGAAAGGAAAAGACAGCCGTTGATCTGGTGTAGCAGCCAGCATGGTGCCTTAAGCAGACACAGGCTTTCCTTCCTAGTGCCTTTGAGGGCGACGATCTCCATGCCAGGGTCAGCACGTGGAGATGACACAGACACCCTGGAAACACACTGGAGCCTATTCTGGTGCATTTGAATTTAGAATTGAGGGACTAAACCCGTGTGGGTGGTGTCAGATGACGGTGGTCATGTGAGCGTTTGTGCGGTGACTTCGCTTTGTACTTAAATAGAAGATGGACAGCTGTGCGAGACACTATTTTCATCTGCCTCCAGTCTCGGGTAAGCGGTTTCATCCAGACTGTATCTAAGCACTCAGTCCCCATTGAAAACCCACCAGAGTCAAACGTAGCCACTTAAAAAGCAGCCCACTTTGTAACAGGGCAGGAGGAACAAACGTGCTTTAAAAGACAGTGCTCTCTGAGGAGCGGCTTGACTGAATGCCAGTCAGGCCATGTCACCACTGCCCTTAACAACGTGCAGAGTTCCTCATCACTGACAGGATGCAATTCTCTTCCACGCTCCATCTCCAGCCCTCGTCCCAGCTTTTTCTCCAACCGTATCACCTCCCAACATCTCTTGATACACCCCACTTTCTGACCATCTGAGACTGCCCTTTCTTGAGTAAGCCAGCATTTTCTGATCTCTGTATGTTAAAATATTCGTCCTCTGAGTGTGGCCAAGGACTGAGAGAGTAACAGGCAGGAAGGCCAGGGGTCTCCAAACGGAGGAAACAGGCTGCGGAAACAGGCTGCAAGTGTCAGACATTTCTCTCTCTCTTAAGCGGCAGGGGCAAACAAACTAGCGATATTTTTTTCTTCTCTATACCAACTTAAAAGGAGGGTTCTCTTAAAATACTCTGTTGCCATAATGACACCTGGCTTCACTTGAAGTTAACTATTCTCAAACCTTGAGATAACCAATGCATTTTTCTTAAGGAAATGTTTGTCTTAAGCTATGTTAGTGTGCTATGCATTTACCCCAGACTCTGTCTTCAAGTCGGTTCTGCCTAATGGCTCAGAACCTACTTGACAAACCAGTATGTTAACTCAGATATTGTTCCCCTATGTAATCTATGTAATATCTGAGTATGACATACTGGTTTGTCAAGAAGGCTCTGCCGTTGTTCCCCTAATCTATGTAATGGAGAAGGAAATGGCAACCCACTCCGGTACTCTTGCCTAGAAAATTCCACGGATGGAGGAGCCTGGTGGGCTGCAGTCCATGGGGTCACGAAGAGTCGGACACAACTGAGCAACTTCACGAATCTATGTAAATAAAACTATTTGTATGGTAAGCTGCCCTTTTACAAGATTCAAGTTAATCATGTTATGCCCCAGGATGAATCATCTGGTGCCAAGATTATCCAAAAATGCATCTTATGCGTGAGGGGCCTGGTGCCATTCTGAGTTTTAAGACATTCCTTTCTTTCATTGACTGTTAATGACTCTATAACATCCAGCTGAAGACTAGCAGGGGGGGTACTCTTTCTGCCCCCTTCTGATGCCTATGTCAGAAGCTTTCTCTATCTCCTTTATACTTTAATAAAACTTTATTACACAATAAAGTTTAATAAAAACTTTATTACTATCGCTCTGAGCGATCAAGCCTCGTCTCTGGCCTCGGATTGAATTCTTCTCCTCCGGAGGCCAAGAATCCCGGTGTCTTTTCATTCAGCAACAACCTTTCAGGACCACGGTAAGGAGAAGACTCTGCAGTTACGTCACTGACACTTGAATGATTTTCCATCAGTTTCTCCAATCATTACTGCCAGGAACAGGGACCCTCCAACCATGCCCTTCAATGGCAGCCCCGTTCCCTGAGGACAGCATGTGTTCACTCGACCATTTGGTTCCAGGAGGATTTGGGAGTGTCCCTCGGGTTCCACGAGAGTCAGATGAGCATGGAGCTGGAGCCCAGAGCCTGGGTTCCAAGCCGAGGGACCTTGGGTTGGTCCCAGACTTCGGGTCCCGGACTTCTGCTTCTTCAGCTGACTCTGAGGAATAAGGATGCCTGCCCTGCTTTCCTCAGAGTTTGGGATGAAGAGTACATGGATGTGAAAACAGGCATTCACGTCTCAGTAAATCTCAGCTCTCACGTTAGTTTAGCATAGGGGTTTTCAGCCTCAGGGCTACTGACATCTCGGATGGCCGGACGATTCTTTGCGGGTGGGGCACTGGCCTGCCTGGATGTGTGCTCACTAGATGCCATCAGCGCCACCCAAAGTGGACACTGGCAAACGTCCCTGGGGAGAGCACTGGTTGTAAGGCGAGCTTTCAGAGCTGGGTTCTGGTCTCCCTTCCATCTTTCTCCCCACCCTGCCTCCTCAGCCCCGTCTGCAGGCTTTCGTGGTCATCAAATGAACAGAGCTTTTAAAAAAATTCCACGTCCAATGCCTTCCCCACTCTCAGCCAACCTGTTATAAAGACGTTTTTGCACTTACCCACGTGCAGACTTAGTAGCTTCTCTGGATTCTGTCCACAGAATCTCCCAGAAGAGGACATCATTTCCTGGGTGCTAAACTCAAAAACAATTTGTCTTTTCTAGCTCATCCTTCTTTATTTACTAAACAATTCTACTTTTGACACACAATCTCCCTTAAAAATACACATTTTTTTCCAACCTACCTGCAGACCTATTGAGGGTCTCTTTTTTTCCCTCATACATCTTTTTTGTTCTGTTTTTTAGTATTAAGAAGGTAACACATGTATTACATTTTTTCCCAATAGTACCAAGATTAAAGGAGATCTGTCCCCTTGGCTTCCCCTCCTCCTCCTTGCCCCTCCTGCCCAGCTTTCACCATCTCTCTCGAGAAAGTTGAAAAGCTGAAAGTGTTAGTCACGCAATTGTGTCCAACTCTGTGACTCTGTAAACTGTAGCCCACTAGGCTCCTCTGTCCATGGGATTCTCCAGGCAAGAATACTGGAGTGGGTTGTCATTTCCTTCTTCAGGGGATCTTCCCGACCCAGGGACTGAACCTGGATCTCCCGCATTGCAGGCAGACTCTTTGCCGTCTGAGCCATCAGGGAAGCCCCTTCTCCCTCCAGAGATAACTGTTAACTGATGGATCTTATCTTCTAGTGGTCTATCCAGAAGCATATTACTTTCCTGTTTTTTCAACATACTAATGTTTGTAGATGAAGATGATGAGATTTCTCTTATTCTGTCCCTAGCCAGACTAATTCTCCATTGCTGAAGATGGTCAAAGAGGAGGTTTCATTAGTGCTCTCCAGGTGTTGAAAACAGATTTCCCTCCTGCAAATGCCCCACGGGAGCAGCCACTGGGATCTGGAAACACTGGTGGCCCAACATGGCCAGGAGAACCCCTGCAGGTATTCACACCCTAACCTACTTGTTAAGACCTCCATTCCATTCTGTTTCATTCTTTTTTTTTTTTTTTCTGCGAAGAAGCAACACGTTTTGCAAAGGACCCTGATGAGAGAGTACAGACAGGTTTATGCAATAGCAAAAAGTAGCTATACCAGAGGAGGAGAATTAGGCATGGTGTGACTGACGCTCACTCCAGGGACCGTGCTGCTGTGAAAAGGCTCACGGATTAAACTCTTGGCTGGGAGACAGTAAGAATTATTTTGTTTCTGGTTCAGTAACTTGTGCCCATTTACAAACACAGGTGTCACTGTGCAAAGGAAAGATTTTTTAAAATACCATTTGAATAAGGGCCATTTTTAGACTCTTTCTCTTGATTCCTTTGTTCGTTCAGCACGTATCATCGGTTTTGGGCTGTCTTGGGGGGGCAGAGTTTTGAGGAGGAGGAAGTCATCAAGTTGACTGAGACATGGAAACTGCTCTCTTTCAGGGAAGAAAGAGATTGTCTACATTCTAAAGTGCAAATGTAATGCGGTAAAGGTCATGAGGGCGGCTAGCATGCTGCAGATGCTACCAATATACTTGTTTTCCAGTGAACACTGCCGTGAACAGTGTTTCTGGCACACCTAGCTGTCCAGGGACCGAGAAATCCAGAAAGGCCACGGGCGACAGCACAGCACAGCTCAGCCATGGACATCTGCCGGCTGCGGATCGAACACGGGTCCCGCGGGCGGGGGTAGGAAGAGGAGAGTGGCGAGTTGGGTGTGGACAGCCTTACCCTTACTGTCTACAGGGTGATGTGGCAGTCACATTTCTCCGCGCTTTCACGGTTTTGCCAGAAGCAGCTCTGATTTTCTTCTCTGACTTTTTCTGCTCAGGTCTGCCACTTGTGAATGAAGGATCTTAAGAGCTGTATTATTAGTCAGCTACTGCTGCACTGATGCTGTGTGAAAGGCAGCTCTAAATCTCTCTGCAGCTTACAATCTTAAACATTATGTCCACGTTCGTGGTTCTGTCAGTCAGCTGAGATTTGGCTGATCCGGGCTGGGCCGGGCAGGATCCCAGGTTGCTGGTCTTGTTGAGGTCTGCTTCACATCACGGGGCTGATGATGTCAGATCACAGGAATGCAAGATTCCAGGAACAAACACGAGACGGCGAGCCGTACTGTACGATGGCGCTCGGAGAATTCAGCCCACACTGTCGCTTCCACTCACGTTTTTTTTTGGTCAGAGCAAGTCATACATGGCCTGGCTCAAGATCAGTAAGGCAGGGAAGTAAACAGTGCCTACGTGAGTGGGAGAGACTGCCAAGTCACAGGGCAAGGAGGAAATTCATGTCATTCAGAGACAGCGTCAAGAACTGGGAACAGTTATCTAATCAGCTATAAGGAGCTGCCGTTTTCCTCAAAGAGAAAAACCTCACAGAGAGACCTAGAAGGAAGTAGCTTCTTTCCATGGAGTGGAGTTGATGCTAGCCTGTGGGTGCTGAAACCCCAGTGTCGCTGCCCCTGTGTGGTTGGAGCTGAAATGGCCTTCACTGTAGAGACTTGATGACTTTGGTCTCTGGCTTCAGATAAGTTTTGGGCCTGCTGCTTCACAGTCAGTGAAGGAAACGTGCCATCTTTCTTTGCGGTATTCTTGCCTGTTTATTTCCTTCCTCCTGCCCCAGCCCCATAGTTGTCAAGCGGCCCCAACCCGCTCACTAATAGCTGCTCCTGCTCGACTGTCTGGCAGCCCTGGAGGTCCTCTGCCCTCTCCTTTCATCTGGCCCAGGGCTGCGATGCTGCTGGCAATACTTGCTACGACTCTGGAGCTCAGTGATGAATGACAGGCTTGCAGATGGGCTGGGTGGTTTGTTGCAGGGCCTGTCCTTAGACAGGCCTTTAGAAAGGCCTTTTTCTCCACTGAGAACTTTTAAATGTGCCCACCCCCAAAAGAATCTCACAGACACATAGGATACGAGTGCCAGGGCGATAGCGATTGTCTAGTCAGCCCCACTGTTTCACAGATAAAGCCAAAGAGGCCAGAGAATCGAGCTCCTGACAGAAGGAAGCTTCTCAGTCTGGGGTGCCCCTGGCGTCTCACCACGCCCATCCTTCCCCATTTCGTGCACATTGCGGCGGGTGCTAGATGAATCCCAAGAATAGGCGGACTGGGGAGCTCTGCACTCCATTTATACTCCTGTCTAAAGACCCCATGACTAGCAAATGAGGCTACTATCTGTGCTAGGAAAAGGAGGACTCAGTTAAAATGCAAAGATAAAGAGTTAACTCTTCAATTTTGATCTTCTAAAGGCCCGAGGAAGGAGATAGTCCGCCCTACCAACTCTGGCATTCCCAAGGCAATATCAGAGAAAACTGCAGGATGGAGGGAGGGACCCTGAAACAACTGAGAAGTGAAAGCTTTGGTCGCTTAGTCATGTCTGACTCTTTGCAACCGAATGAATTGTAGCCTTCCAGGCTCCTCTGTCCAAGGAATTCTCCAAGCAAGAATAATGGAGTGGGTAGCCATTCTCTTCTCCAGGGGATCTTCCTGACCACAGGGGTAGAATCTGGGTCTCCTGCATTGTAGGCAGATTCTTTATCGTCTGAGCCACAAGGAAAGCAACTGAAGTTAATCCTGAATAACTGAGAAATCACTGAACTGCTGACAGGTTGTATTTGTGACTGTATTCAGTTTACCACGACCAGAACGGAAAGTCAAAATTGATGCTGTAATAGAAAAATAGAGCAAATTACCATCTTTCCATACCTGAGTTTGTACCTATAGTCTGTTGGCAGGATAGTGGCATGAATGGCTGGTACTACAAGTGCAAGGAGGGGTGAACTGCCAGCTACTATCTGGGAAAAGATCTGGAAGGGTTTAAACATGGAACAATTTTGTTTTGCTTTTATGCACTTAGAATTGTTCCACAATAAATATATAACGTTTTTACTATAATTTCAAAATGCACTATTTCAATTTAAAAATAATTGCCTCCCAGCCTCCCCTATTCTCTCCCACTGGATTCAAATACCCTCAATTTTTGCTTATTTTTGGCATGGCCCACATACCTTGGAACTGGAGTTGTTCCTCCTGGTATCTTTCTTTACTCCATTATAACTTGCCTTTGTGCTTTTGCATTTGATAGTTTCTTGGGTGTTGAGGACTTAGTTGGCCAGCACATCATCAACTGCAAATCTGGAAAGTCAAATTAAACAGGAAAAGAAATAAAAGAACAAACATTAAAGTCACTCATCTGTGTTTATCATTCTAAAGTGCAGTCTGATACAGATACTCTGAATTTGTTAATAATCTATGTCCTTCAAAAATACTTGAAGGGACTTAGAAAAAAAGCTATCAGTATATGATCTGATCAAAGCCGAAACAACAGTGGGAAGAAGTTTAATTTCTTTTAACAGGCATGGGAGGCTGCAGATGAGTGAGATCAGGGCGGTCGGTGGGGAGACCAACCAGTGAGATCTTCTTAGTAGGTTCTGATGGGTATTGTGGGATGGGGTGGGGGTGGGGGCTCTTTGACCAGTGCAGGGGTTGGGGAGGCTTCCGAGAAGGCTGTCTGGTGGCGATGCTTCCTAGACTAAGTCCTGGAGGATGAGTCAGGGTTAGCCAGGGAAAGGAATGTTCCTGGAAGTGGTGAGGAAACCTGGGCTAATGGAAGTTCCACTCCCAAGCTTTACTTCTAGTTCCAGGCTTTTGGGCCAATAAAGTAAAACCAGAAAATAACTCATGCTATTTATTTCTTACTGTGTGAGAAAGGGGACATAACTTTCTAGGAACAAAAATGAAACTCTATAATAGTGATTCTCTAGTTTTATCATGAATGAAAATGCCCCCAAACATCATTAAAATTGCAGAGTTCTGGACCTCAGCTCAGACTCAGTCATGCTGGGATGGGGTCCAAGGCTACATACTTTAACAAATTCCCCCAATGATTCTGGGGTACGTACCCTTTACCCCCAGTCCACCTAAAAAAATACTGCTGTAAAAGGAATTTTTTATTCACCGACCCATTCATTCATTCGTTCATTCAAAAACAAAACTATGAAGTGCCGTCCTAAATGCAGGGGATAGACTACAGAACAAGGCAGGGAAGCTCCCTGCCCTCGGGGGGCTGTGGGCCGCGGGGAGGAGGACTCCTGCCTCTCTGGGCCAGCAGCCTCTTCTTCCTCAGGTGCTCCCCACAGGGCCTTCTGGACTAGAGACCACAGGTCACTGCAGCTCCTATCTGCAGTCCTTCTCAGTTTCAGTTTTGGTGACCAGACATCTGCTTAGGCCCTGGAGACTCTGTCGTGGAGGAGGTCCAGGCTGAGGCCGAGGGTGGAAGCTGCTAGAATTCCCCCACCCCGCAACAGCTCCTCCGAGCAACCAGCTGAAGGGTGAGTGACCAGGGCCAGCAGCCAAGATGTAGGGGCAGAGCCACCAAGGGTTCTGAAAACAGGTCAGTGGGGACCTGGCTGGCAGAACTCCCAGCTTCAATGGCACTGTGCTACAGACCAAATACTCGTGTCCCCCTCAAATTCAGATCTGAAGCCCTAACCTCCAATATCTGTATTTTTGTCTCGGTGGGGAAAGGCGATTAGGGTTAGGTAGGGCCATGAGGGTGGAGCCTTCCTAACAAGATCAGGGTCCTGTAAGAAGAGATACCAGAGGGCTTGCTTGTCTCAGTGCCATGTGAGAACACAGCAAGAAGGTGACCATCTACAAACCAGGAAGAGGGTCTTCACCAGGACCCCACAGGCAGGCACCCCGATCTCAGCATTCCAGCCTCTGAACGCTCAGAAAATAGGTGTCTGTCGGTGGTATTTTGCATGGCAGCTGGTGCTGACTAAGACACAGAAGAACTGCTGTCAGCCGCTCTCCTGGCTGGGATTCCTGGCACAACCTGGGGTCCCACCCCAGCTCCAGCCCTAGTCCTGCCCATTCATCTCTCTGGGTGCTTCTTTAGAACCTCCGACCTTAACCTGCACCACCCGCTCAGTGGGCTTCAGAGTGATCTACAGGCCCCCTCTGATGTGACTGTTACATTGTGTGAGGGCCTGCCTCCTTTTAAAGCAGAGTGCACACCCTTAACTACCACCAGCTAGCACTGAGAGAAAAAGGGGTGCCCCAGAAAGTGTGTGCAAGCATGTCAGTGAGTGTGTGTGTGTGAGCATGCATGTGCATTTATGTGAGTGTGTCTGTGGGTGGGTGTTGAGAGTATACAGACCATGGCTAGGGTATATACCTATATATATATATATATATTTTTTTTTTTTACATGAAAACAGCACTCAGACCCTACCTGTGGCAGCAATCCAAGAAGCTGAGCACTAATCCCTGTAACACTGGCTCTAATTTTTCCTCTGCTTCTGATCTAGAAGAAGCCAGATATGCATCTCCGAGCAATCGCTGGAAGCCGCCAGTAGAACTGGCTTCCGGTCCCCACGCCCGTGGGGCCCATCAGGCTGCGGGAGCCTTTACTTTTTCCACTGTAGAGCTTTCCCCAGTCCTCCGCTAGACTCTGAGTCTCTGCCTACTGCAAGAGATGGGGGCTGACTCCCTGCTGCCGCAAGCTCTTCATAAATGGCCTGTGCTTGTTCTCTGGTTGGCCTTCCTGTACTTTCCACAGTGCATGCGTGTGCTAAGCACGTGTATGGGGTGTGTCTGTGTGTTGGAGACACTGGGGGATGGAGGGGAAAGTAGGGGTGGGGAGCCCTGCAGTCCCTGCAAGATGATCCCTTCTGGGATGTTCTTGAAAGGGGATGATCCTTTTCTGGCTGGAGGGGTGGGGAAAGAGGGAGGGGAGGAGGAATTGGATGAGAGTCTCCTCCGTAGTACAGAGTTGATTGTGAAAGCCAGACTCTTGTGCAAAGTCATAAAGAGTGGCTCCAACCAGTAATGAGCTTCTCTTCCCGCCCTCCTGAGTGTAAGGAGGCACAGGGCATCTTCCAGGCACACTATCTCCTATCTCTCCTCCCTCCCCTTCCCTGAAGACTGACAGCAGGCATGCTGACCCCACCCCTGCCTGCAGGCCTTGCTTGGAGGCTCCCCGCTGCCTCACACCTACCTGCGACTGGGACCCTGACTTCCTGCCAGGAGCGTGTCAGGATTTAATCTGAGGCCAGGTGGCCACTGCCAAAATGAATAGTTGGTAAAATTAGAACAAACAGAAGTAAATAGCCCTTTACCTCGCACACAGTCACCCTGGGATTTAACTGCAGTGAAGAGATCGCTGAGGTGCTGCAATTTTCTGATCAATGAGGGTAATTTTCTCCCCCTTAAGATCAGCTTAATCACTCTGAGGGTCTTACAGAGCATAGGGGTCAAAAGAAAATTAGAGTGGTGCAGGGCTTCTCTGTAGCTTATTTTGCACATCGTTCTGAGTGATGCAGTGCTGTCTGCTCAGAAGCAACACGGGGGACCCTCGGAGAAACTGTGAGACACTCACAGGCGCTGTACGTGCTGCAGAACAGCTAGAGTCTGTGCTCTAGCTGCAGACAGACACCTGCCTCTGCAGACCTTCCTGCCAGACGTATCTTAAAATCAAAGAAACCAAGGCTTACACCTTGCCAACCACATGCCCCAAGCCTGAGATCCAAGATGGCTTCAACAGAGTGTAAATGGGAAAATGAAGAGCACGCTCAGGCCCTGGGCCTTTTCTCTGGCACATCTGCGGTGCAGCAGGGGAAACGCCTGCTCACACAGTAACGATTGCCCTCGGACTCGGTGCTAGAGGAGCTCAGAGCCAGCAATCAAGATTTTGATTAATAGGTCCTTGCCTGTTGTTTCCGGAGAAGGCAATGGCACCCCACTCCAGTACTCTTGCCTGGAAAATCCCATGGACAGAGGGCCTGGTTGGCTGTCGTCTATGGGGTCCCACAGAGTCAGACATGACTAAAGTGACTTAGCGGCAGCAGCAGCAGCAGCAGCAGCCCTGTTGTTTCCAAGTCGATCATCCAGTTTTGAACTCTTTTCTTCTGCTGTTTGTTCTAAATTGTTACCTAAAGCACAAAAGCATATTTTATCAGGCCTTGACTTAACTGCCGGTTAAAAATATTAAAATGCATAGTGTCAATCCATTAACACACTGATTATTACATGAATCATCAACCTGTTTCTGTGGATAAGAACTGAGATAAACAGTGACCATGGACAGGGAAGAGCAGCAACGCACTAAGCAAAAAATGGCGACGTCCGGGGCTGAGGACGCCAGTCACCTTGTGCGCTCACACCGGCCGGGCCACTGCAGGTGGTTCAGACGGGAAGCTGGTGATTCGCGGTTAGCTGCAGGTGGTTCAGACCGGAAGTTGGCGACTCACGAGCCACTGCATGTGGTTCAGACCGGAAGCTGGCGACTCACGGTAAGCTGCAGGCAAAGGTTTAGAGATGAGATGGGTGTCTGAAGCCTCGCTCTGTCTGCCTGTTTCTCTTGTACCACAGCAAACATGATGATGAAATTCCATTCTTTTTCTGTTGCTGTTCTATGAACTTTATTTCTCAAAAACAGTCTTATGGTATTTGTGGAATAAAATACCCAATATTTATGTGGAATTCCATTCTGCAGTGCTTAGACCCTAGACCTAAACCAAAGAAAGGACTTCAATAGAACACAAAACACCTTGCCTACTCTACCGGCTCTCAACTCTGGTATAAACTGTCATGTCCTCCCTGCGTTTTTTCATTCGGGCAGGCTTCCCACACCCCCTTCTAGTCCAACTCACTCTACTTTGTTTCGTTAAGTAGTCAGAATAGGAGAAAGGAGTCCAAAGTGGCAGTGGCTAAAAGCCAAAGGAGGGAAAAGCCCGTGAAAAGGGAACAAAGGAAAACCCACCTCACACCTGAAGAGTGGGACCGCCAGGTGAAAAACCACGCCCCCTCCTGGCTAGCCCTACTTGGCATGGGGCAGGCTCAGGGAGTGGAAGGCAAGCATATAAAAAGAGGGAGGCAAAATGGGTTGAGGGTCTCCTTTGGGGTCAGCTGACCCTCATGCCTCAAGGTGTATTATCCGTTGCTTGCCGAATAAAACTCAGCTGTAACACTAGTCTACCATTTCCAATCTTTGCTGTGGCAAGACAGAATCAAGGAAATGACACACTCTCCCAACCGTTTGTTGTTAACAACGTCTGAGAAAATTGTCATTCAAGTATGAAGAAAGGTAAAATACAGATTTTTCCCCTCCTGAGAGCATATTGTACTTTGGAAATGGGCCCTTTAAAAGATTGTTGACTATCAATCCAGCAATCAAGCTGCTTGGTATTTTCCCAAAGGAGTTGAAAATGGATGTCCATGCAAAGAGCTGCACATGGATGTTTCTAGCAGCCTTATGTCTAACTGCCAAAACTTGGAAGCAACCTCGATGTCCTTCGGTAGTGTGTGTGTGCATGCTAAGTCACTTCAGTCATGCCTGACTGTGGACTGTAGCCTGCCAACCTCCTCTGTCCATGGGGTTCTCCAGGCAAGAATACTGGAGAGGGCTGCCACGCCCTCCTCCAGGTCCTTCTAGTAGATGACAGGATAAATAAAGTGCAGTACATGCACCCAATGGGATATTATTCAGCACTAAAAGGAAGTGAGTTATCAAGTCATGAAGAGACATGGAGGAAGCTTAAATGTGTATTACTAAATCCAAGAAGCCAGTCTGCAAAGGCTATATCCTTTGTGAGTCCAACTATCTGTCATTTTGGAAAAGGCAAAACTATGCCAACAATAAAAAGATCAGTAGTTATCAGGGGTGGGAGGGATGAACGAATGGAGCACAGAGGATTTTTAGGACAGAGAAACTACCCAATATGATACTATAATGATAATACATGTCATTATTATATATTTGTCCAAACCAATAGAATATATGGCACCTAGAGCGAGCCCTAAAGTAAACAGTGGGGCTTGGTGTGGTTATGATGTGTCAATGTAAATTTATCAATTGAAACAAATGTACCACTCTGCAGGGGTATTGATAGTGGAGGGGGTGCTGCAGGTGTGGGGACTTGGGGTTTAGGGATAATTTCTGCCCTTTCCTCTTAACTTTGCTGTGGACTTAAAACTGCTCTAAGAAAGTCTTTATAAACAAACGACCAAACATGAAAAGATGATTTCTCTCTGGAGAAGCAGAGCACGCCCTTCAGGCACAGGTAGAGCATGGGTAGACTGTACCTTATCCTTCTAATGAGCTGTGGGGGTGGGGCACGCAGGACCCAGGACCGAGGGAGAAGGATGTGCCTGACCAAAAAGAAGGGCTGGCCTGTTCCTGGCTGGGCACAGTTCCTGATGGCACAGGTGTCCCTGCTGAATGGGGTCCAATGTGGTAGCCACTAGCCACAAAGAGTTACTTAAATTTACATTAATGAAAACAAAAACTGACTATTCAATGCTCACCAGCCCTGTTTCGAGTGCTTAGCAAACTATGCAGCTAATGGCTACTGTCCTGGACCACATGGATTCAGAACATTTCCATCATCTCAGAAAGTTCTACTGGAGTGCGCTGCTCTAGACTCTAGGCAGAACGGCACGCTGACCTGGGGATGGAGTAAAATCACAAACCCAGAAGGCGTGTGGTCCACGCCCCCCAGCCCCAGATCCTGAGTGACATCTGAGCGCAGGACACTGCTCCTACTGGGGCGATATCAAAAGGTGGGGCCCACGCGGGCCGGGGTGGGGAAAGGCCTTGAGAGGCGTGTTAACTGAATCAGTGCTTGAAGAGCGACTTCTCTTTTGCAACTCTTGCTGGTCTGACAGGCTCCTACAGAATTACATCACTTCCTAAAAAACAGGCAAACACCTCTCCTTCAAGTTAGCACCGACCCAAACAAGCAGGAAACAGGAAATGTTCACGTTTCAGCGGGACTGACACTGCGCGCAGCAGCATCACGATGCCGGGGCGCGCGCCCCCCGAGGCTCCGCGCGCCGCCCTCTTCCTCGCCGCGGTCCTCGCGTCCTTTCCCACCCGCCCGGCGCAGGGTAAGCACCCCTCGGCTTTCCACTCCCGGCGAGGAGGATGAGGAAGGCTTGTCTGGTACCCGAGGCTACAGATCTCTGCCGGGGAGCGTAACACTTGGAAAAACCTAAGCCTTACTGTGAAAAAAGTGGAGGAAAGTCTAGCTGTCTTTTTGTGAGGGAGGAGGGACTTGGCTTCGTTCGCTGCCGGCTGATCCAGCTGCAGTTCGCTTCTGGAATTTAAGCTCCCCGCAGTCTTTGTTTCCCAAGATGTAATTTACCGGTCCTAGTCATTTACCGGCTTTAATGGGCATATTAAGAAAATGATCAACTCTTTGGCAGTTCCTGGAAAAGACCGTTTCAATCAGCTGAAACAGAGAAATCATGAATTAACTTTTAGTAATGTGGGCCGAGAAGTCTGCTGGTTCCAAAAAGTCCTGGAAAAACTGGGCTATGGAAATTTAGGGCTGGAAAGTAGACTAAAGAAACACCATGTTTAAAAAAAAAAAAAAAAAAAAGTAAGCAGGAAATTGTCTGAGGAATCCCCAGGCATCCATTCCAACTTGTAAGGTCTTTCATCAGCTTTCCTTTGATCTTGTTACCTTGGGAGAGATTTTCTTTGCGTTGATTGTGACTGATGAAGCTTTGTTTTTAAAAAGTTATGTGATTGTAGTGAATCAAAGGTATCAGAAAAGACAAAGTATTAAATCTCCTAGTGTTGAGCTAAGAGCAGCAATTGACAGTTGCTACAACCAGCACAGTCACTCCAGTTGCTTCTTACCCTTGGGTGGATTTGCTCTTGGGTAAACAGACTAGCTGCAGGTGGTTCCTGTCGGTGGACACCTCCTGCTGCTGGCGAACAGTATTGGGCTCACAAGGAAGGTTCTCAAGCTGAGGTTCTTTAAATAGGATGTGGGGAGGGGCATCAGACACTAACAGACAAGTAACCTCCTGGAGATTAGAAGTCAGCACACAGCCACCCCGCCCGGCCAGTCTCCGTTTCCCTAGCGTTCCAGGTGGAGACTGGAAAGGCCAGCCATTCCAACTGGAGGGAGATTTGGTTGAAATTGAGGTTCATGTTCAAAATGAGTTTGGGTGACACTGAGTTTTTAATGCATAAAGTTTTGGAGCAGGGGTGCTGTGTGCTTAGTCGCTCAGTCGTGTCCGACTCTTTGTGACCCCATGGACTTGGCCCACCAGGCTCCTCTGTCCATGAGGATTCTCCAGGCAAGAATACTGTAGCGGGTTGCCATGCCCTCCTCTGGGGGATCTTCCCAACCCAGGGATCAAACCCAGGTCTTTCGCATCGCAGGCGGATTCCTTACCGTCTGAGCCACTCCCTTCCCCATTTGGAGCAGGAAGGGAGCTTAAAGATGATGCTCAAACTGTACTGAGTGTTTAGCTGTGCTGGAGGTGCAGCTGTACTGGGGGTACAGATGAAGGAACTGAGAGGAGAAAGGTAAGACCCACTGCCGATCAGCTTTCCTGACTTGGACTCCAGGGTCTTTCCTCTGCAGCCAGGGAATCCACCATGCCCCCTGCTAAAACCTCTGGACCACATTCCTTTACCTGACAGGCATCCCTCAGCACCCATGGGAGCAGGGCCCAGCTGTCTTTCTTCCCTGCTTTTAACTCTTACTGCTACCACACTTGCCTCAAACAGGCTCCTGAGAGTGATATTTAACCTTAGCTGAGTAGTTTTCTTGAGCAGCTGAAAATGATGGAATCAAAGTGTCTGCAATTCAGGAGCTGTCTCTGGGGTCTGTATGTGATCAGTGACCCTTCCCTTCACAGAGGTGGCCCCTGGCCTCTCCCTGCAATCTCTTTTCCACAGCATCTCCTTGAGTCTCTCCTGCTCCCCCGCCGCAGCCCCTCAGTCACACGAAATGGAGCGTGTGTTCCAGGCCTCTGTGGCTTTGGCTACAAGTGATGACAGGTTCCTTTTTTTTTTTTTCCTACAAGTGGATGCCTATGTAACCTTAAAAGGCTCAGACTGAATGTTACCTCCTTATTGGTGTCTGTCTCACTGCCCCTTCTGTGGCACCTTGCCTATTGTGCCCCCATAGACCTGCTGTTGCTGCTGCTGCTAACCACTTAGAATCATACCCAGGCCTCCCTCCAGGCTGTGAGCACCTCCGGGGAAAAGAAAATTTCCTTTTGTTCATCTTTGATTTCCTCAAATCTTGTAAAGGGTCAGCATAAATTAGGAATTCGGTGGTTGTTGAGAAATACTGAGATCATCCTAGAGTGGGTGTGAGACTGATCACTAAAACTGATGAGCTCCTGAAGGCAGGTAACGTTAGGATGTCAGGAGAAGGACAAGGTGAAAAGCTGCATTTGAGGGGAGCACAGGGCTTGTCTGGGTCACCCCACCCTCACTGGGCTCTGTCTCCATTTTCAGTGCCTGAAAATGCAAAAATGCCCACTTGCAAGCAGCTGGATAATCAGAGCTTATTACTTTGAGATTAGCCAAGGGAAAGGCTGTTCTTAATTAAGGACTGAATGAATATACATTGTAAAATTGAGTAAGATATACATCCTTTTGAGGGGCTCCCCTGTGGCTCAGCAGTAAAGACTCTGCCTGCCAGTACAGGAGACGTGGGTTCAATTCCTGGATCGGGAGGATTCCCTGGAGGAGGAAATGGCAACCCACTCCAGTATTCTTGCCCGGAGAATTCCATGGACAGAGGAGCCTGGTGGCTACAGTCTATGGGGTTGCAAAGAATCAGGCACAACTTAGCTACTAAACAACAACAACATATCCTTTTGGGCTAATGGTGTCTAAGTGTCACGTTGCGTGCATGCTAAGTCGCTTCAGTTTTGTCCAGGTGATCTTCCCGACCCAAGGAGCAAACCTGTGTCTCGTGCTTCCTGCATTGCAGAAAGGTTCTTTACCACTAGTACCACCTGGGAAGCCACGTGTCATAGCTGTATCTAAATATTTCCTTGAATTCTTCAAAAAAATATCACAGAGGTGTTCGGTAGAAGAATGCAGTCTACCAAACAGCCTGATTCCCCTTTGCAAGCATAATCCAGGTTTATCTCAAATCAAACAGGCGACATTATCTAATACCTGCAGTTACCTGGGACCAGCATCGTTACTGCTGAGTCAGCATCTTTTAATCTTTTGTTTTGTGTAGCTATAGAGCCTGGTACAGAATGGATTACTATCTCAAGTGAAGTCATCCACTCAGAAGTCACCAGGGGAGAAATGAGAAAATACCTTTTCTGGGATTTTGACCAAACAGATGAGAACAGTTAACAGCTCTGGGCCTAGGGATCTTGGCCAGTGTAGGAGGCTAAGAAAGTTCAGAATGAAGGCAGCGTTCTGCCTGTGGGAGGAAGGGCCACCTTGTTCCTTATCCTGCGTCCTGCCAGTGTCAGCTTAACACTATCAGAAAGTTCAGAGCAACTTCCCAGATACCAAAAGCATGGGATTTATTAGCTGCTAAAAGCAGAATAGTGTCAGTGTTAGTGTTAGTTGCTCAGTCGTGCCTGACTCTTTGCGACCCCATGGACTGCAGTCCACCAGGCTCCTCTGTCCATGAGACTTTCCAGGCAAGGATACTGCAGTGGGTTGCCATTTCCTTCTCCAGGGGATCTTCCCATCCCAGGGATCGAACCCGGGTCTCCTGCACTGCAGGCAGATTCTTTACTGACTGCAGAATGGTCTGTAGAAAAAAAGAACTGAGAGGCATGGAGCAGGAAGAAGGCAGCTATAAATGTTCTGATGGCCAAAGTTAAACACTGGGTTTGATGGAGAGGACTGGGAGGTTTTCTGGGCTGTTTCAGAAGAGTAAGGATCATACTTGAGAAGGGGAGAAAAAAGGATTGGATGAACCTTGAGAAGGGGAGAAAGAATAGAAGAAAGTACTAGTTGCATAAATGAAACTAAACTTTCTGAAGCTGTTCTTATTTCAGTGACTGTGGCCGCCACGTGCTATTTCCTGGGACAGTCCCAGTTTCAAGTACTAATAATGATGATGGCCAACAGATAGCGCTCAGTATATGCCTGTTCTGAACACTGTACATATACCAGCTCATTTGATTCCTTTAACAAATGTTATATAGTGGGTACAATTATTGCAGTTTTTCAGAGGAGAAACTGAGGCACAGAGGGGTTAAGTGACTTGCCCAAGGTCACACAGCTAAGTAGTGTATCTGAATAAGATTTAGCCTCATGAGTCCATGCTCTGACAAGATGCCATATTGCCTCTGGGTTTTCAGGCTCTGCCAGGCTGTGTGTGTGAGTTTCAGGTTCTGTCTCTGGTGCCTTCCTGACTGTGTAGGTGCGTCACATCGACTGTTGGCTGGGCTCTAAGACGGTCACACTTGGGGCTGTGTGTGTTTGGTTGGACTGGAGGCGGGCTCACAGGAAAAGGGACAGAGGAGTTGGGTTGAACTTTGGCCTGTGGAGGGGGAGGGAGGGGCCGAAAGGTACAGGGTAAGCAACAGAGAATCTGAAGTTAGAACAGTTAAGCCCAGAAGCAGGAAAAAGAGGCTACAGGGTATGAGAAGCAGGGAGAGGGAAGCACAGCCTTCGTCAGGTGTCAGGTGGAGTCTCTGTGGGAGAACCCTGCTGAGATCTGACCCCCAGGCAAAGAGAGGAAAAGCAAGCAGAGAGAGATTTATTAACGCCTGAAGTCCTTCTGTGTCTAAAGCCAAACCCAGGAGACCAGAGGAGGGCAAGACGTTGGCTGGGATGGGCTCAGTTCTATAAAGCAACAACGCAGCCTGCAATCTGCCTGCCTGTGTATGCTTTGTGCCGCCCTCAGCTGCTGGCAAAGGTGTGGAGAAGCCGGAGCCCTGCGCCGCCCGTGGGAGGGCAGATTAATGTAGTCATCTCCTGTCGCCTGCTGCTGAAGCTTTTCATTTCAAGAAAATTCGAGAATATAGAATATTCATAAGGATATATGTGTGTGTATACATATATATATATGTCTTCGTTTTATTTTTTCTTTGTGTTCTTTATTCCTTCTTTTATGTCTTTTAAACATGTTGTTAACTATTTGACAGTTTTTGTCTGACGTTTATGTAGATCTAATCTTGTTGTATCTGTCAACTCCCATCATGATGGACATCTTGGGTGCACTGAGGGCAAAACCCAGCACGCAGAGCTGGGCCCACCCTATTGAACAGAACTTCGACTTTTCTGATCCTGTCATCAAGCTGCTGTAAATACTTTCACGGCACAACTGCAGTCCTGTCACTGCAAAGTAGGGTTTGGAAAAACTCAGACAGGGATGTGCACGGGGCTTGAGGAGAGTAGGGGCTTGGACCTGAGGCTTAAACCCCAGCCCTTGGGTGTGGAGGGAGCAGCCCCCAGGGGTCGGCCTCCAAGAGCTGTGTGAGGTGCCAAAACCTCGTTAAAGGGGCAAGCCAGTAACTAGAAGCAGGTGATCAAAGTGAACAAAGAGACTGCCAAGGAGCAGGAAGCAGACAGAACCAAATTCACAGCCGGGCCATGGGCCAGGGGTCCACAGAGTCAGGATGATGGTGAGGTCAGCCTAGGGGAAGCACTCCTGACTTTGGCCTTTGCCAGAATCACCGCAGCTGCTTTTCTTTTTTTCTTTATATTTTACAACCATGACCTGGTGTTTAAGCTTTAACTTTTGACCCAGTGGGTGGACTGGAACCCCTGAAAGCACTACAGAACCGCTGATATCCCTGTGGGGTTCTGGGAAGTCCCCGTAGGTAGGTAGGTATGGCTGTGAATTTAAATTTCCTCTACAAGCTGTTGTTTTGCTTTCTCCATGTTTTCTGGGCCCTGGGGATTGCCTTGCTTTTTTGTGATTTCTTTATACATTCAAGAAGTTTCTTATATAGCCAGTCCCCTACGTACAAACCTTCAAGTTGCAAACTTTCAAAGATGCAAACTTGTGTTCTGTCGTCGTCAGGCATGAGTGAGATGGCAGCTTGCTCTCCGTCTCCTATCGCTGACAATCCTTCAGCTCCACCATCTTCCACCTCCTCTCCCTCCTTGAGTCAGTAACTCTTCTTGCCTGTTCACTTGATGGCAGCTCCAGTATGCCAGCTATTGTACTGTAATGTGAGATTAAAGCCATTTATTTTATTCTGTGTTTGTTTTTTATGTATTATTTGTGTGAGAAAATATTATAAACATATTACAGTAAGTACTATATAGCTGTTTGTGTTAGTTGGGTATCTCAGCTGTTATTTGTGTGAAAAAATATTATAAACATATTATAGTAAGTACTATATAGCCGTTTGTGTTAGTTGGGTACCTCAGCTAACTTTGTTGGACTTATGAACAAATAGGACTTATCAATGTGCCCTCAGAATGCTCTTGTTCGTATGGAGGGGACTTACTGTATTTCATTTGTATCTCTAGGTATTGAGTATTGGGAGAATTTTTCAGGTTACTTACTATATGAGATTATTGGAAAAGGAAACTTTTCTATACAACCATTCTAGGGAACAGTTTGGAAACATCTAGCCAACTGAAGATGCTCATACCGTTATAGCTTCAACAATCCGCTCCTAGGCATCTACCCCAGACCACTCACAAATGTATAGCAAAGAAGTATGGCTAAGAATGTGGAGTGTAGCCTTGTTGGTAAAAATGGAAAAAATAGAAACAATCTCAATGTCTATTAACACAAGAAAAATATAAAGTACTCGATATAGAATGAGATAGCATAGAGTAGGTAAATTTAATGAACTGTAGCCAAATGTATAAAGATAAATCAGTCTCAAATGTACTGTTGACCAAAAACAAAAAAAAAGACAAGAAAAGTTGCAGATTATTATGCACAGAATAATTATATTTATTTAAAGTTTTAAAAACACTCCAAGTTCTGCTTCTGTGGCTTGGGGACACAGGCATATCTGAAAAGTGTGGGACGGATACATGCTGACTTGACAGCAGTTAACCTGAATGAGATCAGGGGAAGGAGGGCTTCAACTCTATCCACAGTGTTGTGTTTCTTTCAGAAAAAGCATGGCGGTCCGGGGTCAGCAAACCAGGCCTCATGGCCCCAGTTCAGCAATCATCCTGTTTTTTATCCAACCCTCAAGCTAAGGCTGTTCTTTAATGGTTATCTAAAAACAGGTAATAGCCTCTATTTGGCCTCTTGGCCACAAGGTCTATAACCTTTACTCTCTGGCCCACTAAGAAAAAGTTTGTCAACCCCTGCTGTAGTCATTATGGAGAAATAGAAGAGAATTGGGGTGGGTCCCCTGTTATTCGTTGTATTTGTTTCTGTTCTCTTCGGTAGGTGAATGTTCATAACAAAAAGTGAGTTCTTTCCCAGTTCCCGGGGGTCCCTGCTGGCTGTCCGCCCTCTCTTCTTTCCATGGCTTCCCATCTCTCTGAAAGACAGCCAGCACATCTTCATTTTCTCCCTGTTCATTCATCTTTCAGCCCCCTGTGATCTGGCTGCCGTGGCAAGCGCAACACTCAGCCGCTCTACCCGAGTCCGCAGTGCCTCCTGATAGCTGAACCCAAAGGGCCCATTTCCGTCTTTATCTCCGGTTTCTCTCTGTAGCCCTTTCCGTAATTAATCTGTTATTGAAAGCCTCGCCTTCCGAGGCTCTTACGAGGTCATTTTCTTCTTGGTCTCCTACGAGGCTGGTTGCTCCTTTCAGGTTTGGGGTTGCGATCTTTCTCTTCCACCTGTTCCTTTCATGTTTTTCTTTTCTCCTCTCACTCCTTCCGTCATCTCAGGGCCACGTCTTCCATTTTCTTGGCTTCCTTCCTTCCTTGGCTGATGATTTGCCCCGTATCACTTCCAGTCAGGTCTGAAGGCCCAGTCCCAGTCCTGGATTTTGATCATCTGTCCTCCTTGGAGGTGTCCCAGGGGCCTTGGGCTCAACCTGGCCAAAACAGAACTCTTTCTCTGCTCCCTGCTGGTTTAGGTCCTTCCTAGCTCTCACCTAGGGTACGTTATCAACTTCTTAACTAGTCTTCTTGGCTTTGTCTCCTCTCCAACTCCATTTCATATAACCTCCAGAGTGACGCTTCTCTAACAAAAATGTGATAATTTTTCTCTTGTACTTACCCCTTCAGTGGTTTTTCATTTCCTTTGGATAGACTCCAGTCTCCCTGGCATCACCACAAGGCCCTTTCTAAGCTTGTGCTGACCTCCTTTCCCGCTGGACCCTTCCCACCACACATCCTGTGATACAAGTACTTGAATGTGCCAAGCTCTGTTGGGCCACGGAGTCTTTCCTTAGCGGTGCTTCAGCTGAATGCCTTTGCAGCCATCATTGCTTGACAAATCCTGAGATTCAATTCAGTGATCACTTCCTCTGTGAAGATCTCCTGAATCCGCCCCCCCCAATGCAATGAGTGTCTTCCCCTCCCGAGTCCTCATGATGCTCTGTACCCAAACCTGTTACAGCTTTTATGAAACTGTCATGTGACTATTAATTTGAATGCCGTTGTCCCTACTGACCCACCGCTTCCCCGGGAAGTGGTCTCATTCACCTTTATATCCCAGAATAGGGTTTGGTGCCTAGCAGGGACATGAATGGCGTGAAATTTATTCAGTCGCACAAGACATACTCGCGTTTCTGACAAAGTTATAATCATTTCAGTAATGCAATGTGGTGAAAACTGGATGCATGTGATTTTTTGGTTAATCCAGTTTTATTTTATTCTCCAATGTTAACTCTCCAATCATTTGGTCTGGGAATAGTTCAGGTCTGGCTCCTCAAACCAAACAGGCCACAGCTATTCCTCCCTCCTCCTGTGGAGAAAGCTACGTGGCTGCATCAGTGAGTAGTTCCGAGAACGCCTTCTGTCCACCTCCCTCTCAGAATATGGAGGGAAGTTCAGGAGAGAAGCATTGAGCGGCATGACAATTTGCAGAAAATCCAAGTAGTTACAGAAGTGCTTTTGGGAAAAAAAATGGAGCGTATACGTTTCATAGACATGAAATTTCAAGCCAGTAAGAACTGATTTGAAAACTTGAAAAAAAAATTATGTAACATAAAAAGGATGGAAGAGTCTGGTGCAGGTGCTTGAGGACATCACAGAAGGACTTCCTGAGAAGTTAAAGAGGTGGGTGGAAAGGAGGGCTACCCACCTGAGTAGGGTCTGATGGGTGGTAGTATTTTTTTTTTCCCATAAAATAAAACCAATTAATCTAGTTTGTTTTTGAAATCTGAATTTTTTCTATAGTCTTTATTTTATATGTATTAAAACCATCATTATTATTTCCTATTTCCCCATTCCATTGTGGTTTTCAGAAACAGGAGCCCAGTAATTAGTAGGATTTGCTGATTTTTTTTTTCCACCTGACATCACTGTTTATTAATTTAAAATCTATTTATTCTTTTCTAAAAATTATGCTTATTTGTCTACGATAAAGATGGCTAGCCTAGTGGTAAAAAAATCCACCTGCAATGCAGGAGACCTGGATTCAGTCCCTAGGTTGGGAAGATCCCTGGTGAAGGGCATGGCAATCCACAGTAGTGTTCTTGCCTGGAGAATCCCATGGACAGAGGAGCCTGGTGGGCTACAGTCCAGGTGGTCGCGCAGAGTTGGACACGACTGAAGTGACTTAACAAGTACGCAAGATGGCCAGAAGGCTTCCCAGGTGGCGCCAGTGGTAAAGAACCCACCTGCCAGTGCGGGAGACCAAAGAGACTCAGGTTCGATCCCTGGGCTGGGAAGATTGCTGGAGGAGGGCATGGCAACCTGCGCCAGTGTTCTTGCCTGGAGAGTCCCATGGACAGAGGAGCCTGGCGGGCTACAGTCCATGGGGTTGCATAGAAATGAACATGACTGAGGCGACTTAGCTTGCATGCACGCAAGATGGGCAGATTTAGCAAATAATATAAAACACTCAGATATAAATTTTAAATAAAAAATTTTTTAGTATAACTATACCCCATGTAATTTATTGTAAGTATACATATAAATATTACATATTAAAAAAATTATTTGTTGTTTACCTGATATTCAAATTTAACAGGTGTCCCATATTTTATCTAGTAACTCTATGATTAGGTGACCTTTTGCTAAGCAAAGACCACTCCTATTTTGGTGCATCACTAAACCCAGAGACATATTGACTATGTAGCCAGTTAACAAATATTAGAAGAATATTTAAACTGAGTCCTAGATCAGTCATTCAAATAACAAGGAATTATCACTAAAAAAAAAAAAAATTAAAACAAAGAAAAAACCTTGGTGATGAAGTATAAGAAATCAGGACTGCAAGGGTGGATCAACTTGAAAGCATATTTTGACGTAATTAGTCTCATTAAAAGCAAAGTGAGAAAAAAGTCATGGGGTATATTAATAAATGCAGAAAAGAGGTGGGCAGAAGAGAGTGGGGCTAGCACGTCAGAAGGCCACCAGCAGTACTAAAACTCTGAGGGGGCTTCTCTGGTGGCTCCGTGTAAAGAACCCATTTGCCAGGGCAGGAGACACGGGTTTGATCCCTGGGCTGGGAAGATCCCACATACCGCAGAGCAACGAAGCCCATGAGCTCCAGAGCCCAGGGGTCGCAGCTTCTGAAGCCTGCCTGCCCTGGAGCCCATGCTCCAAAACCAAAGAAGCCACCGCAGTGAAAAGCTGCAGCACCTCCAGAAACAGTAGCCCCTGCTCTCTGCAGCAACAGAGACCCAGCACAGCCAAAAATAAACCAATAAGATTCTAAGAAAAGACAGGTAGAATTGTAATAAAAATAGTGATTATAACCAACCTGAATACTTTCCATCACTTAAGAATCTTTAAAAAAATTTTAAAATACTTTTCACACTGCTGTGTATAAAACAGATTATAAGGACTTACTGTAGAGCACAGGGAACTCTGCTCTGTATAACCTGTATGGGAAAAAAATTAAAAAGAGCTGGTATATGTGTATGGATAACTGACCCACTCTGCCGTACGCCTGCAACTCACACAGCACTGTCAATCAACCATACTCCAATATAAAATATTTTTTTAGTTACTTTTGTATCTATCATCCCACTGAAGATAGGAAGAAATTTTAAATGTTAGAAGTGTATTCTGTGTCATATAAATATATACATTTCTTTAAACTGCCAGGTACTGACAGGCCAGGATAAGATGAAAGGTACTCAGATGGTCAGAAATGTCGCTTCCCAGGTGAGTAACTTCAAGCCAGAGACAGCCTTAAGGTCTGGACACGTCTGCTTAGATACAAGTAAGCTTTCTTTAAAAAAAGACACCAAATAAAATGTTTAAAATGGAAAAGACATCTGAGCACTGGGGGCCCTGTGGTGGGCATGTTTTCTGTTTTTTCTCTTTTCTGCATTTTGTTGGAGTATAGTTGATACACATGTTGGGTTAGCTTCTGGTGTGCAGCTAAGCGATTCGGTTATACGTATATTCATTCTTTTTCAGATGCTTTTCTCATACAGTTTATCACGGAATGTCGAGTAGAGTTCCCCGTGCTATACAGCAGGGCCTTGTTGATTATCTGTCTTGTGTATAGTAGTGTGCATATGTTTACGCCAAGCTCCTGATTTATCCCTCACCCACCCTCACTCTCCCCTTTGGTAACCATGCTTGTTTTCAAAGTCTGTAAGTCTGCTTCTGCTTCCTAAACAAAAGTTCATCTGTGATACAGAATTGGTTTCCACATATGAGTAGGCATGTTGTATCTGCAGTCATATGATAGGATGTTGTAACCTGAGGGTAGATTGCAATCGCAGGGCCGCTTCTCAAAGCAACGGGGTCAAACACAGCCCAGCTTCGCAGGTGCCTTCCCAGAGCAGACTGTTGTATGGAGGCCTTCATCAGATGACCTCCTCAGAATGAGCGAAAGAGACGCTGGTTTCTTCCACGTGAGGCGCTGTGACCTTTGGTCATCTGATGGCCGAAGAGAAAGGGTATAGGAAACACAGACACTGCTTTACCCAGACTGTGGTGCTTACAATCTGCCACTAACCTTCGCTGATTTTGCACTGAGTCTGTTCAACCAACTGTTTATTCTTCTTCAAGTATAATGTCAGAAAAAACATCCTGAGTGAATATTTTCACTTATTAAAATTTTATTATTATTATTATTGTCCAGTATGTAGTGAACAGAGCTTACAGAGGAGTTAATAGTCCCTCCACCCCTAGTCCTGCTCCCCAGAGAGGGTTCAGTCACTCGGACTTTATGGGGGGAACCCTAAGCTACACCTGATTCCAAAACCAAAACCCACAGAAAGAAAACCCCAAAGGCTAGAAACGTGAAATCTCATCACTAGAGGTTCTTGTCTTTTCACTCAGTTCCTCTCATTTCCCAGTGTTTTCTTTAAAATTCAGATAACGTTTCTGAGAAAACTGCTGTAGATCCCTTTTCTGTCTCTAAGAACACATTGTGTGTGTTCCTGGAAGGGGGTTGATTGAAGAAGAAGATACCAGACTCTTGATAAAAAGGCGTGACGCCTGTCTAGCACTTTGCCTCCGGCTCATCTGGCCTTTCTCCTAAACAGCTGTTCAGTGAACGGCAGACAGGGTCCCCATGCTGTAGAGAGATGGGGGGCAGGACGGTGGAAGAGACAGCCGATAAACAGACAGGTACAGGGGAGAAGTCACTTCAGATAATAAACAGTTCAGAGTACTATTTCAAAGCCAAGTGAAGGGACTTTCCCATGCTCCCAGTGGGATGGTGTCCCAGGGCAGCCTCTGGTCCACGCCAGAGCCCCGACATCAAGTACGCGGTCTGTCCACTTGGCATCAGTAACCCCAGCATCAGCACAGCCATCCTCCCCCACAGCCTGGCTGGGGCCTGGGGTGTCTGGTAATGTTTGTTCCAGTTTTATTCCCATTTTGCCCCTGACCACATCACAGTCAGATGTCACAGATGCTGAACAGCTGATTAAAAAACAAGATACCAGAGCTGAAGAGATAGACTCTTTGACAAGTACATACACAGGTATTTTTATTGTTAAGGTATAGTCGATTTACATTGTTACATTAGTTTCAGGTGTACAGCATAATGGTCCAGTATTTTTATAGATTATACTCCAAGTATTACAAGATAATGGACTTCTCTGATAGCTCAGTTGGTAAAGACTCCGCCTGCAATGCAGGAGACCCCAGTTGGATTGCTGGGTTAGGAAGATCCGCTGGAGAAGGGATAGGCTACCCACTCCAGTATTCTTGGCTTTCCCTGTGGCTCAGCTGGCAAAGAACCTGCCTGCTGCTGGAGACTTGGGTTTGATCTCTGGGTTGGGAAGATCCCCTGGAGAAGAAGAGAAAGGCTACCCACTCCAGTATTCTGGCCTGGAGAATTCCATGGACTGTATAGTCCATAGGGTCGCAAAGAGTTGGACACGACTGAGCCACTTTCCCTTTCTTCACTATGATTCCCTGTGTTGTACGGTATATCTGTAGTGCTTATCCATTTTATACAGTAGTCTGCCTCTCTTAACCCCATATCTCTAATTTGTCCCTCCCCACTTCAGTCTCCTCACCTGTGACCACTAGTTTGCTTTCTGTGTCTGTAAATCTATTTCTGTTTAGATTCCACGTATAAGCGGTATCATACAGCATTCTCCGTCTGACTTATTTCGCTAAGCATCGTATTCTCTCGGCCCATCCATGCTGCCACAGAAGGCAGAATCTCATCTTCCACGGCTGAGTGGCACCCCCTGTCCATGTATACCGCGTCTTCTTCACCTGTTCATCTGGTGACGGACACCTGGATTGCTTCCATATCTTGGCTGTTGTAAATAGTGCCGCTGTGAAGACTGGGATACACGCATCTTTTTAAATCAGTATTTTCTGAATATATACCCAGGAGTAGGATTGCTGGATCACATGGTAGTTCTATTTTTAGTTTTTTTGAGAACATTTCATATCGTTTCCCACAGTGGCTGCATCAATGCACGTTCCCACCAACAGTGTAGGAGGGTCCCCTCTTCTCCACACCCTCGTCAGCGCTTGTTATTTGTAGACGTTTTGATGATGGCCATACCGACAGGTGTGAGGTAGTATCTCATTGTGGTTTTGATTAGCATTACCTAATAATTAGTGACACTGAGCATCTTTTCTTGTGCCTGGTGGTCATTGTATGTCTTCTCTGGAAAAGTATCTTCAGGTCCACTGCCCGTTTTCTGATTGGCTTATTTGTATTTTTGATATTGAGTTTTGTGAGCTGTTCATATATTTTGGATATTAATCTCTTGTCAGTCATATCATTTGCAAATATTTTTGCACATTCTGTAGATTGTCTTTTTGTTTTGTAGGTGGTTTCCTTTGGTGTGCAAAAACTTTTCAGTAATTAGGTCCTATTTGCTTATTTTTATTTCTTTTGCCTTGGGAGACAGATCTAAAAATATATTGTGGTGTATTCTGAAACCTGGGAGGGTTTGCTTCCACCTTTGTTCTTTTTCTTCAGGATTTCTTTCATGATTCTCAGTCTTTTATGGTTCCATATGAATAGTAGGATTAGTTGTTCTAGTTCTGTGAAAAATGTCATGGGTATTTTGATAGGAATTGCATTAAACCTGTAGATTATTTTGGGTAGTATGGCCATTTTAGTAGTATTAATTCTTCCAATCCAAGAGTATGGGATATCTTTCCATTTCTTGGTATCATCTTCAATTTCTTCCATCAGTGTTTTATAGTTTTCGGTGTATCGGTCTTTCACCTCCCTAAGGTATTTCATTCTTTCTGATGCAATTTTAAACAGGATTTTAAAAAACTTTCTGATAGTTCATTCTTAGTGTGTAGAAATACAACAGTTTTCTATATATTCATCTTGTATCCTGAAACTTGGCTGAATTAATTTATTAGTTCTAATAGTTTGGAGCTGGAGGCTTTAGGGTTTTTATATAAAGTAGCATGTGATCTGCAAGTAGTGACAGTTTTATTCTTTCCTTCAAATTTCAATGTCAGAATACACCTTATTAATTTTGCTCCCAAAGACGTCTTTCTCTGTAGAGTTCTCCAGTCATCTTTGAAGCGAATAGACTGTCTTCATGAATAACAGCAAATTAAAGTTAATTGAATTATGATTTAACTCAGTAATTTTCAACCCAGCATAAATGCTTAATGGACTCACCTAGGGAGCTTTAATAAGATACTGTTGCCCAGGCCACGACCTCGGCTGTCCTCAGGAGCCGGTTTCGAGTGGACCTTAAACAGCACCAGGCGCTGTCACTGTGCAGTGAGTGCTGTGAGCGGCTGTGGGTGTAAACTCAACCCCGTGAGGTTGTCTGCGCCACTCAAACCCCTGGGTCTCAAGGTATGGGCCCCAGACCAGCAGCATGAGCGTTTTATTAGAGGTGAAAGTTCCTGGTCCCATCCCGGACCTGCTGAGTCAGAAGCTCTGGGGACAACGTCTAGCCGTGTGGGTTGGGCGGGGGGACCCTCCTGCTGACTCTGGCATAGGTGCGCTGCTGTGTGGGTCGTCCAGCAGTTACTTTTGCTTGAGGTGAGGTTTTAAGCTCCGGCATGATCTCTCTTGTTAATGCCTCTTAGTCACATAATAAGGCATGATTGTCACAGCTCCCTCTAGTATATCCAGGCTAGAGGTTCTCAGAGGGTCAAGGCTCCAGTGATGCTTTTTAAACGACCATGTTCTTATGACACAGTGGGCAGCTGCTGGGAGCTGGGAATCCACCCCCTACCCCGATTCTCCTCCAGTTCACCAAGAAGGAACATAGAGAAAGAGGGGTAGGCTGGGGAAGGTCGGGAGTGGACAGGGTTTGGAGCCTCTGTCCTCAAGCTTGGCTGCACACTGGAGTCTGTAAAGGGTACTGAGACCTGGGTTCAGACCGAATACCACAGGTATTCGGATGTCATGATTTGGGCTGGGCTAAAAGGTCCCCAGGTGGCTCTAATACTCCGCCGAGGCTGAGAAGCTGGAGGACGTCTCAGCTGGTTTGACCCTGCCTTCCTATGAATCTGGCTCTTTTCCGTAGACAGAGGTACAGGGTTAATGGAAAGTTGGTAGACTTCTTGGGCTTGGTTTCTTGAGCATCCTGAAATCCTAAATCAAGTTTCTCCACCGAGCAGGACAGTATTTGACTACCTGACACCTGCTCTGTGTGTGCGTTTCATTTCACTGCCTGAATTATAAAATGGTTTCAACCAGCTGTGTGTTGGAGTCGGCATAAGTGAAAGAACGGGGCGTCTGACTGAGGTCCAGTATGCTTCCTGACATTCTGAGTTTAATAATATTCTCTCGCCAGTGTTATATTTTACATTGTAATACGAGTGTGGCAACCTTTCAGTTGCTATATAACACTTTTGTTTAAACTTTAAAAACGAGAGCTTGATTGTGCATTTGTTCCACTTTCAAAAAGAGAAGTTAGCGAGTTTGCGTCACCAGGAAGCAGAGTCACTTCCACTTGGGGACGAGGTGTGGGGCGGTAACAAAGGGGTGAGGTGCCTGCTTGGTTACCTAGCTCCCAGGCTCACCTCGGGCATTTCCCCCCTTTGCCCATGAATGAGGATCCCTCCCAGGGTCCTCGCCAAATGTCTGAGACACACATCCCACTGTGTTTGGGTATTGTCAACAGTCTTTTGTGACTCTGTGCACTGTCCAGTTATCTGGTAATTCTAGGATTAAAAGTAAAATGAATATTGCAGCTTAATTTCACTGCTCGAATGACCATTCCCATCATCTCATGTTAATGCTCCATTTTGTGAGCAGAGAGAGAGATGGAGAAAAGATCGCCCTGGGGAGACTTTGCATGGGGGTCACAGGAGAGAACACGACCAAACCCCCTGGAAGAGGAGAGTCCTTGCAGACCCGCGCTGAGTCCCCCCTCCTCCCCTCCAGCGCTGGCCAGGTTCAAGGTCACGCCCGGAGCCCTGCCCACAGCCCTTCTGGTTTCAACAGCAAGTCCAGTTCTTTCTTCTGCTTTCTTCTCTTCTGCACTTTGCCGGTGGCTGCCTCTATCCCTTCCCAGGCTTGAGCCTCTCTCTTTTTTTTCTGCAGCTTCTTCAGTCTTACACTCTGCCCCCACCCCCCAGGCCACACCCCTCTTTTCTGAAATATGTCCTCTTGTAGATAGAAAGACAACAATAAAATAGAGAAGTTTTACCGGACAGATGAGTCTCCTGGGGAAGAGAGAACACGTCAGTCTAGAGCGGGAAAACAGACTGGGCGGAGGATGAACAGTGACCTTCCGAGGCCGGTTGGAAGGAGGCCGCTGTGGGACACACAGCGTCTTCGCAGCTGGGATGCCTCTACCCTTCATGTGATCACTGTGGGGTGGGCCGGGCTGGTGGCCCCCTCTGGGGCCTTTAGGAAAGGTAGAACTGGAGGAGAAAGAGGCTCTTTCCAGGCCCCACGACGCAAGAAGACGTCCATCCAGTCGGCGCTCAGCACAGGAGCCAGCCCCGTACTTTATGCAGGCGACGCGCTGCAGACTCACTTCTGGGAAGAGTGTGGGTTCGTCCATAGTGGAGGTGGACCTCTGAGTTTCTAAAATGTACTTTTACCCAAGCAGCATGGGACGGTAGGATGGCTCCCACACGACTCACCACGGACGGTTATGGGCCTGACCTGGAGTTCCCTAGAAAAGGCAAGGCGCAGGGGGCTGTCTGGGCCACACAGTGGTCCACCGGGTTAAGAGTTACTCTCAGCCCACAGGGCACGGGGGGAACTGCCGTCAAGCTTTGGGGAAATTCCCGACCTGCCCTCCTTGGCTCCACTCCCGCCCTGCTCTTGTGGCCTCGGGATCCTCTCTGGTCTCCACCTCTGTCCCCCGTGTGACTTACTCCTGGCTAGGGGCTTGATACGTGGCCTGCCCCAGGTTTTCAGCTCCGCCTCTGAGGACATCTGATGCTCTTGGCACAAACTCTTGGGCTGATCCGCAATGTTTTCCGCTTTTCCATCAGAGATGCCCTGGGTACCAGCTCTTCCCCAACGTAGTTTCTGCCAGTCCTCACTGTGTGGGCACCGGGCTGGTGTTGTGGAGTAGATGTTAGGGCAGACCCCCAAGACTAGTTTGGCGCTGCACGCTCACCCTCTCCCCACTCGAGATGACGCTGCTCACGAGCAAACGGACAGGTGTGCTGGTGCAACTGGGGCCACGGGAAACACAAACTTCCAAACACAAAGAAAGGACCCAAGTCCCCGTCAACAGGAATAGATGGCAATACAGCCAGATAATGGGAGGAAAAGGCAACTCTCTATATGCAGACATGGAATAATCCTCAAAATCTAATCTTAAGTAGAAAAAACACAAGGGGCAGCACTCTATATAAATTTTGCTACCATGTGTATTAAAAAAGGAAACAGGAAATGATACTTATGCTAGTATATGCAGAGAGTTTTCTGGAAGGTGGCAGGAAAGCGTGGTTACCTCTGAGGAAAACTGAGCGGCTGAGGAAAGGATGTCATGAAGTGTCCTCTGAACTTGGCGCTGTGTTTGCCATGCCTGGCAAAAAGTCAAACTGAAGACAAGATCAGTGCTTCCGAATCAACACAGAGATGTGGAACTAGAGGGGACCTTGGGGAGATAGAGACTAGCCTAGAACATTTAGCCAGTCCTTAGAGTACAGATTAGAACATTTAGCCATTAACGGGATTTACCAAATTCCCATAATCGCTGAGTGAGTAGACCCCCACTGTCGTTGGCACCCACACTCTAGGGAGGGCAGCCTCACAGCCCTGTGGGCCACCTGCACCCCTGTGTTCCCAGATGCACTGTTTACAGTGACCAAGACGTGGAGACAGCCTCGATGCCCATCCCTGATGAATGGATCAAGAAGGCACGGACTATCACTCAGGCACGAAAAAGAAGCAGATGCCACTTTCAGCAGCATAGGTGAATCCATAATGAAGATTATCTATTGCATTACGTGAAATAAATCAGAAAGCGGAAGACAAATATTTTATAATGTCACTTCCACATGGAATCTAAACTGTGACGCACATGCACTCATGCACAGAGAGACACAGACACACAGCCACAGGGCACAGGCCAAGGGTTGCCAAGGGGAGAAGGGGAGGAGGGAGGACTGGGACTGTGGGATCAGCGGACGCAAACCATTATACGCAGAGTGGGTAAACGATGAAGTCCCACTACACTGAATAGCCAGTGACAAGCGATAGTGGACAAGAATGTATGTGTGTATGACTGAGTCACTGTGCTGCACAGCAGACATCAACACAACATTGTAAATCGACTGTTCAGTTCAGTCACTCAGTCGTGTCCGACTTTTTGTGACCCCATGGACTGCAGCACGCCAGGCCTCCCTGCCCATCACCAACTCCTGGAGTTCACTCAAACTCATGTCCATTGAGTTGGTGATGCCCTCCACCCATCTCATCCTCTGTTGTCCCCTTCTCCTCCCGCCTTCAATCTTGCCCAGAATTAGGGTCTTTTCAAATGACTCAGTTCTTTGCATCGGGTAGCCAAAGTATTAAATTTCAGCTTCAACATCAGTCCTTCCAATGAATATTCAGGACTGGTTGGATCTCCTTGCAGTCCAAGGGACTCTCAAGAGTCTTCTCCAACACCACAGTTCAAAAGCATCAATTCTTTGGTGCTCAGCTTTCTTTATAGTCCAACTCTCACATCTATACATGACTACTGGAAAAAACCATAGCTTTGACTAGATGGACCTTTGTTGGCAAAGTAATGTCTGTGCTTTTGAATATGCTATCTAGGTTGGTCATAACTTTCCTTCCAAGGAGCAAGTGTCTTAATTTCATGGCTGCAGTCACCATCTGCAGGAATTGTAGAGCCCCCCAAAATAAAGTCAGCCACTTTCCACTGTTTCCCCATCTATTTCCCATGAAGTGATGGGACCAGATGCCATGATCTTCGTTTTCTGAATGTTGAGCTTTAAGCCAACTTTTTCACTCTCCTCTTTCACTTTCATCAAGAGGCTTTTGAGTTCCTCCTCACTTTCTGCCATAAGGGTGGTGTCATCTGCATATCTGAGGTTATTGATATTTCTTCCGCAATCTTGATTGCAGCTTGTGTTTCTTCCAGTCCAGCGTTTCTCATGATGTACTCTGCATAGAAGTTAAATAAGCAGGGTGACAATATACAGCCTTGACATACTCCTTTTCCTATTTGGAACCAGTCTGTTTTTCCATGTCCAGTTCTAACTGTTGCTTCCTGACCTGCATATAGGTTTCTCAAGAGGCGGGTCAGGTGGTCTGGTATTGCCATCTCTTTCAGAATTTTCCACAGTTTATTGTGATCCACACAGTCAAAAGCTTTGGCATAGTCAATAAAGCAGAAATAGATGTTTTTCTGGAACTCTTGCTTTTTCGATGATCCAGCGGATGTTGGCAATTTGATCTCTGGTTCCTCTGCTTTTTCTAAAACCAGCTTGAACATCTGGAAGTTCACGGTTCATATACTGCTGAAGCCTGGCTTGGAGGATTTAGAGCATTACTTTACTAGTGTGTGAGATGAGTGCAATTGTGCATATAAGTTAAATAAGCAGGGTGACAATATACAGCCTTGATGTACTCCTTTCCCGATTTGGAACCAGTCTGTTGTTCCATGTCCGATTCTAACTGTTGCTTCTTGACCTGCATACAGGTTTCTTAGGGGCAGGTCAGATGATCTGGTATTCCCATCTCACAGTTTGTCATGATCCACACAGTCAAAGGCTTTGGTATAGTCAATAAAGCAAAAATAGATGTTTTTCTGGAACACTCTTGCTTTATCGATGATCCATTGTCAATTTGATCTCTGACTTCTCTGCCTAAATCCAGCTTGAACACAGTTCATGTACTGATGAAGCCTGGCTTGGAGAATTTTGAGCATTACTTTACTAGTGTGTGAGATGAGTGCAATTGAGCGGTATTCTTTGGCATTGCCTTTCTTTGGTACTGGAATGAAAACTGACCTTTTCCAGTCCTGTGGCCACTGCTGAGTTTTCCAAATTTCCTCATATTGAGTGCAGCACTTCCACAGCATCATCTTTCAGGATTTGAAACAGCTCATCTGGAATTCCATCACCTCCACTAGCTTTATTTGTAGTGATGCTTCCTAAGGCCCACTTGACTTCACATTCCAGGATGTCTGGCTCTAGGTGAGTGATCACACCATTGTGATTATCTGGGTCATGAAGATCTTTTTCGTACTATTCTGTGTATTCTTGCCACCTCTTCTTAATATCTTCTGCTTCTGTTAGGTCCATACCATTTCTGTCCTTTATTGAGCCCATCTTGTATGAAATGTTCCCTAGGTATCTCTAATTTTCTTGAAGAGATCTCTAGTCTTTCCCATTCTATTGTTTTCCTCTGTTTCTTTGCATTGATCACTGAGAAGTCTTTCTTATCTCTCCTTGCTGTTCTTTGTACTTCAATAACAGTTTTAAAAAGAAATCCTGTGTATCAGTAGAACTGCCAGCATAAATACCAGAGTTATGCCACCGGGCGAGACATTTGAGACTGTTTCTTTGTTTGTATTGTGAACAATGAACTTGGGGAGATTGTCAGATGGTACATATTTATCCTGGTACCAGCATACTCTATCAACATCTAATAAATGACTGTTATTTATTATTTGCAGCTATCACAGTATTGTTTGGGGAGGGCAGGGTATGAGGAAGGTTGTCACAGGAGTGTGTGAAGATGAAGACTTGCAGGGTAAAGAAAAAGCACACACAGAGAACCCTTGACTCATTTATTTAAATAATCACTAAAGAATCAGAGAGAGTAAATGATGGTTAAATCGAAAACGTGTTAGAGTGTGTGTGAGGAGTACTGGGGGGAAATTTCACCCCAGAATGCCACTAAGAGCCACTTGTCACCAGCCTTGTCACTTGTGCTAAGAAAGAAATGTGCACAACCCAGGACCATCTGTGAGCTTCTCCATTTCTCTTTCATGCCTGATTGTCCAACACCCTCATTATTCTTGCTAGCTTATTTCTTTTCCAATTCTCTCCTTTTCTGGAGCAACAGGTCAGATGTGACTCAGAGTGCTGAGTGTCCTACTGGGAACTTGTCTGCCTTCCGTGGAGAGGCTGGAAGGATCCTGCCCTTCTGGGCAGTCCTGCTCACAGCCGCCTGGCCCCAGGAGCCCAGTGAGAGCCCTCCCCTCCCTCTGTGCCAGAAATCTCCCTCTTGTGGGCTGAGGGGCAAGAGCGTGAGGCTCCCTCTCTCAGTCACCACCTCATCATTTGTAATCACTCCATTCCTGCCTGGTAGGAAGGAAAGCACCATGTGAGGTTCCAAGCTCACGTTCTTCTCCCAGCCCTCCAGGGTTTAAATCTTCACTCCTCCATGACAACTTTGTGGGTGTGGGCTGGTTGTGTAACCTCCCTGCCCCAGCTGCTATCTGAAAAAATGATGGGAGCAGAATGAGATAATCTGGGCACAAGGCAGAGCACAAGACTCGGCTTTCAGTAAATCATTTGTAAAAGTCAATGTGAAGCAGTAGCAGTAGCAATAGCAGCGGCAGAAGGAAATAAATACAAAGGAGCTCTGGGTATTGGGGGAAGGTCCTCAGCGCCGACCTCAAGGAATGGGGCTGTGGTCACCAGCCACAGGCGTCTGTGTGCCACCGTCCCTGTGGCCCACCGTTCCCCTCGCGGCATACCGTCTTCGCTGGCCGAGGTTACCAGTGAAGAATGATGCTTGATTCACTAGTTCTGCGAACAGGGGGATGTGTCAAATCTTTTAACAAATACATTATTGACTTACCTTATTTCAAAGACATAAATGTAGAATGAGGTCACTTAACCCTGAAGGCAGAAGTCAATAAGTGGTGGATATGTTTTGAGCCCTGCTTTTGGTGTATACGCATGAGGAATACCAGTTACTTAGCAATTTGGAATTGATTCTGATTGTTTGGGGTGGCATTGACTGATATGATTACTAAGTGGATCCCCTGGTCTTGGGGAAATGGAAGTGTTTATATAACTGAAAAATTAGACTGTGATCAAACAAATATTTTTATAAATGATTGTCATGCAGACATGTGGAGAGCTAAGGCCTAAGCTGGCCATGCTGTGGCCAGTCGGTCGTTCTCTGGGAGGTGGCCTAACCTGCAGTACTGAGCGTGGCTTCAGGCAGTGGACATCTTCATCTGAAGAGTGCCTTTCACCTTAGGAGGAACTTTCATGTAAATTATCTCATTGTTGCAGCCTCAGCTAATATGCTCCTTTTCACAGCGGGTCCCACCTGAATGATAAGCAATGCCGTAGTACCACGATGGGAGGAAAAGCCGACCATGGTCACAACAGAGCCAGGCGAGGCAGGATTTTTTCAAATAATCCCCTAGCTACTAGTCCTTTCCTGTCCTGTGATGAGCCAAAGGATGGTTTTCCGATACAATCCAAAGTCCCAACAGAATAAGCCTATTAATAGGGCAGGCTCTAAAGAGTCATATTCTGCAGTAAATTTAAATGTTGGTGCAGTTTCCTTAGTTTCTAAGGGAGCATCCCGTTGAGAATTTCACTTTACAAGAAAAATACACATGGTATTTTTAGAAACATTTATTTGTTTATTTTTGTCCGTGTTGGGTCTTAGCTCCTGCAAGAGCTTCCTCTAGCTGCGGAGGGCAGGGACTATACTCTCTAGTTGCGTTGCACAGGTTTCTCATCGCAGCGGCTTCTCTTGTTGCAGAGCACAGGCTCTAGGGCCCGAGGGCATCAGTAGTTGAGGAAGTGGGCTCAACAGTGGCGTCTCCAGGGCTTAGAGTACAGGCTCAGGAGTTGTGGTGCATGAGCTTGGTTGCTCCTTGGCATGTGAGAGACGTCCTGGATCAGGGATCGAACCCGTGTCTCCTGGACTGGCGGGGGGATTCTCTACCCCTGAGCCACCAATGAAACCCCCACGCATTGTGTTTTTATCTAGATCATTTCAGGATTTCTGTGAGATCATTTCAGAGGCAGACTCAGTTCCCTGCAGAACTGAGGCCTGACATTGACATTTGATCAGTCACCCTGTTTTGAAAGAATTCATTTCCATTGTTAGGAAACCTTTTATTAAAAAAAAAAAAAAAATTAGGACACAGTCCATTTCCTCTACCTAAAAGTGTTATGTAATGAGTGCTTAACTCTCAGGAAGTTGGAATTTAGATTTATTCAGAAATATTATTAGGATACCCTATAGGATATCCTGGAATATTGTGCTAGACACCGCCAAGCTTCTCAGTGCCCTTTGCTGAAGTGCCTCTGAACCGCCTGCCTTTGTGGGAGATTTATCTCTGGCTTCTGATTCCACGTTGAATGTACTCCCAGCTTGAGCTCCATTTATGTTCAATCAATACTCTGTGTCATACTGAACTGGAAGACCAAATCCAGTGGATCAAGTTTCTCGCTGGATGCATGGAGAGTAAGTTTCAGATCATTGAAAACATACCGTACTAGCTTCATCTCCATGACAGTCTCAATTTTGTATGTGTTCCCACAGGAGAGGAGGACACAGAACTGTCAGGAGACGTGCCCCCAGGCACGGGAGGCCTGGATGAAGAGTCAGAGGCTCTAAGCACACTTGCTTCAGTGACCACAGAACCTTACATCACCAGTATAAATTCTACCCTTATTGACGAAGACACAGACCAGTTAGAGTTTATATTAATGGTGTTGATCCCAGTGATTTTACTGTCTCTCCTGCTTCTATCAGCGATACTCCTTGTAATATACCATAAAAGAAAAAGGAATAAACAAGGTAAATATTTTGCCTGTTCTCATTTCTAGACAACTGCTCCATGTGTTCATGAATAATTGATAAAACACAATACTTTCTGCTTCCACACAGAGCCCTCTAGCCAAGGATCTCAGAGTGTTTTACAGACACGTGAGTATTATTCTAACACCTGCCTGGAGATGGGATGGGGTGGGCAAAGAAACTGAGATGTTTTTAAGTGAAGCAACTACATAAAATAATGAGTGATGACTTGTTTCAGTGACATTTTCCAGAACTTAGAAATGTCATATACCTTTCTATTTAAAAAAAGAAACAGAAAATGCCTTCAGCCTAAACTGAAAATTGAAACACATAGCTTGCATCTCTGTATCTAACCTGGGTGAGGGCCTTATGTAATTTGGGCCAGTGTTGGTTAGTATACTCAGCTGTGGATGTGACTGCTGATAGAAGCAAAGTCTGATGCTGTAAGGAGCAATATTGCACAGGAACCTGGAATGTTAGGTCATGAATCAAGGTAAATTGGAAGTGGTCAAACAGGAGATGGCTAGAGTGAACACTGACATTTTAGGAATCAGCAAACTAAAATGGGCTGGAATGAGTGAATGACCAGATGGTCATCACTCAGATGACCATGATATCTACTACTGTGGGGAAAAATCCCTGAGAAGAAATGGAGTAGCCATCATAGACAACAAAAGAGTCTGAAATGCAGTACTTAGATGCAATCTCAAAAACGACAGAGTGATCTCTGTTCATTTCCAAGGCAAACCATTCAATATCACAGTAATCCAAGTCTATGCCCCGACCAGTAATGCTGAAGAAGCTGAAGTGGAATGGTTCTATGAAGACCTACAAGACCTTCTAGAACTAACACCAAAAAAAGATGTCCATTTCATTATAGGGGACTGGAATACAAAAGTAAGAGGTCAAGAAACGCTTGGAGTAACAGGCAAATTTGGCCTTGGAGTACAGAATGAAGTAGGGCAAAGGCTAATAGAGTTTTGCCAAGAGAACGCACTGGTCATAACAAACACCCTCTTCCAACAACACAAGAAAAGACTCTACGCATGGACGTCACCAGATGGTCAACACCAAAATCAGATTGATGATATTCTTTGCAGCCAAAGATGGAGAATCACTATGGAGTCAGCAAAAACAAGACCAGGAGCTGACTGTGGCTCAGATCATGAACTCCTTACTGCAAAATTCAGACTTAAATTGAAGAAAGTAGGGAAAACCACTAGCCCATTTAGGTATGACCTAAATCAAATCCCTTATGATTATTCAGTGGAAGTGAGAAATAGATTGAAAGGATTAGATCTGATAGAATGCCTGAAGAACTATGGACAGATTCATGACATTGTACAGAAGATAGGGATCAAGACCATTCCCGAGAAAAAGAAATGCAAAAAAGAAAATGGCTGTCTCTGGAGGTCTTAAAAATAGCTGAGAAAAGAGAAGCGAAAAGCAAAGGAGAAATGGAAAGATATACCCATTTGAATGCAGAGTTCCAAAGAATAGCAAGGAGAGAGAAGAAAGCCTTCCTCAGTGATCAGTGCAAAGAAATAGAGGAAAACAACAGAATGGGAAAGACTAGAGATCTCTTCAAGAAAATTAGAGATACCTAGGGAACATTTCATGCGAAGAAGGGCACAATAAAGGACAGAAATGGTATGGCCCTAACAGAAGCAGAAGACATTAAGAAGAGGTGGCAAGAATACACAGAAGAACTGTACAAAAAAGATCTTCACAACCAAGATAATCACAATGGTGTGATCACTCACCTAGAGCCAGACATCCTGGAATGTGAAGTCAAGTGGACCTTACGAAGCATCACTACGAACAAAGCTAGTGGAGGTGATGGAATTCCAATTGAGCTATTTCAAATCCTAAAAGATGATGCTGTGAAAGTGCTACACTCAGTATGCCAGCAAATTTGGAAAACTCAGCAGTGGCCACGGGACTGGAAAAGGTCAGTTTTCATTCCAATCCCAAAGAAAGGCAATGCTAAAGAATGTTCAAACTACTGCCCAACTGCCCTCATCTCACATGCTAGTAAAGTAATGCTCAAAATTCTCCAAGCCAGGCTTCAACAGTACATGAACTGTGAACCTCCAGATGTTCAAGCAGATTTAGAAAAGGCAGAGGAATCAGAGGTCAAATTGCCAAAATCCGTTGGATCATCAAAAAACCAAGAGAGTGCCAAAAAACCATCTACTTCTGCTTTATTGACTATGCTAAAGCCTTTGACTATGTGGATCATGACAAACTGTGGAAAATTCTGAAAGAGATGGAAGTACCAGACCACCTGACCTGCCTCTTGAGAAATCTATATGCAGGTCAGGAAGCAGCAGTTAGAACTGGACATGGAACAACAGACTGGTTCCAAATAGGAAAAGGAGTACGTCAAGGCTGTATATTGTCACCCTGCTTATTTAACTTCTATGCAGAGTACATCATGAGAAACGCTGGGCTGGAAGAAGCACAAGCTGCAATCAAGATTGCCGGGAGAAATATCAATAACCTCAGATATGCAGATGACACCACCCTTATGGCAGAAAGTGAGGAGGAACTCAAAAGCCTCTTGATGAAAGTGAAAGAGGAGAGTGAAAAAGTTGGCTTAAAGCTCAACATTCAGAAAACTAAGATCGTGGCATCCAGTCCCATCACTTCATGGCAAATAGATGGGGAAACAGTGGAAACAGTGACAGACTTTATTTTTGGGGGGCTCCATAATCACATGGTGACTGCAGCCATGAAATTAAAAGACACTTGCTCCTTGGAAGACAAGCTATGACCATCCTAGACAGCATATTCAAAAGCAGAGACATTACTTTGCCAACAAAGGTCCATCTAGTCAAAGCTATGGTTTTTCCAGTGGTCATGTATGGATGTGAGAGTTGGACTGTGAAGAGAGCTGAGTGCTGAAGAATTGATGCTTTTGAACTGTGGTGTTGGAGAAGACTCTTGAGAGTCCCGTGGACTGCAAGGAGATCCAACCAGTCCATCCTAAAGGAGATCAGCCCTGGGTGTTCATTGGAAGGACTTATGCTGAAGCTGAAACTCCAATACTCTGGCCACCTGATGCGAAGAACTGACTTATTTGAAAAGACCCTGATGCTGGGCAAGATTGAAGGCAGAGGGAGAAGGGGACGACAGAGGATGGGATGGTTGGATGGCATCACTGACTCAATGGACATGAGTTTGACTAAACTCCAGGAGTTCGTGATGGACAGGGAAGCCTGACCTGCTGCAGTCCATGGGGTCGCAAAGAGTTGGATACGACTGAGTGACTGGACTGTACTGAGCTGAACTGGTCAGTGTAATGCTTTCTGACCTTTGGAGGAGATGGTCAAGCTGGTGAAGCAGTGGGTTCGACTGGGGGCCTGGTGGCCAGGCTGGCATCCTTGAGTCATCTCCACAGGGAGAGGATTCTTCCGTCTGTTTTGTCACAGGCACTGTTTTCTCTACCAGGCCACACACCCATTTGATCTTGAAAAAGCCTGGGTAAAGCATGGTTCTTAGTCCTATTGAAACTATGCTCACTTTTAAAATGAAATTCCTAATCGGCTAAAGATGTAAATAGTAAACCATTAGTAGTGAACCAATCTGATAGATCATTCCCTGGGTCAGTGATACACTCTGAGAAGATTCACTTCCGATGGCAGGACTTTCAAATACAAGGTTTGGGGATGGTTCTGGGTCCAAAGCCAACTTGGGTACTTTTGGCTTATGTTGCTAAAAATGACTCCAATTAGATTTTCAATTTGAAGCCTTTAGACATTCCAAAAATCACTCAAGGGTGATAAGATGTATATTTATATGTGCATACAAAACTCACTTTTTGTCTTTCACATCCACTAACAGGGGTCCCCTGTCTTTGAGGGCATGCCTTAGGCCTGCAGGTCCCCACATCGTCCTTGTACCAAGAGAAGCTTTAAGCTCTCGCAGAGCTGTAAATGGTCATTTTCCATTATGCCCACAGGTAGGGCAGACGTGAACTGGGAAGGAAGCACTGAAGTGCATTACCTTTCATGGCAAGGACTGATGTAATAGATTCCAAGAAAGTAGGAAATACACGTTTTTCCACTGCTTGCAATTTCGGGGTGACCTAAGAACAGTGATCACGTGGCAGCTCTTTTGTAAGCCAGAGAAAAAGAAAAAGCAGAGATGCCTGGATCTTTTTTTTTTCAAATTAAGGAAAGTAGGACTTCCCAGGTGGTCCAGTGGCTAAGACTCCATGCTCCCAGTGCACAGGGCTCTGGTTCGATCCCTGCTCAGGGCATGAGAGCCCCATGCTGTAACTAAGACCCAGCACAGCTAAATAAAAACAAAAACAAAAATAAGTAGGGAGAGTAGAATTTCCTGCCCAAACCGTAGGCTACAGCTGGTCTTAGCTAACAGAGTCCTGGGGTCGGGGGAGTTTGGGGTTGACTAGTCAAATGGTCATTCTCTAAGGCACTGAATCCAGAAAGGGGTTTTTTACTGAACTTCATTTCGAGACGCTCAAGATTCAAAAGCCATTCACAAGTGAGCACTGACCTTGGACAGGGTCCACGGGTTTGTGCCGCTCCCTTCCCTAAGGCCTCCGTACCTGGTTGATGCTGTGTCTTCTGTCTGGAATTTCCTTCTTGGCTGCTTGGCAGACTGCCAGCCCATTCTACAATGTGCCGTTCTAAGGCTTTTAGGAAGAGCTGAGTACTCAGACCCCAGGCAGAATTAATTAAGTGTGACTGTGTTCACACTTACTTTGCACAGTCGTGAATACTGTCATCAGCTGGTGACTTGCCTTTTTTGGGTCTCTCTTCCTTACTGGGTGATGTTCTCCTTAAGGTCCAAAAGAACCAGGAACTTGTCTTTTCATCTTGTGGAGTAGAGTGGCAGGAAGGTTATCGGGACAGATTCTGGAATACTCTGCCTAACTGGCTTTTCTATGTCCTAGTTTTATAAACTCTGGTTCAGCTTCCTCATCTGTTAAATGGGCAAAACTCAGTACCACCTCATAGAGTTGTTGGGAGAATTAAGTGGATTCACTTATGTAAAGCACTTAGAAAAAAACAGTAGGTGGCATATTGTAAGTGGAAGCTAATTATTTTTACCCTTTATCTCCCAGAGTGCCTTCCCCAACACATTAATAGCTGCTCAATAAATGTGTATTGCAGAGATGAGCTGATGAAAGGATGTGAGAACTTTTTTTAGAGAATACATTCTCAGAGGTAAAAGTAAATTTGCACATTATTCTTAACACAAATTGGCACATTGTTTTTACTTTAAATGTGCCTCACCTTAAGAAAACACAGATGGAAACTTAGAATTTCAAAGCAGTTGCTTATCACCGACGTTCTAGGTCAAGAGAGCTGTATTTGAATATCTTTTACTCACCATTCCTTTAATATAGGTACAGATGGTTAACGATGAATCTCTCTTCAGACAGCTAAAAAAATTCACAAACACTCCCCACCAAAATCCACCCATTCATATTTAACATTATAATACAAGGCAGTAGAAGGAGACTATTTAAATGAACAGAATTTGATTTAAATATATTTTTTATTTATCTTTCCAGGAAAAATAAAACTGTCATACTGGGTCAGGCCAGCATGTTGCTTGGAAAGTTCTCAAAGGAACGTTTTGTGGCAGGTCAGAGAGGATGTCCTGTGCTTAGGAATAGACTACAGCCTGATGTATTCTTCCACATCAAGAAATGTCTGGAAATTTGACAGCTGGGGAGCATTTGGCCAACATTTTTGGAAAGAATACTTCACCTGCAGGGGAATCACCCTTTTTGCTTTGGCCCTGCCTGTTCCGTGTCCGGGAAAAGGGAAGGCTATGGAGTGACTCGATGTATAATGGCCCTTCTCCCCAGACTCGCACGCATGAGATCTGCAGTTGATATTATTTAATAATATTTATTAGGTGTCTTGATGGGCTGCCTCTCTGGGAAAGAGCTGCAGGGGATACAGCTGGCAGTAAAGCATCGCTTTAAACAGGCTGTGGCTCCAGGACACCTGGCTCGGCTCACTCTCCAGAAAGACCCTCGCGTTGAGCACGGAAGCCAGATAAGCAGGATGGTCTCCTGCTGCGCTGCGGCCCCCGCCCCACCCTGCGCTGCTCCCAACGGCTGCAGCGGGAGAGTAGCAGGGCTGGGCCCCGGGGGCCAAGGGGGCGTCCGGTCGGGGGAGGAAGTGTCCTCACGGAGGAGGACAGGGAATGGCAGGGCTGTAGGAGGCAAAATGGAATCAAGTGCAGGTGGGGGGCTGTGCGAGAGCCTCGGGGGCGCACAGGGAGTAGGTGGCTGTTAATAAAGAGACGAGGCCAGGTGGAGTGGAGCGGGCAGGGCCTGATTGCAGGGGACGGGTAATTGGTCTCCCTCCCGGTTTAATGCTGTGCTCGGGGAGCGCCCTCCGAGATGTTTTCGCGTTGCCATGGCGGCCGGGGCAGGGGTAATGGCCGTGGAGCAGGGGAGATGAAGCCACAGGAGGCTTTTTGCTCTGTTTGAATACTGATTACAGGAGCTTCGCATTCGGTGCATCTGGAGCACTTCTGTAATGGGTTTTTAAACTTTCCCATCATCTGCACGCAGGTCTAGCTCCAGCTCACAGCGAAGCCTGCGGGCACCCAGATTAGAAAGATAAATCCACCCCCTCGAGAGTCGGGCTGTGGGGCCGTTTGTTCTGAAAGAAATTAGTAAGGGGCTATTAAGCAGGGAAAGAGGGGGAGCAGGGAGGTGGTAGTGACAAACAGGGGCATTTTTGTGGGTCACCTGTGAAGGAGGTTCGGTTGTATAGGAGCTTTATTTATAGTAAAGTCCTTTAAGGAAAAGAGCCTGTAAATGTTAGATGAAAAATGCATGTATATAAAAATAAGGTGACCATCCCTCCCTTTCCCAGTCTAAGTGTCCAGAGGAGTCCGGTGTCTGCAGGAAGCTTCAGATTCTTGCCCAAGAGTGGGAGGACACAACCTACAGCCCCTCAAAGGGAAGCAGTGATGGTGTGAAACTGGCAACCGTGCCCGGCTTCCCGGGGTTAGTGGTGCCATTAAAAGCTTGCCAACCCACAGGAAATTACAGCGGCTCCTGGCTGCCAGGAGCTCAGTTCCAGGTGTCTGCTGGTTGTGCTTCCTCGCTGGGGGCCTCCCCTCTGCCCACCAGACAAAGGAGGCCTCTGATGGCTGAGAATCAAGACTATCGGACTATTCAGTGGCTCTCTGTAAAACCGTGTGCTTCTCAGTGGTTCTTCACATCATAAGAGGTGCAGTGGGGCTGTGCTATCCACTCACTCGCCATCACTGCCTCGTTTCTCTGGGTGCATCTGTTCCCCTGCCAAGCAAAAGAGAGGCTGAACTGGGGCACTGGGCTCTAATTCTTGCCACATGTTCATATGGAATCTGATCCGTATCCAAGCCATTTTGCAGACTGTTACCTGATGCATCTCAACTAAAGCAACCAACAGCAAGCTTGTTGGAAGTTTCACTATTATGAGATGCTAAATCCAAAACACTGGGCACGAATTTAAACCCAGAGTTGGATGATCCAGATGAAGACCTGTTCGTTTATTCAGTTCCTATTGGGTGTTTGTCGGGTACAGTGCAAGCTGGATGAGGGGGGATGTCGCGATGAACAAGGCAGACATGATCCCACCCTTTGGGAGCTATGTATGGTCTAGTGGGAGAGACAGACATGAAGAGTTAACCAGAGAACCTGATTGATGGCAAATTGTGGCAGACACTATCAAGGAGCAAAGAGAAGCTGAGCTGGCAAAGATGTGCCCTGTTTCAGACAGAGGAGATGGGGGAGGCCTCTCTGAGGAAAGCTGATGTAGTGGGCCAAAGGACTCTTGTGCCTGCCATACAGGAAGCTAGGCTCTGACAGTGGGAGTCTGCAGCACGGGAAGGGTTTATTACAGGTTGCCCTGAAAGTGGGCAGGAGAGAAGCCTCAGATCCACTCCAACTTGGTGGCTGAGTTTGGGGTGTTTTTAAAGGAGAAGAACAAAGAGGCTGCAATCAATCATCAACGGTGCCATTTCTTAATCATGACTTTGGGAGTCAGGATGTCTCTGGCTTATGATTCTCTGGCCAGGTGGGCCATGGCTGGGGGTCCGTGAGCTTCTCTTGTCCTGGAGAGACAACCTGAGTTTGTGCTTTAATGATGACATATTCACAACCATTTTAGTCATCGGACTCTGGTTGATTCATGTTCAGTTAGCCCAGGATTGAGGTCAGACAGAATAAGAAAGGAAGAGAGATTAATCAACTGGCAGGGGTCCTTGTGTCTTGGGGGGTTGGTTTCACTGAGACCAGAAGGCTGTGAGGGGAACAGCCGTACAAAGAGCCGGGGTGAGAGAAGGGTGCCGAGGGGAGCCTGGGATGGATGCACCACATCCTACTCCGTGACAAGTGGACAGGGTCACAGAGTCCAGTTTGCTGTGTCACAAGGAGATGAGAGAGCAGTTGTGTAAACGCTCTCCGAGGATCACGCATTTCAAAATGGCCATCTGCCCTCGATTGACGTAGACGTTAACTATAGCCCCTTTCAAGATGTAATCTCTTGGAAGTCATTTCCCTGCTTTGTAGAGGAGATTTCAGCTGATGTGGAAATAAAGAGTTGTTACACATACTGAACAGTAACATGACTTTTATATTTACTGTCTTTCAGATGAACTGGGAAGTGAAAACGTGAAAGTGTAAGTCCCCCCCGCCCCCGCCCCCAGCCCGTGTCCAGTTCAGCTTTGGGGTGGACCAGGATGTTGGTGGAGGAGGATGGTGGTGGTGAGCAGATCAAAGGGCCAGATTTCCAAGAGTTCTGGTTTGACAGCCCCGGCAGGGCCCTCCTACTTCCCTAACCCCAAGAGAATGTGCCAGAGTCCCCACACCTCACCACAGGACAGGGGATCTGACGGGGGAGAAGGTCCTCTGTTCAGAAAAGAGCCCTTTTCTGACCGCCATCAATTCCAAATGCATCGGTGACTGAGTATTCTGACCCTGGGTGTATTTCAAGGACATCAGTTCATTTATTCTGATTAAAAAATTTATCACCAGGGAAGAGATGTTAGTTGGTATTAAAAGAGGGAACCCTAGTAGAAACCCAGAGTTTGTGTGGTGAGAAGAAGATCCTGGTGGGGAGTGGGGCAGGACGAGGAATGGAGGTGGCAGGAGGGCTGGGGAGAGAGGATTCTGCCTGGAGGAGTGGCCGGGGGCGCTGTCACCGGCGTCTCTGCCTCCCCCCACACTCCCCCGTGCTTGTTTTGACCCTAGGCTGGCCTCCTCTGCAGGGGGGCAGCGAGTGGATCAGAGCAGGTGGGCCCCTCCCCCAATCCTACCTACATTAACTGGGGCCTCTTCCCTCCCCCAGGAGAGCTGAGCCCCAGCCAGGAAGGGCCCTGGATTTCTGAGCATAAGGGCTCCAATTCTTCTAGGCAGGAAAGCCTGGAAATGGAAGGGCGAGGTGGTGAAGGTGGCCGGTCCATCAGCCTCCTGACCTGGAGCGCTGATCAAAAACCCCTAACGATAGGGAAGTGAAATTGAGCAAGGCTAAAATGCTAAATGTGGCAGCTCCCTGGAGGAGCCTCAGACTCATCTCAGTACCTTCGGGGGGAGCCAGCTCTCCTGGGCTTCCTCTCAGCCCATCATCAGTAATGGACGAAGGTTTATTTTCGTTTTTGCTTTTTTTCCTGTTACAGTTTGGTCCTCTTGAATAGAGCAAATGCCTAGATTACCCTGGAGTATAAGATGTTGAATCAAGTTCAGCTTCCTCACAGCCAACAGCCCAGGCTGTCCTCAAACAAAATTTAGCACATCACAAAACATGTTGGTTTTGTCTTTTGTTTTTCCAACAAGCTCTTGACTTTCTCTCTCTAGCCCTATTTTTGAGGAAGACACACCCTCTGTGATGGAAATAGAAATGGAAGAGCTTGATAAGTGGATGAACAGCATGAATCGAAACGGTACGTGGTGTGGAATATGGAAGGTGGTTTTCTTAGTGCTCTGGTAAGAGGAGGCTGCTCCCTCTTCATAACTGTGCGGTTGGATCCTGGGTGGGGTCCTGTGAGCCCACCTGCCTTACTTCCAGCACATGCCAGGAGTTAGCTGGGGCCTGACCATCCTTAAATACATAGTTTAATTACCACATCAGTTGTTGCCACTCCAGTGGAGTTTTTCAAGAAGAAAACGGACTGTTTTTTTTTTCAAGTGAGGAAATCTCTTGAGACCAAACTCTGGAAAAAGTGAGCATCTGGCATTACCCAAAATATTATAGAATTTAGATATCTGTGATTTTAATGTGTGTTTAGATGTAATCACATATAGTTTACATAGATCTGCCCTATAGGCACTAGCCATCTATGTCTATTTAACTTGGAATTTTAAAAACTAAGTAAAAGTTTAAACCTTCATACCTTAGTCAATCCAGCCACCTGTGGCTAATGGCTATTAGATTAGACTGTGCAAATCTAGAGCACTCCCTTCATTGTAGAAAGTGCTATTGGACTGTGCTAGCAGGGATAGTAATATGAACATCCCATTATAACTTAATTTCCAGTGGATATCTGACGGTAATCGCAGTATATATTCCTTGCTGGTGGGGGTTTAGTGCTGAATCATGTCTGACTCTTCCAACTCCATGGACTGTAGCCCACCTGGCTCCTCTGTCCGTGGGATTTCCCAGGCAAGAATACTGGAGTCATAGCCATTTCCTTTGCCAGGAGATCTTCCAGACCCAGGGATCGAACCCTGGTCTCCTGCATTGCAGGCAGATTCTTCACCGACTGAGCCACCAGGGAAGCCCATATGTTCCTTACTTTTCATTAAATCAATATTTGGACTTAAAAATGATGACAGCTGGGTTTTTTTCTATTTTTAATTTCTCTAAAAAAATCAATAAATTATCTTAATGCTCATGTTAAATTAATACAATCCACTATTTATATTATCATACCACTTTTTTAAAAAAAACATTTATCTAAAAAAAAAGAAACCTGGGGATTTATCAGATTCAACAATCGACAATGGAGTTCTCAAAAACCAGATACTTGTTGTCGGAATTTTTGTACCAGAGGCTCATCAAGGTGAACATTCCAAAAGATGAAAACTACTTAACTAACATGGACAATTTTGGGGAAGAATGGCTTGGTAAAGCATTTGAGGATAGGGGTGAGTCACTGAGATAATCCTTAGAGTAGTTTCCTTTTGTGGCTTTTAGTTTATAAAAGTAATGTACATACACAGCAGAATTTGGAAAATGCAAAAAAAAAAAAAAAAGATAGAATGAAGAAAAAATTTCCACCACCCAGAGATAATCTCAATATTTTGGTGTATTTCCTTTTTTGTGGCTGAGATAATTGCAATACAAGTCATGGTCCTGTTACAATCACTAAAACCATTTCCATTTGACAACTAAAGAAGAGAGTTGTTTTGACGCGTCGGTGATAGATCGAGCAGGTTTCCCTCCCTTGAAAACAGCAGGCATGTAACGGGAGGAAATTCTGACGGCTTTAAGAAGGTTGGTTGTTCCCCACTTTACCTGCTTCTTGCTCCTGACTGAACTCATTCTGCAGCCACCGCAGAACCTCGGTGAAGCTGTTTTATTCCAGCGTCTACCCTGAACTGTGCAGATTCTAGTCTTTGGAGCCCCTGGGGGGTTGTTCGGCGGCTGAACAACCAAGCAGTGATGAATTGTGCCCTTTTCCGCTGAGGCCAGAGACATGCTGAAGTCTTGCATCTGCCCCATTAGTGCTTTTTCCATTTCAAGAGCCTTGCCATGATTAATCTTTTAACCTCTGAAATTCCCTGGTGAGGCTATTTCTGCACAAGTAACAGATCAGAGAGATATGATGTTCAACTGCATGAGTCTTGTGGATAAAAAGTAGAATTTCAGTGACTAATAATGAGCCTGGTTTTCTTCTGTCCTAGCCGACTATGAATGTTTACCTACTTTAGAGGAAGAAAAGGAACCAAACCACAACAACCCAAGGTATTTCTTGTTTCTACCACATATGTGAGTGGGGGGTGGGGGGGTTGGAGGCCACAGCTGAGGACTTTCACTCACCTTCTCGGTGCCTGTAAATTTTATGTGACCATTTTCATGGGCGTACATTGGTGTCTTGTGGAGAAATGGAAGTGTGAGTTATGGAAAATAGAAAAGTACAAAGTAAATATCTTAGTGATTCTTTATCTTTAGAAATAGATTAGTACTTGTCTTCTTGGCCTTCTAAAGAGACACTGTTAAGTAGGCATCTGCTTTAGTCCTAAAAGTTTCTGGTTATAACAAACTGTAGGTTTGTTTATCTTGGATGAATAGATGTTTGGTCAAGAAAACAGATGGAGGTGACAATCTCAACCGGATAACTGAACAAGAGTGAGTAAGAATGAACGTATAACAAACCAAAGAAAAGAAAACCCGACTTAGGTTGGATGATTCTTAGTGTCAGTGGCTCAGTCATGTCCAACTCTTTGTGACCCCATGGACTGTAGTCCCCCGGGCACCTCTCTCCTTGGGATTCTCCAGGTAAGAATACTGGATGCTACTGCTAAGTCGCTTCAGTCGTGTCCGACTCTGTGCGACCCCCTAGGCAGCAGCCCACCAGGCTCCCCTGTCCCTGGGATTCTCCAGGCAAGAACACTGGAGGGGGTCGCCATTTCCTTCTCCAATGCATGAAAGTGAAAAGTGAAAGTGAAGTCGCTCAGTCGTGTCCGACTGTTCACAACCCCATGCACTGCAGCTCACCAGGCTCCTCTATCCATGGGATTTTCCAGGCAAGAGTGCTGGAGTGGGGTGCCATTGCCTTCTCCAGTGGGTTGCTATTCCCTCCTTCAAGGGATCTTCCCGGCCGAGGGATCAAACCCATGTTTCCCACATTGCGGGAGGATTCTTTACCATCTGAGCCACCAGGGGAGAGAAATTAAATGAGAATTTTAAAACTTCAATACTGTGGTCACCTGATGCGAAGAACTGACTCACTGGTAAAGACCCTGACACTGGGAAAGATTGAAGGCGGGAGGAGAAGGGGACGACAGAGGATGAGATGGTTGGATGGCATCACCGACTCAATGGACATGAGTTTAAGTAAACTCCCGGGGCTGGTGATGGACTGGGCGTGCTGCAGTCCATGGTGTCACGCAGAGTCAGACAAGACTGGGCCACTGAGCTGAACTGAGCTGAACAAAAGCCCATATTCTGTGCTGCCACTAGGTGGCTCTGCTCGATAGAAAATTTTAGTGCACCAGGGCAGGCGTGTTCTTCAGCCCTCCACAAATTTCTCTTTTGTGAGGATAGAAATGATCACGTTTGGGTGTTTTTGCTCAGAGAATTCTCAGTCAAGACTTGGGACGTGCTGGTAGGAAATAGGATTGATGATTCAGCAAGTCAGGGACTTGCTCTGTAGAGCATGGCTGTGATTTGGTGGGGCGGGGGCGCTGAATTGTTGACGGCGTGACTAAGATGAGCAGTGAGCGGGGAACTTGACTGAGCGCGTAACTGAGATGTCAGACTTCCATAAGAATAAATTTTCAAAGCAGCGTAAATACCCACCCCGTCTCCCTCCAGGTCAACCAGAGGGCCTACCCTAGTCACCATAATTGGGTCCAGAGTGTAGTCACCTTTCATAAGCAGTTCCTGAAACCAGCAGGTCACAGGGAAAGACTGGTTACTAGACAGTGATTGAGGCAGTCAGATGTTTGTCTGGCTTGTTCTGCTTCTTCCGCTAAACCTTGCCTGGGAAGTCAGGCTACCACCGTCTTAGTCTTAGTGGGTCAAACCTCCACTCTGATGCAGAACCTACATCTTGTTGTAGGTATCATTGTTACGTCTGTAGGTGCTTGCATATTAAAACTCATCACTGGTCCAGGAAAGAGTTTATCCTGTTTAAATGAGTTGTCAGACATTAACAAGCAGATAAAAGAAAATATGCTAGTGAGACTTCACAAAGCCCATTACCAAGAAATATTTTCCTTGCATTTTTACCTAAAATGAACATCTATGTGTGTCCAGTATAGGGCTCAGATCACCATGAACCCCCTGTAAGTATCTTATTATTGAATCTCTGATGGGTACCCTCTAAAGATGTGAAATGCCATTGGTTTTTATATACCTGCCTCTTGTTCTGTGAAATTATTGGCAACAGAAGAGACTTAGAAATTGTATGATGGTAAAAGCTTTTTAGAAGTAACACTTCTTTGAAACATTGAGAGGCTGGTCTCTGAAATGAGTTCTACCACATTTCACCTGTAAGGCAAAAACTTTAACCTATTTGGAGAGCTGGTTGATACTCAATTATTGTTTTTAAAGGGAATGTCTGCATTCCTCTGTTGGTCCAGAGCTTTCTGTTTTAATTCACAAGACAGCTCTCAGCGCATCACTTCATTCTTTCTTGATGAACCCAGGACCAGAGTTATAGAACTGAAAGTGGCAAGTCCCGTCTTTGGTGTCGGAGACACTGTCTGATTACTCCAAAGGGTATCTTGATATTGCAAAGCAAATTTAGTTTTTATTCACTAAAATCCATAAGAGTACAAAGCACTTAGAACAAACCTTGGTACAAGATTAGCTCTTAGTTAGTTGTTCTTAATTGTTATTAAAAAGTTAGAATTGATGTACATAAACTCATTGCCTTTTGGGTTAACGAGCCTGTGTCCCACGGCCGAGGCTCATCTACTACCTGAAGCATTATTTTTGCCCCTGGTTCCCCTGGGGACTTCTTTCTGGAGCTTTCTAATCCTGAGAAATCATGAATTTATTTAATCCCCTAGGAATGATCTGGAGACTAAGTTCCCCATCCACTTTCAGGATAGGTTCCATTCATGTTGATGATTTCAGAATAGCCATCTTAGAAGTTTGGAGGGTCTGGAAGGGTGCCTATTTTGGATTATCTCATAGTTTATATAATCTTTCTTTTCCATCATGATTTTATTTACATCTCTCTTTTTTAAATTGTCTTCATTACATTGATAATTGATGAAACATTTATTTGGAATATCTAATCCAGGACAGAAAGAAGGTCCTTTTTTCCTCTGACACGTTGTGAATCATTAGAGATATAGGTGGCAACTGCATTGATCTTTGGACTTAGATCAGACGGCTGGTTTGAAGACCTGATCTGGATGCTCATTTGTTCTTTGTACTAAGACAAGTCACCTGAATTTTGTAAGGTTCGATCTTCTTATCTTGAAAAATGGATATAATGCCACCTGTCCTCCTAGTTTCACAGAATCTTAAGAGAGAAAAAAACATTTTGGAAGTTTCAAAGCACCATGCAAATGAAATGATTTCTTTTATGCTCTGGCAATAGTTCTCTCCATCTCTTCCAGTCAGCTTTTTTTTTTTTTAATCTTCTATTTTGAGCAAATTTAGGTTCCCAGCAAAATCGAACAGAAGTACAGAGAAATCCCATACACTCTGGTCCCCACATACGCAGCCCTCCCCACTGTTGACACCCTCGCCAGGGTGGGGCCTTTCTTACAGTTAGCCTCTTTTGACACACCATTACCTCCAAAGCTCCCCAGTGGTTTCTTCCTTTACCATCTAAGCAATATACAAGTGATTCTACTGCTTCAGAAAATGCAGTTCAGTTCAGTTGCTCACTCGTGTCCGGCTCTTTGCGACCCCATGGACCGCAGCACGCCAGGCCTCTGTCCATTACCAACTCCCGGAGTTTACCCAAACTCATGTCCATTGAGTCAGTGATGCCATCCAACCATCTCATCCTCTGTCGTCCCCTTCTTCTCCTGCCTTCAATCTTTCCCAGCATCAGGGTCTTTTCTAATGAGTCAGTTCTCTGCCTCAGGTGACCAAAGTATTGGAGTTTCAACTTTAGCATCAGTCCTTCCAATGAACACCCAGGACTGATCTCCTTTAGGATGGACTGGCTGGATCTCCTTGCAGTTCAAGGGACTCCCAAGAGTCTTCTCCAACACCACAGTTCTAAAGCATCAATTTTTTGGTGTTCAGCTTTCTTTATAGTCCAACTCTCACATCCATACATGACTACTGGAAAAACCATAGCCTTGACGAGACAGACCTTTGTTGGCAAAGTACTGTCTCTGCTTTTTAATATGCTATCTAGGACTGAGTGACTTCACTTTCACTTTTCACTTTCATGCATTGGAGAAGGAAATGGCAACCCACTCCAGTGTTCTTGCCTGGAGAATCCCACGGACGGGGGAGCCTGGTGGGCTGCCATCTATGGGGTCGCAGAGTTGGACACGACTGAAGTGACTTAGCAGGTTGGTCATAACTTTCCATCCAGGGAGTAAGTGTCTTCTAATTTCATGGCTGCAATCACCGTCTGCAGTGATTTTGGAGCCCCCCAAAATAAAGTCTGACACTGTTTCCCCATCTATTTCCCATGAAGTGATGGGACCAGATGCCATGATCTTTGTTTTCTGAATGTTGAGCTTTAAGCCAACTTTGTCACTCTCCTCTTTCACCTTCTTCGAGAGGCTCTTTAGTCCTTCTTCATTTCCTGCCGTAAGGGTGGTGTCATCTGCACATCTGAGGTTATTGATATTTTCTCCTGGCCGTCTTGATTCCAGCTTGTGCGTCTTCCAGCCCAGCGTTCCTCATGATGTCCCCTGCAGTAAGTCCCCCATGTGAGAACAAGTTCCATGCCAAGAGTGCGTTCCTATTCCAGTTTGTGTTCATAAGTCCAACAAGTTAGCCTAGATACCCAACTAACCCAATCACCTAGATACCACTGCTTTTGTGTTTGCTTCCGGACATCCTCGGCCTGACATAAAGATCCTGTACCACCGTACTCTATACGGTACTGTACAATAAAGTGCACAATAGCACAGCCTCTTATAGGGGTTGCACGTACCTGACAGTATCCACTAGATATGTGAGCTAACTTATTTGATTAGACATTTGAACGTGTGCTCGCATCTTTGAAAGTTTGCATCTTGAACCTTTGTATGTCGGGGATTTGCTGTGTATAGAAATCACTGGAGACTGAAGTGAATGGAAAGCACACTTTTCCATCCTGCTTAGATTAGCAGGAGGATGAGCAACTAGAACTTCTGGAGGTCATTTACTTGATGCTAGGGAGACACTCCGACACAGAGCCTCTGTGGTCCATCAAGTCCACTGTGCTCCTGGGGAGAAGGAGTTGATCTGCCCACCATCCTACACTTCACGCACTACACCGTGCGTTGAAGACTTCAACCCTTCAACCGTCTCCTGTTTGGGTCCATAATCTCAGGTCTTTGGGAGCTTTTCCTGTTACTTTTCCTTGTCCTCACTGAGTGGACATTTTCTTTAAGCTGTGGAGTCTAAAATTTCACACAGGATTTTGGTAAGGGCCAGAGATGTACAAAGTATAATGGGAATTTTGCAGCATGGTTTTCATGTTTTCAAAACAATCAGTGGGTAAAGACAGCAAAGGGATTGTGGGGGAAGGAGGGTTCTAGCTCCTTAGTCCCCACCTTGGCATGCTCTCCTAGAGTTCAAACTTGTTATGTGCCAGGCCACGTACGAGGAAGTGGGAACAGCATCAGTGCGGCAGTGTCCGAGGGGTGGGCAGGGCAGAGCAGAGGTCTGGGCTGGAGTTGAAGAGAATTGCATCACTGACATTGTTCAGCCTTGCCAGTGCGTGGTAAAAACACAAACAGATCCACTGAGTTGGTTTCTTAATTGTTTAAACTCTCTGTAAAGAATTCACTCCCTTATTGTCTACCCCATCCTTACCATGCTTTTTTGAATACCTCTGGATAGTGGCAAAAGCAAGATAGAATTCCTTTCATCCTGGTGCTTTCAGTCTGGGCAGCCTCTTCCTTGTTCCTAAGGCCTTTGTAACCAGACAATTTCCTGAAAGCTTGGTGTTTCTGTCTCTGTAAGCGTAAGTGAATGATCACAGAGGAGGAACTGCAAATATTAGCCAAGTGCCTGTCGTCTTTCCCTTTATGCCTGTTGGCCACAGTGATGATGTTACGCTGAGTAACAGCATTGGGAAAGATTAGGGGGAAATTAGATTTGGTTTCATCCAAGCAGATTTATAATTTTGAAAGTACAATAATAACAAAATAATGAGACAGTTATTCTAGATGTCAGATGCCTAGGTACTACTCCCTAGGAAATTAACCAAGTCAGAGAGGGTAAGTAATAATATTCTAGTTTTGAAATAATTCTGTTATTCATTTTATGATTCATGTCTGAGCTCAATAATGTTGTAAAAATGTTTCACTGCAGTATTTCTCAGGAAAATCCAGGTTAGCTTAATAGATAATTTTTTTTAACTTTTCCTGTTTCTTCCCTTCTCTTTGTTTTTCTTTCTTTCTTTTTTTTTTTTTTTTGAGAAAATACAATCATGGATGTAGTTTTTCATGATATTGAGCGCCTAATATTTGCCTGGCACAGTCCACATCATGCCAAGACAGCCAGCTAAAAATGAAATAATCCATTTGAATAAACCTGGAACGTAAAGAGATTAAGTAATTTGCCCAAGTTTACGCAGCAAGTTTATGATGACGCTCTATCTAGAGGAGAATTTCTTTGAAAATCGCATTTTCATTTTCTTTGATTAGTTAAAACAAAAGAGATATTCCAAAAATGAAAAGACAAATTATAGTTTTTTTTTAAAAGACCCCTCAGCGCCAGAAAGCCAGCCACCACGAGACTGATAATGAAAGTCTTTGGTGGCCAACAAATCCGTCGTGCAATGCAGTCATTGACAAGACTGCACCATGAATTGCAAGAAAGCAGCAGTTCTGTGTGAACTCTCTTGGGCTCTCCACTGCCGTAAATCTCTGTGGCCACTTCCAGTTACTTTATGGGTTTCTTTCCTCTTTTTCTCTCTAGTCCCAAAAGTCATTTAAAAGTCAACAAGTATTAAACATTAAGTATATTAAGTGCCAACTGATTTCGCTCAAATCCAAGCTAAGCATCATGAAGGGTACAAAGTAGCAGTTTATAATCCTGCAGTATGCTAACTTCAAACGAGATGGCTAACCTGCCCGTGTGTGTGTGTGTGTGTGCGTCTTATATGTGTGTGTGTGGTGGGTGAGAGGAGATGTACTAAATTCAATCAACCACAGCCTTGCTTGAACAGCGGCCCAGACTGTGTCTACACTGTGGGCATGATCTATATGTCTTGGCCCAGTTCTAGGTCTGGCTCTGCTGTCAGCCAGATGCGTGTCTCTGTAATTCCACCCGGGCCAGGCCTCTTACGGGAAGGAGAAGGGACGTGCTACTGATGAAAAGGAAGAGAGCATGAGCTAACTGTTGCATGATTCCATGCTAAATTGAACTCTGCTGCTGCTGCTGCTAAGTTGCTTCAGTCGTGACCGAAAATTGAACTCTGGACGCCCTCAAAACCAAATGAGAGAGCATCATAACTAGAGAAAGGTGTAGCATAGGTTTATTGCATCTTGGGAGATAGAACATTGGCTGCTGTCAGAAAGTGGGACTGTTACAAGATAAACTGGTCAGAAGGGCAGAGATGGCTTAATAGATCCTGACTGCAACAAAAGGACAGTTAGGAAACGAGGTGTCAGAATTACGCTTCCTCATTTGACTGGTGGCATTCCATTAAATGCTTTCTTAAAAATCACCAGATGATGCTTTTAATCAGTTCAATTGGTTTTTAGAGTTTGGAGGCCTGTTACGATACAGCTTTGGGGAAAGCTGTCCCACATTCTTAAAATACCTATCTAACACTCCGAGAAAAATCACTCACTCATGCCGCTGTCACAGATAAGTGACTAAAACCATACGAATTACCATCAAGGCAAGCAATAGAGGTTTGAAGCAGGATCACTGGTTTTGTTTGTTACAATTCCGTGGCAGTCTGCCAAGATATTTTTAACAGGGAACTCTAGGATTTGCCAGAACTGAAAACGCCTGGGCTGATTCGATCATTTCACCGAGATGATAAATAGCCACAGAAACAGCAGGGAACACATTTAAAGGAATGAGCAGGAGAGAGAATAATGCCTCCAGGCTCGGGGGTGGGTGGGGGCCAGGTCCAGGTTGCTGATGTGCTAACAGGATGGATGGCCCTCACACACCTGCAGCAATCCTGTGTGAGAGTTGTGACCCTAGGAATGACCTGATGCCCCATAGCTGAAGCAACGTGTATCCCCGCTGGGACTATCTCTGGTGTGGCGTGCCTGGAACGCTGTCACAGTGCCCAGATCCTTAAGCACGTAAGCTCCACATGTAAATATCATGCATGGAATCTCGTGCTCTCTGATGCTTTAAGTGAATGGGTTCTGGTTGGTAGACAGTCTCACATGCTAAGTCTTCGTGATCCTTGTAGAGTGTTCTAAACAAACCACACTGAAGTACATTCTCTTCAGAAATTGCAAGTTTGGGGGCTTCCCTCAGTGGTAAAGAACCTGCTTGTCAATGCAGGAGACACAGGTTCGAATCCTGGTCTGGGAAGACTCCACATGCCGCAAAGCAACTACATCAGTGTGCCGCAGCTCCTGAGCCTGTACTCTGGAGCTTGTGAGCCGTGACGACTCACCCCGAGTGCCACGACTGCTGAAACCCTTTGCCCTATGGCCCATGCTCTGCAACAAGACGAGCCACTGCAATGAGAGGCCCATGCAGTCCAGCCGGAGAGTAGCCCCTGCTCGCCGTGGTTAGAGAAACCCCCCCAGCAATGAAGGCCAGCAAAACCCAAAGTCAAATAAGTGAATAAGGTAAAATTATTTTTTCAAAAAAGAAATTGAGTTTGTTTTGGAAGATAGTTTCTTAAAGCCTTTGGATATGTGAAACACCGTTCAAGGTCAGGTTTAATGGACGAACATTCACTAGTGTAGAATCTTCACCATCAGAACATAGGTTCCTGTGTCTGGAGGTCAGGCCCTTGGTATTGAGCTTTACCTACATTTCCTCATTGATTTTTTCCTAATACCCTGCTAAGGTACATGGTATTATTAGTATGTTTTGCAGACAAGATGAGATCAGAAAATTTGAGCTGAGGAACGTTTGCTTGCCCAAGGTCACACAGCCAAGGAAGTGGGTGAGCCCTGATTCAAGCTCTGGTCACCTGACCCTGTGCTCAAAAAGCCCCTGTGAGCATTGGCTCAACCAGGAAAGAGGCCCAAGAAGAGGAATCCCCTGCAAAAGCTTAATCAAAAGATGTATGGGGTACTAGAAAAGGAAAGTGTTCAGATTTTTATGGAGGAACATAAAAGATTTAAACGAATAGAGACATACTGTATCTGAACGAAAGATTCATCATTAAAAAAATCTACATTTAGAGTCAACTTAGTGTCTTAAAGAGCCCAATGGGCATTTCATCTGGAAGGATACTTGGGCACAAATAGCCAGGGTAATTCTAAAAGAAGAAAAAAGAACAATCCTGTATAGGTGGGTGGAATTGCAGGAAAAATGTGCAATAATTAAAACTGTGTACACTCAGAGCTAAATAAGAAGTTTTAGTGGAATCAGTTCAGTTCAGTCGCTCAGTCGTGTCCGACTCTTTGCAACCCCGTGAATCGCAGCACACCAGGCCTCCCTGTCCATCACCAACTCTCAGAGTTCACTCAGACTCACGTCCATCGAGTCAGTGATGCCATCCAGCCATCTCATCCTCTGTTGTCCCCTTCTCCTCCTGCCCCAATCCCTCTCAGCATCAGAGTCTTTTCCAATGAGTCAACCCTTCGCATGACGTGGCCAAAGTACTGGAGTTTCAGCTTTAGCATCATTCCTTCCAAAGAAATCCCAGGGCTGATCTCCTTCAGAATGGACTGGTTGGATCTCCTTGCAGTCCAAGGGACTCTCAAGAGTCTTCTCCAACACCACAGTTCAAAAGCATCAATTCTTCAGTGCTCAGCTTTGTTCACAGGAATATTCAAAACAGCCTCAAGTATATGTAAACATTTAATATACTCTAAAAGTAGCAAATCGTAGCAAGTGGAGTATTTGATAACCAGTCTTAAGACAACTGACTAACATTTGGAGGGAAAATTTAGAACTCACACTTTAGATTAAAATAGACTCCAGATAAGTTTAAATGTGAAAAAGAAAGGAAAAATTCAGAAAAATTATAGATAAATATTATTATAATTGTTAAGTGAGGACTGGCTGAAAAGTCAGAAACTGTACCAGAAAGGAATAGACGTAACTACATTTAAAAAAAACATGAATAAATGTGTCAAAATTGCAAAAACAGAATTTAACATACTTAAAATTTCCTGGCTCTTTGAATGACATTACTTTAAGATAAACAGATATGCTCAATGCTCTTTTGTTTCTGTAGCCAGTCTTTTTAGAAATCATAAAGATTACTTTTTGAAAGTTTTTTAAAAGCACAATAAATAAAAATAGCAGGAAAAAGCCCAACTAGGGAAAAGCGTGTGCAGTGTGTGTGATGAAGAAAAATGACTGCTATTGCTAATACGTAAATCAGTAGGAAGGCAATTGTCCCGTATGAGCAAAGAATGGTGATAAGCAATCTGGCAGAAGAAGTTAAAATTACCAACACGACCTTGAAAAAATCTTTAGTCTTCCTAGTAACACAAAAAAGCAACACAAGAGGACATTGAGGTAAATATTATACTAAGTTTACAAAAACTGAAAATAATAATATTAGAGAGAATGTTGGGGAAAGGATATTTCCCGAAAGGAAAGTGTCAGGAGAAGGTAAATTTTTAGGGAAGGGGGTTGACAGTGGACTGTTTAAGCTTTAAAACTGCATACCTTTAACCTAGTAATTCCTCTTAGATATTTATGCAAGGCTAACAACTGGAAGCATGCAAAGATGTAGCAATTTTTATAATAAATGAAAACTAAAAATTGGAAATAGCTTGAATGTTTAACAATAAGGATATGCCTAATTTTTTAATCAAGTGTGCTCTGTAGTCGCTATAAGATATGGTATATTTATTAGCCAGGAAAGAGGTCTATAGATAAATGAGAGTGAAAAAAACAGATTATATTTCAATATGCATAATATGATTCCATTTTTGTGTAAGAATATGTATATCATTATCACAGAAAAATATTTTGAAACTTAAACACCGAAACGTTAATTGTAGTGAGATTGTTAGTACTTTTATATTGTTTCTTTGTATTTTCTATTTTCAACAATGAATATGGATTGGTTTTATAGTAATATATTAGTTATAATAATATAATTAATTTCAAAAATCACTTTTCTTGTAACTGCTGGACACAGATCAGTCACGTGGACAAAAGAGGGATTGTGCCCCTTGCTGTACAGCCTTGTGTTTTGGTCTGCTTAGAGTAGCTGAAATGTCAAGATAAGGCGCAAAAGAAAAACATGCAATCCAGAGACTTACGCTCCGTGGAGATGAACTCCCGGATCTGAGAAATATTATCTTGCTACCACCCAATTTCCAAGAAATGAGGCCTCCTTGCCTAGTTTAAGAGGTGTGCAGGGTGACTTGTGAAATGGGTTGTTATGTCTGCTCTTCAGATAAAGAATGTCTTCATTTTCAATCAGGTTTCCGTGAAATAAGTTTTGCTACAGAAGTTGTCTTTTTCCCCACGTCCACCTTCCCCTTTCTTTCCCCTCGATCAGCCCTCACAGTCACAAGCTTCTTCCCTGCCTTCACTACACAGACGCAGACACAAGTAGGCATGTCTCCCCTCCCCTTTCTTGGTTGGCTCTGTGTATTTTCCATCTGTCTGTCATCTATCAAGTTGCTCCACTGACCTTTTGGAAACACCTGGTGAGCGCTGAACAGGTGAGCACTGCAGTAGGAGTCTGGGGAGCACGATCATTCCCAGCCTCCCACGCCTCTGAGCAAAGGTGACACCGGTCCTGATGGCCATCATTCAGACATAGGTCACTTTAAGTAGAGACGTGCTAGAATTTGGTTGAAGGGACACAAAAGTTAAAAAAAGAAGGGGGTGAGGAGGTCTAGTGGTCTGCTTTCCAGGAGACTTGGGTGGAAGCGTGGTCTCACTGGGAAAGAGCCGCTCAGCCAGACATATGTCCAAGGTAGCCACGTTAGAAACACAGGCAGAAATGTGCCTGCCGGTACGGCCACGTGCAGATACCACGTCCATAGCTTACGCCTGCTCACACCCAAGACGCCTGGTGATTGAATTCTGAATGGCACCGAGAAGGCCCCTTCCAGATCCTCTGTGGATGTGAGCAAAACGGGCTTTTGAAACCATGCCAGGACCACAAGCTCTGAGAGAAATGAACACATGGAAATTTTTTTTCTAAAGGAAGAAAAAGGCAGTTTGGCATTTATTCATAGAAATGGGATTAGATTTAATTAAAGGGGGAACCCCAGCTCCATCTGGTTCTCTCTGTGTCAGCCCTGGGGAGGGATATCGCTGCAAGAGCTAGGGATTATGTCTTGGCTTTTCTAGATTTCCTCCTCAGGGTTCAAATATAAAATCCAAACCGACCTTTGTTTGGGAAATTGTAATCTGGACACTGTTGGCTCCCTGACTGTTTATCCTCTCTTGAGTCACCTCCATAGCTGAGTGACCAGCTCTCAGGAACTTCTTGGAAATATACTGTTGTTCTCTTTTTCACAGTGACAATGAATCCTGAACCTGAATGGTGCTAATGCTTTCCAAGAGAAGCAGCCCCAGAGGAAGCCCGCTGGGCCTGCCAGCAGAGGATGAAGGGGATCCGAATTTAATTAACTTCAAATCAGTGTAAACACAAGAACCTTTTGCTGTTGCTTCCAACGCCCACTCTTCCGACGCCCAACGCATCACCTTTACTTGGAAGAATGCTTGATTGAGAAGTGCTGGGCAAAGGCTGGATGCCATCCATTGCTGAGGGTGGTGGAGCCACGAGGTGCAGTCAGCGCTCATCACGGGGTGTTCCCTCCGCTCAGCCGACCTCTGGGGACTGGACCACCACTCTGGCCATGTTGAGTCCCTGTTACCTTTCTGCTTCATTCCTTCGAATACAAAACTGGAAACTGTCTTCATCTCTGGTTTCCTTCTGGGTCACCTTGGGTCACCTTAAGAGCTAAATAGCTGGATAGTTTCTTCTGATTAGTCAAGTCCTCTGATAGGTCAGTTACGTTCAGCAGGAACTTTGCTCAAGATGAGTTATGTCATGGAAAAGACAGCAAACAAAGCAAGTATTTCAATGTGTACGCCATCCCAGGGGGGTGGTAAGCTTGTTCCTGCCTGCCGTGAGACACAGTGTGAGATACACAGTCAAAGGGATGCTGTTTGGTGATGTGTGGACCGTAAGTTGGCCAGGTGACAGAGAAATGGGAATTTTCCATGAGAGATCGACTGTCTTCCTTCTCAGCTAGAATCAGCTGCTTATTTCCACTTCCCCATGGCTCTTCCTTGTCCTCACCCCACCTCCCTGGCGTGTGATGTGTGGGTAGATGGGAGCAGCTGGGCCTCTTCTGTCACCTTCTGTGTCCCGGAGATCTTTAAGGTCACCTGGAACAAACAGAACGGCATGAGGCTGTCTCTGTGCAGGTGGCGGGGACCTCTGCTTGCACTCAGGACTTCTCCTGCCCTTGGGACAGGTCTGGTGTGCTCAACACCACTCCCCAGGAGGCCAACACCCGTCTGTCAGAGATGACATTCTACGTGATATTTGTTGACATCCTCCTTCTAGAAATGACGGCACAAAATCAGAGGGGCCTATTTATCACTCCCACTCACGTAAAATCAATCTCCATTTAATCCTTAATTTTCCAGTTCTGACCTTTAAAGCAATCTAGCAAATTAGGACACCTCAGCTCTTCCACAGCACCCAATATTTTATTCCAGGAAAGAAACAAAGAATGAAAATGGTCTTTTACTCCCCACCCATAAACTGAGGCAGGGTGGGGTGGGGTGGTCACCAAACATTTGCTGCTGAATTTGGGGTCTTGTGTTTGAAAGGCTGCCATAAGGCGTGACACAAACTGCCCTCCCCCTTTCCAGAATCCCTTACCTTCTGAACTCTGCCCACAATTTTAAAAGCAGAGTTCCAGGCTAAGGAGATCTTTCCGCGCCACTGAAAAATAGAACTATCTGGCTGTGTTTAACCACTGCTCTTATGCCGTCCTGGGACTGTGCGGAGCTTTGGCCAAAAAACAGTCTTCATGGTACAGAACCACAACAGATCTGTCTGTGGGATTCTTTTTAGCACATCCTAATATGGCATTTTTGTTTTGCATATTTTCTAAAGTCTTTTTCTGATGTGAATCATTTTTTAAAGTCTTTATTGAATTTGTTACAATATTGCTTCTGTTTTATGCTTTTGGTTGGGGGGAATGGTTGGCCAAGAGGCATGTGAAATCTTAGTTCCCAACCAGGGATCAAACCTGCAACCCCTGTGTTGGAAGGCAAAGTCTTAACCGCTGGACTGCCAGGGAAGTCCCCTGTTTTGCATATTCGTATTCAACTTGTGGTCCACAGTGACTCAGATATTTATGCCAGAATTGCCATTATACCAAATCGTCATTTCTGCCTGTTTCATTTCTTTGTTTCTCATCAACATTTTGACTCTCTGAAGAGTCTCTCCTCTCTCTAGCTAGCTGTGTAAAGATTTTTGCTGAACGCTTAGGTAGGCAAACATCACCCAACCCTATCAAATAATGGATGTTAGCAGTTCAGAGAAGGACAGGGATTCTTGGAATCTCACTTGATGAAGCAATATTTCATAATATGGTAAAAATATTCTTATTCAGTATGTGAAATTACTTCAAATTCCAGAAGAAGCCAGCTTCAGCAATATGTCATTGAATTTATATCTGAAAAATGTACTAACCCCTCTAATTGCACAATGTGCAAAGCGCTTTTAAAAATACAGTTTATTCTGGCAAGATGTATGACATTAGTATGGGTCAGAACAGCCAAGGGTCGCCTCTAGTGCCCTGTATGTTTTATTTACTATCCAATCAAAAGGCATAGGTTATGGTCCTTCTGAGAACTGTTTTTTAACCCAAACTAAATTTTTATGTTTTAGATTTTTGTTAATAAAAATCTTAATAACTTGCCCTAATTGGGTGGCCAATCAGAGCATAATGTGGCTTTAGAATATTTTCAAGATGTTTACATGTTATTGCCGTTTTGAACATGTTAAGCAAGTTAGGTTAACAACGCAGCCTCGTTGAACTCCTCAGGAAACTTGTGGTAATAAACGTGTGAAAGCCTCAGTCTAAACTCAGTGACGTGACTCCTTTCTCTGGGAAGGTCATTGTTATCCACACACTGAGCACGCAGCTCACGTCAGACTTGACATCCAAGAGGTGACGGGCACCTCTCATCACCCTCACAGCTCTGACAATGTAGAGGGACACTTTAAAAAATACATCTGTCTCGTTGCTTGTTTTGGTTGTTTAAACTCTCAGTTTTCACCATCTCTGGGAGAAGGCCCTTACGTTGAGCAAACATGAAGTGTACACATTAGTTTCAGCTCTATCAGAATCATAGATTCTGAATATACTGGAGTGAGAGGATGTGGCTTCACGCTGGGAAGACGGCTAAAATCCTCACTGTGAGGAAAACATTGGCATTTTCTACTGAAGTACATTTACACATGCTGCTTTCTCACACTCAGGATGAAATCTGGGTTTTCCATTTAGATCTACGATAAGCAATCCAGAGTAGCTTCATAGGTTGTATTTCTTCTATCTTACGATAACCAGAAGATCATGGTATATTAATGTGGCATGGAAGTAATCAAATTGGTTGTTAATAATTACATAACGCCACTAACCAATTGCCTGAATGATTTATTTTTTTGAACAGCTCTTTGACACTGTCTTTGACACTGTCTTGTCTGACACCCTAATTTTACTTTCCTCTTAGTCCTTTTGGGGGTGGTTATTTTTAGATATCTGGTGGGAGGTTTCTGGTTTGTTTTGGTTTTTGTCCTTTTCTAAATGATATATCATGTTTATGAGATAGCAATACATACAAGTATATAAAATAAACCTTTTTAATTAACTCAATAGATGCTCTAAGCCCCTTTTGAAATTATATTTTAAGAAGTTAAATTCTTAAAGCAAAGTGTTAACAGTCACATGAAGGCTTTAATCTCATTGTTCTACAAGATTAGAAATATGTGTTGAACTATTTATGACAAGCAAAGGTGGATGGGGTCCCTTACCAGTTGAACCCCAGGTGGAGAAGGCTCAGTTAAGCATCCTCCTTCGTTCCCATCACATTATTATCACCGGCCTTTGTTGTCTGCCTGCTAAGTTGCTTCAGTCTTGTCCAACTCTTTGCAACCCCATGGACTGTAGCCCACCAGGCTCCTCTGTCCATGGGATTCTCCAGGCAGAAATACTGGAGTGGGTTGCCATTTCCTCCTCCAGAAGATCTTCCCGACCCAGGGATCAAACCCATGTCTCCTGTGTTTTCTGCTTTGCAGGCAGATTCTTTACCCGCTGAGCCACCTGGGAAGCCAAGTTATAGGTAAATAACTGGACTCTTTTACAAAAAGCCAATTTACATTTTTTTTACTTCTTTGGTCTGCGTGGACTCAGTTAATAGTCTCTAGATACTGCAAACAGTAAGCCCTGTCTTTTCCAGTGTAAAGACCAGTAGAGATTGATCTCTGTATTCCTCTGACTTAGGTGAAATCCCTGAAATTACAAATAACAAAGGAACATGGGAAAACTGCATGTTTAATAAATGTCAGTTTTCAGAAAGAGCAGGAATGGTAATGATTCAACAAGTTAAAAAACAATATGATAGACTAGCAATAATTACGGAGAAGGCAATGGCACCCCACTCCAGTACTCTTGCCTGGAAAATCCCATGGACGGAGGAGCCTGGTGGGCTGCAGTCCCTGGGGTCGCGAAGAGTTGGACATGACTGAGCGACTTCACTTTCACTTTTCACTTTCATGCATTGGAGAAGGAAATGGCAACCCACTCCAGTGTTCTTGCCTGGAGAATCCCATGGACGGCGGAGCCTGGAGGGCTGCAGTCTATGGGGTCGTACAGAGTCAAACATGACTGATGAGACTTAGCAGCAGCAGCAGCAGCAGCAATAATTAATATATATGTATCCTGCTTTTAAAATTAAAAATAAGATTAATGTAAAAAAAATTCTGTTGGATGCTCTCACAGCCATGTAAAGTATTTTCTCAAGAGGTCAGTAAGATCATCATATATCATATTTATCAGTTGGCATTTGTCCCAGCAATATGTAAGTTCTACCTTGTAAGCCTCATATAAGAAATGGACCCATTACTACTGAACAGAACTGATTTGCAAAGCTATCAAAGTTTTACAACTGATTGAGGGTTTCAGGCTTTTTCTCCCACTTTGCATGCTGAGAAAGAGGCATAATTCACCTCTTTACACTTGGTCATCAACATTTTAGTAAATATCTCATTGTAAATAAATGTTTATTCTCAATATTGGTATACATTAATTATATAAAAATTAATGTAGAAAATATTCTTTCATTCTATCTTGTTGTGCTTTTCAATTAAATTTAGAAATACTTCTCAGCATATCACTGCTAAATGAGCAATTTGGATTATACGCATGTATGTACTTACTTATTTTTATCAGAAACTATGCAGCTGAGGGTAGAATATACATACATATTTAACCGTGTATATGTTAAATACACATCCACAGCAGACCGTGGAAGAGGGCTCGTGTTCCCGGCGTGGGGCACGTCCCCTGACTCCTGTCAGAGCTGGCGGGCCAGCTGAGGGAGGCGGCAGGTCACCTGCGTCTCTGCCCGGATCGAGAGTGGCCACGTGAGGAGTGGACAGGGTAGGGCCCAGAAATACATGAAGATGCTTCTCCTGGAAAGGGAGAAATATACTTTTCCTAGTTTCCTTAAATGCTGGTGTGTTTGTTTAAGTGAGACTCTTGGTTCCTGTAAGAAGATGTCCCACTCAGAGCAAGAAGCATATGGACTCCAGATCCAAACTGGGGAGAAGCAGGAAGACAGGCAGGGGTTGGTGCGATGAGGCACACCAGCAGGGGGCCCCATGTCCAGGCTTCCAGTTTCCTGTATTTCCTTCATTCTGAGACCAGCTTTCTCCACAGCTAGGGACTCCACGGCTCATCCTTCCATTTTTGCCATCAGAGTAGAAGGGAGTCTCTTTCCTTGCATCTGATTAAGAAAAGTCCTCCAGAAAGAATTAGACTGGACCGCTGGAGTTTTATGTCTAACCTTGTGAAAATGGAGGTTGGAACTGACTGGGATGGACAGTTTTTCTCTTGATGTGGCTTGGAGTGTGTGCATGTGTCTACGTGTACTGGTTGGTTGGTTGAATGAGTGGATGAGTAGGGGGGTGGTTGACTGGTGACTTGGTTGGTTGGGGAAAAGAGGATGTGGGGAGGCAGTTTCCAAGGGGAATCCGAGTTCTGTGACCAGACTGGGGCATTCCGGCCCAGCCAAGGACGCGGTTATGCACCACTGGTTATGTTCCTCTTTCCTGACCCACTTACATGCAGAGTCAGAGCTCCAGAACCATCCAGGTTCTCAGGATGGGATTTACTGATGCTTTTCACATTCTTTGGGCATTTAAAATATTTTCTACATATTTTGCAGCAAATATCCATTGCGTTTATAATATAAGGTTTTGTTTTTTAAAGAACAGAATGGGTAAGTTTTCCGTAATCAAGGCAGAAATATTAAGAACAAAAACATAGAAAAATCCTAATTTTACATTGATGTTCTTGCAGTATGTCCTTTGAAATTTAGTTGCAAAGCTGACAATATATTTAGGTGTACGTCTAGGTAGGAGAAAGGATACTGAAAAACAAACAAACGTAAAAAGTAAGAGTTTCTCAAAGCTTTGCTCCATAAGGCAGAATATATACATTTTTCTACATGTAATGCAGGCAACCTTCTGGAAATCTGTATATACCTTGTGGATGAAGTCACTGTTTACAACAGGATCAGAGAGGGTTAAAGCAGTGGTCAGGACCCTGATAAACTAAATGAGAATAAGACAGAACAGAAAATATCTTCTCTCCCCATAATGCATAATATCTAATTACTCAGGGTCTTTTCATTTTCGTGCCCTAAGGATCATTTAACATTAAAGAAGATTTTGAATAAAGAGCAAAAATATTCTCCATTTAAAATTATCTTTCTCATGTACTTTTGTCACTGCCCAAGTTTCCACAATGAATGCACGCAACTTTGAAAAAGGAAAAAGCTATTGAAAATAAAGTCCAGTTAAAATCTGCTTTCTAAGAAAGAAGAAGTGAGAAGAGGGCTGGGGTGGACCTTGGTGGGATGTTCATGGGGTGACTCCCTAGAGACAGCCAGCAGGAGCGAGTTTTCCTTAAAAGGGCAGGCACACTTACCAGCTCCTGTTGGAGAGTTTGGAAGGGTCAGTGAGAGGGGAAGCCAGTCAGAAATTTTGGATAAAGAAAATACTGGAAGTCTTCCCTGAAGATGCCACTGGGATTCATTTATTCAGCAAACACGTATTGAGTGTCTATTATGGGAGGGTAGGTAGAGCAGCCGGAGAAGGCAATGGCACCCCACTCCAGTACTCTTGCCTGGAAAATCCCATGGACGGAGGAGCCTGGTAGGCTGCAGTCCATGGCGTCGCTAAGAGTTCGGCACTACTGAGCAACTTCACTTTCACTTTTCACTTTCATGCATTGGAGAAGGAAATGGCACCCCACTCCAGTATTCTTGCCTGGAGAATCCCAGGGACGGGGGAGCCTGGTGGGCTGCCGTCTATGGGGTCGCACAGGGTCGGACACGACTGACGTGACTTAGCAGCAGCAGCAGCAGCAGGTGGAGCAGCAGGATGGAGCCCAGAGCTGCTGGAGCCAGCCACCTGGGTTGAAATGCTGGCTGTGTGCCTCTGGGCAGGCCACTTAACATCCCTGTGCTCCTGTCGCTTCATGAGATTTTGGGAAGACCGCACTAGTTGATCCACATGAATGCTCTGAACAGGGAATGCCTGCTGCTGAGTGTTAAGAATTGTATGTTGCTGGCTGGTACACTTATGGTCTCTGTCCTTAAGGAGGAGGCTGAAACAATACAAACCGGAAGTCTATGAAGCAAGATGAAAGACCTGCCAGGTTCGTTTTGTCAGGTCACAGAATTGCTGGGAGGCTCCCCAGCTGAATAGCTTGTGGGAAATCGTGCTGCCCAGGGCTCCTGCCCCAGGCAGCCTTTTGCAGGTCACTGGGTCACAGAAGGCAGGTCTCATGAAGGGAGTTTCACCCTAAGTCAGCATGACAGGGTGATGATAAAGAGTTTTACTGAGCATTTCCTCTGTAACAGCTACTTTTCTAAGTGTTCATGGGAGTTAACTCCCTCACCTGCTCAGGCAGGTATATTATTACCCCCATTTTACAGACGGCACAGAAAGAAGAGATAACTTGCTCGTGGTCACACGGGTGGTGTATGGTAGAGGTGGGATTTGAACCCAGGTCATCCATCTCCAAAATTAGCTTGGATGTCACCACGGGCACCCTGTAGATGTGCCGTTTTTATTGACTTCGTAGGAACTCTGCAAGTGTGACGCTGGCTGCTATTTGCCCACTTCCTTGAGTTTCATTCATCTGTTCCTTCAGCTGACGTGCACTGAGCTCCTTGCTCTAAGTGGGGCACAGCGTGACCTACGAGGTGCAGAATGGAAGCCAGAATCCTCCCATCAAGCTGTTTTGGGAGATAAGGCTTTTGCCCAAAGGCGGAAAGTGACGCGTTTCTAGTGAGGAGCAGCGGATCAGGGCTCAGGGACACAGGGCGAAAGATGATTTGGGGCTGGCAGAACAGGCAACACCTCAGCTCACTCAGGGCCGAATCTTGAAGGACAGAAGGTTTTGACAGATGGTCATTCAAGAACACGTCATTGCAGTCAATGAGAATTTCTTGGTTTGACAAATGTATCATGGTCCTCATGTGGAAGCTCTTTATACTATCTTTGCAACTTTTCTGAAAGTCGAAGTTTTTTCCAAACTAAAAAGAAAGTTATTTAAAAAGTAATCACAGAAGAATATGAAAGTGCATAATAAGTTTTTGGATACATTAAATGTCCACTGAATACTGTTTACACATGAGACAGTGAATCTCCATAGGATACATGTATTTACTGCAGAGAAGTGCCAAGATTACATCTGTACTATAGCATTTTAATCAACGTGTAGCAAACTGTGGCTTTGAATGTATGACTACTAACTTGCTAAATTAACATCACACAATTTTACCTATCAGGCAATAATATCTATCCTAACTTCATAATTATTTGAATGTCCTAGTAAAATCTTCATGTTGACTGATCAAATTATTTTTCATTTTTGTTTAAAAGCACATTTGGCATCTTCACTGTATTATATCCCATACATTATCGTATAGGCAATCTTAGGAATATGTAACAACTTAGATATAATGGGTGTTTAATAAATAGTTAAATAAATTTAATAAATAGGCTGAGTCAATTTAAAAAAGTTCAGGAAGAGAAGCAGGTACTAGGGAGCCTGT